>NC_068969.1:84451318-85187568 GCF_026419915.1 Harpia harpyja | reverse complement strand
ACATCCAGTGAAGACTGGAAAGATTTCTTTAATGTAACTTAAAACGAGCGCGAAAATACTTACTGCCTTTCTGTTATAGACATTTAATAAATTAGTATTAAGTAAGAGAAACCATGTGTAAAACTAAAAAGACCAAGTGAACCATGCTTACTTTTTGAGTGGTTAATGTTTTAATCCTAAGTATCTTGTGTACTGAGAATATATGTTGGCTTTGTTTAGTGCAGGCTTGTTGGTATAAAAAGTTTTTGTGGAAAACAGTCTTCACTGTATCATGAAACAACTAGTAAAACTTAGGGTCTGCATGTTCTCATCTGAATTTGCACAGAGCAATTTTAAGAGCTGTCATTTCCAGACAGAGAACTCTATGGTGGTAGAAAAAAGGGGACATGTTTGCTGATTTATTGATAGAAAATTTTGGCATGAGGTGGTTTTTGAAGAAGACTTACAAAGATGAGGCTGTTGACAAGGTCTAGTGGTGTTGCTGGTAATGAAAATGCTGTTTGGAGGAATTATGTTACAGGAACCAAGAAAGGAGATATGAAAAAGTACTAGAAGGCAAACAAAATTAAAAGTGATGCTGAGGAGATGAGAGAAGTGGAAAGTAAATATGTCTTTCCTACATTACATTTCTTAGCCGTCACTGGGATGTGATATGCCTGTATTTTACATTTAACAGAAAGGACTTATTCAACAGATGCAGCCAATGGGAGGGATCTAAATAGTGATAATAAAAAGAATGTAAAGTGCATCTTTAGTGAATGAGCTTTTTTTTTTTTTTCTTTTTTTTCTGGAAAGGATGACATTAACTTTCTGTGAGACCAAGAATAATGTTTACAGAATGTGAATAAAAATAATAATGGTGAAGGGAAGTTAAGGTTTGAACCATATTTGACCAAAAGGATTAGATTCAGTCTAATGTGGGTTCATTTGGAATAGTAGATTTCTTGGGGTCATTTTTGTTTCATTTAATTGCTATTATAATTGTGAAAAATGTATGTGAAGTGGTTCACTAGTACGTCAGAAGACATTTAGTATTAAAAGAGTTTCATAATTCACTTTTAACACTGTTATATTGAAATCCATATCCTGTGTTTGGCTTCCCAGGTTATAGGAAAGATATGGGCAATTTTTTACCATATTTGTAGGCAAAAGTGCTGTTGATCTTTCAGTTTCATGTGTAACAACATTCAGGTATGAAGCAGCAGCAGTATCTGACTACTTATGTAACCAGTGTTATTTTTGTCCTTTTGTTTTAGAGGTACAAGCAATGAGAAAAAGCAGACGGCTAGGCAGAATATGTTCTCTTTAACAGTGTTAAATATGTTGCATAAAGGAAAAGGAAAATTAAATTCAGGGATCTTTTGATGTTTATAATTCTTTACAATATTTTGCTTTCTGTTGCAGTATCTTGCTAATAGTATTGAGCATAGGAGGTACATTAGTTTTTATGGAAATAATTTGTATAAAAATATAACAGGAGTAAATTCACTATGCATTTTTAAAGAATTTTTATTGTTATCATCAGAGTGCTAAAGAAAAGGGTGCTTGAGGGCATGTAGGATGGGAATGATCATCCTGCCTGTGATCGTTAGAAATTTCTTGGCGATATTTTTTAACATTATCAGCGTGTCTTTCTCAGGTGCCTTAGGGAGGCCAGTGTTTACTTCTCATAAAGCTCTGATATGGTAATCCACAGTCATCTTTCAAATAGCCACTGGCTTTTGCTGTGCAAAGAAAATGCAGTCTCTTATATTATGGGAAAATATATTTATTGATGGGGTGGTGAGGTCTTTTTTTGGCCAATCACAGTGGAGAGCTTTTATGAATTAGGCTCCTGTATACTTCTAGAAACTCCAGTACATACCTGTCTGCATATTTAGATGTATAAGTACTTTTTAAAATCAATCTTCAGGAAAATGTGTACTTCAGATTGTACATTCAGATTTAAATCAGTGTCTTCCTGTATTTTAACACATTCCAGTTGCTAAAAATACTTAAACATGAGGAAAAAAATTATTTGGAGACAAGGATATTAAATCTACCCTTTAAAGTTAAGTCGGGACTGAAAATGCATTAATTAGTTAAGCTTTCCTTGTGCCATACTTGTAATGGAAGTACCTGAATTAATATATTGAGTTCTCTACAGAGACAGTAGAATCTCTGGGAAGCAGTTTAGACTAGGTACAAAAAATTTTAATTCAGTCAACTAAATGAGATATGTAAAACCTGGAAGGTTAGCCTCTAAGATTGGATGTTAAAAAATAGGGTCGGGGGGAGGGCTTTTTATTCTATCTGGACTACACAGTTGACAGTATTTGAAACTATTTCCATATAGTAAAATTTCTAATACTAGTCCTATGTAATCTTCTAGCAAAAAGGAAGCTTGGCACAGGTTTTTTCCTCAATGTATGAGTTATTAGCTACTTTGATAGTCCTGCCATTAAAAATTTAATAGTAATATAGAGTTGCAGTTGAGCTTAAGAGCTTTAAGAGCTCCTGGAGCCTAAATTGTCCGAACTACTCAGATTTTTGAAGAGAGTTTACTTTTTCTGTCATAAATTACTCAGGGATAGAGCAATACTTACCTTGCTGTTTTAGCTGATTATCCAGGAGCCAGAAACAGTGATGTGTCACATGCTTTCTACCATGTCAGAGCAATACAGCCAAGTGAAATGTGTTGGTTTGTGGTTTTATTTATTTATTGGTGTGTGTTGGGGGGTGGGTGGGTGTTGGGTTTATTTTATTTTATTTTATTATTTTATTTCTTTCACTGGCTTTCCTGTATTGGTTTTGTGTATTGTTTGTGGGCATAAACTCTTCTTGCACATGACTGGGCTGCTTCAGTTCTGACAGTGTTGTTACAGCTTTGGAGTTCTCTGGGAGTAGATTTGTCATCTTTAGCATAGTCTTTCCTAAGTCTTGGTTTTCCATTCAAATGTTTTGTCCAGGTAGACTTAGAAGCTTCCAGGAAGTGTCAAAATTCATATGTAAGAGCTGCAAAATTGTGTTGTGGAAATCTGGTGTGACATGAAGGTGTCACATATGCTGTGCACGTGCTGATCAGTGGTCAGTGATCTTGGTGAGCTTGATGATCACTGTCCATATGTTACATGTACATACATTTCTGAGAAACTGCAGTTAGAAATGTAAAAAACCCCTTATTTTTACAACACACTAGAACTAAGATGCCTTGAAATCATTCAATAAGGTAAAATAATGCTTGGTGTCAACTCAGGTTCTTTTCAGTCAGCTGTAACTATATCTGTAATCAGCTTGGTAATTACAGATGCTTTTAAAAAAAGTTGTTTACACAAATGGTTAAATTTCTTTAAAAGTCACTGCTAACACACTTATTCAAAAGTGTTGGAGATACCTCAAAACATTTCTTGTGGCAAACGTAGCAGAATTCAGCAGTTTTAAGGTGTTAGTCTTACATTTTCATTGAGGTGCTTTACTGTGAGATTAGCAACTTAATTTGCATTCTTATTCCAGTTGTTTCTGTAAGCAGGTCTTTTCATGAAGAACCTGTCATAATGATAAAACCCAATCAAATGCACCTTTACAAAGTGGTTCACAGACAGGTGCCTGTAAAATGTCAGCCTAAGATTTTCAGACAGTTCATGTATTTTGACCTGTCTGCATAGCAGCAAGATGTTCTGTACTTTTTGTTGTCTAGAGAAGACTAAAATTGAACAGTTAACATCTTAGTAGGTCATTAGGTCATTCTTACACTGATCAAGAAACTGTGTGTAAAAGAACTGCAACGTTACAAAATCAAGTATTGCAAAATTAGTCTGTCAAAACCAAGGGGTCAGTTCAACTTTAACCCCCCCCCATTACATTAATATGTAATCTTTAACTTTACGAGCAGATGCATATTTTTCCACAGGACCTTACTCCATTAACACGATTCACTTATTCAGTATTCCTTTATCAAAGCATATAATGTGTAGTCATACTGTTCATTATTCAAACTGGGCACCAAAAAGAAAGAAAATTCCTTCTAGAAGTTTTTGTTATACTTTCATCATTTCATCTGTAAACTTCATAAAAATTAATTTAACATCACAATACTTGTGTGCATTAGTTCATATTATTATCTGTATTTTACAGCTGGGGAACTCTAAGCTCAAAAGGTATCAAGGCTGAAATATTTTGTTGATTTCAAGTGTCCAATATGAGATGCCAATGACTTGCATTTTAGATTTTAGCATTTTCTTGTGGCACTTTGAACCACAGTTTAGCTGACTTAAACTACAGACACAGTAGCTGATCACTTTTGCAGCTTCCTTTTGTAATATTTTATTGTCTACTGGTCATGAAAAATTGGATTTTGTGGTTAGCCTGCCATCACACAGGAACCCCATGACTGAGTAAAGGAAAGAATCAATTTCTTCTGGTAGGTATGCTTTTTTGTTAAAAAGTGAGATTTACCATTCCCTTATAGCGTTCTTTGCTGCACTTCCTTTACATCTTCAAGTGTTTGCAAAGATGTGCAACACTAGCAATTAGAAAATTCTTATTTTGTCCCAGGTCATATCTGTCCTGAGCATTTAGTGAAAAATACTCATTTAGTAAGTGTGGTCATTTGATTAAAGAGCATACAGTAATGTACAGACATAATGGAATGGGTTAAAGGCATTAATGCACTTTTGATCCTAGTGTTTCCTGTGTGAGAATTCTTGACTTTGCAATGTTTATTCTCTTAATATTTCCTTTAATTTAAGATTCAAATGTCTTTAAAAAAATTAGAATTGGAAGTTTTCTCATGTGTGATTTACAATGGGACGTGGACTTTTATATTGTCAGTACATGTCTTCTATGTCAGAGCTAATGCAGTGGTTGGTAGCTGTTGCAGATTTCACTCTGAATGTTGTGAACATTCATAACATCCATTGTGAACATCCATAAACTCAGCCTTTGGATTAAGTTTTTTTCTGGTTAAAGAGGGATACAGATTTGGGATGTTCTTTTTTGAGGTCTGGAGGAGACAATATTCCTGTGGTTACAGACCACCCTGTCACTGGCCTCCTCTCTGGGTGCTGTCATCTGCCCTGCCTCAGCCACCCATGTCTCTTTCCTCACCCACATCTCTCTCCATTCTAACTCCTGACTCCTGGTTTTCAGAGGTCTTTTCTTCTTATTTCCCTCCCTGTTTGTTCCTCAGATGTGGACTTTTCCACCTTCTCTCTGCCCTTATCCAAATTTCTTCTCCAGCTGGTTCCTCCTCCTTCTGGCTTTTGTAACTCTCTCATGCAGCTGCATGCTTCTCTGCCTGTTGCTCCCTCTGGAGCCAGTTACAGTAGTGTTGAGAGCTGTATACCTCATAGGAGTTAGTTTTGAACGGTCTGTGTGCATCCCTAGTGCACAACTTGCTGTGACTAATTATACTTTCTGGGGCACTTTCTTCCCTCTAGTAGTTTGGGGAGTGAAAGACTAAATTTGAAATTCAAGTCCTTTAGCTTTTTTTTGCTTTGTCTGCAAAACAAGTTTAGTGATGCTTCAAGCCCAGAACAAAATTGGTGCTTTTGTTTACCTTTGTTGTGATTCTCTTTGGTAAGCCTAGGTTAAAATAGCACCTGAGCTGAGAGATGAATCAAACTAGACTTTGCTGACAGGTTATTCAAAACAGAATCCAGCAAAATTGAAAACCCAGAAATGAACTGGATATGCCAAAGGTCAAATGGCCTATTCTGCCTATACATAGTGCTCAGATGATCATTTGCAGTGCTGACAGCAAAAGTAGATGTTAAATAATTGTATTTCATACTCTTTCTCAAGATAGAAAAGCTCAGTGCAAGACTCTGTAGGAGGGGAAGGTGATTTTTAAAAATTTTAAACGTAATTGGTTTTATTGATGGCATTTCTTTGTAGATTTCACTCACTCTGTTACACTCATTCTCTTACACTGACATACTCATCTTTCCTGAGGTGTCCCAACAGTCTAGCTAGGATTAGATGTTGAGGTATAGCAGAGAAGGGAACACTGACTTTGAAGTTCTAATCACAGATCTTGTTTTCTCCTTGGCTGGTGATGATTCTTCGTGATTTCTGCAGACTCTGTGCTCAGGCCAGGTTAAGTTCTGTGGTATCATTGCTGCTTCCATGCTGTCGCCGTAGCTGTAGTGTGGCCTGGATGCAGTCAGCACTCCACCCAGCACTTTTGCCTATTTCTTGCTTCATCGGGGTTCTTCCTTGTATTTATCGCTGCTCTATTTGTTACGACTTGCTCCACATACACCATTCTTTTAAAGCCTTGTCAGTCATTTCATCTGGTACCTTTATACACTCATGCTGTCATTTGCAGTGCATGCATAACAGTGTAGTATCGCCTCTACTTAGCCCAATGCTGTGTCCAGAATAGAAGATTGTATGTTAAATAAGAAAGTGACAATTGCATAGATATATATATTGAGCACTAGGAAGTGAGACATAATGTTTATAATGTAAGACAAATATATATCCTAAAACACAAGTCAAGGAAACTTCAAAGTTTTTTTCCAGAAAGAGTATCTTTTAATAAAGCCAGTTGTCGCGGTTTAACCCAGCCAGTAACTAAGCACCACGCAGCTGCTAGCTCACTGCCCCCCCACCCAGTGGGATGGGGGAGAGAATTGGGGGAAAAAAATAACACTCATGGATTGAAATAAGAACAGTTTAATATGAACAGAAAGGAAGAAACTAATAATGATAACAACAACAATAATAAAATTACAGTAAGAATAATAAAATAATTGGAATATATAAGTGATGCACAATGCAATTGCTCACCACTCGCCGACCGATGCCCACTTAGCTCCCAAGCAGGAATCCACCCCCAGGCCAACTCTTCACAGTTTATATACTGGGCAGGATGTCACACTGTATGGAATATCCCTTTGGCCAGTTTGGGTCAGCTGCCCTGGCTGTGTCCTCTCCCAACTTCTTGTGCCCCTCCAGCCTTCTTGCTGGCTGGGCATGAGAAGCTGAAAAATCCTTGACTTAATACAAACACTACTTAGCAACAACTGAAAACATCAGTGTGTTATCAACATTCTTCTTATGCTGAACCCAAAACACAGCACTATATCAGCTACTAGGAAGAAAGTTAACTCTATCCCAGCTGAAACCAGGACAGCCACCTATTAGTGTACTTACAAAATATGACTGAGTGTTTTCCTTTAGTTTGTCAAGTTACTATATGAATAACAGACATTGATCTTACTAAGAATTGACTAAGGCACCTCAGGGGGAAAGACTTGTGTTTGGCTGCATGTATGTGTAATTGCTTTTTGTTTATATCTGTAGTATTTTTTTATTTATTGCTTTCTCTCATTACACAACTCTGCAAACAGCTGTATTTTAATGAAGTCTGAGTCATTTCACTGTCTCTGCATCTACTAAATTTCTATCCGAATTGTATTAAAAATCCAGGACATGCCTGTGGTGTCCATATGCTGACATCAGAAGCATCACAGTTGTTAGTCACTGGAAATGTGGGTGGATGTTGTAATATCTACACAGGATATCTTTAAGATAGCATCAGAGATAGGGTTTAGTTTTGAATGGTGACTACTGTATTTGGCATATAAAAAGCCCATTTACAGCCTGATTTTAAAAAATGCTTAATATTTACTTAAATTTAATATCAGAGGATAGATCTCAATGTTAGAGGTACCAGAAAAATGTGGTTTTTACATAAATTAAAAACTTTCTTCAAATGGTATGGCAAGATAATATATTTAGGCAATAGGCAATATAATATCTTTATATATAGCAAGTCCCTTTTTCTCTAAGCAGTTCCACTGATGAGGTTAAAATTACATTGGTGGAATCACCTTGTAACTTCAGTGGTCATTAAAAAAATAATGGCATAACCTAAAAAATCTTTACAAATATTTGCTGGTCAAAAATAAGAATATGAATTAAATAATTGCTTCTAAAATTTAGATGCAGATATTAAATATTTAGAAAAATACACTGCTGTGTTTTGTGAAATTCCTGTCTTTATTAAAAACATCTCATCTTGTGGATGTGTCTGACATTTTCAGTAAAAGTTACCATGCAACTGCATAACATGAAGACAGAGCATTGTGACTGTGAATGAAAAGATGGTGATCAGCTAGCCAAAGATTCATGAACTCAAGTTGTGTAGTTTAAAATACAAATATGTAAGTCCTTTGTCCTGTGATAAAGCATCACATATTTAAATGTCAGTAAAAATAATTAGTAAGTAAATGTATTACTTAGCCAGATAGGCAAATTAGTAGTAAATGATTAGTTTAGTATTTTAATTTGAGAGTTCTGTGGAAATTTTAAACCAAGGCACGTAAGAGCACATATAAATGTATGATGTGATAAGCTCTTCGAGAAGGTATAGTAAGCAGAAGTTCCTAATGTCATAAAACTTTCACTGTACAGGTTGTATGGCATTGTAAAACTACTAAGCTTTAAAAGTGAGTTTATAATGTTTTGTAGTGAAATGTTAAAAGAACTTCTGAAATTTTCCTTTTTCTTATGAGTATACATCTAAAAATGCAGCGTTCCTGACCATTGTTTTCCTCCTGCTGCAAATGATTTTAAGGATATACATTATATTCATGGTATCAATAACATGTGAAATCTGATTTTGAGAATCACAAGAAAGATGACTACAAAAACTGTTCTTGCAGCATCTTTGGTTAGTAAATCAGGTGCTCAATGCAAGTGATAATGATGATTCTTACATCTTGTCTAACATTTTTAAAAGAAAACTAATTAAAACAAAAGCTGAAAGCTTTTAATGTCTATGAGCAGGTAGGGAGAGGGTGCTTTTTGGCTATTCAGCAAAGCAGATTTTGAAGTATACAGAAATAGCAGTGGATAGGCTCTGTGAAATTAAAAGTTGCAATGTTGCTTTTCAGTAGCGGATTTCACAGAAATATGGTATGACTTGCATACTGATATTGAAAAGTGACATCAGCTTTTTACTAGGACGTTTTAAAATGCTCTGATTGTGTGATTTTTCTGCTTATGATTAAACTGCAACTTTTTATATTCTTATACATACTGTACTTTTTGTTGGATATTATTAGTGATGTCTCTGTTCTAGGAATCAACAGTATATAAAAATTCTTTTGCCATGTGAGCTTTCCCTGAGAACAAGCAAATTTTTATACACTTTAATAATTTTCATACCTCATAATTTTAGAGGTATGCTATAAAAATTCTTCTATTTTTTCTGCCTTGTGTTTCATCACTAGAGTTTTGTATTTATATATGTATTAATCTACATCTGTGAATCAAAAGGTTCATAGTATAACATGACTGTAGTAATAAAATAGTATGTCATATTCACAGTAAATACAATTTCTGCGCATAAATAGAAACGTTTTTATACAGGGTAAATAGATTCTAAGATTTAAAATTGACCCAGTAAGTTAATGGTATTAGCAAACCAAGCCTGCTGTAGTCTGAGATAAAGGCTATAACTAATCTTTTTTTTCCCCTAGCTTTTCTCTTGCAGTGTGTCATTATGGATACCTTATACCTGTGCCATGAGTAAACCCCAGTGCTGTTCTCCTATATAAAATCAACTCTTAATTACTCCACTGTGTGATAGGGCTCATTATAAGATATGAGAACTGGCTGGATAAGAGAGGATTTCTTCAGTCTGTGTTGGGATTTATACCCACTGGAGACAAATCTATACTCTATGGCTATGTTTGCTTTTAGAAAATGAGACAATCGTAATCGAGATTGTAAACACAGTAGCTCAGCTGGGGTTTACTTTTGAAAATCATTTCTAGGTCAGATGCTTAGTTCAGGCAGCCTTTAAATATCTGTTTCTAAATAGTGAGTTTAAAAAGTTTACAAATATATTTCCTACAGCTAAGAAAAGAACAAGCCTTTTTTACTTTTTATTTACTTTTAAAAAAATACTTGAGAGACTCTATTTTTCAATCTATTTGAATTACAGCTCCATTATTTGCTGTTTTGATCCCTGCCCACAACAAGGTGACCTTCTCATAGTTTGCACTTTCTACAGTTCTGCACTTCCTGAAAAAATGTGGAATAAAACGTTTCTATTTTCAAGAGTAGAATCACAAAAAGGAGAGGATTAGAAACTTGCTTTCATGTTTGCATAGTAGACCTTGAACTCTATGTTGCATGTTTTTGTTTACAAGTCTCCAGGTATTGTTCTCTTTCCTCTCAAGGATTTAGGCTATTTAAGTACAGAGATTGTTTCAGAATAGAACAGGCCTGGAAGGAAAGGGATCGAGATTTCAGCAGGATTATGTCTACTTTATTGAGACACCAGCTGTCCTGCTTTATTGAGACGTGACCACAATTTGTGCCTGACAGTGCTATCTCCTTCTCCCCAAGGCAAGAGTGCTCAAAGCTGTCCCCTTTTTGCTATTAGAAATTTTTAATTTTAACATGGCATGTGAAAGGCTGGAAGATGAAGTTCAAACATGCATCTGTACTTTGACTTCAAAAGCATATGTCATGTTAAGAGGAGGGTGATACGTACTTCATGAGTCTAAGCTGTTAGAAACATGCAAGAGAGTCTGATTATGTTGTAGAGAAATGCATTGGGAAGGCATCCCCTACGATGGCCACTGGGAAGATGATGAATAACCATGCACCTGTAGGTGCTTGGATTTCTTGCCCTTATTCCGTCAGCACTCCCCATGCTGCTCTCTTGAATTTGGAGGTTGTAGAAGTCCTTTCTAGCCTTCCATTTAACTTCAGTGTCTTCTCTGGATGTCACAGCTGCATGGAAAATCCTTCTCAGTTCCAGAGTTCATATTTGGTTTCTTCTCCTAAAAGGGGAAGGAGTGACTCACAGTACAGAATACTTACCATGTTAAAACTTTTGAGAATTGTTCTCTTGTGGCAGTTTCTTTAAAGTAAACATTATAGTGGATTTTTTCTTTCAAGGTATTGGCATAATATATGTGGGGAGAAAACTTGTCTGTATTTTTTTGTATTCCGAACATCAGATTTTAAAGTTTTTCATTAACTGCAGTTTTTTGTCTTCTGTTTATGGATTTTGATATCATATTAATCTGACATGCAACGGTGTGACTGTGTTTGGAACTTCCTTCTGTATCGATAAAGCGTCTTTCTTGTGTGGAAATGAGACTCACATAAATTAACTTTAATCTTAAAGACTACATTGCCTTTCTCTGAGGAGTAAGTCTGTTTACGTCTTTTGTAGTTCAGCACTATAAAACATCATAACAGTGGTAAGGTCAGCACTACAAAACAAAGCCTTATCTAGGGTTTGGGGTTTTTTTGAGCTTTTCTGATCAACAGTATAGGATACTTTCTTGAACTCAGACCCGTTACTACATACTGCCAAACAATGTTTAACCTATTTAACCATTTTTGAATGTTGTAGTGCAGTTTAAACTGCTAGTAGTAGGGCTAGTTATAGTCCTACAGTTGTTTGGGGATAATAAAGTGGTATATTTTCTATTGTCTGTGAGTTTTTAGTTTATTTGTTATTGTCAGATAATCTATGAAGTGGCTGCCAAGCAATCTTACTTTTGCCTTATTTTAACGTTACCATTGTAAAATACAGCTGTAACCTTCTTTTAAATGTCTTCAAGTATTCTTAAACAATGCGCTTTTAATTACTGAAAGTAAGATTTGTTGAATAAAATGATTAAATGTAATTTCAAGTTTATCCAAAGAGAAGTTCCATATCACGTGGCAAAAATTAATGACAGAAATGTTACTATTCACACACAATGCATTAAGTAGAGATTTTATGTTTTATTGCTCTCTGGTATATAAACAGGAAGGATATATATATTTTTTTTTCCTACTGCATTTATTTATATAGCTTTTATTTTATTTTATAAGGGATGCATTTAAATATTTGAGGAAAGACAATCAAGCAAGATCTTTTAAATTGGATCCTGCCAGTGGTTATGTGTTAGTTTTTATGGCATTGTCATTTTTAATGGCAGGCTTATTTCAAGTAAAGTAGTCAGCAACATCCTTCCCCCTCCCCACCACAAAATAAGCTAAAAACCTAGTCTGTTTGTGTGCATCAGCTAATCTAATGAAATACTAAGACTTTGGTGTCTTATGTTGTCTTTTCAAAACAACTTTTGTCAGTGTTTGCGTAGAACTTGTAAAAATACATGGGTCTCGGGGAAGCGGTCTTTAGAGGTTTATGTGTCTGTATGACCACAATCCGAGCTCAGATGTGCCAGTGCACCAAGAAACTCCAAAGGAGCATGAAGGCATTCAGCACCTTCTGGAGCTGCTGAGAATTTAGCAGGATCAAAGTCTAATTGCATTTTAATGTTCTTTCTTTAACAGTCTTATACATCACTGTAGGATGTTCCAGCAGTGTGATCTGAAAATCAAATGGTTGTCTTTAAGCTTACACAAGCTGCTTTATAAGCTACTAAAACTAAACTACTTTGAAAGTAATTTAAACTAGTTATTGAAGCTGAACTCCATCTTGGAAGGTGTTTATGTTAATATCTTGGAGTTGTTCACACACTTATTTGACAACAGTAGTTAAAATGGTATATGTTTAAAAATAAAATTATTAAATGCAAATAGTTTTGAGTAGTGTTGTGATTCATACTTAGAAGTTCTGGCTATTCCCCCCCACCCTATTGAGTGAACATTACAGCATCTAAATTTCTACTAGGTCCCATAGGCTTGAGTAGCACCAGGAGTAGCTAATGTTTCAGTGTTAGTGGTACCGTTAAGCTGCTAGACTGCTGGAGTCAATCCTGAGGTTTGATTTAGCTTTAGACAATGGAGCTTTTTAAGAGTTTGGAATGATGCAACAAAGCAAGCTGCAGAAAATATATATTTTGAAGTTCTCTCTAGCCAGTTTTGAATTTCCTTTCTCTGAACATTTCTATAGATAAAACTATACCATCATAGTAACTGTTCCCAAGATTTCTTTGTTTTCCTTAGTTTTGAAAACTGTTTTAAGTAGCTCTTTTCCCCCAAATTATCTCAATTTTTAGATGGAAAAGTTGATAAAATCTGATGATGTAATATTATATCCACATTGTTAAGATATATCCATTATTAAAATTAAGGTGATGGATCATGTCGTGAAACTCCTATATTTCATCCCACTTTCCCATGTTAGAAGGAAGCCTGGGAGACTTCCCCAGTTGAAGATTTTTTTACATAAAAGAATCCTTGGATGATGTGGATCCACTGCAGTAGACTGGTGATCCTGAGTTTCACCCTCAGGCAGGTGGGGCAAGGGACCAGAAGACTCTCAGTTTTGGAGGTTCTTATTGGTGAACAGCTCTCTGAAGCTGTGTCCTAACAGAAACAAAACCAGCCTGAAGGGTACAGTATTTTTTATTATTCTGCAGCTGGCCTCCAGCTAGAGACAAAAGAAAGGGAAATGCATAGGAAATACTGATAATTGGAAGCCACTTAATGTCCTGATTTCCTCTGAATCTTTCAAGCACAGAGTAGAATCTGGGCCAGTGGATTAGCACTAGTTTATATTTACTTGCATAAAATTTCATGATTATCTGATTATTTTTCCAACGTAACTATTTAATGTTATAATACGCAAAGAATATACCTTCTGCATCTTACTGGACAGAATGCCAAATGATCTTGCACCAGCTTTATTCTAAGGACACAGGAATTTCTGGGAGTTGTAAGCAAATTATGGTGGAGACCAATTGCTATGGTTAGAAGATGAAGTAAGCTTCATTATAAGCGAAATAGGCCTTAACAGAAATTTACAGAAAGTAAGTCTGCTAGAATAATATTCTTTTGGTTGCAAAGGAAACATTTAAAATTAGGATACACCAGGTATCTCTTTACATTTATCAGTAGTGTGGCTCCTTGCCTTGTTGCATTACAGGTTAAACTGAGCTGCAGGTCTAATGCCATTACGTGGTATCTGAAGGCACTGTGGTTTTTGTAGCAGTAGCTAGACCATTGTTCCCCAAAATAACATAATTTGCTCAGTTTTTCTGCTCTCCTCTTTGATTTCTGCTCTGGATTAGGTGATCTCCTTCCCACAGTAGGGTCATAACGGAGGGGAGTGGTTTTGGGGCATTAGTTTAAGAACTAATTTTTCTCTTTTCTGACAGCAGGTGAGTTGGAGGTACTTTCCCAGCTTCTGGTACAGCAGGAGCTAGTGGGCTATTGGCATGAGCTGCCAGTTCTGGAGATTAGATGAAGGAGAGTGTCTGTAGCAGACTCCCTACTGGAATTGCTACAACAGCTTCAACTGTTAAGAGTATAGTAGCGAAGATAGTGGTGAGACTTTGGCATTGGTTGCCAAGGTAATTTTGATCTGTCATAATTTTCCTTAGGAAAAGCAAGGAAAACTGAACAGAATTTTCTAGGACAAAGGAATGGGAGTTCCCAAGTTTTCAAGCATTCACAAATTGTGAGTTTCTCAAAGAAATGATCACAAGGATCCTTTGTGATGCGAAGGTTAACTATTTCAGTACAGTATTTGCTACTAATTTTTTCTGTTGTGTTCAAATAATGGTATTGACAGCACACTTTTTCTTTAGTGAAGAAAATATTCTAAACTGGGTAACACTAGTTGTACTTCTGAGCTAGTAAAAAAATAGAAAAAAATAAGGGAAATACTTTTGTGTATAAACAAAACGTCATATCTATTCGCTGTTGCAAGCTTAGGCTCAAAATAATGTTTCTACTACAGCAGCTGCTTTATCATGACAATACATAATTGAAAGTTTGACATTTTCTGACATTTTCTGAAATACACTGATTTTTATGTGTTTACTGTACACAGCTGGTATTAAAGATATTGCATTTGTTAAAGACAATTTAGGGTTTAGCACAAATTCTTCTCTAGTTACCCATATTGTTGATATTGTTTAAGTAATGAAAATTTTCACCTTTCTGCTGAATTTCTAACATCTTGCATTAACAACAGTGTTGTTATCGAAAACATGGGAGTTGGTTATTTCACCTGAAGCTGATGAAGCCTCACTTTGGAGAACTCTTTCCAATTTGGCTAGAACACATCAGTAAGTATTAATGTAAAAAAGAGAGAGTAGTAGAAGGCAGTACTAGGCAGTAAGAATTACATGATCAATGAAATAATTTGGTTTGATTAGTCTGAAAAAGAGAAGACTGAGGCATATACCACAAGCTTTTCAAGAGGTTCTTTTAAGGAAGATGTTATTCCTTTGTTCTCTGTGTCCAGGGAAGATGATACAAGAGAGGGTATACTTCAGTTGCATGAAAGATGATTTACATTACTTTTTAGAAAAACATTTTCTTACTGGAAGTCTATCTGATCATGAAATATCCATTATTAGGTATTTTGGAGAGCTTGTGTAGTGCCTAAGACAACACTGACAAATATTTTTCACTGCAGAATAAACAGAATCTGAAGTTCCCCCCCAGCAATGTTTACTACTCCTCTGTGCAAGCTACTTCTGTGTGACACCTTTACTCAAGTAGATGAAAGTAACAACAAACACATTCTATCTATGTGCCATCTGGTGGAGAGTAAATAGTGCTGGATTTATTTGTCCTTCAAACATTTCTTTCCAAGAGATTATGAGCTAGAGAACCAGGGAAGTGTGTGGAATTTGGAAAACCTGTGCATATATATATATATATATGCATGTACTCTCATTGAAAGTTCTACATGAGGATATTGTGATGTTGATAGCGGGTAAAGGTTTTTAGTATATGCACCGCTAGTGATCTTTCGGCGTGGGATTGCTGTAGTAGTTTAGGTATTCTACAAGACTCCCTTACAAATGTTGCATTATCTTTAGTGTCTTGGACTACCACTCAACCTCCCCTCCCCTCCCCTTTCCTTCCCTTCTTCTTGTGGCCAGAATCTCACTGCAGTTTTCTAAGATCTGTATAAGGTGCAAAATTTCTGTATAGTGTTTGTGGGAAATTATGGTTTTGAAAAATTATATTATAGACTAAGGAGGTGGCAAAGTTTGTAAAACTTTTCAATTCTGTATGAGGTGTCTCCAAGACAGTTAGAATCCTCAGTTCATGGGAGATTTATCAGATTCTGTTTTTTCTACACTTTGTTTTAAGAATTTCAAGTTTTTGCTTGAATTAATCTCTTGTTTTCTCTTAGATACTAAAACTCAACAAGATCTCCTAGTGATTGTATATCAGGGTTCTCCCTTTTGGCAGAAAAACTTGATAAAATTGCAAATTGTGATTAATATTCTTCTCTTACCTCATCTTAACCAGCTTGGGTAAATTCTCTCAGATGTGATAAAACAAAACATTGCCAGCTACCCTTATATGTCAATTAAAAAGATGGAAAGATATACATTGTAGGATACAAGAAAGGAGCTCAACCCTAACTGTATCTGTTCCCGTGTTAAGGAGGACAAGTTGCAGAAGATAGCCTTTTGTGAATTAGTGAAGAGCATCTAGATAGACTGGATCAAACTCAGGCCTGATTTAAACTGGAGTACCAGGGAAGTCAAGGAATACAGTTGTGAAATGTTGAATATGCCCCATTTTTTGTAGTGCCAGAGAACAGCGTTCTGTTCTTTTAGTAAATAAAATTAATTTGCATCTTTAAATTCTATGTAATTTTAAAAAAGCCTTAACAACTTTCCTTTGTTAAGTAGCTCAAGCTCTGGTTTTAGTCCTTTCTCTTCAACTCAGCAATTTTTGAGGAGAGAATGCATATCTATTATGAAGTATATTAAAACCCACTTTTTCACTGAAAGAGGAAAATTGGAGTTTGTCAGCTTAATTTGATGACCTTCACTTCTCTGTTTATTTCTTAGGTTTTGCTTATTAAGTAATACTGAATATGGGCAATATAACTGATTTCTTTACTTACACTGAAAATGTAATTAAAATATTGCAGACAGGATTAGTCTCTGCTCTTACCTTATCAATGGATTAATGCAATGATTTCCTTTCAATACCAAGAGGAGTATTTGCAATACTTACTCAATCCATCCATTTTGTAAAATTTTAATTCTATCCTTTGGCTGTAAATAGATTTGTATGTTTATGAAACCATTGAAAAGAATTTACTTTGGTATCTTATTTGTTTAAAAAAATAAAGTGTATTGCTGCATGGAGTTGAAGAGATAATAGAGAACTGGATTTTAACAAAAAGTGCTGTTGCTACAAATTCTTGTTTCCTTCCCAAGTTTGACAATGAAAATAGTATTTTAAGTCTACAGTGTTTGTTTCGATGGTATGCGTCAACACATGCAATTTTTAACAAGATAACTCTGAATAGTGGGAAAATCTAGAATATTTGGATCTGGTCGAACCTTGTTTATTACATACACTAATATCTTCTGATGTTCGTATAAGGCAAGCTTACGATCTTTCCTTCTTCCAAGCTTTACTTTTCTAGTTTTGTTCATTCTCTGCCCTCATATGACAAAAGCATATCTAAGATTTTGCTTGTGAGAAATCCTCAGATTTCTCATTCTTCTCTTTCCCTTAAATCTGTGTTTCAAGTTAGCTTTCTGATTCAAATTTTATTTTATGTTCTCCCTGGGTTTTTTTTTTTGTTTGTTTGTTTTTTTTGTGGTGTTTTGGGTTTTGGGGGTTTTTTTTTGTTTGTTTGTTTTTTTGTTGGTGGTTTGTTTTTTTTTTCTTCAGGATTTACTGTTTTAACTGGTTAATGCTGTAATATAGCTGGTCTGACTTTAGCCATCCGTGGTGTGTACAGCTGAGCTAGTCACCATAGATTGATGTAATGTCAGCAGAGAGAAAATAGGCATTTGCAGATTGCAGTTTCTTTAGCAAGAGACCTCAGGCATGAGTTTAAGCAATACATGAATTGTATGCTAAACTCTACTGACTATATTGACAAGTTAGCCACTGGCTGCAAACATAGTTTAGGGTGACTATATGCAACATAGGAATTTACATTCAGTCTAAAGATTGTTATTCCATGACTTCTATGATTCTTTTGTGAACTGCCATGAAATGCATATGCCTCAAACTGTTTTGGTTTGGTATTATGAAAGATTTGAGAAATATTAACTTGTTTGTTGATGACAAACATTTTTGGCAGGATTATCACAGATATATATCTGTGTATCTTTATCTTTTAGGACACTCTTCAGAAACAAACAGATTTTAGTCTAGTGTCTGTATATTAAGGCTTTTTTTTAAACATCTCGCGCATGAATATAAACATTCCTGTTTTTCTCTACTATGTGTGTTACGTCTGATATACCTGTTAAAGCCTTTTTTCAGGTGTTGCTCAGTGTTATGTTCCAGTTTGTAACAGTACTTCTGTGTGTGCTTTACAAAATGCGATTGGCTGTGTATTCAAGTTCTTTCTTCCATACTCAGACTTTTATGGTCTTTAAGACTGTTGAACACTTGCTGAGAATCCAGCTTGGCTTTCATTGTTGTAGAAAGACCATACAAATTGGTCTGTGAAAATAATGTGTTATAGCACATTTTCTAACCCTGATTCTTGAAAGAGAGACTGGTGCACAGCAAATGTCAACATTGATTAAAAACTTTCTTTACTGTGTTTTAAGAAACCTACATATGGTCTTTTTTTTACATAGTAGATAGAAAGCGGATTCCCATATGTTTCTGTTTGTCATGGCCAAATGTACAAAAATCTGGACTGATGGTACTTGCTCATCTGCAGTAAAATGAGTGAAACATTCCATTTATGAATTGCAACATGTAAAATGATATCATTGCCCAATATTGTTCAGGAGGCTTATTGAAAGGTACGGTTGGTAGGTGCTAAAAGGCTATCTGCTTGTTGCATACGTTTTATTAGGCAAATTAGTTAGGCAAAAATTATTAGTCAAACTATTTTTCTTGATACTAAGTGGGTCTGTTTCTTTGCTGTTCCATCTTATAGCAGTGGTGATTAGCATGAACAGTAACTGCATATGCCTGATATTCTTCAGCTCAGGCTTTTTAGTGGTGGGAGGATAATGACTTTGGCACTTCTTCTTTATTTATAATGCTTTGAAAACACGTGTGTGAAAGCTGCCTGGCACATAGTTGCTTAGGAGCATGGTGCCCTACCTAATGCATTCAGGAGTTTCCTCATAGATATGACTACAAAACTATTACTGCTCTTTATGGTACATCCAGCCTACTAGGTTTTCTTTTTTTTATTTATCTTATTATTTTGCCAAAAGCTCATTTCCTGTTTTCCCTTTGTAGTCTTGTCTGTGCTAGTGTGTTTACTCTAAAATTTCCAACCAGCGTTATCACTGGTTCAGCTGTACAGCTGGCAGGAGCAGTGAGAGCTGCAGCATATGCAAGGTGCTGAAAGCTCTTGGCAACTTTGCCTTTTTGCTTTCTACATCTGGTATGAGCAAAGTTCGTACAGTGGAAGTTTGCCTTTGTCATTGCTTACATCACTGCATCTTCTGGTGGGTACAGGCTGGTAGTAATAAGAATAGGAAAATTCTTTAATAAAATGTTGGTGTAAAAATAGCATGGGTTTTCTGCATAGCTGTTGGGAGCCCAGGGATAATCCTTCTGTGGCCTATGCCATGGTTGCCAAGGAGGGTTGGATATGGCTTCTTTCATAGCTTTCAACAATGCTCTTGTCTATGGTGCTTAATTGGATGAGGAGATGGTTGAAGAGTCAAGTGAGGCAGTGTGTCTCAAAAAAGGTGAGAGCAGAGTTCTGTTGAACAAGTTTTCTATTATGTTTAAGAAAAAGAAGATAGTAGTTTTTTTAAAGCATTCTTTAAAGTGAGAAACTGTGAAAGTCCTGTGCTTTGCCTAATAAAAAGCCACCTCATGGGAGAGGAGAGCTTGTAGAATTACCACAAATTGGATAATCATCAGAAAGCTACTGATTTTACGGAAATGAGAAGCAAACCAACCTTGATATTGTAGCTTTTTAGGATGTGTAAGTGATTGTAGTTGTGGAAAACTACAGTTGGAACCCACTCAGATTGACTCTCAAGCATAAAAAAAGGCAAGTCTATATAAGATGTAGATATTTTACAAATTTAAAGGAAAGAATCTGAATAATCAAATGAGAGAGAACAATAGAAACAAAGGGCCAAAGCATTTCATAATGGAACAATAGCAGTGTTAAGAACACAGATAGTGCAAATGACCAAATTTCCTAGCAATATTAATTTGACCATATTGCAGAACATTTGATTTACGGATTAAAACTGAGATTTATTCAGGATAAATCCTTTTGCCTTGAGTCAGCTGTGTACAGACATTACTACCTCTTTTAGCAATGAAACATCGATTTCTGCATGGCATGTTTTATCTACATTAAGTATAGTATTGTGTAATAATACACATTGTGTGAGCAATAGGTCAATGTGTTTTTGAAACAAACCCCAAAACCCCAACTTTGCCTTTTGCAGGATAAAATAGTAAACTGTCAACTGCAATCTTGGAAAGTTTTTCCAGTGTCTTGGGAGTTGTAATATTGTGGGTCTTACTAAGAATTTTAACACTGTCTGCCACACTTACAGATATTTTTTTCCACAAGTAAAAGCACTTCCTCACAATATTATTAGGTGTGAGGGGAAACAGTACAGTGCCTTTGTCCTTGTATAATTTATTTCCCTGTTCTCAACCTGCCCCATTGTCACGGGTTAGCCTTGGCTAAGGGCTAAAGGCCCACCCAGCTGCTCACTCACTCCCCCTTCTAAGAGGAATCACTTACCAGCTACTGTTTTGGGCAAAACAGACTCAACTTCTGGAAAAGTAATTTAATTTGTTGCCAGTTAGAATAGATTTGAGTAGTGAGAAACAGACAAACATTAACACACCACCTTTCTTCCCCCCCTTTCTGAGGTTCAGCTTCACTTTTCAGTCCTGACTTTTCTACCCTCTGCTTCCCTGAAGGGTGTGGAAGGAATGGGGGTGTCTGGTCAGTATACAGGGATATTCTCCCTGCCACTCCTTCCTTTTCCCACTTTTCCCCTGCTCCAGCGTGGTCTCTCCCTACAGGCCACAGTTCCTTCAGGAGACTTCCGACTGCTCCAGCATTGGCTCTCCATAGGCTGCAGGGAAATACATGCTCCACCATGGAGCACCTCCTGCCTTTCTTCTCTGACCTTCGTGTTGCCTCTCCTGTTTCTCACTCTATTTTTCATTCCCTCCTCCTCTGACTGTCTGGTGGTTTTGCCCTTTCCCAAGTATGTTTTTGCAGAGGCACCACCATCTTGGCTGCTGGGCTCAGCTGTGCCCTGTGCCGTGGGTCCGCGGGAGATGGCTGGAATGGGCTGTGTCCAGCATGGGGCAGCCTCTGGCCTCAGCCCATACAGGCTGCCCCTGCAGCTCCTCCCTACCAACACAGTGCCATGGGCACTCAATACAGTAATTTATACCATTTAGACAGTGTTCAGTTTGTGCTTTTATTCTACTTTTACTCTTAAAACAAAGGTTCATCATCTACAAATTGTTAAGAAATTACATTTTCATGATGATGATTTATTTAGTGGTATATATCTAGTTGCTGTAGTGCTTCAAAATCCCTGCATCTGTGATTTGGACTTCTGCTGTATTATGCTGCTGCTGAGACTCAGATAAGCTTTAACCCTTGGAGAATTCACTGTTATTTGAATCACAGTGGCTTTGCTAATCTCTCTGCTATATTTCATTTTGGAATCTGTCTTTTCTTAAATGCCTCAGTCGCATTTACATTGAAAAAATGTTATGTTACAGCTGTACTGCTTTTGGCTTTGGGTGTTATTATGCTGAGGATTCAAGATATGCCTTTCTGTCCGTAGGGACAAATGCAGCATAATTGCAATTCTCTGGACACCATAGCCGATTATTAAGGTACAGCATATACAGCATATTCTTTGGGAGAACTAGTGTCACTTTATGGACTGACTTGTTCTGTAGCGAGGTTTGAGGTGTGGTATGCATTAAATTTGACCAACATTGGCTTGTAGCACATGTCAAACTGCAAAATGAAAGTTAATCATAGCCTGTGCTAGCACATGTGTACTTATTTAAGTGATAGTGTATTTCTGTAATTTAACATGCCTGAGAAATGAAAATACTTGTTTCCTGGTAACTGTGGATAGCTGTGCTGGCTTCTAACTAGTGTCATCCCCGCCCTTCCCTTTTTTTCTTTTTAACCTGTGCTTGTGCATGAAGGCTAGTACAGGCATGTTAAAATAAGCTGCCATTTTACTTTCTTTTTCCTGTATAATCACTCAAAAGTTTCTGGTTTATGTTATAAAAAAAATCTTTTTTTTTAATGAAAATAGTATTGTGGTATTAATTACAATCTTAGGCAACACCTTTTGTAAATTATTTCCATGTGAGCTGTCTTCAGATTCAGTGGTGAGGGAAGGAACAGTAATATATATATATGTATTCTTTTTTCTCTTCTGTGCTTTCTAATTATTACTCTGTTCTCCAAGTCTGTTTGGTTTGGCTTTCAAAATCAATCTGCACTGAAAAAGACTCTGTGCATAGAAGAATGCAGTGCATAAAATTGCTGTTACTGAGGTCACTGTGCCACAGGAAAAATGTTAAATCTAATTTTTCTGTATATTTTGCTTCTAAACATTGTTTAAGGGAGTCTGGGATTTCCATGTAAAACATCTCTGACTGTACATAACAGACACCCAGATTCAGACCCCTTGCTTTTTAAAAAAATACAGTGAATTGTTAGGTGTGAG
Organism: Harpia harpyja; assembly: GCF_026419915.1. Taxonomy (NCBI): domain Eukaryota; kingdom Metazoa; phylum Chordata; class Aves; order Accipitriformes; family Accipitridae; genus Harpia; species Harpia harpyja. Next base: position 85,164,994 of record NC_068969.1, on the reverse strand, counting down.
AAGTCTGGTTTATGATAGTTGTTTATTCTCCAGAAACCCATTCAACAAACTTTGTGAAGCTGGAGCCAAAAATAAGTGCTGTGTATAAAGATTATAGTTGGAGGAAAGGTCTAAAGGTCTGTGCTTTTTTTCTTTCTTTCTTTCTTTCTTTCTTTTTTTTTTTTTTTTTTTTGACACATACAGTTCCTGGCTCTTGTTCTCATTTGCACTGAAAACAAACTTCTGATTCGACCAACTGCAACAAATGGCTCTTTGGGCCTTGTGTCATCCTCGCAGGGCTGCAGAATGCATTCAAAACATCCCCATTGTTCTTGTATGTACATACATACATACAGATGTGTGCATCTGTAGCTGTGGTTAAAATGGTACTGCTTCAGTTCAGTCTTGATGATAGAAGTCCTATGCATGAACATATTCATTTAGGCTAGTTTGGCTATCGGAGAGGATTGCAAGTTGCCTGGAGGTCTGTGTAAGCTCTCTACTGGTAGCTGGGCTATCTTGGGGCATCTTCACCGCAGCATAGTACAGAGAGGTATGCAGTAGGTTTGTACTGTGTCTTTTTGCTAAATTCCATTGCATTACCACTCTCTTTCCCTCAGCTGCAGTTGCATTGTCTTACCCTAAATTGTTTCTTCCTCTTTACAGACTAGTGTATTTGCATAGCTTCTGTCTGGACAGTGAATGCAAAAAGGGCATCTGCTGTGCCACCTCTGCCAACATGCTGCTGCCTCATTGCTGAGGCCTCACAGTAGGTCACAAAAACAACATGCTGTACAGCCAGTCACCAGCTGCCACGATTCGTTTAGATGTCTGTGAGACCAGGGATATAACCCTATCAGAAGTTGCCCATAATGAATCATTGAATTATTCACCCTTTCATGGAATTTTGTATCTGAATGTGGATGCTTCAATGACAGCTCTTTTCTTCAGACAGTCTGTTTTTTCCTAAAAAAATACATTAGTTTTTAAGTAGCAAGGGGCTGCATTGCTTTAAGTAGTCATGAAGTCTAACGAGGAATAAGAAAGCTTAAATATATCAGGGAAAACTATCAAAAGGCAGACTGCTTATAGTGTATGACTAAAGATTTAATTTGAATACAAAGTATCAGACTAAATGGTCATTAAAAATGTGAGCAAATTATAACTGCACTAATATTGCATATAAAAAATGAAGACATGACAATGAAAGTATTCCATACAGGAGAAGAGATCATATGTCTTCACACTCTAGTTTACTGTAACTTCATTCAAATGTATGTTAACCAGTACATTTAAGCAGTTGAAATTTCCTTATGTTCAGCACTGATAGGTTTTAAATTGGTTCAGGAGAAATCCTCAATCCTGTTGCTCAGAGGTCAAGTGAAGTGTTTTAACTAGGCCTGCTGAGCTATCTTGGTTTTTTTTTGTTGTTTTTTGTGATCTGACACTTTATCAGTATTATGGGAAAAGTATTTCCTACTCCTCCCTCCCCAAAGAATATGCAACTCTTTAAGTTTATGGATTTGTTAAACAATCATTCTTGGATTTTACCTCTGAATACAACCAATCTCTTTCATTTGTACTCTCTTGCTAACTAGTGGCATTTTTTAAATTAAATGTATATTATAACTAAAGAGTTTCAAAATTCACCATCCATAGTCACTGATGGGGAAAATTTACTGGCTTTTAAACCTTGTGGAAATTATCATTTTCAGTGTACGTTTATTGGGTTTGGGCATCAGTATAAGCCTGGAATGCAAAGATTTGTAGATGGGGTTGTCAACTGTTTTTTATGTTTCATAGGATCATAGAATAATTCAGAGCCCTGGCTCCACTGCCAGGCTTCCTCATGGGGAAAAAGATTTCTCCTTAGCTCCAGTCTGCACATCTTGTGTTTCAGTTAATGCCCACTGTCTCTCACCCTCCTGTGATCCACTGCTCTAGCTCTTTTCTCTTGGTAACCTCTCAAGTACTGGGGGGCTGCTGTTGGTTCCCCCCTGAAACCAGCTCAGCCATTCTCCAGGTTAAATAAGCTCATCTCACTCAGCCTCTTCATGCTTTTTCCCTGACTGCCTCGGTGAACCTCTACTGAACTCACTCCCTTTTATCTACATTTTTCAGAAAGGGAGGGAACGGGATAGAGTACCTAGGTGTGGTCTGGTGAGTGCTGAGCAGAAGGTGATAGTCACTTCCCTTAATCTGCTGGCTACCCTACTGTTCATAGAACTCAAGATGCTGCTGGCCCTTGTTGATGCCAGGGTGTGTAGCTGGCCTGCACTCTGCTGCTCACAAGGGCCCCCAGGGTCTTCTCTACTGAGCTGCTCCCCAGCCCATCCATTCCTAGCCTGTGTCATTGCCAGGGGCTTTGCCTTCCCAGGGACAGGTTTCCACATTTGTTAGGACAAACTAAATTTCATTAGGCTCCTGTCAGCCCATTCCTCCTACTTGTCCAGGTCTTTTTGAACATCAGCCCTGCCCTTGCATATCAACTGGTCCCCCAGCTTGGTGTTGTCTGTAGACTTGACAGTGTACTCTATCACCTTCTCCAGGTCATTGATAGAAATATTAGTCAGGTCCCAGGTTAGACCCTTGCAGTACTCTGCTTGTTTCTGGTCTCCAGGTAGACTACAACTCACTAACCACAACTCTTCTAGGCTGTCCATCTGATGAGTATTTTATGTATCTAGTTGTCCATCCAGCCAGACTGTAAGGTCTAAACTTGGATGCAAGAGTATTGTGGGAGACACTGTTGAAAGCCTTGCTAAGGTTGAGGGGAATGACATCCACAGACAACCACAAATCTGGTCATTTTATCAGAGAAGGCACTCAAGTTGTTCAGGCGTGATTCACCCTTGGTGCCCAGAAGTGTATTCCGAGGTGACTAATTTCATGATTTTTCCCTGGGACCTAAGAAGGCCAACTGGTCTGCAGTTTCTAAATCACCCGTTTGGCCTGCTTTTGAAGATGTGTGCAATGTCCTTTCCCCTGTCATCTTGACAACATGTCAAAGATGACAGAAAGCAATCTCACTGTGATATTGGCTGGTTCTTTGGATACAGCCCATCAGCTGCATGGTGCTGGGTTGGTTGAGTTTTGGCAGCAATTCTTGACTCAGCTGTCATCCACTGCTGGTAGTTCATCTCCTTTTTGTACTCTATCACTAAGCACAGAAGGTGGAGGGACCTTGTGAAGACTGCAGCAAAGAAAGAACCTCAGCCTTGTTTGTGCCTTCTGTCACTGCATCACTCTCTCCATTCAGCAGTGAGTGATTGCTTTACTTGCTCAGCATTTTGTTACTAGAGTAGTGGTAGAAGCTCTTCTTGTTGCCATTTGATATCCCTCAAAAGTGTCAACTCTAGATTAGCTTTGGCTCCTCTAACACCATCCCTACATGCCTAAAGTTCCTCTTTTATAGGCTTGCCCTGCCTCCAACTTCAATATGCTGCCATGTTGCTTTGGAGCTTAGTCTTGAGTTACTGTTAGCCAAGCCAGCTCCAGCTACACTTAAACATTCTAGTTTTCCTGAGTGTCAGGATGAACCATCCTTGGACTTGAAGGATGTTTTCCTTAAATGTATGCCAGCTTTTCTGAACTCCATTATCCTTTGGAGCTGCCTCCTTTGGGATCCCATCAACCCGTTCCTTCAGGAGAGCAGATTTCAGCTTACTGAAGTCTGAGGTCTGTGCTGTGCTGCTTTCCTTCCTCACTCCTTATGAAGGGAAGTATGTTAACAGGGCAGTTATGTAAAAAGTAAAGATTATATATTTTAATAAAGACTTGAAGACCAAAGCAGAGCATATCTCATACTCTGTTAATGACAGTAGAATTCTGGTTACTTGGTGCACCAGGATATTTATTTGGCTAGTAAATTATGGCTGTAGGGGCAACTATTTTGTGAGTTGTTTTCTTACATAATATTTTTCACTGATCAGTGCAGTCTGTTAATTCATACTTTTCAGTAATGACAAAGAAAGTGGCTGTTCAGTGATGGTCTTAAACACAGAGCTTGATTTTACGGATGCGAAATAGTAATGAGACCTCTGTTTTCTGTACCATAAGTGTTACTTGAGTAAAGGTTCAAGACACCCTACTAAAAAAATCAGTCTTCCAAAATGAAGTGAATGGTGCTCGTTTTTTTTGGGGTGGTGTTTTTTTTGGCAGGGGGTGTGTGTGTGTGTGTGTTTCATTTGGTTGGTTGGGTGTTGTGGGTTTTGGTTTGGTTTGGTTTTGGCAGGTGGCTTAAACCTGGAGCAGTAAAGCATACCGTGTACCATGTTGTATTTTCCCAGTCTGTGTGTTAAGTATCAAACTCTGTGTTGCCAGTGTTGCCATGCCCCTATAAAACTAGATGAGTGGAATATAAGATTTGTAATATGTAGCAGATCAGACAAATAATGCGTGTTAATATCCCTACCTCTATTTATTGCCAGTATTTCATAGTATATGTACAAGCTATGTCATTGTTGTACACTAACTGATATTAGGAAAAATGGCATACTTCCATGTTTGAGTAGGTGATCAACTTCTATTATATATTCAATAGTATCAGTTTATTTTACTTTATTACAGATGACAGAGTTACAAATACTGTTAGGAGTGATTAAAAAAATAATTGTATTCTCTGAGCAGCACCATTCATTTTCGCTGCATAAGTAAGATGACACGTTCCTCTGTCAAACTGAAGAGGAAGCTAGTTTGTCATTTGTGTGTGTTTAGGTTCCTTTGGGTGGTGGCCCGATAAGCACTGATGACTTCCTGAAACAAAAAATATTACCTGGAAATTTCTAAGTGACTTTAAATAAGTCTGAGCATTCAAGGGTGGAAGGAAGTACGATGTCTTTGGTGTATGCTTTTTAATCAGTCTTCCATGTGTCCATCTTCCCTCTTCTAAGAGCATTTTTATAGTTGGAGTTTAAACTAGTTCCTAACCATACTTTCTGTCAAGCTGGGTACCTTTGGAAGTAGCAGTGATTAACAGAAGATTCTGTTGCCAATTGTGACCAAGTTGCAATTACACTCAGCTGTTTTCTGAATCTTTTAATAGTTGCAAAACTGGAGCATGAAAGCCAAAGAAAATAAAAATCTTTGCAATGAGCATTTGGCTGTGGGGTGGTAGCATTTTCTTTTGTAATTGTTTCTGAGGTACTGTAAAAAAAGGCCAAATTGAATGACTTTTAAAAATACTGAATTGTCATTTCCCTTTTATGTTCTGTTTCAGTACAAATTACATAGTGTCAAATTTTTCTATATCATAGTTACTTGTCCAATCCACAGTGATTCTCAGTAATGTTGTACCTCTTGGTGCAAGTTACCCCAATTCTGTCATTTTCTTCTATTAATAGGACCCCCGATTAAAGTAATGTCATATTATAGTTGAGTTTTTAAGAAAGTATATTGCGTCTAGTATATTAGAATGCATTGTCATCTTTTTAATCAATTAACAGTTAATGGCTATAAACTAGAAAAGACCATTCTCAACAGATAGAAAGTATTCTTGACATTGTTGAGAATGTAAGGTATTTAAATACACACCACCTTTACTCCCTGTTTTTTCTTCAAATCTTGATTTGATTTCAAAATTGCCATCAAAGTTCAGTGGACACAAATAATTGATCTGTGGAGAAATTACTATTTTGTATTAAAATTACAGAAACTAACTGGTGGCGTTGAAGAGCATGTTGTAAAATATAAAGAACATTACAGACCTGGAAACTTGGTAAATGTTAAAGTCTTCCTGTCACCTGTAACTGGTAACTTTCATAATGTATATCACCTGGTTAATGGTGATGCTGTATATGTTGTGCACTTGTACCTGGCTGTGTTTCTGACATGAGGAGAGAAGAAAGTGTTTTGAATACAGTGTATGGTTTGGAAGTAGGAGTGACTTCAGTTTGTGTTTGAACTGAGGCCTGTAAAACATGCAGAGCAACTTGGTACCAGTGTGTGAGACCTGGTCTTGCAGCAAGGAAAAGTTTGCCATGTGACTGTGTTGGAAACGTGCTGCATACACATTATTGTAATTCAATAGCAAGTGTGTTAAAGAAGCTACCGTGAGGCTATTGTTATGATTAAATAACTAAATCTCCCAGTTCTCAGGATAAGAAACAACGTACACATATTTGATTGAGAAAGCATTTCTTTGAAACCTAGCTCATAATGATGTATTTGCTTGCAGTGGCCTTGGAGAGGTTAATTCAGAGAATTGAAGGTTAAAAAAGTATTGTTGTCTGGAAGATGTTTGAGAATTATTTGTAGAAAAACAGGCAGATGTAGAGATAAAAACTGCATGCATGATCTGAGGCAATTGGGCTGAGCTTGTGGAAAACAGAGATCCATGGACAATGTTTCATTGCTTAAACATTGTTTTTCACTCAGTTATCTGTTCCTTTAAGGTTAAAACCTTCCTTGGTTTAAAAGAACTGTGAAAGGCTGTATTAATTACTGGTCACAGATTCTGAAACAAAGACTTGCAGACAGGCTGACTAGTTATAGCGCATAGTTTTAGCCCAGTTACAGATTTAAGCATTCTCTCCTCTGTTGGCTAGCAGTCTTTAAGAATCATGAACTTTCAGGATGCATCAGAGTCCTGTTAGGTGAAGCAGAAAAATCTGAGACAGATTCCTTTGCCCATAATTATTGCAAATCTACTCTCTGTTTCTCATTTTATTAAAATGTAAAATAGTTGCCACTTTTCCAAGTGTGGAGAAACTTCTGTTTCCTAGAAACAGCAATGCTACTTGAGCAAATAAAATTTTTTAAGTAACAGGATTGCAGACAAAGTCAGCTGGAAGGGTAGGAAACCTTGAGCACAAACATTCAAGCTATGAATTAAATCTAGGCCTAAGGGGGTATGGAGTGGTGGTAGTGGAACTGCCTCATTGGTAATTTCTTGCTGTTTGACATCACGGATATTTTAAAATGATTATTATATTGTGTTTGATGAAGAAATTAATCACTACTGTTTTAAAACGCTGAAACGATAGCCTTGAGAGAAAGAGAGAGAGACTTTTTACTAAATTGTTCCCTCGCAACTGTGCAATCTTGTCACACACCTAGTGTATGTGTCTTCTCAAATGTGGACAAAAACGTCTCTTAGTCCTAAGTGATATTGTTGCGGAAATAGGAGAGTGCCGTGGCACAGCTTCTGATGGACATATGCTAGCCATCATAGTATCAAATACTTCAATTTCATTTGCTTGTTTAGTGGTTTAAAAAGATGGTCCTCTAGGGTATAAGTAACAGGAACGGCTGTTGGCAGCTGGGACCTCATCACTTAGAAGTGATGAAGTAGCACCAAGACCTTGGGTCTACTTAGCTGATAACTGAGAACCCTACAGGATGTTATTGAATAAAAGAAATGCAATTGTAGATAGTATCAGTAACAACTTTTTTTTTTTTGTACTAGTGATACAAAAGCATCACTGCCATTGTAGAAGACCATAGTAAAACTCATCTGAAAGACTATGCAATTCTGATCACTTATGTTCAAGAAAAGTTAATTCAAAAAGTTGTTGAAAAGGGAGGATTCTCATTTGAAAGCAAATTAAAAAAAACTTGGCTTATTGACTAGAGCAGAGTTGAATAGATAGCACAGGCATAGAAGTGGAATTGAGAAGCAAGCAACAATTTTAAGTATAGCTGCATTTTAGCTCTCTGGTTTTCTCCCTGTAGGCATAATTTTTATGTCTGTTGGATGGGTCCAGGACACCAAACTGTACTTGAGTTGTGGGTAACTGCTGGGTTTAAAAACATTATCCTTGCAAGTATGAAAGTGTTCACCCCAGTACAAACATGAACAAATCACATAGGCAACCTATGAATATATTTAGGCTGCTATCACAATGAAATTTTTATGCCTGGTGGAATCGAAGTCCCAGACTGGGGTCCTGTAAAAATAGTTTAGAAAAACATAATAAAATGCTTTTTCTGTTCTTAATGTTAGACCGGGCAACCTGGTAGGTCAACTGGGGAAAAAGGAGTGTGTTGTAGGTGTAATTCTATGGATATTAACAAGAACTGCAAAAGCATATGACAGGAATGAATTAGGCTTATTTTTTCCATTGGTGAATGCTGAGTTCCAGAGCAGGAGGACAAAAAAGGGGAAAAAAACCCCAAACCCTTTTGATTCTTGTGCAATAGAAATGGCCACCTTGATTCTACTTTCACTTTCTCATTAGAACCACTTAGTTTTACTTCCTTTAAACTGGAATATTGCTTGTTACGATCCCCAGAAATGGCACAGTAATAAAGTCTCAACCTGCTTAATAGCTATCCTTAAAAAAATAGGAAAAGTAACTAGTGTATCTTTAAATAGATGGCTTTTAGTACTTATGGTATACTGCTTAGTATCTTTTTTCTTTATTTTTCCAATTTCCCCTATAATCAGCCTGAAAGAAATAAACATTAGAAGGAAATAATCCTCATGATCCGGACCTCATTTGGTAGGTACCTAGCAAAAGAAGATAGTCATGGAAATTTCTGTGGTAATTGCAAGCCTTTTGTTAGGTGATTTGTTTCATTCCACTTCATACTATATGAAGAATGTGAACTTTTGGTAGTGCTTTTTAGCAATTCTGTTTACTGCAGTTGACATCTTCCTTAAGAATGTTATCCTTGAGAAAGAAGACATAGCATACTATAAATCCATTGCAGTTCCTTCTGTGTTTTTATGCAATAGTGAAGAAGTTGGAAGTGGTCATTTTGCCTTTTTAGAGTATATAGAGTAGAAGATGTGGTATCTGATGAGTAAATGTTTCACAGAAAAAATACTTTAACAAGATATGCATCTTGTTTTAGAAAGGTCGTCTTGCTACTGTTTTTTCCTGTAACACAAACATTTCACATATGCTTGTGATGAATTTGGATAAAAACCCGATGTTTCTGACTCGGGTTGCAATCTTGATTTATAATTTTTTTTAACTTAAATTTTCTTTTGTTTGTGTCTCTCTTGAACCCAGTTTTACTCTCCCCTTAAGCTACCTATATTCACAAAGCTTCTGATTCTGCAAGGCATGGTGCATCCTGAGCTTCCATTGAAGTCAACAGAAGCTGAAGAAACTTTGCATTTTCTCAGAAGATAGATAAGCTTAGAGGCGACTTACCAAAGAATGTAATTCACAGTACCCCTATCTTCCTTGTTGTGATTTTGTGATTGTATGTCTTGAGTTTAAATTACTAGTTCTTTTCCAATAGAGTTGGTTACAGTTGGAAAGGACATCAAGTAATGTTCCCCTTTTTGTGTCACGTTCTTCCCAGCAGCAAGTTTGGTGTTCACTGCATGTGTCTATTAAGCATTAATTCTTTAACTGTATTTTACAGAGAGATAGCAATATGGTATGTTCCAGTGCAAGAATCTTAATTCCTACACAAACATATGGCATAGAATTATCTACTTAAAGATAGAACAATCTGATAATAATTTGGTAGAGTGACATCTGCACAATAAAATAAGATGCTGATCACACTGGAAAAGTAAATGCAAAAGTTTTATACTAACTATTCTGACATCATCAGAAAGCCATTATCATTCCTCCATGGAATGTTAAAATTTAATGATCTAATTTGGTCTTATCACATGCAATATAAATAAAAAATAACCCTGTTAAGTATTCAGAGACCCATGCTGAACACAAAACTTTTAAGTGCTATTTTCTAGAATTTGGACTTAAAGCACTTACGTATGTTTAACAGGGAGTAAGGAAAAAACAGGAGAAAAATAAAAATTCTGTGGTCATTTCCATCCTTTACTGTAGATGTTTACATATTCTATTCTATTCTCTGCTTAGTTTAATTTCTTCTCCTGTTGGTCCTGCCATCAAGATATGAAATTTAACATCAGTCTTTACTTTTGGGGAAAAAACATGTTAACACAAGGACATAATTCCAGCTTTTGCGTGAATCAAATGAGAGTGATGATTCTTTGAGGGCAATATGAAGTGTATTCATGTTAGAATGCCAGACCTGAGCTTAGAGAGAAAGCTCCAGCAAATCAGAACTTTGAGCTGTATTACCTAAAGTCATTAAGGTCTGCAAGGAAGCATCACTTTATTTTTGAATGCACACGACTGAACATCAAGACGGTAGGCCTTCTATTTTAGGCTTTGCAACTGAGGATTTCACCTCCATCATCAATTCTTCAAAATGGAATGGAAATACCCAGAAATTTGGACACTGCATTGAAACTGAACTCAGTTCTGATTGTAAAGTTGGGATTCTTAATTGGAACTATTATAGAATGTAAGCAATTGGTTTTTTTAAGTGAAATATTGGTAGCTTTAGAGATATGCTGGAAGCAAGGAAAAGATCTGTTAAAAATGATGGAAATGGGTAACAAATTCTGATTCTTCTGCTTTAAGTTGGGTACTATATTGAGGTAGTTAGTTCTCTTTGATAGAAATGGTTTAACTATCTGGTTACATAGAGAGAAAACTTAATTTTTTAGTGCAACTGTTTAAGGGCAGAGTAGGGTTTGAGCTGATCACAGTATTTCAGTTTTGCAATACTGAATCTATATAAAATGTATTTAATATAGAATTAGAATAGTCAATACTCTCTCATATTGGTCTTTTTTTCTCTTCTTTTAAACCTGTTTTCCCACTTCTTTTTATTGTGCCAAACAGCCAGGAAAAATCTTAAATGCTTTTGCATTTCTTAATGGAAAGCTACTGCTGGTCACAATTTTTTTTCTTTTTTTTTTCCTGAAAAACATATTTATGAATGTAGAACATATTTATCTAGGTTTTCTTCTTGACAGTTAATAGATCACAGTAGGAAGATATTTTCAAGATATAAATAAAAGAACTGCATATAGTGATTTCCTTTTACACATCTATATTTACAGCCTTTTTTTTGTGTCACTGTATAAAACATACAATTTTGTTGTTTTGTTTTGTTTTGTTTTTTTTTAAACCAGAAATGCAGTTGGCTGGAATAGGTTGAATTATCTTAGATTGGTCTTCACTGTCTGGCAGCCTGTAGAACTGATACCAGCTTTTTTTTATGATAGATTTCAGGCTAGCTGAAACTGGGGACAGAACATTTCATAGAAATGTATGAAACTCTTGGAGGTTAATACAGAGTTGATGCAGAAATCTCTTTCACTCTTTGGACATGTTCTGTCTGATTAACAGACTTCTCACAGATTAAAAAGGAATGAGGATGTCATACAGGACCATTTGTTTGGTCTCACCAATTCTCCTTCTGCCAAATACAAACCTGTAAACGCTTCTCAGGGGGAAAGACATGTAACACAATTCTTTTGCATGAAAGGCAAACAAGATATTTCTATGAAGTTAAAGCCTTTAATTTTCAACAGCAGTTTTATCTGTTTCAGGTGGAGTAAATGTATTTTTTAAAATGGACTAAAAATCAGTAAAAGAATACATTTTCTGGTTTGTAAGAAAGAACCACAGTAATGTGGACTCTGTGCATGAAGTCTTCTGTCTGAATGATTAAACTAAATAATCTTAAGGATATGACAGAATGAGAAATGCAGTATTTAGGTTTTTGTGGTCACCCCAAATCCTTAGTTATGAATATTCATATTTAATATCCTAGATGAGTTGATTATGAAGAAGTAAATCTGATTACCTGATTGTCTTGAAAACATCAGATGACTACTCTTAATGAACTATTTATCCTAAATTTTGGGCCCAGTCCACAGGAAGCTACCCATATTTTTGTTTTGCCTATAGAAGTTTCATTAGTTTTATTAGACTTTATGACTACAGAAATTCTTTATCTCCCTGCAGTGTTGTGGGAAAACAGGTGAATCTCCTATTCATTTGGCAGAAAAATTCAGTAAGCAGCACATCATACTGTCACTCTCTCACAAGTAGAATCCTGTTCTTTTGTCAAAATATAAGGACAATTGGCTGATGGCAATTCTGATTGCTTTAGAAAGTAATTATTGAAAGAAGGCATATAGATCTTAAATGATCCTTTTATCTTCTACAGCCACCCAAAATGAATAATGATGAAATGACACATATTCTTTATTGTGTTCTGCTTAATAAAAAAAGGGAAAGGAAAAAAACCCCTAAACTAAGCATACTGTTTGATAAGAGCAAAGTCATCATAAAAGTGTGATGCCTTTTGAATCTACTAGCTACACGTGATCAGCATTTGGTAACATTTTTGGCAAGTTCCTCTTACTGTATCATAACTCTTGCTAGAGAAGTTTGTAAGCCTTCCATCTTCACTTATACAGCCTTTTGCCCTACTCATATTAGGAAAGTGTTTTAAAAAGTTTGCCAGTTAGCACACGTTTAATTGTATGCAGATTTAAAAATATTAAAGCATAGTAAAGGGGTTTTAGCTTAAGCACACTTGGCATGTCAAGAATCATCCATGACTACTTATGATGAAGACAGCACTGTTTAGAACATGCTTCTTCACAGCCTCCTAATGCCAAGAAGTTGTGGTGGTGTATGATACAAGTTGGTCTAAGTAGGTTAATAGTGCAGTCGCCTAGCCAAGAAAGTAATGATACTTTCATGCTTTGCAACCACACAGATCTCTGGTCATACTAACTTCCCAGCTCTAGAGGATGGCTGGAGGATCTTGAGTGGATCTATGTGCGTGGGAGAAGGACTATGGATGTATGTGGCTGTCTGTTCTTTTACATAGCTGTACAGGTTTTGGTTCTGAAGTTCTTTTAGTGCCCAGTACTATATGGTAATAATGCTCTGCAATACCAGACTTTTCATTCTGTATTTTCTGGGCAGCAAAACACAGTCCTATCTAATGCATCACAAAGTGAATCTCAGACTAAAATTAGAAAAATTGTTTTTTCAAATGTGTGTATTTTTTGTTGTCTGTGCAGTGTTTCATACTACCAGATATTTCTTGCATTAATAATTTGACCATCTAGCCTACTTCTGAATAGGCTAATGGCAAGTCAATGCTTTTATTCCAAGTGATATTGATACTTGGAGATACTAGCTACACCAGGCTTTTGCAAGGCAAAGAGCTAATGGATTGAGAGCAGTCCTGTTATAGACTGTTTTAATAAAATGTATTGAACCAAAGACATGGCAAGTAATTGTGGTACCTTAGTAAATGGTTTTCAATTTCTTATCTAATAATGAGCCTGCATGCTCCACACTGAGCTCTGTAGACCAGCTTCATACTCATTCTTACCTATTGTAACACTTAGTGATACTTAGTTTGCTCTAACTCTCATTCTCTTTTATGTGCTGATGAACATATAAACAAATTAAATAGTTGTATCTGATGTAGCTGCAGTGAGTGTGTTTTGGTTTTACTGTTCTCTGAAAAGCTTGACCAGCACTAGAATCAAACTGTTAGATCTTTCTTGGGAAAGTTCCTGCCTTATATCCATAGTTGTCAGCATAGGAACTGTGATCACCACAGCAATATAACCACTTCAGTTAATAGTGAAGTAATATTTATTTTCCCAACTCTAGGGCATGGTAAGTTATGTGAGGTAAGAGGAATGTAGGTCATCATCTTCTGTCAAGTCCTTCATCTGATTATCATTCTTTTAGAAACCATAAGCCAGAAAGGCCTGTATTGTCAACATCATTGTTCCTTCATTTCTTTCTTCACTTGAGTGGAAGGAAATTCTGTTGCTTTGAATGGTCTGTCATTTTTTTTCATTAGGAGTTTAAATTGAATACAATCTCTGTTTACACTGAGCCTTTCTGTTTGTCTATCATATTTGTCAGCTGGAAACTCATATTTTCTAGGAATGGGTTCAATTTTCCATAACTATTGGCAGATGTTTCTCCAGGATCTTCAGTGACAATGATGTATTTGTTGATAACCCAGTGCTTGCTGGAAGGGACTTTGCTTCACGTCAGTGAGTCTGTTTTTTTGTACAAGGGCTTTAGTCAAAAGAAACATATTCCATTTTTTCCAAAAATGTCTAGGGGTAGTTTCACCCTATTTTGAATGCATACTTCATGCAATGAATTTTCCTTTGCTTCAGCTACTCTTTCCTCTTTGCGGCAGGTGAAATATATAATGCTCTGGTTCCACTCTTTTGACTCATATTTTTGCAAGTTACATATTTAAGTAATTTTAATAGTTGAGCCCAGTGTTCCAAGATACTAACTGTAAGAGTTGGGTTGTGAGTAGATTTCATTCTTTTAGTGTTGTTACTGTTTTCGTGCTCAACTTGCCACTTCAGTACCCTGGTAGGAACATTTGAGGGGTTTGGTTCATAGGCCTGCCAGATGGCTTATAGCAAGAGTGTGTCAGAGTCTGAACAGGAAAACTTTTGATGGGTTTCCCATACAGCTTTTATTATTGGAGGAAAAACTTATAGAGGATTCTGCAGTTTCTCTCTTACTGCAATTTTCTCCTACTTTCTCATCCTCTCCTACCTTCCCAAACCTAGACAACCTGTGTCACAAAGCCTCTCAATGTGTCAACACAGCATCAACACAGTGTTGTTCTCAGCCATGTGGTTTACCTAAAAAAGACAGAAAATCTTCCTTTTGAAGTTTTTTCTAACTGAGTGCTTTTTCTTTGCATTGTTTCTGACAGGATTGCTTTTTTTGTTTGTTTGTTTTTTGAAGGTTTTGAAGGTGTGGGGTTTTTTTTATTTTTGTGGTTTGTTTTTTTTTTAATATCACAATGCTCCATTGCTTTCTTAGTTTGGATTTAAATGGTGGTAGAACATTGCATAGCTACAGTTTCTTTCCTTTCCATCTTTTATTAAAGGGTAAGCTACGTAAATAGATAGCTGCAGATTATTTGAAATTTCCAGGGTTTTGTTACCTTTTAAAATGCGTGGTTGGATCATATCATTATTTTTTTCACTAATATTTTTTCTGCCCTCTGTATTTTTTTTTCTCTGTGTAATAGAATTGGAATAGTAGGAGAGCCTTGGGGAAAAAAATGTTATTTTAAGAACTGGGAAAATTATTCTCTTTTCCTCTGTTCAGTTTAGAAATAAGGTCTAACATCTGGAGCAGGGAACTGAAAATCCAATGTGTTCTAGTCTCAGTTCTGACTGTGGCCTGCCTTGTGACCTTGACAAATAAGGCTTTCTGTGGTCTGGTTTCTTATTCTCTTTTATCAGGAAGAAACATTAATATTTGCAAAGCAATCTGAAATTTCCTGGAATGAAGGTATATAGAACTATAGACTCTTTCATTATCTGTTGGAAGGTATATAGGCGTTCTAAATATTGTCCTGCTTTGCTGAGCAAGAGTACAAATGAAGTGTCTTTGGGAGACATAAACTCAATATAAGTGTCATATTGGCCAAAAAATAATTCAGTAGATCGACAGTCTAGAGTAAATCTGTTAGGTGTTAATTTTTGTAGTTATTATCCTCTGTGAATTTTTAGTTAAGAATAACACTTAACAATCAGAGCAGTGAGGTTATTGATATATAAACAAAACATTGGTTGATTCAGCCTGCTGTTTGACTCAGCATTTACAGAAGCTACAAGATGTGCATGAGTGATGAATTTTGGGCATCTAAGTCTTGAAAAAACTGAGCCAAGCATTTGCAAGAATTTATCATATGCCTTAGAGAAACTTAATGAATGTGATGGTGCTTTACATGCTTCACATGAGACTTGGCCACAGCTTTTCCCTCTGATTGGAATTTTATTGCTTTCTTCTCCTTCCCTCAGGCAGAAGTCATTATGTACTGTGATTTACCATTGATAACATTAATTTGCTGGTTTTAACTTCCCGTAGTACAATGTTCTAGATGCTAAAAGGTGAAACCTGAGAAAAATGTATCATGACATTTTAGAGCATCTTCAAAATGTTTAGAAAAAAATTATTTTCCGAACTTTAAAAAGTAATTTATCATTTTATTAATATAAGGGCAAGTCACTATTCTATTTGCTGTGCTGTGCTGCAGAAGCAACATTGAGGAATGCTCAACAGTTCTAGGGCTTTACATGAGTTAATAGTATTTAGTTTTCAACATGATCTGTCTGTGAGCATTATCATGTGTAAATGCAACCATAATTTTTAATAGCGGCAGCTAGGTTTGGAGCTCTGTAAAATTCAAATTGTTGTGCAAAAAAAAGTGTCTATACTAATCTGATTATATTACTGTGAATCTTCAATTATTGTTAAATCTTAACCTGAATTTAAAAAAGGCTTCTGAAAGTACTGACAATAACTTGACTTGCTGGAATAACTAGCAATGTTAGTAGTGATACACAAATATATTAATTGTGCCAGAAAATGGTCTTAAATAATCCAGTGGCGGTAACAGTTTATTTTAGCCAATAAACAACGCTCCAAAATAACAGAAAAAGTTCTTATTCCTCAGCCTGTCTACTCATACCAGGTGTATATCTGCATCTGTCTTCCCAGAACCCCCTTTAATCTGCAGTATGTGGGGTTCTAATCTGAGGTTTTTCCCAGCTGGTATGTAGGAATAGAGTTTTCAAATTTATAACCTATTGATTTTCTTTTGAGTTTACTGGGAATAGAGAAGAAACGTTTCCTTACTAGGTTTCCTGTTATACTGACTTCTTACCTATGATATGTTGCAACTATCTCTTTGCTATAATTAATGAGCTAAGGATATATGTAATTGTTTGGAATTGCTGCACTTGGGTCATTTGTCAATTCCTTTTTTATGCTTGATAGTAGTAAACTTTCTGTAAGTAAATCTTGGTAATGACTGAGGAATTTGTGTAAGCAAGATGAGGGATGACACAGTAATGGGCCCGTCTTCAGTATTCAACAACTACAAGTTATTGTTTGTAATGTATATATATGTGTATGTATTATTGCACAGAGTGCTTGTTTTCTTACTTCAGGAGATATTTAAGAATTGGTTAATTCTGGTCTGCTGCAGATGGAGATTAATTTCTTTACGATAAATTATAACTTCACGGGGTCAGAATCCTTCCATTTTAAAATACAGGAATTACAAGACAGTTTAAGTTAAGGGGCAGAAGCCTTCACTTTCTGGATCTAAGGAAATGCAGTCCAAAGGTACTAAGAAAGGAAACAATGTAGAGCAAAGAGAAGGATGGAGCAAGGGGAGCTGACACACAGCAGAGCGCTAAAGATTCCAGGCAAAGGGTTTCTGTGTATAGACATCACGGATGGATGGAGAATTGAATGTGTGTCAAAGAGGAGAAGAATTTGGGATAGAAATACAGAGTAAAATCAGAATGAAGAGAAAAAAGTTAATAGTTAATGACTAAAACTTCCAAGGGGTAAGAGTAATGCCAGGAAAGATACCAGTAACGGATTCACAATAATAGGACACACAAGGGTAGTATAGTTATGGAAACTCAAGGGATTATTTTCAAGATATGTTACGTCCCCGTCCCCGTCCCCCCCCCAAGCAAACCCGTAAAACCCCCAAACAACCCTCAAACCAGCAACAAACCTTAAACAATTGTCTTGCAGAGATATCCTTTCAAATGTTTTATTTGCACTCAAAAGGGTTGAGCTTTGTCAGCAATGGTAGTTTGCACTGCATCAAATGTGATAGCACATATTGCAACAATCCTGCCTTTTTTTTTTTCCCCCCTTAATGTTACTGGATAAATAGGTGTCAAAACTTGGTAAGTGAGAATGCTGTCCTGTACATTAATCTGTTACTCTGGATGACAGCTTGGATTTAGAGTTCAAGAAGACCTGTAAAATTACCAAATGTATGTAAAGCCCCTTCTCTCCTCTTGCTGTGCATAGCAGTATCTTTCTGTCCTCATCTTTGCCTGTCTCCAGCAAGTTCCTTGGATCATAGACTGATGCCTAGCTTCCATTTTGAATTTCATCAGTTTTCTCATCTACATGCCTAATTCATACTTAATTCATTGGATTCTGTGTCACATAAATGGAGAAAGAGTATAATCAAAAAGGTGTAACAGGCAGATACGATAAAGAGAAGGAAGGGCTGAGAGGTGGAACATATAAGAAAAGATGGGGTTCTTTCAGCTGTGTTCTGTCACACTGTTTCTGTTGCCCAGGTTTCAAAGGAGTTGGAGGAAAATGGCCACATTTTTGCAATGGCATCTGATGCTGATGGAATCAGTTCTACATAATATAAACTGAGTCTTTTTTTGTGTGGGAATGTCTAGGTGGCTTTATGTGTAAGTGTAAAATAAATTGAAAATAGGAATCAAGAAAAAACCCAGATATTTTGTAATGCACTATTTAAATATTGGACTATTTTAAAAATATTGCAGACTATTTGCTTATGCATATATGAATACAAATAATGAATTTATTAGAAATCTTTTCTTCTATTATTTACCCAAAACATTGTGGAACGTGTGTAAAAAGAACCTTAAAAAAGAGTGGTGTTTTGAATTTGTATTTTTGTTGTGTGTGACTGGTTGTGTCAGGGAAAAGTGAATGTACTCTCTATGACTTATCAAAGGAAGGCTTGCTTTACTGAAGCTTGCACAGGTGGCTAACTGATATCAAAGGTTTCTGCAACACTGCCTACAAGTTGCCAGAAGGTCAGTGTGAAAATATATCCCTGCCTGATTCCATAGCAAAGAACAGTTATTGTTACCAAGATTTATTAAACCCTGTCCTCCTAACAAACAGTACCTTGAATCAAGCACTTCTTCTACAGGTAGCCCACAAGAAGCAGTTCCAGTTGCAGCACCTTTAAAATGTTGTTTACCAAAACACATTTTTTACATTGTTTGAACATGATTCATTTAACATATTACAAGAAGAGTGGAATATAGTGGGTGAAATAGTCTATTAAGTGCAGTTGAAGTTAAGCTGGTAAGAAGAATCTAAATTATTTAAAATGTGTCTCTCCAATAATTACATCATTGCCAATGTGCCACGAAGAAAGCTTTAATCATTATAAGCAGTTAGGAAGGTGTATCAGTGAAAAATGGCTTGATTAGATAATTTTTAAAATGTGCTTTGTGTATTGGGGCTTTTATAGCATATAAAGAAGGTTACCAGCCTAATACATGCCTCATTCTGCTAATTTGTTGGTTTGTTATATCTTTTGTAAAAATCCATTCTCTCTTTACAAAGAGAGCTTTTCATGGTTTCTCTTGACTGTTATTCTCACACATGCTGTTCCACAGGTGTGTAGAAAAAGAGTTTACCTACACTGTGCAGTTGCCACGTGAATTAGGTGCCTCTTTTTTTCTGAAATGATTATATAAAGGAAGGACAAAATTTTAGCCTAACAAAGTACTACTGTTCTTCTTCAAATTAATGCTTTGGAAGAATTTTAACTAAAGTAGATTTTGGAAATAGTGAAAATCACATTTTAATTAACAAAATCCAATACTGAGTGCAAAATGTCCAAGATCCTCCAGATATTTTAAGCCTAATGTGTTAAATATTGTAACACTGTAGTATAACAACTGGTGTTTAGGTTGAGAAGATATTTTTGTGGATATAGACATAATTTCACATCTTAGAAGTTACATTATCATGTATACTTCATTTAACTAACAGAGAAATGTGAATCACCAGTGCTTGACTCTGGATGTACATTTCTGTGCTTAGAACTGCGGTACTGAGAAATACTACCCCCCTTCTACTAGTCAAATAATAAATAATATTTTTTGCTTTCTGTTGCAGCAAAATATGGTACTCTCTCCAGAGTGAATATTTTGATGTTAATTTTAAAAATCCAGTGATTCTGTTTGATGAAAGAGTTTAATATTGGAGTATTAGAAAGACCTTTAAGACATGTACTTGATTCTTAATGATATGAAATGTTTTTCAAGAGCTGTTCTTAGGTACTAGCATAGATGTCAGTGGGTCAATATCCTGCTGATCAAAACATGAATTCTACGATTACCTCAGTGAGAGCAATTAGGAGAAAAATGCCTCTGTTTTAAAATGTGCTTAACTATGTGTCTAACTCTAGTATGTATAAGTCTAGAAGCTTGTTGTATTCCTTTAAATTTTCCTGAATCAGAGTCCAAAATAGGAAGAACTTAACTTTTCTTTTTTTAGTACAAAATAATTATTCTTTTTTCCATTCACAAATAGCAAGTATTTGAAAAAAATATTTTGGCTGAGTATGTCTCTCCTAGGTAATTTTCTCATATTAGAAATATATCTCACATTTAGCTATACCAATTAGTTAAAGTTTCTGAAACATTTTTCTTCCAATTCATTGCTATAAAGGTTTGCAGCTACTAATAAATGTTATTTGAATTGCTTACCTCCAAGCTGTATCTTTATGGTAGGATAGATAATAGTTATGGTGACGTTGATGATGTTAATAGTAATATCAAAGAATTGTGAGAGAGTTCTGTTCCCTTAAGTATTCTGATTGTCATACTAATCTTTGATTGAAGGATATGCATCAGACTAATTCTACTGCATATAGAAAATAATTCTTTCCAATGCAAAGGTTGTGATGTTTATCTATGGCAACATCAGTTGTATTTTACATGGTGATCCAACAACTTTGATTTTGCATTTACTTTTAAAGATACTAAAAGATGCTTCCAAAATTATTGTGATCCATGAAAGTACCACTGTGAGTATTTCAGCAGACAGTGGCATGTCCCTTTTGTGTCTGTCCCTGGAGGCTTCTTCAACAGAATGACATTTAGTTTTGCTTTAGACAGAATCTTTCAGTCACTTCTTTGTCTTGGGAGCAGGAAGCCATATAACTGTCAGCTACAAGTCAGTCAAATGGGAAATGAAGAAAAAACATTAAAAAACATTGCTGCCACCACCACCAAGAAGAACAAAAAAAATCTTCCAGCTTATTTATCAAAGCACCAGATTATTTTTTTTTCTTGGCTCATTGTAGGGAATATGAGTAGAAATTGTTTTCAGAACATACATGCTGTTGTTGTCTGATAGGTTACTTTCAAATATTTCCACTCTTTGGTGCCTAGAAGCCTGTCTTCTGTATTTTCAGGCAAGCAGTAATTCTGTTGAGCATGAAGTTTCTCCATTACTTTTTACTCAGAAGTGTATGATTTTAAAATTTTTAAAACTTCTAAAAAATTCTATGATATTTCTAACACCTGCCTGTTTTTCTAAAATCATTTGCAGTAGTTCTATCAGAATCTAGTGGAAACTGATCAAAGATTACTGAAAGATAGAAGTTCTGTGCCTCATTTAGACATAATTTATTTTGAGTCTTTTCATATATTATTATCATTCCATCATAGAATACATTTTATTTCTTGATGTGTTTTCTTCCTTGATACTTCAATGCTGACTTAAATAATTGTTTTCTTCCAAACCACTGGAAGTCTTGGTGCCTAACAGCAAAAACAGTAATCCTCTAAATTTTGGGTTTAAGAACATTTCTAATCAGTGTGTAGCAACATGACTTGAATATGAAAGGATTTTGTGAGTAAATGGAGAGAAAATCCAGTGCTGGTTGTCTTTGTGTTACAAATTTCATTTTTAAAAGTTAAAAATATGACAGTGGACCATCTACGCACCTTTCCAGTACACAGAAGTATCTTAATTGCTTTTCTGTTACTGTTCATTGTGACTGATCAATGACTCTCTAAATCAGACACACTATTTCAGATAAGGTTAAGTCTTTCACAGTATGTGTGTATATGTACATATATACATGTTCGAAAAAGGAAAATTCTAATCATATTTTGGGTAAAAACTATCATTAAAGACAGCTGCATAAAATTACAGTTTCTATGTTGTTTTTTTTTTCTTCTTTCCATTCCATCCTCAGTTAGAGGGCAGTGTTGTGAATATACAGCATACTGATGTTTACATATTGAAAGTAAAGCATTTTTAATACATCTCAGATGCCTTCTTTTCATTATATATCTTACGATTTTCAAGAGGAAGAAGGGTGGACTAGAAATGATAGGTGGAAATAGCAGATAAAGAAATTTGCATCCAGTGCACAAAAAGCTAGCTAGTAGAAAAGTTGCATTCAGTCCCTTGTGTTTCAACTTTTCTATGATTAAACACCCTCCTTGTTTAAAAGGGGTGATAAAACTAGCTGTAGCAAACCAGAAAGCCAGGACATGCATTTACCAGGATTTTTTTTTTATGTATCTTTGTTCACCTGAAAGAAAATACTGTCTCAGATTTGCCCTTTAACTGAGTCATTTAGCTATAACACTAAGTTCTTAAAAAGTTTTTCCATTTCAGACTATATGTTTTAGCCAGTGAATTTGTTTTTAATCTGAATAATTGCACTGGGTTTACATGGCAAGGTTTTGGTAGTGTAGGGGAATAATTGCACTGGGTTTACATGGCAAGGTTTTGGTAGTGTAGGGGAATAATTGCACTGGGTTTACATGGCAAGGTTTTGGTAGTGTAGGGGGGGCTGCAGCAGTGGCTTCTGTAAGAAGGGATCAGGAGCTGCACATGTCAGAGCCAGGTTTAGCTGGCTCCAAAATGAACCCACTGCTGCCCAAAGCTAAGCCCATCAGTGACTCTGGTGGTGCCTCAGTGATGGCATATTTAAGAAAGGGTAAAAAACACTGTGCAGCAGCTGTGAGAGGGAGGAGTGAGGAAAATGTGAGAGAAACAGACACTAGAGTCAGGAGTGAAGTTGAGCCTGGGAAGAATGGGGGGGGAGGGGAACTGTTTTTAGTTTTGTTCTTATTTCTCACTATCCTGAACTGTTATTAATTGGCAATAAATTAATTTAATTTCCTCAAGTTGAGTCTGCAATGGTAATTGGTCAGTCACCTCCCTGTCCTTATCTCAATCCATGAGCTTTTTCTTCTTATTTTCTCCCCCTGTCCTGCTGAGGAGGGGGAATGACAGAGCAGGTTGGTGAGCTCCTGGCAGTCAGCCAAAGTTAACCCACCACAATAGTTTATGTGCTGTAGGCATATTGATTTACTTATTTCAGTCTCCTAATACTAAGTATTTTGGAGCATTAGGTGCAGTAACTTTAGTCTGAAAATTGTCTCAGCATCTACAGTATTCCAAGTGAAGACTCCTCTGTATTTTCATGATCACCATTAAAAGTTTATTCAAATAAGTCTAAAATATTCCACTCATATGCATAATTTGTAAAGAAAAGCAACATAAAATTCTTTGGGGGGACTAAAATCAGGGACTAGAGCAAAGTTGATGAGGAAAGTACTGCATGAGATTTTAGGGTCTGCATTGCACAGAAGGTCAGGTTACATGTTTATAACAAACTTTTCTAGACCTTAAACATAATACTCCGCTCTCTTGCTTGTTTATTCCTCCTTGTAGAAAAACCTGGGCAAAACTGTAACTTGATATAGTACTCATATGCATTTTGTTTTGAAGAGTTAAAAGCTAGGACTGTGTATATGCCTGTAAAGACCTTTGGGTCAGGTGGATACTACATGAGTTATTTTTAAAAAGAAAATTATGATGCCGCTAAAGATACGTGCAGTCTCTGGATTTGACATGGTATTGGCTTAAAACTATCAGGAACAGCTAATAGAGCGAAAAGAAATGCTATAGTTTCTTTTTGGTCTTAACCTGTAGGAGTTAATCAAACAATGGAATGTCCATAAGTACCTTTGTGGAATCCTAGTGTGTCACATTTGTTCAGATAGTATCTTCTCCTGAATGATCTTCTGCCCCCAAAGAAGTGAGGAAGAGGCAAAAAGGAAAATTTTTATTAAAGTAGAGTTAATTTTCACATGTGGGATTTTTATTTTGGACTTTCTTTACTGCGAACTGCAGCATATTCCTTTACTTGTCACTTATAAATTCCTGTCTTCTCTTGCAGTGCACTTGTAGGAAAGACATGGTGTCAATATCCATGGACATCTTTGTGAAGAAGTTTCAACCAGACAGATACCAGCTGTGGAAACAAGGAAAGGATATATACACCATTGATCATACAAAACCAACTCCTGAATCAACACCTGAAGTAAAGACCTGGCTACAGAGGAGAAAGAAAATAAAGAACTTTCCCAGGTGGTATTTATGTTTCTTTATCCTCCATTTAATTGTCTTTAATATGATGTCAATTTCCTTTTTGTTTCTTTTTTTGCCACTTTATCAGATGTTTTATTTTAATTAATTTACTTTAGACAAAGTTTGTTTTTCTATTTTCTGCATTAAGATGAACTTGGGGACAAGCAAGTATTTTTTTCAGAATGACTATGAAGAATTAATTCAACTTACAAGTTACGTGTATAGCTAAAGTTACTGAGTATGGAGAGCATCAAAATGCATTCCAGTGTGGTATTTGGAATCTTTCTTTAGTAGAGATTATTTCATTAACATTTTCAAGGTGTGGATATTTGCTATTGTTTCTAGCGACATCTGCAACCAAAAGACAAGGGAGAAGTTGGAAAAACTTATCATGAAGCTGTGGCAGAATCCCAACAGCTGTGTGAAGTCTCTAGCAATAGTCTTAGCCCTCACTGCCACCTAACTCCAAGGAGATATCATGGCCTATTTGGCACACTCTCACAGTGCTGCAGCCGAAACCTCTCTGTGTCTACCACAGGTCAATCACAGATCATAATTTGGCATAAGGAAGGCCTAAATCTCAGTTGTTGGTGTTGACACCACTGAGAAAATTAGGAGAAAAGTTTCTTATCTTGTCACTGAAGCTATCAAAGCTTTGACCTATTAAAGCAGGTTCATAGCTGCATCTTTTTTCTTGGTGTGCATCGTGGTTTTTGTTTGCATTGCACAAACATTTTTTGTACACTAATGCTTTCCTGTCTTACTTAACAGGATCTTTATGGATTTTCTTCTTCATTATCTAATAAAGATCTACTTAATTTCTAGCCTAGGGTGGGAGGTTTTGTTGGTATCTACTTACTGTGGAGTGCAGTTTGCTGGGTTAAAGATAGTGCTGGATTTTTTTAAGAACTTCTTCCTCCTTCAAATAATTTTACAATATAGTTACTTTTTTAACTTGTTCTTAAACTGAATTTCCTCATTTTCTTTGTAAGTTAATGTATTTCTTGAGGAAAATTATAGGCAAATCAACTTGTAAAGAAGAGGACCAACTGCCACTGTAGTGGAACATTATAACTGAGAAATATAACATTGGCTTTGTTCTGGGTAAGAATAGTTTGTGGGGTAGAATCAGTTCTTGAAGACAGCCAGTGACACAGCTAGACAGCCAATTTGTTAGTATTTGTATAATATTAACCTGGACACACAAAGAGAATAATTCTGTTGTTTAGCTAGTTGAATGGCATTTTGCCCTGTAGTAAGTTTTACTGTATGTTGAGTGAGTGAGCGGCTGCGTGGTGTTTAGTTGCTGGCTGGGGTTAAACCACGACAATTGTACAGCATAACTGCAAATTCACGCTTGGACCAGCAGTGATTCATTTGGTAGTACCCTTACGGGTAGCCAATTTTAACTAAAAGCAAAGACTTTATAATAATCTTGTTGAAAGTTTTATCATAGGAACATGTGGGCTGATTTTGTGTACTTCGCTAATAAACACAATTCCAATGCTGTTTAATTCTTGAGTTGGCTTTTGTTCAGGCATGGTAACAATGCGTATTGCGAAGGGAAGATAAAATGTTTATTCAGCTTCATTTCGAGTGTAATGTGTTGACTGAAATTGTCATCATTCTGATTATGGGAATAATACAAGTCCAGCAGAGTGAAAACAGAAATACTGTCTGTGGAAATCTTAATGAATATAGTGACAGGGAGAGCTTAACTCTGAAGTTTATGGCTGAAATACTTTGCTACAATAGAACGTCTAATGACTGTATGTAAACAGTAATAATACTTGGAGTTATATTACAGTGTGAACTGATGGGCCTCTCATACTTTGGCAAATTTTCTGGAAATTACTATTTTGTAGAGAAGGTATTGAAAGGTATATATTGGTGGACATAGGATACAATGTAAGGGGTAGCAAAATGTTTTTCTGGAGAAGTGTATAGTCTAAGATCCAAGACGTTTGTAAAACTCCTGTTTTACCTGCCATAGTTGGGCTTTTATGACTAGCGTGTTACGAGTTTTGAAACCTGATGTGTGATGAAGCACATAAAAATTTCCTCCCGTGTCACATAGTTGAATCTGAAACTGGACTAATCTCCTGTTACTTTTATCCTAAGCACATAAATTGCAAACCAGTTTCTGACAGAGGGTGCCATTTCTCCTGCTTTAACCTTTCCCTTCTACTTCTGAGGGTGCAAAAACTTATGCTGAAGCTTTAATTTCAACTTTGTTTTTTACACAGCATTATTAAATGTATTGCTTGATATTGTAGCCATTCAAAATATTTGATGATCAGAATTTTTCCTTTCAGATGCTTGTTGTTTGTGTTAAAATGCATACAGAAACTTCCAAGATATCTAAACAGATCTGATTTTACAAGGGTATTCAGACTAGTGCTTTATTAGCCTTGGGGTTTGGAAATACCACTCGAATTTAGTGCAACTGACAAGTTTTTCTTCATTACTTTTATAAGGGTTATTTTCTTTCTGGTTCAAAAGAATGATTCATTAAAAAGTAGCTTGGATGTTGGTTAAGTAATAGTTACTTAATGTTATTTTACTTTTACAGTCTAATAACTTTTCCATAGAATGGTGATAAAAGATTAGAAGGTTAAATCCAATCAATTGTTAATCTATCACTTAATAAATTGTAAACACTATCTCAACACAAAAAGATGAAAAATTGTCAGTTTTTTACCACTTTAAGCAGGTGAAAGGGACATACATATTGGTAAACGTTTTATCTTATCCAAGACAGACATTCTACTCTGACAGCAATATCTCTTATAACAGCTTCCAGCACACCAGATCGCGATCTAAAAAGCTTAAAACTCCAGAGGACAAGAGAGTATCTGCTAAGGTAGCTGGTGCAGAAATCATAGCGACTGAAGCAGCTACTGATGGCTTCAAGGTCAGTGAAGAACCTGGAAAAAAAGTGAGACTGGTAAACACAGGAGTGCCTTCTGGGGAAGAAGAAAACCGTAGTAGAATGCAGCTGGATCAACATTTATTGGATAATGTCAAGGTTGCAGGTGAGATAAGGACTGATTATATTTCACATGTAAGTTGTAGGCTGTTGATACTCTAATGCCACAAATCAGTGGATGTTAAAGCATAGTATTATCCTAAGTAGCATACTAAAATACTTATGTATAAAGTTATGCAGAGAAGATTGATATTCAGTAAGAGTGAGAAAATGCCAAAATTAATATTCAGAGCTGACAGTAATATCACCTAAACTATTTTAATTGAGTGTTTTTTAAAGGGGCAAAAAGGAAGCGGTTTTATAAATTTTATTCCTTCAATAGAGCGATATGTTTTACAGCAAAATTTTTTTGATATGGAAATGATACAGAATGTCTTAACACTTAGGTAAACAGTACAGAACATATATGCTTGTAGTATGCTACATGTATTTTTATGAAGAATGTTGCATATTAGAAATGGTATATACTTTTGCACAAAAAGGCTCTATTTTGAGAGTTCTTATCACTTCCTGTTGAGCTGTCTGAAAATGCAAGTTATAAAGGCCATGTCAAGACAAAGATTTTTTTTTTTTTCCCCACAACTATTTTATACTAATAGACTTGATCTGTTCTGGACTTTATTTCTTCTGTTTCACATTTAATTGTAGTTCAGGTGTAGTTTCACATTCCTGTTCAGAAAGGCAAACTGCAATTTTAAGGTTGTGAGCAGTCCCATTTGGTTTTATATTGATACTGAAAATTTACTTGCAAATTGTGTATAGAGAGTATTTCCCTGATTGTGAACATTAATGGTTATGTTAATGGTTATTTGGAGATGGTAAACACCAGGATTGATCCACATAAAGATAACAAAGACAGTATTCCAATATGGAGGCTTAGAAATTACTGTGTACAAATTAGTTGGTGCTCTGTCAAAGCCTTTCCAGATCTGTTCTAATGATCTTTTTTTTTTAAAGGTGCTATTCCTTTACAGCTTCCCCCAACTTTTAATAGAGGTTTGGAGTGTTCATGACCATTGAGGGACTAGTATTTAGTTAGCAGCCATTCTGTGTTCATTGACAAGGGAAGGAAAAGCAGAGAAGAGTGGAGAGCTGTCCTCTTTCCTTTGTGCTATTAAGAGGTAGTGCCTAGAACTTTGTAGGGAAAAGGACCTGTTTAGATATGATGGTGGAAGCTCCAGTACTCACATTGGAGATGGTTGTTTACCTTGCATTATCTCTGGCTAGTATGTCCATTATGCTCAACTGAGGCAGTACTCTTCGTACCCAGAGATTATGTTTTAGTATTGGATGGGCTTTGTATTACTAAATTTTATATTCATTTGACCTCAAAAGGGAATTTTACAGAAAAGCAAGTTCGAATAACCATTGTAAAGAAAGAATGGGGAGGGACTTTACAGAGACTGTTTTCTTTAATGCCTTGGACCTGCTGCTGAATCAAAATTCACTGTGGTGTGTGCCATAGAGTTCTTCAGGAACAGGTTTTTTGGGTGACCTCTCTAACCCATTGTTCTGTCTATCCCATGCAAGCATCAGCAGATGAAGAATTTTGATAAGTCCACACAATTTTGCCCTTCAGCATCACTGAAATATAAAATTATGCTAATTGTTGAAATATAAAATTATGCTAGTTGCTTTTCATTTTTAGACCGGTGCTGTTGTTTTCAAAATATTCTTGGTATCTATTTGAAATACATCTTCCTAATTATAAACCTTTAATCTTGTTTATTGTCATTTTAAAAACAGGCATAATAGGTATAAATGCAGGGTATAAAGTTCAATATACCAAACTTTTATATTTTTTTTTCCAACTAGTCAAAGTGGCTGTGGGCTGTCAGAGTAAACAAGCTATGTGAATATTGATTATTTTGAATGACATGAAGACCTGTTGTAATACAAATATAAAATACAAAATACCAATTAAATGATTAAAACTATATTTCACACTTCAAACTCAAAACATTTACATTTAATTTATTCTTTGATCAAAGCTATACTCCACAGTTGTGTATGTCCTTCTACCAAATACTTTTCTGTATGATTTCTAAATGAGGAACCATGCTTTGAATTTCAATACCTCAGATCATTTTGAAATGAAATACAGTGATATAAAGTGAGATTTATTAACAAATCATATTCTTGATCTATAGGAAGCATCCATTCAGACTCGTATTTGAGCCCTGTTCCTGTACTAGAGAAAACAAAAATGGAAGACGAGGACAGGACAGATTCCAATCATCCTCTCTTTACATTCGAAGATTCTGTGGCCCGCATACCCGCTTCTGATAGCTGTAGAAAAGAAGAGAGTTTGAAATCTCAGAATCAGTCTGTTTCATCCATACCATACCATAAGTCCAAGGGACAAGCTTCTGAAGCAGAAAACCCAGATAAGGAGGAAAATGTCCTGATAGAGGATGATGTGAGCGACTTAGAAAGTTGTGGAAATAGCTTGGAACATGGAGAAGTGCCCATTGTAAAAAAGGATGAAGAAGATGGCATGGAAACATTGAGTGTATGTGAAGCAAATTACATCGTTATAGTAATATATTCCTGATTTAATGAAATGTGAATGAACATGTTTCTAATGAGACCTGATATCCATATTAAAGCACTTAACAATATGCATGATTTTAATCAGATGCTAATTTGAACATGTTTTGAAGTGTTCAGGCAAGGGTGGGAATTTGAATCCAAAAGTAGGATGTTTCGGGAGCTGGCGTGTTGACATATTTTCCCTCTGATTTTAGATACCTAGTAATTTCACTTTATATCTGTGAATCTGAACTGTCAGCAACTATTTTCAAGCTATTCCTATGTTCGCTGCCTGCCAGTATGAGCAAGGCTATCAGTTTTAATTATTGCTATTGATGTGAAATTGAAATTATTAGAGATGAGTACTGTCTTTGGTATCAGCTACTTTTGTTTCAAAAAAAATGGCTGTTTTGACTGAGTATTAAGGAGACTTAACAGTGTGCTAGTAAAATGTCAGCAGAATGGGTTGATTCTGAGAGACTTACTATCTAAGGGCAGAACATGTCCGTGTGGAAGCACATGGTAATGTATTTTTGGACTGATGCCCTTCTCAAATGAAGAAGTGGATGAAGCAAAGCTGAGGAGCATCTCTGCATTGAGTTAGGTGGAAACAAAGTTTCCTTTCATTCCATTATATTATCTCACATAGTTTGTAAAAATCTTATGGACTTCTTTGCTTTAGTTGAAACTGTATCCATAGTATTGAAGTTGGAGAAAGTGAATCTTCAAGACATGGCTATAGAAGGATAATACAGATTTCAGGGTCTGAAACCTGCTGTTCTTGGATTTTGGAAATGGCATAAAACATGTAAAGGAAACACTTCAAGAAAAGATCCCTCTCATAAAAGGAATATGTTTTTAATTTTTAAATAGTAGGTTTAATAATGTTTTCTCATTGGGGCATGTACAAACTTACAGTCTTTTTTTACTCTTGCTATTCTGCTATGAAGGGTGGGCAGCTGACTTTAGGAAGCATGATGAAAAATTAAGCTGTGGTGGTAGTCACAGGAGCTTTCTGAGTTGTGAGTTCAATCCCAGTTTGGCAGAGTGAGAGCAGGAAATCCACTGTCAGATTGCCAGACTTAGTGGGAAATATATTTTAGAAGCCAAATTAAAATCAAGCTGACCCTTTCACAGACATGAACTGTGCACTAATGATTTTTTGTTGTGAGTTTTAGTAATCTGGGCTCCAACCCTTCTGCTGTAATAATAAGGAGCACTATAAACATCTCAGTGTTTTAATCATCATGTAGCAGAGATTATATTTATCTCTTTCTGTGCCTTTCAGCCATTTATATATGAGGTTTCAGATATTCTCCAGTATAATTGCATACTCTTTTTTTCTCTTTTAAGTGAAGAAGTGTGTTGTACAGATGCAATTAAAAAGTCTGATCTTCTTTTTACTTAGTTGGTAACTTTTTCTAGGTCATAAACCTGTCCAGTGCTTTAACCACATCTTCCTCCCTCTCCTTATCACAGTAAATATGATGTTGTTTTGTGATTTACTTCCCATTTTATAGTAGTAATTTTCAACCCTCAAATCAGTAAAGGGGCATGTGTGTAACCTGCTAGGTTAGATTCAGGGTCTTGAGGAGCTGTGGTCCATAGGAATTGTGTGAGACTGTCCTTCCCACCCTTCTGCCAGTGTGCTTGCCTTTCCTCTGCTCCTGAACCTCCAGATACCATCAGCAGCTTTTTACTTCATGATTCCCCCACTGGCACTCAAATACAGAGTTGTGAAAGCTGCGCTTCTAGAGTTTGTAGCGTTGGCTTTAGTTCTTGAAGCTTGGATAACTTCGAGCTGTAGTACATAAGGATGCTTGAGGGAGGAAAGAATTTCCTCATATCCCAAATCAACATGTTAATTGCATATCAGGACTCCTAATTTCTTACCTAAACTCCAGATAATTTTTTTACTTCCTCAGGAATTTTGCACTCTTTCACAAATGAAGTCAGCGGGTTTCTGCCTCATTTTCCCAGCCACATTTAGTGGCTGTATTGTACTTCTGGTTCTGCAGAATTGTTTGGGCTGTTCTTCCTCTCAGACATCACCTGGGCAAACCAGGATTTATGCTCTGTAATTTGGGAAGGGCTGCAGTAACTTACACGTCAAACCACTTGTGTTTGACAAGGATTACTCTTTTTTGATTAAAGTGTATATTCTGAATTAGAGACAAATGTTTTATTGGTACACTAAATGTGCTTCAAGTATCCTGATAGTATTTACAGAATTGACATCTGTGCTCATTTACAGAAGAATGTTTTTGTTCATCAAAATTAACTTTGCAGAATTACATACTAAATTAGTTTTGTTTTTTCCTTTTCAGTCAGCGGAATTTGAAAGAAAGAAAGTATCTAAGAGTTGGCGTCATCCACTAAATAAACCCCCAGCTAGATCTCCAATGACTTTGGTTAAACATCAAGCAACTAGTGATGAAGGTGAGTGTACTATTTATTATATTTTTCTGATGATCTTTTTCTGTGATTATGAGACACCTTGTATAGAGATATTTGCAAAAGCAACCAAGATGAAATAATTTCTTTCTGCATGGGAAATGTAAACAGTGAGGCCTCTGAATCCACAGACAGGTCATGTACTTTTTGCCTGTTTTCACTCAAATTCTTCTAAAAACATTGGATCTGTCTTCGCAAAAAGCTCTGAGCAGTAAGACGTCATTTAAAACAAGTATATTTGCCGATCAAATATTCCTTATTAGAACACATAGCAGTTGTGTTTAAGAACAAGTTTTTAATTCTGCAAATGTAGATAAAAGTGACATAAGAATCCTTTGAATACAAATCTTAGGTGTAAGCCCTAGTCCCCTATACTGCTTTAAAACCACTTTTTCCTTGTTGTCTGTTTTTTGATAGACATTGGACATTTGGGAGTCAGTGTCTTAAGATACTATAGTTCTCATTCAAGAAAAAGGCTACTGACTTCTGGGTATCATCAAAAGCTTATCAAGAGAGCTTACATATGTCTTGATTTCTAGGCTTCTGCTTAGTTTCATATGGAAAGAAAGAACATGCCTCTCCCTGTAGTTTTGGTAAATCATTTTTACTCTAATGATTTAAAATAATGTAAAAGCTGATTTTGATGCATGTGTCATCTACATGTTTCATGTCTCTATATCTGCTTCTAACTGTATGTAAGTAGTGTGCAGGTTTGCACGTAGTGAATAGTGTGCAAGACGTTGAAAGTAAGTACCATATTTTCACAAACAAAAAAAGGTGCAAAAACATAGTTCTGTTTTTAGACATAATGAAAATAACCTTTGTGTATTAGAAAGCAGCAAAAGGTCTCCTCTCTGTTTACCCAGCTGAACAATTCTTGAGAATTTTTCTTAGAGCAGTTTTCTGCTTACTTTTAAGTGGCAGAAAGCAACTGGAAGCAGGGTAAATGGCCCTCCTGGGAATGCGTAGACTGGGCTTCTGGTTTGACATTTAGGTACTTCATTTTATTTTATTTTATTTTAATGCTGAGTAGTGACCACAAAATTCCACTGTTTAATTAAATTGAATAAATAAGAAGCATACGCATGTTATTGTATACTGTACAGTACCTTCAGGCACTTCAAGCAATAGAGTGAAGTACAAATTAAGAAAAAGAAGCATGTCCATAAATAATGATGATAAATGACAGTGATATATAGAACAGAGTTCTGTGCAAAATAAATAAGTAAATACTTCTGCAGCCATGAGTTTTAGTGCTCTGTAACTAGATACTGCAGTGATCAAAAATATTAAAACAATACTTGGAACTTCTCAGATGCTCTTTCTGGGAGCTTACTTGAGTGCTTTAACTTTAGAGAGCCATCATCTTGTGCAGACAGGCTACAAAAGCTAAGAAATTTACCCAAGATAGGGATTTGCTTCTCTGAAGTAAGTAGAAAAAGTAAATCTGCTTTACCCAGCAATCACATATACAGCCAGCCAAAGTTGGTGAATAAAGCTACTTTATTCTATCAAACATGGCTTGTGAAGCTTATCAAACTGTGCATCAAAACTATCCATCAAAATGGAAAACAAATACATTCCTTTTTCATATTGCCTTAGCATTTTAGTTCTGTAATGCACAGGTTTTTCAGGTACTGTTCTCCAGAATCTCCTCAGTTAGCAGAAATGGAGTTTGGTCCATGTACTCTCCTTAGACACTTTGATACTCTGTGTGGTGCAGAATGGGCCTGGTATCCCGTCTGTGGCTACACATCTGGTTCCAACGTTGCTGTATGCTTCAGTGTCTACCTGCACTTTGTACCTGCATTTTGCTTGGAGCTTTTATTTTATACTTTAAATGATAAAAGAATCTTGCTGGGCTTCCTGATCTTTTTTTTTTCTCCACAATTATTACCTCTAGTCAACAGTAGCTGTTTCTTACAGCTACAGATAAACTTTCTTGACTTCAGAGAGAGACAGCATGCCTGTTAATTGATTCTTCTTCTTGTAACTAAGGAATATTATGCTTTCAGTTAGCACCAATTTAGCCATTGTTGAGGTAGGTGCTGTAATTTTAACTGGTCGGTCATCAATACATCTCCCTCCTTGTTCGAAGCCTGAAGTCATTCATTGATTTGCATCTTCCATCTCACTAGTTTGGGAAAGCCATACCCTCTCTTTTTTATCTGAGCTGCAGTTTTGCCAGGCATGATACTTCAATTAGTTGTTAAGCATCTTTCTTAAAATTAGAGAAAGCTTAGGCCCATGATCTGTATCATATATGGATATGTTTGCATACCTTGAGGGCTAGACAGAGCGTATTTCAGAAAGTGTTATGGTAATTTACACAAAAAGGATGATATTAATATTAAGATTCATATAGTAAAGTAATTAAAGATTTAAATATGTGGTAAGTTGCAGTGAAATTGCTCTTTTTTAATTAGAGATTATATTCCTTTTGCCTGCTGGTTCTTTTTCAACTTTATAGTTAAAACATAGTGTAAAATTCCTATTTAGGCATGGATTGCATATGATATAATCTGGCTAGATGATGATGTGATGACACTGGTTGGTTAATCTCAAGGATTCTGCTCTTCATTTGCTGCCTTATCTAGTAGTTTGTCAGCTTCCTGGTGTCTTAATTTTGTGTGAAAGTAGGAGCATCCCAACAAGAAGTCATATACCTTCCAATCTTTTCTATTTACATGATGATTGTCCTTCTGGTAGTTGAGGGTGTATTTTTATTAGGAAAGAAAATGTTGTCTTAGAATAATTTCAAGTAGCTATTAAGCACCTGTCTGCTTATTGATTGAAGGAAGTAATGAAGAGTTTTATTGGAAATGGCAGTTATTGGTATTTCCTAGCTGGAACTGGAATTTGATATTACTTTCATGCGTCTGTTTCTCATTGTGATGTAATTCATCAGCATGCTTTTGTGAGAACACCAGAAGACAAACAATAGGTTTTGGGAGAGCAGAATGTTTACATGCAAGACAGAGATTGAAGAACTGCTGAGGCAGACTGGCAAACTGAAGCCTCATTAGCTTTCCTGGCGCATGCTG
Organism: Harpia harpyja; assembly: GCF_026419915.1. Classification (NCBI taxonomy): domain Eukaryota; kingdom Metazoa; phylum Chordata; class Aves; order Accipitriformes; family Accipitridae; genus Harpia; species Harpia harpyja. The sequence goes on along the minus strand of NC_068969.1, from coordinate 85,130,192 downwards.
GCATGTGAGTTAAAGATCCGTGGCTAGATGAGTGCCAGTCAAAGGAGATTTTTCTGATTATATTCAAGAATGTTTGTTGTTGGGTATCAGCGGAGTAATCAGTATCAATGTACTAATGACTATATTCCTCTTTATGAAGGTGCTTCATCCATATTCTGGAGTTACCAGAAATGTAATTCAGCATGCATACTTACTCAGTTCTTGTTCTCTGTGTTTTTTTGAACAAAAATGATGCCGATAATGGCTATGATACTATAGTCTCTAGGTACCATAATTTTTGAGTTCACCTACTCCTTTACAAGGAGGATTTGTGTATTGATACATCAGTTTATATTTTAATTCATCTGGGTCCAGTAAAATCATAAATGTAAACAAAATGCAGGAAGAAGAAGATAAGTGCTAGTGCTGTTATGAAAAATTAACAAATGGGGGCTTTATAGTTCATCTGCAAATCATGTCACCTTCCACAAGTTGGATAGTCTGTAGCCATTTCTAATACAGATAATTTATATTCAAATTAATATATTTGAAGTCCTTCAGATACTGGGGTTCTATTAGGAAGTTTCTGTGAATAGAGGTGATCAGAGGCTGTTAACAATTTGAAGGCAACATTCTTTGACACTGTCAGATATTTCAGAATCATAATTTTGCAAACAGAATACTATCATATTCAACAGCATGAATGTTGTTCATTCAATTCAAGCATGAAGCTTGAATCTTAGCAGAGACTTTCTGGATTTGCTATAATACAGAGTCCTTTGGCAGAAATTATTTATTTTGCACAGGATCGCTTGGACATTGAGTTTTGTGTTTTCTTTTTATCACTGCATATGCTTCTTTATGTTTATGGTTTTTTATGATCTAAATGTTTCTTCTACAGAAAAATGATAGGTTTAATTGTTTCTGTGTGGTCTATTGGTGTTAATTTTATATTTTTTTTTCCAGTCTCTCTGAAGCATTTCCCTATGTATGTCTGACTTCTGAGACACCCTTATTATGATTGGTTTTGTGGAATTAATGCCTAAAGGACTGAGCAATGAGAAGTACTGGGGACTGGGGAATCAATCCCAGAAATTACAGCTCAGGCTTCCAGTTTAGAAAAATAAGTACAACAATACAGTGTGAGCTGTATGTCACACTCAAAATACTAATAATTTTTACATAATGAACCTTGGTCTTATTCTCAATGCGGTATATTAGCTTATGGTAATATTATTCTTTTGTATTTAGTGCAGTTATATTTCTGCTCACTTAAGCAATAAAAAAAGCAAATTCAGCAGAAGGAGCAAGCATGCTGGCTTTGGATGCACATTGATTAGTCCCAGAGATTTCTTTCCAGCAATATTTGGGCACGCAACATTAGAAACTGTTTTTAGATTCAAGTTGACTAAAATCTGCCATAGCCCTAAATGATATAATAATAGTGTATAGATTGAATTCAGTATGGGTTTCTTTGTATATGGTTTTTAGTGTTTTAAATATGATTCAGAAGTTCAAATTCGTTTTGCTTTTGTTACTTTGTAAGCTAAGGAAACAGAGAGAAAACTATTGTGAATGGAAAGAGTGGCTTGGACAAGAGTTTGATGAGTGAAAATTGCTAGTTTTACAGCTGTATTTTTCCTTCATTTGTGTCATAAAATAAAACTTTGTTTTTTACATTCACTCTCAGCATCCTGTGAGATGTGCTTGATCTGATACTATAAGTCAAGCCATATAAGGCATGTTCAGTAATGTCATAAATAGGTTAAGCATGCTGAAATAGGGGGAAATTACACTTGTAGATACAATTGTGATTCTTTTGCTTCGGAGCTTAAGATGCCAGATTCTGCTTGAAGATTGTTACTTATTTCAGAAAGAAATGTTAACTCTTTTTTTCTGGTGTTCCTTAGGAGGTAGAGAAGAATTTGTTAACCAGTTAACAAAGGCATGTTTATTTTTGCCACATTAGTATTATAATTTGCAGTATTGCTTTCACTCCCATACTGTATTGGTCTGCTTTTTGAGTAGAGTTTTACTTTTTTAAAAATATTTTGCTCTTGTGTGAGTATGAGTTAATAAAGTACAGAATTTGCATTTTTCATGCTTCATCATCTAGCATTGGAAGAGACCAGCACTGTCTAGCAGTTGCAATGGTATCACTATGCTAGGTGTTCTCTATCCTTTCTTCTGGTACCTACATTGCTTCTGGTTTGTTTAAATTCAATTTTCAAGATTTGATTACCATAATTAACAAAAAGTTCTAGCACTTACATAACGTGTGGTATCCTGAAGGCTCAAAACAACTTTACAAAATTGTCGTAGAATCCTTAGTAGGTATTTAGGAGAGGGAGGTGTTGAAAGTTCAAATACAAGCTTTTCCTGAATGTCCAGTACTCTTGTCAAACTTCTGGGCTAGCAGCTGATGTTCAGAAATGGCGAGAACTGAAAGCTCTGATTATTGCCACTGGCAGCTCTTGTCCCTTGACATCTTTCACAACAGTGCTTATCTGCCTTAGAGTGGACACCTACAAATGCCAGGATCTAAGAGTAGCCATTATTTTGATTCAAGAGGGGAATACAAACCAGTTTCTCTAACATTTATGCCTCATTTACTGGACAGTGGTATGTGTGGGGATCATTAAGACTCATTGTCCTCTAGATGAACCTTACAATTGCACAGCTTTCTTAGCTTTAAAATATAATATTTTACCTCTTAAAGGAGTGGACAGAACTTTAGTCTTAGATACAGAGGCATGTATAATTTCTCATTATCAAGTGTGCCAAGATGAAAATGGATTTCCTGCTGCATTTGTGCAGCCTCTCAATAGCCTTCTCAAGTGTAGCTATAGAGTCAGTAGGCAAACTGGGTATGACGTTTGCAAAGGAGACAGATGCTTCTTCTGTAAGGTTATCTTCTGGAGTTGAGTTTCTGTTTCTATAATTATGGTCCAAAGAGAAACACAGAAAATGTATGAATTGCATTTAACAAGGATTAGTTCCCTGAGGTATTGGTACAGAGGATTGCCTAATAAATTATCCTAGTTCCAAAATATCATAGTAGTTTTGGTTTTTTTCCAAATAAAAAAAAATCTAGCCCATAGAGTTATCTCTTTTGTGCCTTTGTCAATATCTGAAGCTGCTTTGTAAACCAGCAGTATTGGAAGTGACTTGATTTTAATGCTAATGGGGTTTTACTAAATGCTTTTTCTTGGCTGAGAAGTGTGTGTAATATATATTTTTTTTTAAATGTACAAAATAATTACACTTAAGTAATTGGTCCTTGAGGGAGTTTGAATGCAATTGTTGTCTAGTGTATGGAGTGTTTATGGGGTATTTGTTTTAGTGATCTGTGCAGGAACTGTAGCCTGAAGCTATTAATTTATAATTCCAATTCAGGCATTGATTTGTCATGTGAATTTGGACCTGTGATCAAGTCTTTCTGTTTTGCATCTTCCATACTTAATTTATGAAGATAAGTAACTACCCAAGGCCTTGGGTCAGTGGAGAACTTCAGTACAATCTTAAATGTAAGCATTCAAGTAACTGGGTTCCTCAAAATTTCACTTGTGCTTTGCACAGAGGCACTTATGCAGGAATGGTGTATTGACATAGGTTAGATTTTTGCTGCCTGAGAGGTATAAAATAACCATAAAATAAGTTTTCCCCACTTGGTACTGGTTTTTGTCTCTAGAGCAGCATAAAATGAGAGTATGTTGGTGAATCTGCTGTGTAATACTTCTAAAACACTCTTAACAGCATAATACTTGGATATTTATTTGACTGTATAGTACTCGGCAGTATGGTCAATGAAGATACGTTTTAATTTCTAGAATAAAGAAGTACCAAATAACTCTGTCATATCTCAGTGACCCTTTTTATTAGTAGGCAAGAAATGCCTGAAGATTGGGAGAAAGTTTTCTGTGTTTTTCCCCTTTTGTACAGATGACATACTGACAAGTAGGTTGGACAAGTTTTATAGAGTGTTTTAGGAAATAGCAAGAATTAGATTGCATGCTAGTTTGGAAAATTCTTAGAACGCAGAAAGAAAATCAGGGAGAAAAAGCCTACTACGCTAATACTTTTACACTGATAATATTGTGCATGTTTGTTAACTCCGATAGGTAATTGACAAAGGTAGGGACTAGTCTAGTGTTGGTTTTCAGGGGTCATCATTTAAGTTTCCAGAGGTTCATGAGATATTAATTTTAAATAAAGAGGAAGAATTAAATAAAATAATGGGTTTGTCTTTTATGTAGAGAAGTGCATGTATTTCATTGAATCCTTTATGATACACTAATTTTACATTGTTGACATTGTATGTACCAAATACTGGGATAAAGATATACATGATCAGACCTTCAGGTTTAAGTAATCCTTAATTATGAGAAATAAATGTAAATTTAAATACATATTCTATATTTGGAGTTGGTTAGCTTAAAAGAGCTTTAGTAAGCTCTTGAAACTAGATGGCAAACTATGATGTTTCATTAGTAAATCAGTAAGCATGTGTGTGGATGGCAATAGCAGTTCCTAAAAATTCCAATCTAATTTCAGCTATTGATCGAATCTTCTAGCTGGTAAGTACAGTGACCGCAAGCAAATTGAATTTGAATGCAAAGTAAAAATTTTGTTCATTAAAAATTGTAAAAAATTACATGGGGAATGGAATGGAGAAAGCAGCTGGTAATAAGTCTTCTACAGTGCTGTGAATTAAAGCTTTTCAGGAGAGCAGATATCTGCCAGTCTTTAGCTTGTAGTCTGTTCTTGTAATGATATTGCACTGACAGCTTCGTTTTTTGCTGATACGCTATGCAGTAAATTCCAGCAGGTTTTCTTTTGTTTCTGTTTTGATTTTGATGTGATGCCTCTTTGAAATAAATTATAAATACAGTGGCTATTCTTTAAACTTACATGGTGTAAAGACAGGTGAAATTACTGGAATTGCTATGATGTACATATATATAAAAATGGAAACTAGAACACAAATATGCTGTACATATTTCATATTGGCAGTTCTTACATATATAAGAACATGTCCCTTTCTGTGGCCTCATGTCTACATTTTAAATATGGCTGCTTGACTAGTGGGTCACCTTTGAGCTTGGTTTTTGGACATAATAAGTATCTGTATTTCTGGAGTCACTAGATAGTCCATGTTTTGTAGTGTCAATAAGAATTTGTTGCTTGTGCTTCAGCTTAGATAGCCAGAATTAGTAGACATCCTTGACAATTTGAGCCTTAACTATTAGGGCTCAGTTTGAAGTAGAGAATGACTTTGTTGCAAGAATTAGTAAGCAAACCAAAATGGTAGTTTTAAAAAATATCAACACTGTAGCCTTGTAAAACCAGTTTTACACATTATGTAAATGTAGACTTATTCTCTACACCATGAGTCCTCAGAGCTTTCTCAAAGTTAGTTAGTTTATCAGCAGCATAGCAATGTAAATCAAATACATTTTAGTTACTTTGCCATTTGTTAGAGGAAAAAGTTGGGTTCCAGTACAGTCTGACAGGGTCTTTTAGATATTCCGCGACAGAAGATTCAGTGCATAATAGAAAATTTACTTATTTGAAGTCAGTTGAAGTTACATGGGTTTTTGACTTAGCAGAGTGGTACAGTGTGCACTCAAATCACAATACAAGTACAAACTACGTTTAGGAGAGTGTAGCAATTGCAATATGTAATTCAGTCATAATACAAATGTGAATTTCATTACTGGTGTCTAACAATATGCTCACTGTCACAATGCTGGATGTTTTCAGTCTCTGGGAAGGAATATGTGGGTTGCAACTAGTTCAGGCCCATTGCTTTGTTCATTTGGTTTTTGCCATGGAAGCAAACACTTTCATAATACTTTCTTCTCATGAGTCACCTGAATCATCACCCTGGAAAGGATCAGTATCAAACCAGGTATCTCTTGATCATTCATTGTCCTTGGTATACGTGGTGGCCATCACTTGAATGAGGTCTATTTCAGTAAACTATAGTAAATGCTCCTTATGTGTATGGGCATCACATATGATTTGAGGCTGCAACTTTGAGTCTAAGAACTTATTTTAATTCTCTATGTATGTTGCTTATGCATTATGTTATCTTTTATAAATGTTTCTTTTTCTTATTCTAGCATGCTATGTGTTCATTTCTCTTCTTCTAACTTCTGCACTACTACTCACAGGTAAATACCAGCAACTGCAAAGCCCTGCTTTTCTCTCCTTTCTTCAACTTAGAACCTTTCAATTTTTCAAATTCATCCCAAATATCAGTGGGATCAGTGCTTTGTTCTGCTGTCTATGAAAAATCCTGGTTATGGATTTCCCATCCTTCCTTTTCAAAGTTACTGGTGAGATTTTTTCCAGCCTTTGCTAGTATTTATAATAATTCTATCTTCTCTTTTAAATGTTAGTAGTCCTGTCTGCAGCCAGTCTTATCACTACCTATTCTTAATCACAGTGCAGGTTTTCGCTACTAGGTTCTTATTTGTTACTAACACCAAATCAGAAGGTATGTTTTTGCCTAAGTAATCATTACTTCTTTAATGGGTACCACTCACCCTCAGGAATATCCTGCTGAGTATGCCAGTTAATGTCAGAGTATAATACACTCTGACCAGGTTCTTGTAGATATTCCATGTGTGGAATATTTAATGAATAACACAAAATTTTCTTATTTGAAATTAGTTGAAGTTACATGGGATTTCGATTTAGCAGAGTGATACAGCAATGCACTTAAATCACAGTGAAAGTACAAATTACGTTTAGCAGAGTGTAGCAATTGTAATATACAGTTCAATCACAATACAAGAACAAATTACATTTAGCAAAGTGTAGCAATTGCAATACACAGTTCAATCACAAAACAATTTCATTATGGGACTCTAATGATATGCTCAAGAAAAATCAGAGTATCCCAATATCTAAACACATCTTTCAATTCTGTCAAATTGTTTTTTGAAAAATTTTCTGAACTCTGAATTTTTCTGACCTTTCAAAATATTTTGAGATCTGCTACAACTTATGTTTTACACTTTTTTTATATTTTACTCTTTTTAATAAAGCATCCCATTAGCTTATTTTGTGAGCTAAACTTTATTTAATCTAGGAGCTCTTAAGTTTAGCCTATAGAGCTGTGATTCAGTATGGCTATCTTTACATACAATTTTTATGAGAACTGAAGTATTGATTGATAATTCAGCAATTAGACTCTCTAACCAAAAATGTATACCTACTTTACAGTACTGTTACTGTACAGTGCCATACAAGAATCTAAAAAGTTTACATTTTCATATTTTGCTATGAAATCTATGGCTTTCATTACTGAAAAAAAGAAACACAATATCTGAAACTGAGTTTGCTGATATACTGCAGGAACAGTAAAGTTTTGAAGTTGCAAGTCTTTTTCCCTGACTGACTTTTTCTTATTATTATTTCCTCCAGGACATTTGAAACTATAGATAATGCCTCCCTGGGCTGAGATTATGCTCAACTACCTGAAAAATAACAGATGCTGCTATGCTCTTCATAGCAGAGAATGCTGCTGTACAAAGCCAGGAAACATCAGTGGAACATAACCTCCAGCAACAAAATCATTGTTGAGATTGGCAAAAGCAAATTGTACTGTATTAGCATCTATGGCTTTTCACATCTGCTGGGTTAAATCAGCAAATACTGGCAACAGCCCATTCTGCAAATGGCCCAAATGTTTTCTGTCTGAGAATTTAAGTTTAACTTAGTAAGCAAAAACTGTTCAAAGCAATAGTATTGAGTGTTGGAGCAAGTTTGCCACAAACTGTTAAACCAGTAACGTTTGTGAAAACATTTATTTCATTCACTTACCCACTTGGAAAGCAGCACAGTAACTGTTTGTAAGTACTTTTGTTATAGGAGTTTCCTTTGTGCCAAAAAAGATTCTGGGCTATAGTTTTCTTTTTGTCTACACAGTTTGTTTTAATGAATTGTTTCACTTTTCTTAAATATGTAAAGGGATAGATGCATATAAATAATGGCATTAACGAGAACTGGTATATCCACAATTACGTTACAGAGATTAATTAATCCTATATAAATATTCTTTTCAGGTACAAATATTATAGCAGTAACTATTACAGAGTTTGGAATTGCTAATCACCTTATAGTATCATTACCACTATGGTTGAATTATTAATATGATCCAGTAAGGTTTATAATAAATTTTATGCATTTATTTAAAGTCATTAATTGGCTCATCAAGCGTTTCTGCTTTTCTTTTGGAAAAAAGAGCACTTGGTCTATCCCCTTAGGAAACAAAATATTTAACTCATTATGAATTGTATCTGCTAAAGTAATATTACAACAAAACATTATACTTGCAGTGAAGTAAAAACGTCCTGGTGGTTCATGCAGAATCAAAATCTGTGACCACTGTTAGGGGTGGCAGTGAAGAGATGTCTTTAAATGCATAGGAATATCCTGCATTACATCATCCCGTTAACACTTATTTTTGGGCTGGTATTGATCCATTTTAGACTTCAGCATGAATACGTGATATAATTACAGCCAGAAACATAACAGACGTTACAAGAAACAGGCTTCATTTCTGTAAAAGTATTTAAAAAAAAGTGCATACTAACAGACTTGCATGATAAGCTCTCCTTGGGAGGCTGTAAGAGGCAGAAATGTCAATCTCATTGTGTGAAGGCCACTCCACATAGTTATTATCAAAGCATACCAAAATCAGTGATATATTTAATGATGTGTTGATAAGACATTTGAATCCAAGTAGGATATATTGTCCACGTGTATCCAGTAAAAGTCTTTGAACTTGATTTAAACATATGCTCCAACTTTGAAGGTTTACATATTATCCATGAAATTTCCGGCTGCTTTAAAGTGTAATGCCTAACACTCTAGCAGAACTCAAGTCAGTCTTTTTACTTGTAAATACAATTTAAGTGCCAGTACTAAAGAACTGAATTCTGCGTTCCTTGTACCAGAGTCTTATACTCTCTGACTGGCTTCTTTTAGATGTCCCATACAAGAAGTATTTAATATTTAATACCAAATTTACTGGAAGATATTTGATGTTACAAAGGATTTTGCATTAGCAGAGTGATACAGCAATGTACTGAAATCACAATATAAGCACAATATAGCAATTGCAGTATACAGTTGGATCACAATGTAAATGTGATTCCCATTTCTCTTCTGTATATGCTTGCTGTCATGATGCTGGGTGTCACCATTTGCTGGGAAGGAATATGTGGGTTGAAGTCAGCTCAAACCTGTTGCTCTCTTCAAAGTTCATTTTGTTCAATGTTCAGTCTTTATACTCAGTGTTGAAGTGAGCTATATACACACTTACCATATTCTGAGCTGGCTGGCTCAGGAAGACATTTGCAGTCTTCTGATTAACTCAGGGAAAAACATTTAGACAACCAGCTGATCCAGCCAGCTGATACAGCCATTTATCTAAAACAAAGGACACCCTCCATTCCCCTTTATGCTGAGATAGACTTGTTTTCCTTTGCAACAGCTATGGGCAGTCACTCCCTAGATTCTTCCCTGAGATTCAAAAGCACAGAGCCCTTGCACATGTCCTCTGAGCCTTCTTCAGTTTCAGGGGTTTATTGATCAGTCACATGATGCATGGAACATTAAAGTGTAAACTAGAGGAACCCTGCCCTGGTTTCCATACAAAATATACCTCCATCATCAAGAAGATTTTCAGGAGACTGCCACTGTTTGTTAGGCAGAATGAAGGAGTCTCTGCTTAATAATAGGTCCTCTTCCACATATGGGATGCCCAAGATTTCTTCTTCTCTCCTAGAAAATATTCATTGAGCATGGAGGTCCTTTTAAGTTGTTTAAAAATAAGATCATCTTTGGTTTTTTTGTTTCTTTCTCTGGCATGAGGGAATTCTTGAAACTCTGAATGATAATTCCACATTTGTTTCCTTTGAGTAACACATCCTGGTTAATGAACCAAATCTTAGGCTGTCCCTGTGGCCCTTATTCATTACACAGGTGTGATGTGAAGCTTAATTTACAGCTGGAAAGGTAGGGTGTGGTTTGAAATTAGATTTTATTTTATAATGTATACTTACAGTCATGTTTTGAACTTTACAAGGATAATAGGTTGTAGAAGTTCTGTGATTCTTAGTTTTGTTTCCCGGCTGTGATTGATCTGCCTTAGCTATGAGTTTTGGGGGTCGTGTCTACATAGATGTTTCCAATGGTACAAGTACAAGTCTTTATTTTTCTTTCTTATACAGTGTCCTATTTTTTAAATCTTTTAAAAAAAATTTAGTTTCATTGAATTTTTACATGGTGCAAGACGTTGTGTAGACAGTCCTTTTTAATGTAATAATGGTTTATTTTAGTGTAGGTTATTTAATTTTTATTTCATGCAGTTCCTCAGGCATGTCACATTCCAGATAGTAAAGGCTTCATGTGATAACCAGAGGATTTTCATTTTTGCAGTTAAAGTACAGAAACCCTCTACTGTATTTTTATAGTTACAGAATTTTAATACAATCCAAGAAAGTGTGCTGGATGGCTCTTCTCATAGTTTCACTTTGAAGCAGGGGGTGAGCACATAAATCTTTGTATAGTCATCCTCTGAGCACAGTGTCTTATCTGCTGAAGTTCTCCAGAGACAAATGGTCTCAGGAAAAGAGTGAGCTTGACTGTAAGAAAGTGAATCAGATAATTATAGTTCTGTTGCATTGTTAAGTAATTCTGAATTCACAGAACTCCTGTAAGTAGCACTTATATTTCAGGTTAAGCATAACATTTACACTTGAACATGGTGTTGTGTGAGAAGGTGTTCTGCTAAAGAGATGTTTATTTTTGTAGCTGAAGTGATGGCCTCAATTTTTTAGACAATATTGGTTGTTAGGGGAATAATTACTGTATCAAAATTAGAGTGTCATGATTCAGATGGAGATTAAACAACAGAAATATATCAGCCGAAGACTTTAAAGATGGTTCTTTGAGTATTTGTTAGCGTGCCTATGTGTTATGCATGAGAGTTTGCAATCTCTTGAACAGTGCTGTCGATTGAGCTGCAAATGTATATTGAATTTCGTTGTCATGGCTAGGAGGTTCAACTCCTGTATTTTCTTTTATTCCCTCTGACAGCAAGATGTATCCTGTACTATAGTTAAGTTTATTTGACTTTTCTTTACCAAAGAATATCAAGAAAGCATTATTCACTTTTGTCTTGATTAATTCTTAATTTGGAATGTAAGTTTCATGCTGAAAAGCTGAAAAAAGCAAACGGCACATCAGAATTCTCACCAGGGAATTTGGCTACACACTTGTACAGAGTCCTGTTCATGCACTTACTGGCAGGGAACTGTGAGGAAGTGTCAGTGATTTGATCCAAGTTACAGCAGACATAGAAGTCGAGATAGATTCCCTAGCACCATTTCATGTGTTGCACAGAGAAAATGCTCTCCATAGACATATATTGTGTTTCATATCACTGTGTTGGCTGACCTGAATCATTTGGATTGTCTGTCTTGGGCCGTTGGTAGCTGCTGTTAGAGCGAGGCGAGTTTATCACAAAGAAGGTTTGACTGAATATTGGCACTTATCATAGAGTGTTGTTGGTTGGCAGCATTGCGTCAGTGACTGTTCATCAAAACTTGCTCTACCGGAACTGAGACAACATTCTCAGGCTCTTTCAGAAAAATGCCAATATGTAAGACTTTTAGTGGAACATCATGTTCATAGTGCTTCATAAAATGTTATGTACTGGTCTTGTAAAGTAGATGCGCTATTTTTGGATGGCAATGTTTGAATCTCTTTCACTGTGGGAACTGATGCTTCCACCATGGTTTTTGCACGTCTTGAGTACTGGGAAATGGCACTGATATACATAGCTGAAGTACAAAGTATGCCTGCTTATGACAGTGGAGCTTCTGAGATTTTTCAGTCAGTATGGACACCACACATTGTTCTCTATTCTTACTTTGAGAATCCTCAGTTAAGGTGGATTTTGAATGGAAGCAACTGGAGGTTGCAGTTGCCTTGTGTCCTTTATACCATTGCATAGAAGCATACGAAGATGCTGGGCACTTTCATACTTCTAACAGATATATCTGGTCAAAAACCACCAAGCTCACATAAGGCACCTGAATGTCTACCCTGAAACTACACATACCAATGTTAGTCAGGAAAGTAGATTTTTTTTAGGCTAAGTCACTGATTGCTGTTCAGTTATGTAGTAAGTAATGAAAGGAGTCATTAAAGAGAACAAGAGGAAGTGAGAAGTACTGGATAAATAGCAAAAAAAATTCTAAAAACCCCTCAAGTTTTCCAGGTTTTTTGGGGACACAAATAGTACTTTGGAATTATCGAATGGACAAGTGAAGAAAGGTTATAAACTGTGCCAAGATGGCAGGGTTTGTTACATCAAGTGATTATATACTCTCTGCTTTCTTGAACAGTTGGAGAGCTGGGTTTTATTTCCTTGCCTGTTTTGGATAACCAAATTCTCAGTTTTTATTCATGGTACATAACTTCTCTGACTTCATGGAAACCAGGAAGGTAACCCCATCTGTACTACCTGAGAAGCTGACCTGGAAGTTCTTCCTATCAGTGATATTGATGCACCTTGGAAAAAGCACACAAAGTGAAACTGCCCAAGTTCTGCTGATGTAGAGTATTTACATAGAAGATTGCAAATTCTACCTGGTGAGAAAGTTGTTGAAGGCAACATGGTTGTCATATTCTGTAATGGGAGTCACGTACTCTGTAACTTTTTTTTTTTAATATCAATTTCTTTTGACATTTTAAGATTTTAGTGTGTGGGTGCGTGAATGTTGATTGTAAGGAGATGAACCAATATTTCTGAAGCCCTTGAAAGATGATAAATTAAGCTCGAGGTTGCCTAGGAAATTCTTGAAGAGAACTGATATTCACAAGCCGTACAATAGTGATAACAGACAACCAGACAAAGCTTATATCCCTTAAGAACATCCATTCTGTCTATTCTTAATTTTGTATACTGCTAGTGTAACATTCATTTAAGAAGTACTGGGTTAGCTAGTCTCCCTCTGAAAGGAGGAGGGATATTTTTCCTTTCCTGGCTGTGCTTCTGGGCTTGTTATGATGGAGAAGAGTGAGAGACTGGAGGGTGTAATACACAGTAGGATTACATCAGAGAGCTTGGGTGCTGTAGTTCATGCAAGGAGACTAAGAGACTGCTGTAAGGAGCACTAAGACAGTCATACCTCAAAGGAGATGGAATGCATAATTAGAGATGTTAGAGATCAGAAGCAAATGAGGGTTTGCTTCTAGTCAATAAGTAACTGGAAGTACTTAGTCTGAACATAATGCAAAGGAGAAAATAAATTTTTTAAAATAGTGTTAAATTTTTTGGAGGTTGTGGAAGATGCAGTCCGGTACATCTGCATATGACACTTTGTCCCTGGCTTCATTTGGAATGAAGTTTGAAAATAAATGAAAAGCTCTTGAAAGCAACAAACTGTTGTAAGAGTGCTGCCAGTTTTATTCTTGGCTCTTGCATTCTTTTCACTCCCTCAGTCTGGAAAGGATTTGTAAAGATCACACAAGAGGGAACTGAAATTGTGGAGTTTATATGTAATTAAGATATAAATATGGTTCTCATCCAAAGCAAAACCAATATGGTCATGAACTCAGCAATGTGCTGAGGCAGTGGGAAACCAGAGTACTATGTGAGAGAACTAGAGCTATCGTCTTAGAATTGATTCCAGGACTGGAAATCCGAACATAGATTTTTGACTAACAAGGAGCTTGATAGGCTGAGGTTCAGGGTGAAGACTTCAACCCTCACGGGAGAATTATTCAGCAGTGATAAGGAGCGGTGCAATCCAAGGATGTCAGTTTCAAAGTGGATAATAGATACGGAACATTTAAGTTACAAACCTTCACAACAAATTTTGTGCTCCTCCTTCTTTTCTTTATAAGGCACTATCAAGCCTTGAATTCTCTGTGAGGTCACAACTATAATGCAATTATTTAAAATAATGGCAGTATAACCTCCTGAAAGAAAATAATATCAAAGAAAGAATGCGGAAAATAAGTTAGCAAAAATGAAGCCACTTGTAAGACTGTTCTGTAAGGGAAAATTTAAATAGGTAAAGATGGAACTAGAGGCACAGATTTCAGAGCTATTTATTTTACAGTTCTGGAAAATTGCAAGTGCGGCGATTGAATTAAGCGCTCAAGCTCTCTGTACAAGATTCCCTTTATTTCACTAAAGGATAAAACTTATCTATGTTTCAACAAAGATCTGGAAAGGACTCACAGCATATAGCCAACGCTGCTAACACAGGAGCGCATATCTGGCTCAGCTGGGATGTTTGCCAGTCCTCAGAACAGTTAAAGATAAAAACATTCTATACACATACTCGTGACTGTCTTCAGCCACATCTTCCCAGGCATACGCAAGGCCATCCTCCAACCTGGCCTTGTAAAACTAGTTCTTCAAAGGCTTGGCAAACATGCAGCATGACAAATTCTAATGGTTTGTCGTGGTTTAACCCCAGCCACCAACTAAGCACCACGCAGCTGCTCACTCACTCCCCCTCTGCCCCAGTGGGATGGGGGAGAAAATCGGGAAAAGAAGTAAAACTCATGGGTTGAGATAAGAACGGTTTAATAGAACAGAAAAGAAGAAACTAATAATGATAATGATAACACTAATAAAATGACAACAGTAATAATAAAAGGATTGGAATGTACAAATGATGCGCAGTGCAATTGCTCACCACCCGCCGACCGACACTCCGCCAGTCCCCGAGCGGCGAATCCCTGCCCCCCCACTTCCCCGTTCCTATACTGGATGGGACGTCACATGGTATGGAATACACCGTTGGCCAGTTTGGGTCAGGTGCCCTGGCTGTGTCCTGTGCCAACTTCCTGTGCCCCTCCAGCTTTCTCACTGGCTGGGCATGAGAAGCTGAAAAATCCTTGACTTTAGACTAAACACTACTGAGCAACAGCTGAAGACATCAGTGTTATCAACATTCTTCTCATACTGAACTCAAAACACAGCACTGTACCAGCTACTAGGAAGACAGTTAACTCTATCCCAGCTGAAAACAGGACACGGTTCACTATTGAAAACAAATGCCAGGTGTTCTGAGCTGCTCCACAGCAAGCAATAGAAAAAATATGATTTGACAGAATGTTTTTAACTAAAAGCTTAGTTAAGCTTTTAACTCAAAAGATAAGTAACTCAGAAAGCTATAAAAGTGATGCCGGCATTTTATATTTTCATCTCTTGCTTGTGTTCAGCTATTTCTTCACTGCTATTCTTCTGCGGCTGCATTATTCACCATAAAGCTCTGCTGCTGAATATTGAATTGGTGACAGGTTTTTTGCACGTTTTGTATTTGTCCTTCTACCTGGATTATTGGCAAATGTTTATTGAATTAGTATTAGTTCTCTTGAGAAACTATAAAAAATGGAATAAAATTCACATGCAGGATATATTAATTAATTTATTTTTGCTACATTTGGCTTGCTTGTAGACAAATATTTTAATCCATATTTTATTCAACACTGATAAAAATGCTATCAACTTTATAGTGCTTTTGTAGCAATGCGTGACAATTTATCATAGGAGGAGACCCATAAAGCCTCCACTTTTTCATAAAGTGGATGAAGGTTGTCATGAAGGAATGTGATGATTCAGCTTAATGTACTTCATTAAACATTTCTATGTTGTTGGAATTTTCTTCTTCTGAAATAAACAATTTTTCTTCAATATATCATTAGAAAAGACCTGTATGCTAGAGACCTTTTTTGTTATCTGAAAGTTCTATTCAGTAACTTTCTACATTTTCCTTCCCACATTCACATTATTTTAATTATTCTGACACCGACATGACTTCTCATTGATCATGAAAGATTTAATAGGCACTGTCCACTTGAATGAACAGAACCACAGACCTCATTAATCAGAGCAGTGTATAAGGACCCAATTCAGAAAAATATACCTAGCATGTCAGCAATGCTTTCCTTTCTAGGATGAAAAGACATTTCCCTCTTCATAATCTGTATATTTTACAGGTGACAAAGTTACTAGGTTTCCTGTGAAGATATCTTGAGTTCTCCAACCAGCTCAAACATGTGACTAGGCTGAAATTCTGGTGTTAACAACTGTATCATTAATAATTATGCTCTTGATTTCACTGGGGCAAGGGTTTTACACCCAGTCTCCTTTTCACAGCTTTCCTTTTTCCACATCTTTCTCAATAGCAAATGACTACATTTTAAAATTACTCCTACTGAATAAGCTATTTCTCTGAGTTTCAGTCTGTTTTATTTCCCAGCTTCTCTAGAGGCTTTTAATTTCATAAAGTCAGCTTTATGGAGTCCTGCACGGAACCACTGCTAATAAGTAAAACAAACTTTTACAACATCCAGAACAGATCACTGATAGTACCAAGTAGTTTTGCCCATAGCGGGATCCAGCATGCATGTCCAGCTACATCTCTGGATCGGATTGTTCCCCATTACTCCCTGGCTATAACACTTGTCTCTTTTTCCCTTTGGCAAATGAGTTTCTGTTTCCATAAAGAGTTGAGAGGTGCCTTTCTGGATGAATGGAGTGATTTGTCTGGTGTTGCTTGGCAGGATGCAACACGTTCCATCTGTAAGGAGTTTAGGGCAGAGTGCGTGGAGGGTTAGGGGGTAGAGGTTGGGGGAATTAAGGAGTGGGAGAGTGAGATGTACTGTTGTGGATATGAATACAAATTGTAAACAGTAGAGCTAGTGGCATACTTTTTATGCTGTATGTGGAGCAGTCAGCTCATGACACAGGTGTCAAAGCACTTTTTTTGTGCTTGTCCTGATGCATAATTCTTTTAGACTTCTGCATTTGTATTCACACAGACTTCTTATAGCATTGTTTTATCTTCATTGTTAGCACACATGACAAAATCATTGTTGTTTGTTTTCATTCCAGGACTGAAATGTAACCAATTTTTTGTTTTCTTTAAGAACTGCCTGAGACTATCTTAACTGAAGAGAAAGTTCAAGAGACAGAGACATGGGCCAGGCCTCTGGTCTACCTCTGGCAGACGAGAGTACCCAATTTCAATGCTGAAAAAGAATACAATGGAGCTTGTGCAAAAAAGAAACCATACTGTGCCATTTGCACTCTCCTCATGCCATACTACAAGGTAAGCAAGATCCTAACAGTTCCATCTCCAGGTGAAGTGTGAAATAGCTGCTCAGCTACTTTATTTCCAGTAAATTAGAAATAAGATAAGCTTATGCATTTGATTTGTATGAGAAGTAAATAAACTCACTATTGTTAAAATTAGAACTGATACTCTGTTCACCTGCATTTATCCTTGGTTGCAGACAGTGTATACCTTCTACTAGGGTTTGTGTAGGATTGGTGTTAGTATATGTGTGCTTGCCCTTAAATGTTACACTTTTTGAGGTGGAGAATCCACATAGGTTTGTATCTTTTAGCTATTTCCTTATTTGTCCATCTTCAGATGCTTTTTATCAGAGCCTCTTCCATGTCTCCTGCCTGCAGTGTTAAGGAAATAAGTGTTTTCACAGTACTTAGGCCTTCTCACGAATAATGTTGTTACAGAAACAGTCTGATGCAGAGCACAGTTTGATACTGGCTTGTGGAATTCCCGTGTCAAATGTCAGCTAAAAATGCTGTTGTAGTTCTCTGGTACTAATTCTGAAGCTGCTAAAGTGGAATCCCCTCAGCATGGGAACTAGGAAGAAAACTTTTATTGCACTGGACCCAGTTAAAGGACTCAAAGGGAGACAGAAGTATAGTATCATTGAACACTGCTGCAATAACACTAGTTTGCAGGCTGAGTGCTATTCTAGATTTCACAGTTATTTGAACAATCAAAGAACTATAGAATGACTGTGATAAATACCTAGAAGCAGTTAATTTTCTCATAAAACCGTTACATTGTTGGTGCCAGAGCTGGGAGGGGAGAAGTAATTTCATTACTGTCAAAAAGAAGAGTAAGAACGACGCTCCTTTCTTTTACTTAAATATAAATTCTGTTTATTTTCCAGCCAGACAATCATGATGAAGAAAGTCCTACTTTCAGGGAAGCAAACTCAGCAGAAACACTGATGGCTGAAAACGAAAAGACTAAACCTCTTATTCCAGAGATGTGTTTTATTTATAGTGAAGAAAACACTGAAAACTATCCATCAAATGCCTTTATCGAAGAAGATGGAACAAGTCTTCTGATTTCCTGTGCAAAGTGTTGTGTGCGGGTTCATGCAAGTAAATAAGCTAATTGTTCAGTTGGCAGAAATGTAATTTCAAATGTTGTTTTATTGATAAATAATAGTTAACTAGGCTTCTAGTATGTCTTTAAAAGTACTGGAAAAACATTTCCATACATAATGCTTCCATCACTGGCTAAATTTTTTTTTAAAACTTTTTTACAAGTTTTTTTACAAAAACTTTAAAAACATTTTCTATTACTAGTTAATGATTGCTGTGAAAATAGTGAAGAATTAACTTTTCTGTAAACTTTCAATAATCACAAACTTCTGATTCTTATTTCAATTCTGAGCTATTAAATTCCTTTTACTTCTCATATATTAAACCACTGTGTGATGTTAGTATGTCCTTATTAAGTAGTCAGGGTGAAATCCTGCTGGATTTGAGGACTTGTGAATATTGGTATTGACTTTAGGTATGCAGTAATTTCCTTTACCTTGCATTCTTTTTTATTTCAAGAGTGACTGATGAATGCAGCGATTTTCTGCAGTATCTTCTACAGAGAGTAAGACTTGAATAGTTATCTCTAAGAAGTCCATGTGAAATTCTTCCATGGAAGCATAGTATAATTGCATAGAAAAAATGTCAGTATATTAATCAAATTGTACATTTTTACTTCAGGGAGAATTGGTGATTTGCTATTGAAATGACAGAAAATAAGAAATTCCCTGGGGTTTGGTTTTTTGAGTGTTTGGGGGGGGTGTTTGTTTTGATTTTTGGTTTGGTGTGGTGGTTTTTGGTTTGGTTTTGTTTGGGTTTTTTTTTGAGTTTTGGGAAGAGTGTCTGTGTGTCTAATTTATATATTTCATGGACTATGGAATTAGCAGTAAGCCTAGATTGGAAAAGTCTCCTTGGTCACAGGACATGTATTTTACTAGTGTTTATACAAGGTTGAATGGTATGACATCATAGATAGAAAGGCAGAATATATTAATCAATCCAGCTCTCTTCTTCTAGGTTGCTATGGTGTTCCTTCTCATGAAATCCATACTGACTGGCTGTGTTCTCGATGCAGAACAGAAGCCTGGACAGCCGTAAGTTTCACGTGTTGCTTAGTTATCTAAGGAAAAAAAAAAATGAAGCACATGCATGATTGCATGTGGAATGTAGCCTGCGTATTTTTACTGAACACACACTTGCTGCAGAAAAATTATTTGTAAAATATAAATAGATTTCAATGTAAAATTTAATAGCATTTTGATAGACAAACTTGGAGTAGGTTTATGGACTCACGAAAAGGATTGGCTAACAGAATATAATTGTGTGTAAAACATTGTTCAAGGAAACAACTGAAAATTTAAATTCACGTAAGAGAAAAAAAGAAATTTCCTCTAAATATTTTAGACTTCTGGTATGTACGTGTGGACAGCTGGAGAATAGAGAAAGGGAAAAAGAATAATAAATTACAGTCAGGAATGAAATTGTTGTTTTAGAGCATTTAAGGTTTACTGTGCTGTATAAGCAGAAAAAGATTTCACTTGTGAAGCTCCTAAATGTCTATTGTTTGGTTTTAAAAAAAAGTAGAAAATAGTTTTATACAGCAAGGAATAAATAGACAAGCAATTAATAGTTCATAGAATCCCTAAACATATACTCATTTTAAAAAAAAAAAAAAGTTTAAAATTTTACATTTCACCAATCTATCAGTTGCCCTGCTAAGTCATCTAATGTTTGTTTTCCTTAAAACAGCTTGAGGAAATGTGATAATCAGTGTCACGTCCCAATTTCTCAGGACGATGACTCAGGTTTGCCGATTCCCAGGTCAGGACTAAGGTGAAACAACACCAGGGATCCTTTAACTCACAAAACTCAATTTTTATTTGCTCACAACAACAACTGGCATGCTCACCACCAAAATTGGTATGCTCACAACAAAAATTGGCATGAAACTGTGTCAGTAAACTGTGTAACATGTGCTAACCATGCATCACCAAACATATACTACAGGCCTTGCCTATTTGGGAGTCAGTTCAAGGAAGACAATCAGGAGAGCCCTCCCGTTGAGTCACGAGCTTCAGAGTGGACCCCCTTGCTTTCTAGACTCCTTCTCAGCGAGGAGCCTGGGGGCGGCTGGATCCACTCCTAGTACCGGACTTGGTCAACGGTTTATGTCTAAAGGGATGAGGTGTAGGGATTACGGAAGAGGAAAAGGGAAGAGAGAGAGAAGATTTCACCAGTTCTGGATCCAGCGTTGGTTCAGTGAGCCGAGGGGTCCAGTCCCGGTGGACTTGTGCACATGGAGCTTCAATTCATGTCCTTTTATCATCTCCTTGCCCCTCCTTCGGGCTGGCACTCGAACTCATTAGGCTAACTAGATAGCCTTTGGGCCGTGGGCTTGGGGGGTGTCGTTTGGGGAGTAGTTTCCCCTTTCCTGCCGATGGGATCTCTCGCCGTACATGGTGACCTGCCCTGCTCAGCACATCAGAACAGCACAAGAGAACAGGGAGCCGTGCATCCTCCAGCATGCCCTCCCCCCCCTGTTGCTGATGGGCGCTGATGGGCTGCTTTTCACCTGTGGTTCCTTGCTGGGCAGGGTTTGTTGTTATGCAGAGTTAGTCGTTAAGCAGAACTTGCCCCACCACAATGTTTGAGACATTAACTCCTTCGGTCTCTCACAATCAGTTTGAATGGCAACATAGCTTTTCTTCCTTCTGTTGTTGAATTAAAAGGAGATATTTCAGGTGCCTTAAAAATGTAAATCATTAAATGATGTCATAAAATTTTTAGATATGTTGGAAAAGAAATGAGAATTCAAACTACTGGAAAATACGATATCACTTTGTCAAATATAACTTCTTGCAATTATGAAAGTCACCTGTAAGAAATTTGCAATCATAGCATTAGCAAACATGAAAGTAACAATAAATATAAACACCTTGATTTTCCTTTTGTATACTGCCAACATTTTAAGGTTCTTTTGTGAACGGTTAAGAGTTAAGGAAACAAAAGAGGAACTGGTATTTTTAATCCACATATTACTGCAGCTGGGGAAAACAAAAGAAAAAAAGTGACTTAGAACTGCTCATTACAAAAATGTGGTCCATCTGTAATGTTTAGTCCTATGTTCTCTCAGTGAATAGCTATTAAAATATTTATTGAATCAATTTCTATGTCTGTAATGTGTTCTTATTGTAGTAGGAAAGGTATTCTTACTAGCTAAAATCCAATATTCATCTTTCATTGGTAATGAGAAAACCTTGTTACAGCTTCCTTATCAGACAATCGTGAGTTTCAGGATCTCCTGAACTACTTTGTGACTACTGTCCTAGAGTCAGGGAAGGTTGAGGGGAAAAGAATAAGTCTTCTGTAGCAAGTGACAGGTTGCCATTAACTCAGAATCTAATTATCAGTTAAACAGAGTTAGAAAGCCCCGCTGCTCTATCGAAAAGTTTTGTTAATTTCTTTTCAAGGGAATTACAGCTACAACGTGCAAGTATGGGAATTCTAAGGAGAACATTCTTGTTCATGAAATACCATGTATGACAGGAATAGGACTGAATCAGATGTTTTTGTTAAAAGCACTGAAAAATTTAGAACATTGCCTTGGAATCTGATGTTAACTGCAATATAACAGTAATACTTTTGACGGGAAATTTGGAGAGATGTTTGTCTTTTGAGTATAGTGCATTTTTTAAAATCCAAAGTCAGTGAAAAATAGTAAAACAAAATTTGGTCTTATAATTTGTTAATGCTGTGTTGTAGAAAGGATTCTAAAATTGTTCTGGGGTTTTAAGGTTATTTTACAAGTGTTCTTGAAGTGAAAAGGACATTCAGATAGTGCAGTGGTAGGTGAAAGATAAAAATAGTGTCATAATGACTGACTTATTTACATTCACTCTGGGGCAATAAAGGGGGATCTGGGTAATATGATAGAAAAAGGAAAATGTTAGGGAGAGGGTTAAAGCTTGACTTGACTGGGATTTTTTTTCATCAAACTTTTAGGGGAAAAATTCGCACCCACAGTTAGCATTAATTTGAGAAGAATTATGCACATTTTACTGAATAGGTTTAGTTTTATTCTGTTATGATGCATATAAGTTTCTGAAAATTAGGAAGATCTGAATTTTAGGGAAAGTACTTTTTGGCCAAATTATTTGAGGAGATGAGATGAAGCAGTGGAAGAGATATCAAAAACATACAGAAAATAGCTGAAATTTTATGTGAAGAGGTTTTAGTATTGGATTTTTGCAAAAACACACTCTGGGGACTAGGGGAGAAGACTCTGGATTTCTGGAATTTTATGTGTTAGGTAACAAGAAGGTGATAGGAGTGAAGTGGAGCACCATTTTCGCTGTGCAAAGGCTAGACACTATGTGTTGCCCACTTGGTCAATTTATTTAATGTAAGCTTTGGCTATGATATATTTAACTAAATTGCTGTGATTTTGTACAGCTAAATCGTTAGTGGTGACAACTTCATCTTTCTATAGCTCTGATTTGGTGACCTGAGTGAAATGAACTTATGCCCCAAGAGAGCTCTTCATTCAGATATGTTTGTGGAATGAAATTCACATTCTTAATGTCCTAAGTTGTCATTCAGTTGGGAAGTTTTAACAAAATGTTGAAGATTGAATAGACCTAGCTAGTATTAAATTTACTTAAAACTTGTCCTCCATAGTTTGCTATCTTGTATTCTTTGTTATTACGTGTCGTTCACATGTCAGTGTGAACTGTTCATTGTCAGCTGAAAGATGTAGGAGTGATAGATAGTAGGCATCTGCTACCTGAGTTAAATAGCAAAACCCCAACAGCTTCAAGGATGTGAGTAACGCTCTGTTATTTACTCATATGTGAATGATACCCAGTTCACTTTTTCTTTTTTAATACCAGGGTCTTTCAAAACTCTTGAGATGCTGAAGCAATCTCAGAACTATTAGTGATTATCTCTGAGAGTTTGCAGACCTTAGGTGAGGTGCCAGCAGCCTGAAAAATTTAATGTTGCTTTCTAAAAAGGCAGGAAATGGTTGACCCAACAAATGATGTGGCAGTCAACCTACCTTGGATTACAAAAGAAATACTAAACAAATGATGAATCCATCAATTTCTAAACACCTAGACAGTAACAGAGTACAAAGACATATTTATTTAAGAACAAAAGAACTAATGCTTTGCTCATGGGAATAAGGAATAAGCAAAAGATTTCATGCATCCTAACTTTCAGATGCTTTTGATAGTGTTTTAAATTCTGGTATTCAAGTGACAGCAGAGATATGATGTAAAGCAGTAGTTGCCAAACATATAAGAATATGGATTTGCTTTCAACCCTCAGTATCTCAGGCCACCAGCCATCATTCTCATCAGACGCTTAAAATCACTAAGAAAGTGATAATGTTCTTTGCATCATTTGCTGATTACTTTTCATGTCGTTATTGAACATTCGTGGAAATCTAGACTGATCTACTTTAAGTAGTTTAAGACGATTGCGTAGGAGATGGGGGAGTATACTTCATGTGAAGCTACCAAGGTGTTAAACTTATAGAATACATCAAAGGCTTTTTCACAGCTGTCAAGTGTGTTTCAGGTATTATTAAAAATATTATTTCCATCAGTTGTTTCAATATTTCAATGAAGTGAAAGGATTAATAAGAAGCATTCCCCACGCATTTTCTGTAAGTACCAAGGACCTTGGGCATTTTGTAGGCTGAGGTTTACTAATTTGGGTGAGGATTACTATTTTGTTTGGATCCAATTACTGTTTTGATTTGGATTCTCTATTTTGTAGGACAATAATAGTATTACTATATTGAAGAAATGGTGTAAAACAAATCATATGGAGTTCAACAGAGATAGGTGCAATACTTAGAGAGGAGTTACCAGTTATGTGCATATAAGATGGGGGTCCCTACCTAAGCAGTAGCTCCTGCTGCCAACTGCAGTTGTAACCACTCTGGTCACAAACAACGTAAGTCATCAGTTCCACAGAACCTGAAACATCACAGTAGGATGTTTAAGCCTTGTACTGGAAGTAGAGCCTGAAAAACACATGGAACAATCTTTCTGCTCTCTTCAGCTTTGATGAGAGCCCCGCTGAAGAACTGTGTCTAACAGTGAACACACATTGTTCAAAAAACCATGAGCCTGAATGGGATGGAAGAAAACGAGGTGCAATTGAAATTGCAGAAAACCAGAACCAAAATTGTTTTAATCATTCCTGGTAGACCTCAATCCTTCCATAAGGGAGGATTGAAAAGAATTAACCTTGTTAGTATAGCCAGGGCAAGACAGAAGGGAAATAAGTAGTGTTCTCTCATGTAAAATTATATGTGTTTGGCAAACAGGAACACAGTCAATTGCCATTCTCTCATTTTAGGGACAAGATGACTTGTAGCAGCTTTAAACTGCATCAGCAGAAGTTTATGTTAATACCAGGAAATTTTACGAATTTTTATTTCTAAAAACAGTGAACTACTGGGATAGAATATATGAAGATTTTGTAGCATCTACTCCTTCATGATTTTCAAAAACATGTTAGACAAACACTTGTCAGGAATAGCTGAAGAAGACTTGATCGTGCCTTGAGGCAGAAGGATAAAATAGCCATTGAGCTTTCTTTTTCCTGTGGTTCTCTTTTGCCTGTTTGAACAGTATTATTCATTGCAAAACAATGTGACTGTAGTTCTCGTTGGAGAAAATATTATCAGTTTGATATATAACTTAAACATATTAGTGTATTTTTTGCTTGTATGGAACCTCATTGCTGACATCAGCATGATTAAGAATTGCCGATACTTATTTGTGTCCTATTTGTCATTTTAGGATCATGTTTCTGTCTCTTCAGAGTTTGGACAATAACCTTAGATTATCCTAACAGATTTCAATTCAAAATAGTACAATACTTTTGTCTAAACTTAGCATTATACTTAAGATAAATGTGGTTCTCTTTTAACCAGTCTTCTGTACATCTATTAAAAAAAGGCAACTCAATTGAATATACTGCTGTCCAGAGTACTACTTTCCCTTTTAAAAACCTGCAATTAATGTTAGTTGTGCCAACCTGCAGCTGAAAGTTTTATGCTACCTTTGAATTATATGCTTTTTTTTATTAATCAGTTTTTTAATTTGTATAAATTTTTCTATGTCTGTTGTTATACATATGATATTTTAATTGTATTTTAAATTGCTGTGTAATACCATAAGTCTCTCTGGAGAGGGAGACGTAATTAAAGAAAATTACTTATTTGCACAACCTTTTTTTTACTGTAGGGAATATAGAGTAAGTGTATTTTACATTCCAGCTAACACAGTTCAGACTTCAAGTTTCTACATGAAACAAATGAAAAAAATCATATTCATCTAATTTCTTGTTCAGGATAAGCATTCCTAAAACATGCAGCTGTTGCAAAAGATGTGAAACTGAGATTTGACTCACTGTGGGAATTATATATCCACATGCCTTCAAAAATTCAATTCTTGCATCAGAAAAGTGCACAAAGTGAGATTTAATTATCAGAAAATACCTATTCCCTGAAACTCCAACTTCCTGAATGTCTGAAATTGTTTTACTTCCTCTTCGCATTGATTCCTAGAAGGAGGAGATTTAGCTGAAGAAGATCTGTCTGAGGAATTCCCTTCTGAGTAAGGCTTTAAATCCTGAAAGGAAGGTTGATTGGAAAACAAGGAGAAAGAAAAGTTTTGTGCAGTGGAGGATAAAATGGAAGTTATGAAACATTGGTACAAGCCTTGGTTCAAAGTTCAGAATTCATATCTTAGGAGGGAAAGTTGCTTCTTATTCCTCTGCTTACACAATTAGGTATTGTTTTTAGTTCTGTTAAGTGATACTTTCTTAAACTCCCCACAGTTATGTTAACTTTATAGAAAATTTGGTCTCTACTAGGTTTTTGTGTATCAGTATGATTTTGCAAAGCACTGAAGTATGAGAGCAGTAGAAATGAGAGCTGTATTAATAGCTAAATGAAACTGCATTATGTGTGAATCCCAACTATGAACATCATTAAAATATGGAAATAGAAAAATGTATATGTAGACTCAGATTTACAGAGCCAGACTTTTCTGTGATGGAGATTCCATTTTATCTTATCAGAGGAAACTGCTTTTGAGATTCCGAAGCATACTGTTTTCTTGCAGTTTCAGTGTCTCTAAGTAGCTGAAGTAGTATGCTTTACAATATTTTACGTCAAATTTTCACATTCCAGGATGTACTTGGATCCATGATAATATATCTTTATAGTCTACTAGGCAGTAGGTCTTGTTTGATAGCGATTATTGACAAAAGAGAAGAGAGATACCGAATTTGTCTATCCTATTGGACAAAAAATAGCTGTAAATCAATCCCCTAAAACAATTAAAAAATTAAATAATATTAAATAAGTCATCTGCATGGCTCCTGAAAGTGTAACTGTATTCATACAAAGTGCCTTGACTGAGAATAAATGCCTCATTAATCTTAAATGCTTCAGCTAAAGAAAGCTAGTGATGTTAGGAAGAATAATGACTGGCATTACAGAGAATGCAATGTACTGTACAATGTGCAAGGATGTGGTCACCTAGTAGCTATAGTACATAAATGTAAGTATCTTTATTATTTAGAGGACAAAAGGATTTGGGACAGGAAAGAGTTAGAAAGAAGAGCAAGGTAGGAAATGTAAATGCACTTCAATGCCTTACTTCATAGTAAGCTAGCTGTTAATAAGGCTTCTAAGGGAGCTGCATGAATTTTCACATGTTATTCTAACCCTCCATAGCACTACAGAAATAGTTCAGCACCTAATCTGGTCAGTTGGCACTGATTTTGAGAACAGATCCTATGCTGAATAGTAAGTGTTAAACAGCTTAGCAGAATTTTTTTGTGTAGATGAGCTTTTCCATGCTTTATATTTTACTTTTGATATTCAGACTTTGGGGTTTTTTTTTGTATTTTGTGGTTAGAGTAGCCCATTACATCAGTTAAAGGATATTTTTTTTCTCTCTTTTTCCCAAGGCATCAGAAAAGTGGCACAGAAAAAATGGCATATAAGAGCTTTCTGCATTCCAGCTCAGAAACTGCCCTATTTCACCCTACTGAAAATAATGATTTTGAATGATCTTTTTATAGTGGTACCCTTCTCACTGATACAGTGTCTGCATTTCCATTTTAAACTCCTGTTTTCAGAGCCCGATGACTGCCATAATTAACTCACTACATGTGAGTTGGTGTACCGTGTCTTAATTCTCAGACTGATTTTGCTACAAAGCTTTAAAAACATTTGTATATTGTTAATAAAAGGAAATTATTTGGCATGAAAAACTGGCTATGGCAGGAGAGGTTAAAACCTTAACTTTTCTGTGGTTTTCTCTTTTC
Source organism: Harpia harpyja (assembly GCF_026419915.1). Lineage (NCBI taxonomy): Eukaryota > Metazoa > Chordata > Aves > Accipitriformes > Accipitridae > Harpia > Harpia harpyja. Next base: position 85,102,666 of record NC_068969.1, on the reverse strand, counting down.
AGAAAAGTAAGGCCTCATTTATTTTTTCAAAATTCTTTTATTTATTTATTTATTTTTCAAATCTGCATTTTCCCAAACTATCTCTCCAAAAAGATAACTTACTGGGAGAATTACTTATAAATGCTGATGGTAACGATGTGTGGACTTGAAGGTGGGGAGCATGATATTTCTTTCTGGTTTTGGTATTAGTCTAGTAACAGGTTATGTATTGCTTGTAAAAACCGGTCTTTGACACAACATATTTTAACCGTTTTGTAAATACTGAATTTCCCTGATGCTGTCATAGAAAATGAGTTGAAGACCGTTAAACCCAAAAAATACCTTTTTACCTAAGTGCCATAATGCTCAGACCCAAAGTCCTTTTTGACCTTGGATTCCCGTCATTGCAGTTCACCAAGTCAACCTTTGCCACTGATATCCATGTGAAAAGGCTTGATAGCTTTGAGCATCTCCAGATGCGTGGGTATTCTCATCATACCAAGGAAGGTTGTCCATTCCCTGCAGGGTGAAGCAGGTTTTCAGTCAGATGCAGCTTTGAATCTGGCCCTGCTTGGAGCTGGAATTGGACCAGAGAACCTTCAGCAACCTTGTCCAATCTAAATTTGTCCTCAAAGATGATATCTGATCTCTAGGAGTACTGCTAAAAAATCACTGAGGGGAAAAAAAAGCTGGAAATAGCCAGTAGCGTGATATACTGCCTTGCACAGCTAGTCCTAGGCTGCTTTCCTGAAGATACAGATTTTCAGCTAAAGATGTTCAGGTTTAAATCTAATATTTACTGTCACTTCCAAACATTGTTTTATAATAATGGGAATAATCATATTTTTTATCAGTAGACATACCATCATTCCATTTCTGTTTGTGTGTTTGGTAGGTGTTTAGCATCAGTGTTATCTTCTGGCAGAGATTTTCACAGTGTCATTATATTTTGCAGGAAGAATGATCAGTTTTGTACTTTGTACCTAATTTCAGTGCTTACTTATTTATTTTTAAAACAGCTAATCTCATTCCTTTTGACTTCTCTTCAAAGGGGAAGTTGTCTGTAATCTCTCTTGTTTGGATGCTTGGGAACGGTTGCTCTATTTCTACTGTAAACATTTTCTAAAACCAAGTGACCAATAACCACTATTGCAGAAAGTATTTTGTATTCAGTGATGTTAACAGTCTCCATTTCATACTTTATACATGTTTTTTACTTCAGATATGCACATTCTAGTGAGAAAATACATAGGCCCCCCTACTAAGCGTGGGAGTTATTTTTACTCCAGTTGCCTGTAATGAGTGTTTTGACTGTTATTTCAGTCTCAACCCTGCCAGTTCCCATTCCTTCTCTGGCTGCAAAATTTTCATCGTACTCCGATACCCCATCTCACCTCTCTTGCCTGTCCTTTTCAAGTCTTCTTATCCCAGCCAACTCTCTCCTGCTTTTTGCATCCTTGTTCTCAATAATGCTATGTTGCAGACAGCAGAGTAAAAGACTACTTGCTCTGCATACTATTGCCTCAGCCTAGCATGACCTGGGATCTGCAATTGCAAGGAGGTTTTTGGCCATCCCTGAATCAAGGGGAGGGCAGACTGAACTTTTGCAGGATTAGGCTACTAAAATGTGGAAATGCAGTAGCTGATGATTTGTACACTTTAAATTCCCAAAGGTGGATGTCTTGATCAGATTTGAATGCATCTGTAAGAGTAAAATGTTCATCCACAGCAGAAGTGTGGCCACCTTTGGTTTTCAGGAACCCACTTGAAGCTTGCAGACAAAGATGTGTCTACATATTAAATAAATGTTAACCTGTGGTGGATTTCTCTTTCATGCAATTACTCAGCCTCCTCAATCAGTGTGAACTTTAAGCATCTACAGAATGCTAGAAGAACTGATAATGTTTTATTCTTTTGGACAGAGTAAGATTTTCCTGTAACATTTTCTAAAAAAAAAAGTTGAAATGCTTTTCTCAAAGCTCCTATTATTAACAAAAATTGTGGCATTGTTGAGGCAGATGATGGTGGAAGTTTGACAGCATTTATATACAAATGAAGATTGTGAGTTATAATGGTAGCATCTAGCAACTCTGTTAAAAAATGGTGCTCCCAGACAGGAAAGTGAATCCGTTTACTAGACAAACCTTAATTTGTCTGTAATTTGTTATTTTTAGGAATATTTTGTCTCTAAAAAAATGGAAGTTTGTCTCTGAGAAGCTAATTTTAAGGTAATGGCTTGAAGTGAATACAGCAATGGTCTCTGAATTGAAATTAAATAATCTCAAAAGCTATTTTCTGAGTGAAAATTATTCCCCTGGTGTGGAAAGATTAAAATATTCATTAGTGGACCATTGCTGAAAATGACATTTTCAAATGTGTTAAGAGAAACACCAACCCTTTTCTCTTCACACAAGGATAAATACAGACACAAGTAAGGTGGGGAAATGAGATAGATGAAAAGGCAGCAAAGCTATATCCAAATGCACATCTGTGTTAATACTATTAGGAAGTGTGACCTTGGGCATTACAAGGCACGTGAGAGAGAAGGTAGAAGACTAAGGGTATCTATTCTCAGTTCAAAGGTTCCTCTCTAAAAAACCCACCAGAGTGGCTTGAGGGAAACAAAAGATGTTTATCAGCCTTAGTCATACAATTTGTATCTATTTGATTTAGCTGTGGCGGAGTTCAAGGTTAGATGTCTGTTTTAATTAGCTACTTTTAAATGAGACTGGTAAATCAGCACTATTGTGACACAGCTTTGTAGCAGTTGAGTCTTAAATTGAAAACAACTGTTCTAACCTTTTATTAGAAATATTTGTGGAAAAAACCTGTCCTAACCACTTTTCTGAAATTTTTGAGTGCTTTAGGCACTAGTCAGAGTCAATAGACACACAGGGAAAATAGTTGATGAAAAAAAAGGTGAAATATATTGATAACTGGATAAATAGTGTCCTACTTAGTGCTGAAGACATTATCAACACTTGAAATGCTTCAAACCACTAACCAAAATGTATACTTATTTGAAATGGTTCATTCTGGTATCACTGCTAAATAAAGCTGTAATAATAAAGTTATCACAATAACTTCATAATAATAATATAATAATAAAGTTTGGTGAATGCATTCTGTTTGGTTTTCAGAATCAAAACCTTTATGAACACATGAAAATTAAATTAAATTCATATTATATGTAATGCATATTGCAGTGTACACTTAGCAATACCAAGTAACAGGATTTTCCTAATATCCAGGAATCTTTTCTAAAACAGTTTAAAATGTATTTTGTAAAACTTTAAAATGGCAGGTTATATAGAATACTAAGATGTGCCATAATGAATTAAACCAAAGTCTATTTTAGCCTGTTATCCTCTCTCTACTATAGCTGGAAATGAATACCTGGGGAAGAATATAAGTCTTGGGCAAGCATTCCCTAATGCTCTCTCAATCTCCTACAATATGCAAATAAGAAACTGCCTTAGCCAAAGGCAGTATCTTTGTATTTACTAAGTAAAAGGTAACCTTTGTTGGATTTCTCTTTCATGAACTTATGCAGCTTCTTTTTTGACTGGTATAATATTTTATGATCCACATCTGGCAAAGTCACATACTCTGTGAAGAAAGTTTTTGTTTGTTTTGAATCTGCAGCTTTCTGTTTTCCTTTGATAGCAACCACCTAGTTATTGTATTGGAGTACTTAGTCAAGCCCTTTTCCAAGTCCATCATGATTTTACTGGCATCTCTCAAACACCATAGTGTCTTCTCTTTCCTGGCCTGACCAACCGCAGCCTGCTTAGTTATCCCTTGTGCAGAAGCTGTTGCTGCTGATGTTCGCTGAATACAAGCTTTTTTTTAATGAGGCCTGTGAAGTAAGGTTAATCAGAAATGAACAAGATCTTGATAAATTATTGAGATATTCTGGAAAACTGAATGTAATTAAATAGGGAAATGTGCAAGATACTGAAGCTAGAATACAGACAAAGGAATGGTGAGCAATGATATCAGCCATTGCTGTCAAGAGGTCCCAAAGGTTATAGAGCATGAGCTTAACAAGCCACTGTAGTCCAAAGGTGAACACTGTGTGAGCATATCTCCCTAGATGTGGGATGCAAGATGTATCAACTAAACATGCTTTGCCTGACATCACTAAGGATTTACTCTAATTGCCTTTCAGAGGGGAAAACATGGCTGCAGATGAAGACAGTAGGTGAAAAAGTTGTGGTTGTTTAACTAACAGGCTGTAGATTGAAAATGGCAAAAAGGAAAGGAACAATCTGTTTATGATGCATAAGGTAAAAAGAAAAAGGCTTACGCCACAGCAGGGAATCTTGAGGTTAGCTGTTATGAAAAACTTCCTAATGGCAAGGATGTCAAAGAGCTGGAAGAGATTGTTAGGTTGATTATGGAGACTACATTTTATGAGGAAGTTGTTGAAAATATGTCAGACAAAATTCATTAGGAATATCATATATTCTGTTTTACCCTGTCTTCATCTGCCGCCATTAAGTTATATGTTTCATTTAACTGGATAAATACAGTTCTTTGGAGATGCCATTGTAATTTACAGGATCTTAGAGGAAAGGAGAAACAGCGGTTTAACAAGAAAGGGGACCATGGGGCATGTTCATAGTTGTCCATAACAATAACCATTATATGACTTACTATATATATCCCTCTGCTATGACTTGGCTGAACTCTATTCCCTTGCTGTGTCAGACAGCTTCCTGTCTCATACAGAATGCTGTTGCTGATGAAGTAAGTATGCAAATATGGAATCGTGAAACTGGCTTTTTATAAGCATTATTGTCAATATGACTTTGAATTTTGGCAGAGTGTAAAAAATACTCAAAGACGACTAAATGCATTCATTTTAAAATATAAATGAGTGTGAACAGGCTTGGGTTTTGTGTGGTATTTATCCATGCAACAATAATTAATATGCAGCTATGCCTGAGTGGTATCATTCCAAAAAAGGTGATCCATCTTTTGGATGTATGTACCAAAGGAAGCATGGTTAATTCACATTGACCTCTGGCTTTTGCTCTGGTTTCTAGCAGGTTTCTTTAACAGAGAAATGAAAAATAAACCAGATTAGGAATGCTGGTTGCAAAATTCAGTTTCATTGTAAGCAAGGGAAAGTGCTTAGTCCAGAAACAGTGGATATGATCTGTATTGTTATGAAAAAAATGCATCGTCTTCACTAAAAAGCTGAAAGATGAAGTGAATGTTAGTGTGCTAAAGCTTGCGAATTATATGGAGACATCTTACTTTACACAGATACTGGAAGAGAGAGTTTTCTTTTGTAATTCTAGAATGTTATGGAGATTTTTGAAGCAGTTGAGCAATTTAAAACAGTCTAAGATTTAATTTAGGTAAGTGTAAAATAATATGCTTAAGAAATTATTATTTAATGCAAATACAAATGACAAATTTACTTCTTCAAAGGATTTGCAAAGTAATAGTGAATCAGAGATTGGATGTTTTCTAAGGTGATGCTCCATAATGAAGTCTATTCCTATCCTGATTTTTACACACAGGCTGAGAGCAGACACACATGGATGTACAAAGACTCTCTTTCTCTGTGAGAACATGGGTAATAATTGCTAGTGTACATGTGATTTCACTGCCATCCATGGCAGGTATACCTGTATTAGGAATATTAGTTTTTCTAAATATCAGGTCCCCTGTGTTTTCATTGCATGCAGTATGTCGAAACTGGAGGTAAAGTAATAGCCATGTTGCATTGATACAGGACAATATATTGCAACACAGGCATGATTTACAAAATCAGTTTAATGGTCTTTAAGCCTGTGGTCCTTCCCACTCAGGTTTGCTGTGAACACTGGTGAAATTTTCTAGTTCTTATGGGTCTAAGTTGTTATAGCCTGTATCCAGCTAACAGCGAACAATGATTACCCGCCACCACTGTATAGGTGGGTTTTGAGAAGAGATTAAATTTGGTTCCTATGGGTCCTGCATAGGGGAAATATTTTTTCTAGCTGGTGATGAGGATATTTACAGCCACCCTCTCTTTTCTCTGGGCTGCCCCCCCCCCCCTTTTGTCCTCTTTTTTAGGATCTCTTTTTCTTTTTTTTTACCTAGTGTGAAAGCTCTGCAGTTAGTAGGTAAAGATTATGGCTTCTGTCTCTTGCAGTGTCTAATTCACAATTCTTTATTTTTACAGTGGTCAAGAGACAGTAAACCTTCAGAAGAAATTTGTTAACAACATCTTATATAAAGTCTCTTCCTGTGCTGTTTTAGCTTAGTTTATTTGTGGACCTTCTTTAGGCCCTTGGACTCTCTCTCTAGTTGTATGAATAAGTTACACAGCAGATGATCAGATTAAGGTTTTCCTTAAAAGTGAAAAATACCTATTAGAAGAAGGAAAAGTTCATCTTTATTCAAGCAATTAATTTCAAATGAAACTGGCATAAAACCATCAAAGCTTATAAAATAGGAGCAAAACCACTGTTATTTTGCAAAACAGAGAAGCAGTCAGTTAAAGGATTTTTATGGTAAATATGAAGAAAGTGCTTCAATTAAAAAAAAAAAATCGTGAGGGATCCACAGGTGGGGGATCCACTGAACTTTTCATTTGAAAGTGGCAAATGGAGCTTTTCCCCTGCAAAGATTTCTATTGAGTCAGATTGATGCTCTCTTCCCCAATCTGCAGATGTTATTCTACCTCTACATTGTAAGCTTCACTCTTCTGCAGAACTGCAAATGAATTGGGGATCAGATCATCAAGAAGTCCTGCATGGCTCCTTTTTTGGGAGATTGTGGTATTTGCCTCTTCCTGAATGGATGTTCCATTTAAGTATTATTTTCTATGCTACTTAGCTTATTTACTTTGTTACTCTCATGTAGTCATGGAGATGTGTGCCCATCTATTTTTACTGTTTTTATCTTGCACCTCCAACTGTCACATATAAAACTAACCGGTTGGATTCATTCTGTTGGTCAGTATCTCACTATGATGGTGGCCAAGCTCTGTTTATAAAGATAAACAACACTGATGGCAGAAAAGATGACCCATTCACTCAGGGTGTGAAAATCAGTCAAAGGAAGAGCTGAAGAAATAGATCTTTCCTCTGCTAATTGGTAAGCAAGATTCTAAGATGAATCGGATTGAAGAGGATGCAGTGCTGTAGGATTACTCTGTGGTTGTGTTAAGGTAGTCCTCAGGATTCCCAGGTTGGTTTCGAGATGTGCAGACTCTTTCATGCTGTAGTTTTCACATATAAGTGCTTGCCTTTGAGCACTGAATGCCGATTAGAAGCAAATTTCATGTGCCTGTAGTGGTATTTTACTGGAAACAGTGCACTGTGCCCATTAACTGTTTAGTGGAATTTTTGTTGTATTATTTCAGAATAATTTCAGCATGGTGAATTAATGTGTATGGTCTTAACAATGTGATTCCTTTAGCATCTAGTTTAGGAAATTCTCTACCTCACACCTGTGTAGTTCAGTAAATTTTCCAATTGAGTGATGTTTTTTGGAAACAAAAATATTTTCAGGTTAAGAAAGATAACAGTTCTTCACATAGCTTGAGAGTATACCCGTGGAGATACAGGCAGCACCTTGTTATCCTAATAACATCCAAAGAAGGGCAACAGACAAAGAGAATGTGAAGATGATTTCAATCACCTTGAAGAGTAGTTAAGTGAATTTAGTATATATAGCTTGGCAAGAAATATACCAAGAGGTTAGGATATCATAAAAATCTACAAATATTTGGATGTAATTATGGATAGGGAAGAAAGGGGTGATTATGTATAGTGGTTGAACAGCATCTCAAAGAGTAATGATTTGAAACCAAGATAGGATGTGTACATTAAACTGAATTTGGGATGTGAATCTAGAATGGCATGAAGTTGTTTGACTTGATCTCTCTTTGACAGAAGAAGTGGAAGAGTAAATAGTATTAGAGTAATTCTGGTTCCTGCCATTTCGCTTTACCTTCAAGAGTGTGGGCACTTAGGGAGAAAGAGAAGAAATAATCTTCTGTCCCTGTCTCCTTCCCTCCCTTCATCCATCCCTGCCTTCTTCTTTCCCTTTCTCCCTGTCTCCCTCCATCCCTTCCTCCTTCCTGTGTTCTCCCTTCCACTTGTTCTCTCCACTGCCCCTCTGCCCACAATGAGCTTGTCTTGTGTTGCTCTTAGGTTTCCTAAGATGCGGCAACAGAACCTCACAATGATACAGCTAATTGAATACAAATATTGGTTCTGGAAGAAACACTTTTACTTATTCTCCAACAGCCAAATGGAGAAATCCTATGCAATGATGTCCTATCCCATCTGAGCTGTTTCCTCTGTTGCAGAAGCTACGAAAAGTTACAAGAGTACAAGCTGAAGCTCCCACTCAGTGCTACAATAGCAGCCTCCTTATGTTCCATTTTTCTTTCTTATATGCTGGAACTACCTGTTCCTGCTCAGTCCCCTTTGAATACCTGAAGGAATTGGTATTCTGAGCCTTTGGGTTTCCTGATTTAATAGTCAATGTTTACTATTACAAAGGGAACTGTGATTTGGAACATGCTAGGTCCCATCCTAAGGCTCCTGTGGGTAAAGTAGTAAACTTCAATTCTCTTCTTCACAATTCTACAATAATATTGAATAGTTAAAAGGGTACTCTGTAAGAGGATGGGTTACGTGTTCCTCACGGTTTTGGCAGGTAAGACAAAAAGTTATGTGCTTAAATTGCAAAGACGATTCAATTGTCACAAGGAACTATTTTTTGGTTGGGAAAGGTATTTCTCATAGGAAATGTAGTAAAGCATTCAATTAGATTTCTGGCAGACATTGATAATCTTCATTATTGGAGGTTTTAAGATGACATCAGACTGGGGTATTACATAACAGTTCTTTTTTTGGTTTGGTTTGGTTGTTTTTTTCCCTGCAAGGGCAACTTAAATTTAGAGCTTTGGGAGACAGCCTCTCTTTCTGAGTATAGATACACAGGCACAAGATATCTTGACTTCATTTTGTGCATTTGATTCTTTGTAGAGACCAGAAAAATGGAGACAGGAAAAAAAACCCCTAAAATTGGAAACACTTTCTCATCTGTTCCTGTTTATAAAAAAAAAAAAGGGGGAAAGGATGGATTCAGAAAAGGAGGAGATGGAAGAGAGAGGGAGAAGGGTTGGAAAGTAGAAAAGCCTGTTTATCTGTTCAAAGGCACAGCTTTAAGTAGAGGTAGGAAAAGCCTGTTTGGCATGTTATCTGGGAACCACTGAAATATACCTTGCTGAGTGCCCTGAAAGCAGGTGAAGTTGTACTGAACATCAAGGCAGTGAAGGTGTACTGCAGCAAAGGGAACTTCTGGGGAGAAAAAAAAAAAAAAAGAAAGGTTAACCTGCCCCATATTCTGTGGGTTTATAAATTTGAGAACTGTTGGGAACAAGCAGGTTTTCAAAGTATTTGAGTTGGATCAATGGCTTGTGAGTTAGTTTCTCAGAAACTTCTATTAAACTAATTATATGTCATTTTACTTTGTTTTACCTTAGTAATCTCATTTGAGTTGTTTCTCTTTTTGTTACTGTATTCTTGTATTTTTCCTGTAAGGAAATGCAATGCTTATAAGTGGCAGTTTGTAACCCAGTTACATTACAGTTATATATACGTTACAGTACAACCCAGTACGTTAAATACATTAGCAATTTACATATCCTTATGATCAGCTGAATAAAACTGATTTGTAACCAGTCAATAAAGTTCACTTTATTCTACACTATTTTTATTTTTAGGAATGTTGTCTCTGCAATTTGAGAGGTGGTGCATTAAAGCAAACTACTGACAAGAAGTAAGTAATATGTACTTTGGGATTGTATGTGCTTGTTTTAAACTTTATTCCCAATCCATTCCCATGTATAAAGCATTTGTAAACCTAGTTACTTAACAGTGTCCCTTTAAGCTGAATCATTGCAGAATTAAAATTACTTCTATCGAAATGTGCCACTGGCATTTTCTGAAATACTTAGATGCTATAATGTACATTTGTTTTAGTATTTGCATGCACTTACTTGTTCCAAATTTCATTCTACTGGCCTTTGTGTAAAGAAAGTAAATGAGAGCTCATTTGTCATTGTTTGCATGGCAAGTCTTATCAAACAGTGAAATGTATTTTCTTCTTTGGTCCTGGAAATTTGTGATTACAGAATTCAATACAATACCTCTGAACTTCTAAACCCAGCATTTTTTATTAATTAATTTGAATCATATTAATTTTAGATTTTGAAGGGTTTTTTAAATTAAACTTCTATCATACAATGTCAAAAATAGTATTGTTGCTGACATCATGCTATTAACAGCATCACTATTTTTCTCTGTATTTGGATAACAGAATACTATAGCAAGTAACCCTGACAGATAAAATGGAAAATGTTGCAGCTTAATATTTTTTCAAGCCAATTAGTGGAACAGTCTTTATGCATTTTGAATCTTCTCATGTTTAATTAAATTATTTTAGTAACTTAGTAATATCCTGTAGATCTCTTTCTTTAACACTTGGGAATGCAGCGGTAAGAGATGGTCTAGCTGCAACATTCTTTTCCACTTAATAAACAAGAATTTATCTGTCAGTGATTTGCAATTGGTTGCATGACCCTTGTAAATTGTCCAGATAGGAGAAGGTTTTATGTGAAACTCATGGCCAGATCTTACCTTCAGAAAGCATTAACATTGTAACTATTTTAATGGAGGTTTTGACCAACACATGAAAATTCTCAGCTGCTTTTTAGTTCTGTTTTAAACTCCCCTAAATCTCACTAAAAAAAAAAAAAAGGCAAAAGTTTCATCTCAGTAGAATTTATAATGCCCTTTTGATATTTGCTGCTGATAGATTGCATGTTGCATCTTTGAAAATATGTACCTCTTTTTTGTAGATCAATTAAAATGTTTTAGAAATGTTTCATAAGATTTATTCATAGAAAAAAAATCCACAGGGGTTTGCAGAGTGACTTCTCTGCATAGCTATACCTAAAGTCTTTGGTTTTGCATTATATCTCTCTGTAGGTTACTGTTATGGATTTATAAAATGAGAGTTCAGTAAAAGTAGTTCAACTCTTGTTTTCCTGCTTCCAGAACAACTTACAGTTGCTACACATTGTTGAATCTTTCATCTGTCTTTCAGCATTAGCTACCATTCCAGACTTTTGAGAGTTTTTGGAAGAGTGTGTTCTAATTATGTCTTTTTTTCTCCAACAAGTGTAAAATCCAACATGGGCATTCCCTTCTCCCCTTCTTTCCCTCTCACATACTGGTTAGAGATATAGGATGAGAATTACTTGGATTTAAAAGCTAATGAATCAAACATGGCATGGGGGGGTAACAGTTTGCCATGTAGGAGAGCTGAGATTCCTTCTTAGCAGAACACAGCAATTGTTTTCAGTCCTGTCAGGTTGAGAGATGTCAGAGTATAAAGGTTTGGGTGAAGAATTATTGAAGAGGCATTTTATTTATAGCATTTCTGTCCCATAAAGCTTAGATGGTAAGACAATGTAGTTTTGCAGGCAGGCAGGCAGCAATGAAAAGAAAAAGTGTATTATTAAAAGTTAAAAAGTCTCAAAGCAAGACTTCTTCCTGTAAGTTAGAGCATAAACAAAACTGTCACTGTAACAAAACGATAGATCTACAAGTTTTATCTGCTTTTATTTGGGCTGAAATGTATAACTTGCTAATTGATATGTCATCTTTACATACAGCTCTTATTCCACACTTTGGCCAATGCAACTTGAATGTCACATGACAGCAGTTTGTTTAGTCCCCGTGTGTCATATTATACTTTTCCAGATATTTTTGTCAAAGAAGAGTTACTGAAATAGCACCAATATTTTCTAGTGCAGGAAAGAGAAATTATTTCTGTTCTGCTGCATCACCTGCTATCTCTTTTAGCTCCAGCCTGTGTTTGTGTTAATCTGCTAAGATGCTCATATGATGTGTGTCTTGGGAGATGAACAGAAAGTGAAGTGAGGCAAGCATTCAGGGCTTACAAAAAGAGCAAATGTGGTAATGGGGGAAGATGTACAGTGAATGACAGGGAATAAGGCAAATATGAGGCAAGGAATGGAAATGTTTCCCTTTCTTCAGATGTATGAGTTGTCTACTCCAAAAAAGATTTTAGAAGTAGTCTCAGAAGGCTACTCTTGGTTAATAAAAATGTCATTAGCTTCTCTTCTACTTCATATAATAGGCACTTTCAATATTAATTTCAGACTTTTCTTAGTTTCATTTAGCCTTCTTATTTTGAGATTTATGTATTGAACCTGTATTTGGAGGATACAGCAGTGCTTTCTGATGAGTATAGGAAGCTTATAGCATCATCTGACAAGCTTCCTGAAGTTGCACTGAAGTCTTACATGTAGCACTGGTCCTAGGCACTTGACATGTGCTTTCACTGCTAAAGGGGATCCTGTTCATATTGGGCATTGCAGTGATAGCCTGATCAGTTTGCTGCTTCTATGCCTTTATGTCTGTAACCAGAAGGTCTTGATGCTATACTTAGTTTTACGCTTTGATAGATGTATGACTGACGGTGATCATGTGTGTTGCCTAAGAATAGTTACTCATTGCACATGAATCAAATAGTGTGGTCTTCACATATGGACCTGGATAGCACAACTACAAAACCTTTGCACTTAATAAATTGAATGTGAAAGATGCTTAAAAAAAATGTTGCAATAAAACCCCAGTCTGAAATTATATTTACACAAAGTGGTAGTGTTCTAAGGTTAGTTAAATACTTTTCAAAGAAGTTTAGGAAATCCTAATAAGGAAGTATTTAGAGATGGTTGACTTTAAAAAAACCCAAACACACAGCAAGTAATGAAACATCTTAAACACTTGTATTTCTATGGGGTTTTTTGGTAGTATTCTTGACTTGCCACTTTTCACAGGTGGGCACATGTAATATGTGCAATTGCCATCCCAGAAGTCAGATTTGGTAATGTCACAGAACGTACACCGATAGACACTAGCAGAATACCTTTGCAAAGATTAAAATTGGTGAGTAGTATATTCATATATGATTCATATATTCTTTGCTATTAAGGTGTTCCAATATTTGAAATGTATTGAAAATCTGAATTGTGATGATTATTGGCAGGTACAGAGCAGTAAACTGTGTTTAAGGTAAGGAATAAATAACCAGAGTTTTATCAAGATGGGCTTTTTGACATATAACGGCCATTCATTAACACTGTTAACAGCCTTTGGTATTTTATTAAAATAAGTTCAAACCTGCCCTCCCCCAAAAGAATAATAACAAACTTGACCAGTGTCAACTTGTGAAAGTTTCAGTTTTGGAACTGTATTGGTGATGAAAATGTTGAAACCCAAATAGACTGGGAAAATCACACAGTACATGTTTGTGAAGTCTTTTTATTATGTATTTTTGCCTCAAGGAACTATTTATGAAGGTAAAAGGATGTATGATCTGTTTGTTACGTGTATGTCTACCATCTGGGCATTGAAAAATATGCACAAAACAGATCACACATTATATTGGATGAAAAAACCCTGTTTCCTGAGGATTTCAGAAACTGGTGGAAAACATAAATACAAGTGCATCAGCTACTAACAGTTGCACCCTGTGTTACATCTAGAGCAAAAATGTCATTCAAGAAGGTTGATGTACACAAGCAGAAGATATGCATAAGTGCAATATAAGAGTATTTTCCTTGCTATATTACATGAGAATTACTTAATTTGTTAGCATGTGCATCACTGTGATGTCATCTGACAGAAAGAAAGTGGTTAGCGGCTCATTCAAAATCTTAGGAAAACCATCAGTTTTCTGGATCTGCCCCACACTATTTCCAAAGTGGTTCTTGGTCTAGCTGATCTTGTACTTGCTCATTTTGAACTATTAATCTTTTCATTACATTTTCATTTCATTTCATTAATTACTTTTTGTGTTTTCTAGCTGTATTTCTAAATGTGCAGATGCAATTTTGAGTGGTTTAAATTGATAGCCTGTACTTCAAATGGTAATCCCTACTAAATTTTTGTTCAAAATTTTGGTTTTCACATGTCCTTTTAAAAATAATGTAAAACACATTTCTAAAGAGTATGTATAATTCATTATAAAAATGTTTTTCCTAATCTGAAAATAAAACCAGTAGAAGCACTGAGAATTAATTTAATATGTTCATTCTTACTTTTTGAAGATCTTAAACAGGCACAGATATGTGTCTGGAAATTGTTAATTCAGGGGTTGAAAATGCAGAAGTGTTTAGTTTACCAGATGTTGAAATTAATTCTGTGGGCTGTCCATGACTTGAACTGTATAAGAGTAGCAGGAGCCTTTTGGAGAAGACTTGAATTACTTGTAGATTATTAGTTATGAAGGTATGGAGCAAAAATTTGTGAAGTTCCATGATTTACAATTCCTAGGTAATTTCTGCTGAGTATGAAGCAGTTATGTTAATCAGTTATTTATAAGCCAGAGCTTTTTCTTAAATTCTTTCCTTCAGTTGGTAGAAGCTTGCTTATAGTCCTTGGTGCTTTTTCAGTTCTTGAAGCCTCCTTGAATATAAAATGACATTGAAGCACTACAGATTGTATTAAGCAATATATACCCTTTTGGTCTCCTGTGAGTCCCTGAATGTTTAGAAATACAGTACTTGCTTTCCTTAATACTGTTTTTTAAAGTAAAAGGGTTTGTATGTTTTAGTGGAATGAATGTTGTGATGAAGGAACTCAGCTGAATACAATAAAAATGAGAGACAGGGTACTTTATAACAGCCATAAATGTAGTATTGCTGCAGGTAGTAGACACCCTTACTGTGAGGGAAGGAAGCACTATAATCCTGGTTTGGCTCATTAAACCTTACTTTTCCAAGACTTAGTTTCTGACATTGAATTTATAATGAAATAGCTAGAGTTGTACAAATTTAAGGGAAGTAGGCAGTTTGACCATTTCAAAAGGCTCTATAATGATTTAATGTCAATAGACCAATGAAATGCTGCTCCTTGGGTAAAGGAGCAGAGAAGAATCTACTCTAAAACCACCAGCAATCTGTCTGCTTTTAAATTTTGGCTTTTGTTGCAAATAAGTTGCTGTATCTGATGATTTTACTCTGCTCTGTTTCACAGTGAATACCCTAGGTAAACTAAGTCTCCTGAATAACATTGTAGTATTTTGTATTTTTAAAAAAAATATTTTTAAAAAGTAGTTATTAGATGGAATTGCATAGAGACTTTATATTTTCTTTAAAGCCCTGTGTATTAGATACTTTTTGTACAGTAGTTCTCTTATTTCCTGAAACATGGGGTTCCTACTTCTCTGAAGAGGTTGCTGTCAATAACCTTGTGCATATATGCCATGTCATTCTCAAATCAAATGTGATCCTTACGTTTGTCTTCACTTCCTGACTGTTGATGCTACAGAATAACAGTTATGCTCTCATACCCACTGACATTGGGTCCTTTGCCTTGGGGGAACCCCAGGAATTATATCCAAATTAATTCTGCTTCTTTCTCTAGGAATACCCATCCCTTCTTCCTCCCACATGGCCCCATTTTTATCTTTCATTCCTCTCCATTATCATATACTCTATACTTTGGAGTACACAGCTGATACCATCTGTCTTGCTGTTAATTTCTGTAAAAGCATACTGAGTGATTCACACTTTGACGTTAGCTTTGGGCCAGTTTTCCCCTTTGAAATTGTAGGGATCACCAATACTGCTCTTCAGCAGCCAATTCCTGCTTCATAGCTATCCTGTTTGTTAGGTTAATGATATCTTTCTTCATCAGTCTCCATCATTCAAAGCCAGAGACTGTTCATTATATAAGTAAAAGGAAGTTTTGTACCTTGTTTGTTGATATTGAGCCTTCACAAGCAATAAATGTTTTAAAAATACATTTTTGGGCCTCTCTTTTTAATGCTCTTTATGTTAAAGCATGGGATAGATAATGGGCTCTCTTACTATGCCATCTCTCCTTTACAAAATTTGGGATGTGTTTTGTTGAATATTTTTAAAAAAGAAAAAAACATTGGAAACCAAATAGAAAAGGATAGATTACATTCTGGCGTGCAGCCATACCAGAACTAGATCTTACAATGTAGGAGCAAATAGTTCTAGTGTTTTAAACATTTCTCTTTCTACCCCTGTCCTCCCCCTTCCTCTCTCCCCTCTTTCTTCCCTCCTTCCCCCCCTTCTCATCTCTCTCTCTGAAATAGTAAGAAACCCAAATAAGCAGAACATCTACTGTCTTCACAGATCTGTAGAGGCTGAGCTGACATTTTCTTTAATGTAGCACCTCCAAAGGAATATCAAAGGAGATAAAAAGTCAATGTTTTATTTTTGACAAATAACTGTGCAAACATGAACATATTGGTAGGCTGGTTTTTATCGCTTTGTTAGTATGTGTACTGATTGCTGTTAAATAGTTTTAGTTCACTAGACATTTTGGGTTGAAATCAGTGTGTTTCCTGTCAATCTTTCCATTATTAAATATTCAGTATATACTTATTTCTTCCAGACTAAAAATCAATATTTGTTTTATGCTTACAGTAGCTCATAACTTTAAAATTGTTTTATGCAGCTATTTCATGTTTCAAGTTAGTGGGTTTTTACAGAATGCCAAAATGTTTTCATATTTCCCTAGCTTTTTTCAATGGGTTATGTGCCATGTTCCACTGTTGCTGAAAATTTACGTGATAGTGAAATGTTCTTTAAAAATTAATTCTCTTGAAAATTATTCCTTAATGCTAGTGGATGAAACAGTCTAAATCAATACTAATAGAAGATTTTGGTGCTATGTCTTTCATAGGGGAATGTGATACATTCTGTGTTGAAATAAAACAGGTTGTATCATCACTTATATTTTAGGGGTCTACGCCCATGATATTGATGGACTGTAGTTGACTTTTTATGTGAAAGCAAAAGGTCTCCCAGGCAGCCTCAGTTTAGAGAATATCCCACAAAGATGCTGTTACCTGTAGTTTCTCCACTTTACCTCTCTGTGACTATACCTTTTCTCTTTTTTGTCAGAGAGTCAGGCTTTCTTCCTTTATTTTAGATTCAGTCTGGATGGTCACATCCGTCAGACACTTTGAGTTCCAGTAGCCATGTGGAATGACAATTTGTGATTATGAAGCTAGGAAACAAAAATGTTGAATTCAGATGTTAATGCACACGTTCTAAAATGAAATGGGTGGAGGAATATTCCTTACCATATCACACATTTTAAAACAATATTTTACATAAACTACAATATGCTAGCTGGTTTGTAAACACTTAGTTCAGATGGTCTCTGTTCCAGTGGTCTCCAAGTTTAACAGCAAATACATGAGCAAGCGTGAAAAGACAGGAAATATACAAATGCCAACTTCAATACTGTTTAATCATAGTGAAAATGTTAGGAGCAGATATAAGGGAGGCGAAGTTGGTGAGAAGTGATGGTATGGAGGGGGACCACATGAAATTTGTCTGAACGTATATGCAGAGTTTCAGCTGGTGAAAATTTGGAACAAGTTGTGATTTGGAGGGGAGTTTATGCCAGGTATGAATGTGGTGTCAGCTTCCATCCCAACACAGTTTAACAGCATCTAACAGTTTACCCAAAGCAGATAAAGCTTAGGTTTCTAGCTGAGTTTAGCTTTATTTATTCTATTTTTGCTTTGTACCATTTGTGCTTAAGTCTCCAAGAGAAGCTTGGGTGTAAACGCCTGCTTTTGAAACCTGTTTTCCTTGACTGTTTATATGTATGAGGCTTTGGGTCATAGAAAACAGACTGTGGATTCCTGTGGGTGTCAAAGTCAACGATAAAACTCGATTTTACTTTGGGAAGGTAAAAGCTTTTCCCCAAGTACCTAGAGAGTCTCTGCTTTCAAAAGAGTGTTAATTACTCAGCTCTAATTATAAATATGAACTATAGCTGCATGAAAAAGTCTCTGGAGATAAAAAAATCAGACTGACCTCTCAAACATAAACTCAGCCTTGAAAAGAAAGAATAAGTACTCTCTTGTCTGTCACTCTATTTTAATAAAACATAGGACTTAAAAATAGAATTAAATAAAAGCACTTACTATTATAAGGCCAAGGAATCCAAGCCAACAGGAATATTGAGCCTACTATCATTTACCCTTGTCAGACGTGTGATATATAATGAACAGTAGACATTGTAAATGAGAGTGTTTAAATGTTTCATCTGTTGCAAAAGAAACATTTAAATAGAATCAGTAGCATCTGTTTCTAAACCTATATATTTAAGATGTCAACTCTAAAATCACGTTTTGAATAGAATACATATCAACTCAATAGCAAAATACATTATCTGCTTTTAATATCTTCAGGGTTTTAAAATGCTTGGGTATTGGTTTGACTTTGCCCTTACAGGCAGTCACTGCAATGCCGTACTGAAACATGCACATAAGATGCCTTTGTTTCTTTATCTGTAGAGTTTCCTATTATTTTTACATTTGAAATCCTATTTCTCCAACAAAATAGAGGTAGAAAATGAGTTTTGGAATAGCTGAAGTTGCCCTGAAGCTTTTGATGACCTCAAATTTGTATTTGACAAGTGAACCGAGTATAAGCGCAAGTGTACTCTGAGTGAGGAACATTATTTTGAAAAGAAATTTACACTGTGACGATGACTGATCTACAAGCCTTTCAGTATCTGGCTGAAGCCATAAAGTTCTTTTTAGAAGCCTATACACTTTAAAATTTGCACCTGAAGGCAAATAATAGTGAGTTTGAAAGCCAGAGATTATAGTTTTGAAAGGTACATCAATTCTGAAAATACAGAGGTTTCTCTGTGGTATGCCACTGAAGAATGGAATCAAAGCAAAAATGTGTATGAGCTCTTAGAAGAACGAGCAAATATTCTCCTGCCTGTCATTCTATTTTAATGATGTATGAAATCTAAAAAAGGATTAAAGACATTCGAGGACACTGCTCATCTTCTGTGTTCTAATTTGTAATGAAATTCATTTGTTTAACTACAGTCAGGTAGTAGAACTATTGCAGCTGTGTTTGTGAAAGAGTAAAGAAACACTTGCACTGGTGTATACCAGTGTTGCTATGCATTTCTAGTAATACAAAGAGGTATTGATTACTTTTCAAATTTTGCAAAAGTATTGCTGGAAGGACAACTGAGGAGAATCATTATACCATACATAAATTCACTCATTAACTCATTGCACACATTCACAGGCAATGGGAGCAAAATAGACAGAAAAGAGGTTTTAAAATATTTCCAAATTGTTTTAAAACTATTAATAAAATAGCTTTAAATAGCACACTTTTTGATTTAAAAAAATGTTAACTAAAAATGATGCAGTAGTTGATTACTGCAATATATAATTCGTTAAAAATGTAGTGACTTATTGCAATCATGTACAAAATACAATTTAGTGTACATGCTTTAGTCACAGCGTTTATAAGATTTTTAGTAAGTATGTTAGAAGAATGTGCACTGCTGGCAGTATAATACTTACTGTCAGAATAATTTGCTACAATAAGCAGATCCTATTGCAAACTGTCAAATTTATATCTTGCAGTGGTACCATACTATCAAGTCTTATGAAAAATATGGAAAATGTTAGATATGTGTGACTGTAAATAATCTCTGAAGACATGGACATGTCTGTAAGAATGAAAGCAGGGTGTTTAAAATGTTAACTAGTCCTCTGAATTTCTTTTTACTTGCAGAGAGTACTTTATGGGCAAAAAACCAGATTTTTCCCTTAAAAATCCTTTGAAATTTTTAAACATCTGAATGATTAATAGTCCATTAATAAGATGTGTAGGTCTGATAGAGTCAGGTCTATGTTTTGAAGTTCATTTCTGTCTATACAATGTGTATTTGTGTATAGGTGAGATCATGTTTGTGGGTTTTTTTATTGTCCACACACAAATGGACAGTAATGCAACAAGTGTATGAGAAAGATAACTCATAAGTTAAACAGGTAGATGTCCAGAGATGAAGGTCATTGAAGAGCTAAATTAAATACTGAGTTTTGATTTGAGTATTTGGGTACAATAATACTTTCTATCCGAAAGAGCTTGTGATTGTATTTCATATCAAAGCTTAGTTTTTCACTCCTCACCATCATCAGTGGGTACATTTGTAGAAAATTGAAGAATACATCTTTATGGTGTCATAAATCAAACTGATAATAATTGCAGTAATGCTCCAGTTTAATTCTATGCGTTAGCCAGTTTTGAATAAATTTTGCTGTGCTGTTGACTATATACACATTACATACATTTTAAAAAACCTGACACTCCTCACCAACATCATTGGGTGCTCCATGATACCTTTATTCCTTTAAAGTCCCCACTGTTCCATGTCCTCTAGAATCATATTATGGTTTGGGTTGGAAGGGACCTTTAAAGATCATCTAGTCCAACCCCCCTGCCACCACTCAGCTTGGTGTCATCTGCAAACTTGTTGTGGCTCCACTCAATCGCACTATCTCTGTCATGGATGAAGATATTAAATAGTACTGGTCCCAGTATGGACCCTGGAGGGACACCACTCATTACTGGTTTCCACTTGGACATTGAGCCATTGACTATAACTCTTTGGATGTGGCATCCAGCCAGTTACTTATCCATCTAATAGTCCATCCATCAAACCCCTGTCACTCCAATTTAGCAGCAAGAAGGTTGTGGGGGACCATATCAAAGGCCTTACAGAAGTCCAGATAGATGACATGCGTAGTTCTTCCCTTCTCCACTGATGCAGTCAGTCCACTGTTAGTGAAGGCCACATGATCAGTCAGGCATGATTTTCCCTTGGTGAAGCCACATTGGCTATCTCCAGTCACCTCCCTGTCTTCCGTATGTTTCGTCATAACTTCCAGGAGTCTCTGTTCTGTGATCTCACTGGGCACTGACATGAGGCTGACTGGTCAGTAATTCCCAGGGTTTTCCTTTTTACCCTTTTTAAACAAGGGTGCGATATTCCCTTTCCTTCCATTACTGGGGGCTTTCCCTCACTGCCATGACTTTTCAGACGTGATGGAGAGTGGCTTAGCAACTACATCAGCCAATTCCCTCAGGACCCTGGGATGCACCTCATTGGGTCCCATGGTCTTGTGTATGTTCAGGTTCCTGAGATGGTCTCAAAACTGGTCTTCTCTTACAGTGGGAGGGACTTCATTCCCCCAGTCCCTGCCTTAAAGTTCAGGGACTTGAGAGATGTGGGAAGAGTGATTACCAGTGAAAGCTGAGGCAAAACAAGTTGTTGAGTACCTCAGCCATCTCCATGTTGGTTGTCACTAGTTCTGTCTCAGTTATCGAGGGGTACACTTTCTTTAATCTTCCTTTTCTGACCAACATACCTGTAGAAGCCATTCTTATTATTCTTTGCATCCCTTGCCAAATTGAGCTCCAACTGTGCCTTAGCTTTCCTGATCCCATCTCTACACAACTGGGCAGCACCCCTGTATTCTTCCCAGGATACATGTCCCTGGTTCCACTGCTGGTGCATTTCCTTCTTATGCTTTACTTTGACCAGGAGGTCCTTACTCAGAAATGCTGGTGCACTCCTTGACTGACTGCTCACACATGGGATTCGAGAGCTCTTGTGCTTGAAGAAAAATGTCCTTAAAGAGCTGCCAGCTCTGTTCTGCTCCTTTATCCCCCAGGGCAGTTTCCCAGTGATCCCTTCCTGTAATTCCCTAAACAATCAAAAGTTCGCTCTCCTAAAATTCAAGGTCTTGACTTTACTCTTCACCTGGCCCATATCCCTCGAGATTGTGAATTTCACCAGGGCATAATCACTGCAGCCCCATCTTCCACTGATCTTGACCTCTGTAATTAGTTCTTCAGTGTTGGTAAGCAGCAGGTCCAGTAATTAGCTTCTCCTCTGGTTAGGCTGTCTGTCACCTCAATTAAGAAATTATCCTCAATGCTCTCCAGGACTCTCCTAGACTGCTTACAGCTTGCTGTGCTGCTTTTCCGGCAGATGTCAGGGTGACTGAAGACCCACAGCTGGATCAGAGCCTGCAAGGGTGATGCTTCCTACAGTTGAAGTAAGAACACCTTGTCAACAGGCTCCCCTTGATTGGGTGGTGGGTAGTAAGCACCAACCATGAGGTTTCCTTTGTTGGCTTGGCCCCTGGTTTGTACCCATAAGCTCTCAACCTATTCATTGCTGTTTTTCAAAGACAGCTCTGTGCAGTCAATCTGTTTTTTTACACAGAGGGCAACCCCTCCACCCCTCCTTCCTTGCCTGCCCCTTCTGAACAGTTTATGGCTGTCGATTACAGCGCTCCAGTCATGTGAGTTGTCCCACCAAGTTTCAGTGAGAGCAATTAGATCATAGCTTTCCAGCTGTGCAGTTGCTTCCAGCTCCTCCTGCTTGTTACTTGTGCTACATGCTGTTTTATAGATTTGGTGTGTTTTAAGGATAGAGTGATGAGTAATTGCTAAATTCATTATTTGGACATAATTGGAAATAGTTGGAAACTCAGTTCAGTAAGAATGTTTAGCTTTCAGAGGTTAAATTTCAATTTTTAGTATTTAAGTCACTTTTTTTCTGTCATTTTCTCATTTAAAGTTTTGTGCCACAAGGCATTGCTGTGGTGATTCTTGGAACATTATTGTCAGAGCTGTTCCCTGAAGTGAAAAAGGTCCAGTTCAGGTTATAAGCTTGAGAACGTGTCTACATGAACAGATATTAGTTTTCCTTTAGGAAGCTGACTGCTATTTGAAATAATAGTTGTAAGGAGTTGCTGAAGAAAGCAGTAAGTTGAGTTGAGCAGCAAATTCTGGGGATTTGAAGTAACTCAAGGTAATGTGCATTTTAAAGAGCAAGGAATGACTGCTGAACTGCTGCCAGGGATTACCTTTTTCCATGAGTTGAAGTAGCTCTCTGTGAGCTTTCTATATATGCAGTTTCCAAGAAAAAGAATGAGGTATCTGTTTTAGATAAGTTTTATTACCAGAAAAATGGCACATTCTGTTAGAGACTAGTGATTTGTCGTCCCTTTGTTTACAGTGTGGCTCTTTTAACAGTCATTTATTTAATCCTGCTGTTTTGTTTTGCATCCCATTTTTATCAGAAGAAGCTATGGTCTCTTAGATAGCCACAGCCTGAACTATAGATGAGTGACTTAAATTACCCCAAACGACGGAGAACAACATTTTTTTGCTGGAGGAGCGGCATATTTTCTGCTATGTACGTAGTGGTGTGAGATTATTTGCTAGGCATATCCAGTATTTTTAACTGTGTGGTCTTCAGGAATGGCTGTATGTTGTTTTCATTACCAGCAAGCATTACATCTGTCTTGTCAGCTCTGAACTTAAGCAGCTTACTTATTCCTTGCACCTTATCACAGCAGGGCACTTGGCAAGCTGAGAGACTACACTGTCCAAGTCTGACAAATATAAGTCATAAAGCGATGTCAACATCATAATGATGGCACTGCAGCCTCCATCATCTTCCAATTTCTCCAGTACTATGTTACAGAGTGACACTGTATGACAGAAATTTCTCTTAGTGGACAGCCAGTGTTACCGTCTGGTTTTTCAGCAGAGAAGGTGGGGTGTCCAAAGGTGCCATAACAAAATCACACATAAATTGGTGTAAAGTTCATAAAATGAGTAATGAATGTGTTAACTTCTTATTGCATAAAATTTAACTTTGTGAAACTGGCAGATATAAGGGTATATGAAGTAGAGGTTGTGGAAAATATCCTAAACTGGATTTGAAAAATTATACATACCTCTGCTTTTTGGGCATCGGAGTGATAGTAGGAGATATGTTCTTGTGCAAGTATAACTCAACAGGGCTGTAAATAAAAGAAGCCATTGCAAATAGAATCTTTGTTTTGAAGACCTTTGTATCCTGGGGAAGCATTAATTCACATGAACCTTTAGTCTTTTGCCTGGTGTCTCATGTTTGTCATGCCTTTAATAGAATTGTAGCTGTCTACCTTATCTTTTAATGTTAAGGCAGCATGTTAGCCATAGAAATGATGGCTGGAGGGAGTGGAACAAATAGAAGAATTATGCATATTTCCTGATTCTGTATGATACTCAGCTAACCATCTGGTCTATAGCTTGTTGGTTTTCTTCTGCAATATTAAATATCAGTTCCTCAATGACAGAAGAACTAGAGTCTTGCAGCTAGGCAGCACTTATGTGATTTTGGAGAACTTCCAGATCTCTTTTGAGTAATAAGACTTGACTTATATTGCAGATGTCCTTTGGTTGGGAGCCTTTTGCTTTTAGACTATCACGGAAGAGTATTTCTATCCTTGTGAGAGGTCTGTTCTTTTTATAACTGAAACCTGTTTGATGGCTAATTAATTTTGCTGCTATAACACAACTTGCAGTGTAGACTTATCCTAGTCAGAGCTGTCTATAACATACATTTTCCAGTTCAGCATCATAGTTTTAAGATACCCCAGCTATCTGAAAAATAGCGTGATCACTGTGAAGGTAGTCTTTGAGATAACTATTATGGAAGTCTCTTTTATCCTTACGAATTTTCTGTTTGCAATAATTCCATCTACTTCTTTAAATAGTCGTGGTAGAAATTATCTCATTATAGCAAATAGAAATCGGATAGCTTTTAAATAGGAATTGAGAATTTGCAACTCTGCTGGATGTGCCTTGTTAAGTTAATGGGAAAGTTATGCTTGTAGGAGCTAGAAGTTTACTTAATGTGTCACAGAAAAGATCTGCTATACCTTAGTTTTACTTTGAGTGTTCATTTTCCCACATGTAAACTCACACGTACTTAGTTGCATTGCTTTTACATGCATATACATGTACATGCACACACATATTCCTATACATATGCAGTTAATATTGGCTTTTAGAATAAGGGAAGCTTAAGAAAATCAAATTCCTTTGTGTGATGGGTTAACCCTGGCTGGACGCCAGGTGCCCACCAGAGCCGTTCTATCACTCCCCCTCCTTCTCAGCTGGACAGGGGAGAGAAAATATAACAAAGAGCTTGTGGGTCGAGATAAGGACAGGAGAGATCTCTCACCAATTACCGTCATGGGCAAAACAGACTCAGTTTGGGGAAAATTAACTCAATTTATTACAAATCAACCGGAGTAGGTTAATGAGAAATAAAACCAAATCTCAGAACACCTTCCCTCCACCCCTCCCTTCTTCCCGGGCACAACTTCCCTCCCGGATTCTCTACCAACCCCCCAGCGGCACAGGGGGACGGGGATGGGGTTTACGGTCAGTTCATCACACGTTATTTTCTGCCGCTTCATCCTCCTCAGGGGGAGGACTCATCACACTCTTCCCCTGCTCCAGCGTGGGGTCCCACCCACAGGAGACAGTCCTCCACGAACTTCTCCAATGTGGGTCCTTCCCACAGGCTGCAATTCTTCACGAACTGCTCCAGCATGGGTCCTTTCCACGGCGTGCAGTCCTTCAGGCACAGACTGCTCTAGCATGGGTCCCCCACGGGTTCACAAGTCCTGCCAGAAAACCTGCTCCGTGGGCTCCTCTCTCCATAGAACCGCAGGTCCTGCCAGGAGCCTGCTCCAGCGCAGGGTTCCCACGGGGTCACAGCCTCCTTCGGGAACCCACCTGCTCTGTCGTGGTGTCCTCCACGGGCTGCAGGTGGATATCTGCTCCACCGTGGACCTCCACGGGCTGCAGGGGGACAGCCTGCCTCACCATGGTCTTCCCCACGGGCTGCAGGGGAATCTCTGCTCCGGCACCTGGAGCATCTCCTCCCCCTCCTTCTTCACTGACCTTGGTGTCCGCAGGGTTGTTTCTCTTACATGTTCTCACTCCTCTCTCCGGCTGCCGAATACCCTCTGTCCCAACTTTTTTTCCTTCTTAAAAATGTTATCACAGAAGCGTTACCACTGTCGCTGATTGGCTCGGCCTTGGCCGGCGGCGGGTCCGTCTTAGAGCTGGCTGGTATGGGCTCTCTCGAACACAGGGGAAGCTTCCAGCAGCTTCTTACAGAAGCCAGCCCTGTAACCCCACCCCGCTACCAAAACCTTGCCACACAAAGCCAATACACTTTGATACAAGCATTTGTGCAATTCACACAGAAGTGGAAGTAACTATTTTATATATATTTACATTATTCTTTACATTTCTTTTGGAGTCTTAGCAGAATATATGAAGCTAGAAGATTTTGACTCATTTCTTCTTTTTGCACACAGATTGAATGTCTGAATGATTCAGGGACATTTTTTGATGTAATAACTTCTTGTTTTTCAGCAGTGAGAATACAGATTTTTTGCTCCAGAGAGTTTATGATAACTATTGTCTAATTTCTGTGCTTCTGCCATTTAATTTCAAGATTTTTATTTTTTTTCCCTGTCTGATCAGCTTAGTGATTTGAGGTGTCCTAACCTTCCATTCTGTTTTAAATCCTTTCATTATGGCATAACCTATTATTGTAAACTCAAATGTACTTCAAACTTCTGACTTCCGTATTCATAGCTCTTTTTCTTCATCTCAGAGAAATTAGATTCTCCATTTGTAAAAGGCAGGAGGGCTTTGGTCACTTGCTATCACTTTCACAGATTTGCTGTTGACTGGAAAAATGCACTAAAAGCTATTTAATAGCTCAGTTGTTTTTATAATTTTAACATAAATATGCAGCACAGAATTTATTCCGTATACGTTATATATCTTTTGGATTCCTGCTCTTCAGCAGGAGGTTTTATTAAAACATATATATATATAATCTCCTGAATATACTGGTGGGGATTTTTTTTTTATTAGAGAAAATATATGTGACTTTGTGTGATATATGTGACATCCATTTATAAATGGGTGCTTGTTTTACTTAAATCATTGTTCCCAAAGTTAAGAGAAGAGACAAGAATTAAACAGCAGAAGAGAGAAGACAGCCAGCAGGTTTTTTGCTACTGCATTACTGTATTCCTTTACTGTAATTGAAGGACACAAACTTACCACATTTTTTTTTCAATTATTGTGGTTTAGTTTTTTGGGGGCTATCTTTCAGCCAGTTAGGGTGACAACACCAAAGAATATAGGAAGTTTGAAGGGATCCCTGATGTGTTACTTTAAAGCAGCAATAAACACTGCAAATGATTATTCACTGGGTGATATTTGCAGCTATTAATTTTCAAGACTTTCCTTCCTTGTTTATACAGTTGTGTAATTGTGACTAGCATGCAATCAGGTGTCAGAAGAGTACTTGCTGACCAAACATTTGTATAATTCTGAGATTTGTGCTGTCCTAGACAGCTCCTAGTAAATTACAAGCACTTGTTCAAGTATTGCCAAATATATGTGACTGAGCCCTGTTTCATAAAGATTTTCAAAATAAGTGGAACAAAATGAAAGCAGGTAAGCAACGTGGAAATAAGGGAGCTATATGAGATATTTATCCCTTGTTAACAGATTACTTTAAAAGAGGAAAATTAAGATCAAGATTCTTGTCAAGTTGAGCATGATGAAATGGTTAGTGAGCAGTCAGTGGGATTATGGATGAGACTTGGTGAACCTTCAAGATATCTCATCTGTATGAAAGGAGGTTTGATATTGCAAACTGATTTTCTTCTTTTTTTTTTTAATTGAAGATCAGAAAGCAGGGATTGAGCTATCTCTCAATACAGAATCTTGAACTGTAGAGCTCTCTATAAGCAAAGCAGCTAATGGCTAAATATTTTTGACCATAATCATTGTTTGAAAGAAAACAGAGAAAACTTTAAAGTGCAAGTGAACATTATATCTAAGCAAAAGGAAGAAGATGCATAACCTAAAGCTACTGAGAGGAATGATTACTGTCCATGTAGTTCATTTGGGTGTCCAGCTACATAATTTTTGAGTGTTTTCATTTCTAAATTTTTTTCTGCAGTGCAGCAAAATCAGCATAAAATGGCTATGCCAAAAATGTTTGAATTCCTAAATTAGCATCACAACATTTTAAAGCTTTAAATATTACTTAGTTTTGATAATGGAACTAGATGTACTTACATGTTCATAGATAAAGTCTATGTATGTGCAGTAAACTGGATTTTCCACTGTCACTGTGAGAATAGTAATAGAATTGGTAAAATGGGGATCTCAAAGGTGATCACGTTCTTGGCTTGCTATATTTGTCCAGCTGTTCAAAATTCAAACTTATGGAGCACTGTGTACTTATCACACCTAAAGACCCATTTTTTTTATTCCTCTCAAGAACATCTTTCTTTAGCTACTGTGTGTGATCACCTGTTTAACATAAGCTAGGTATATAAAACACAGTTATTGATGCCTGAAGATTTTATTACTCAGAGTTGCCTCTATGTTGATGGCTGTCAACTGAAAATCCATGAAAGAAACCACCCACTTCTTTTGCTCTGCATTTTGTGATTATGCTATCACATGATGCTATACCTATATGGTATAGGAAGTAGGCATTGCTTTAAAATTTTAATGGGCTGGAATTAAGTTTTGTGTAAATATGGTAACCATTATGTTCCAGATAGTTCAAAGATATTTCAAAGATCCTTTCCTTTCAAATCAGTGAGATGATTTAGTATTATACTAGACAGAGTGCTCGTATTACATTTTATTTTGGTGTAGATCTTTTGTCAGGTGTCTCATCATGCCATCAGAGAGCCTTTCAAGTAGTTATGAAACAATGTGAGTGATATCCACAGTATTTTAAGGGGTGGATATTCTGAGTATGTTGTAGTGATTTTTTGCAGGGTATTTTTTTCCTTATTTTTTTGTTTTATATATATATTTCCCGCCCCCCCCCAAGTGCAGGCATTCTGGCTTGTTTATATCAAACAGTCTGGGAAATAAATGTTGATAGAAATGTGCCCTAGGAGTGGAAAGTGGTTAAGATAGTAGGTGACCCTTAGTTCTTGACTGAATTTCTTCCAGTCTTAAGCTGGTCCTCTAAAAGCTGTCTTCCACTCTATCAAATTTATTGCGGAAATTTCCACTATGCTTAGGTTTATACAGCTGAGCTGAACTGACACTTTCCTCTGCTGACCCCTAGTCAGTGAAGTACTTTGAGTGGGAAGATCTTAAACTTGTGTAGTTATTCTGTAGGGACCAGTTCAAAGAAGGAGTAATGATCATAGTGTACTTTTAGACATGTTTGGGAGCTTACCAACAGCTTACCTAATGTTTTTTGATTAATGTTTTTACTGAGAATAGTAACATTTATTAGAGGTCTGGGATTTTCTTTAGATTTTTGTGTAGATGCTTTATACTATGAAAAATTGTAGTGCTTCATGGAAAAATGGATTTTTAAAATTTGCACAAAGCATTAAAGCAAACCAAAATACTTAGTTTGAATTAAAACTTGATTTCATTTCTTTTTCAAGCTTTTAAAAATTTAGAAACTTTAGAAAGTTTTAATTCTGGTTTGGTTTGGGTTTTTTTTTTGTCATTAGAAGGTTGATGTATTTCATTTAGAGAATATCAAAATGGCAGGTGTCACTGGGGAAGAGTCATCCTAGAAATGTTTTTTATTGTGTTTCTGTGTCACTGATTTCTGTTTCATAGAAACTTTTTTATATCATTTAGATTTCTTAGGTACAGCTTCTGTTATGAATTTAAAATTTCCATGCTCCACTTAGGATTTGATTGGAATATCAGATTCCTGCATTGAATAATCGTGAGATCCTTTAAAAACTGAAAAAGATGGTGTTGCTAAATAGAACAAATACAGTTTTATGGGTCTAGATATTTAACCGTGAAGGATTTCACACTGGTGAACAAGACAGTCTAATATAGTGAGATTTTAAGAATGAGGGGATTGAATAATAAAATACCTAAATGAAAGTATATCAAGACTAACCTCACCAGTGTGAACAAAAAATGCTCTATGTTAATATTTTTAAAATTAGAGTAGCAGTAAACAATCTTTTCAAATTCAGCTTTTATTATAGGTGCTGGTGCTGTATTATAGATATAAACAGTAGTATTTATTTATTTTGTGGAAAGGTTATAAAGCACATGATTTTCTATATTGCAATTCCTTGGTAGATCTTTATTCTAAAATAATTGGGAATGTGAATGTATAATTCTCTGTAGCAGGTTACAGCTTGTTAGGGAAGGCTTGGAGTGCAGCACTGGGAGCTTTTGGTGAATAATCTGAATTCTGTGTTTCTTAATTTGCAAGGAAATTGCTTCTTATCTAAACAGAAAGCTTCAGATTTTTCAAATATCTGCTAAATGTCAAATCTTGAGCAGCAAACCTGAAAAGGGAAAGACTCTCTATAAGCAAAGTAATAGTTTGTGGGTTTTGATAAAAAGTCTTATTACAGTGTTTGGTAAGTCAGTCGCTGAGGTGAGCTGCTCCGGAGCCGGCCTGGTCCACGGCAGGTCTTGGCACACAGCGGGGCTTCCTGAGGCAGGGAAACACCAGGGCAGCGGAGGGACTTGCCAGGAGCCGGCAGCTCTTGCAGTAGATGCTGACAAGGCCTGGGCGTTGCCAGAGGAACCACGGCCGCCTCCACACCTACACAAAGCAGCCTAGGGAGCACAAGCGATCCGGGCGTGGCATGGCAGTTAGCACCAAAGGGCGTGCAGGAAGGGCATTGTCACCCCACCAGCTCAAAAGGTGAGTTCAGTTGGTGGTCATCACCCTCCCAGAAGGAGCTTAGCTATGGTATCCACCCGGCAGAAAGCTATGTCCTCTGCACTCACCAGAACTGATGTCGCTACCCAGACAGAGCTCCCATGAAAACATGCAGCCATCCAGGTTTCAGGCTGCACGGCATGCCAGAGCCTTTCATTGGTAAGGCAGCAGTGAGAACAGCTGTGTGAGGTGAGACCAAGTAGATGATCTGCTCAGCCTGGTGACAGAGCTATGAGAGGAAGTAGAAAGGTTAAGGAGCATCAGGGAGTCTGAGAAAGAGATAGACTGGTGGAACCATGCTCTTCCCTTCCTGAGACAGAAACAGGAACATCCACCAGAAAAAACACAAGATCAATGGCATCCTTTATCCTCCCCCCACCAGGCAGAAGGCAGTAACGTAAAGGAAAGGAGTGAATGGAGGCAAGTCTACGCTCAGGGTGGCAGGTGAACCCTCTCCTTGCCCACCTCACCTTCCCAGGTGCCTCTGTACAATAGGTATGAGGCTCTGGATGTGGAAGGTCAGTCAGTTGATGATGTGGATGATGGTCCATCTATATCAGAGGTGTTGCCAGAGTCAGAAAGGCCTACCCCCAGTATCAAGACCACCTCCATGAGGCAGAAAAGACAGGTTATAGTTGTAGGTGACTCCCTTCTGAGAGGAACAGAGGGTCCAATATGCTGGACAGACCCTTGTCTTAAGAAGGTCTGCTGCCTCCCTGGGGCCCGGGTTAAAGACATCACTAGGAAATGTTCTAGCCTGGTATGGCCATTGGGCTGTTACCCATTATTGCTCTTCCATTTGGGTGGCAATGAAGCCACAACACGTAGTCCAAGGGCAGTCAAAAGAGACTTCAGGGCCTTGGGGTGGTTGCTAAGGGAATCTGGAGCACAGGTAATTTTTTCCTCTATCCTTCCAGTGTGGGCAGCGATACTGTAAGAAAGACGAAGCCAGTTTATTAATACATGGCTCTGTGGCTAGTGTCACCACCAGAATTTTAGGTTTTCCAGTAATGGCATGGTCTACATGGCACCAGGCCTGCTGGCACTGGATGGGATTCACCTTTCTGAAAGGGGGAAGAGGGTCTTTGCTCATGAGCTAACAGGGCTAATTGACAGAGCTTCAAACTAGACTTGAAGCAGGAAGGACATAATATCAGGCTTGCCCGTGACAAGCCATGGGATGACATGCCAAGGTTAGAGGGACATGGTGCTAGCAAGGGCCCTCAGCCTGTTGCTCTGAGACTTGCTAGGTACACTGGAGCACACTTAAAGTCTTGCGGAGATGAGCCAGGGGCTCGTGAGGTAATAGAAGCCAACAGGGGAACAGCGATGAAATACCTCAGAGGAATTAAGGTTTGTTCTTCTAAAAAAGTGACATGGCTGATAGCCCAGATGAAGTACCTCTACACCAATGCATGCAGCATGGGCAACAAACAGGAGGAGTTGGAAGCCACAGTGCTGCTAGAAAGCTATGACCTAGTTGCCATTACTGAAACTTGGCGGGACGAATCCCATGACTGGCATGTGGCTAGTGATGGCTACAGGCTGTTCAGAAAGGACAGGCAAGGAAGGAGGGGCAGAGGGGCTGCCCTCTATGTCAAGAAATTGATAGACTTTGGAGACCTATTTCTGAAGAATAGCCACAAGCAGTTTGAAAGCTTATGGGTAGGACTGAGCCAACAAAGGGATCCTTTGGTTGGTGTTTAATACAGGCCACCAGATCAATGGGAGCCTATTGATGAAGCCTTCTTCCTCCAGCTGCAGGAGGCAGTGGGCTTTCAGGCTGTCATCCTGCTGGGGGACATCAACCATGCCAACATCTGCTGGAAAATTAGCACATCGAGCTGTAGGTGATCCAGGAGTGCCTTGAGGATAAATTCTTAAGCCGGGTAATAATCCTACCAGAGCGGATGCATTACTGGACCTGTTGGTCACCAACACAGGTGAGCTAATCAGAGACATCAAGATTGGAGGCAGCTGCAGTGATCATGCACTGGTGGAGTTTGCAGTCCTGAGGGAAATGGGACAGGTGAAGAGTAAAGTCAGGACCCTGAATTTTAGGAAAGCAACTTCCAGCTGTTCAAGGAGTGAGTCAATAGGACCCCCTGGGAAACTGCCCTCAGGGACAAGGGAGCAGAACAGAGCTGGCAGATCTTTAAGGGCACTTTCCATAGAGCACAAGAGCCCTCGATCCCCAGGTGTAAGAAATCAGGAAAGGAGGGCAAGAGATTGGCATGGCTGAGTTGAGACCTGCTGGTCAAACTAAAGGGCAAGAAGAAAATGCACAGGCAGTGGAAGCAGGACAGGTATCCTGGGAAGAGTGTAGGGATGTTGGCCCGGTTGTGTAGGGATGAGGTCAGGAAGGCCAAAGGGTGGCTGGAGCTGAACTTGACAAGGGATGCAAAGAATAATAAGAAGGGCTTGTATAGGTATGTCAGCCAGGAAAGGAAGGTGAAAGACAGTGTAAACTGGTAACAGTGGACAAGGAGAAGGCTGAGGTACTTGACAATTTTGTGCCTCAGTCTTCCTTGGCAATCTCTCTTCCAACACCTCTTGAGTGGATGGACTGCAAGGCAGGGACTGGGGGAGCAAAGTCCCTCCCTAAGAGCAGATCAGGTTCGAGACCACCTGCCAAGCCACTCTCCATGATATTTGAAGAGTCATGGCAGTCAGGTGAAGTCCCTGGTGACTGGAAAAAGGGAAACATTGCACCCATTTTTAAGAGTGGAAATGAGGACCCTGGGAACTACCAACCTGTCAGCCTCACCTCTGTGCAAGGGAAGGTCATGGAACAGATCCTCCTGGAGGACTGGGAGGTGATTTGAGAGCCAGCATGGCTTCACCAAGGGCAACTCTTGGCTGTCCAATGAGTGGCCTTCTAGGATGGAGTGACTACATCAGTGGACAAGGGAAGAGCTACTGATGTCATCTGTCTGGACTTCTGTAAGGCCTTTGACATGGTCACCCACAACATCCTCCTCTCTAAATTAGAGAAATATGGATTTGATGGATGGACTGTTTGGTGGATAAGGAATTGGCCAGATGGTTGCATCCAGAGAGTAGTGGTCAACAGCTCAATGTCCAGATGGAGATCACTGACAAGTGGTGTCTGTCAGGGGTCCATACCGGGACCAGTACTGTTTAATATCCTCATCAATGACATAGTGGGATCGAGTACACACTCAGCAAGTTTGCAGATGACACCAAGCTGAGTAGTGTGGTTGACATGACTGAGGGGATGCGATGCCATTCAGAAGGACCTGGACAAGCTTGAGAAGTGGACCCGTGTGAACGTCATGAGGTTCAACAAAGCCAAGTGCAAGGTCCTGCACCTGGGTTGGGATAACCCCTGGTATCAGTACAGGCTTAGAGCTTTATGCTTAGATGAGGCAAAATTACCTGGTAAAACAGCTCCTTTGTGGCCAGCTTGTAATGGCATGAAGTCCATATGAATCTCTGAGCTTTGTGCTCGTTCTCTGAGTGTTGCTTTCATGGGCTGTTTAGTCTCTCTGTGCCATTTGGTTTGATCTCTGTGGAAGCCTTCAGCCAGCCAAGAGAAAACCTCAGATTCACATCTGCACTGGCATATAGACTGGATTGAATGCAGGACACACTATCTAGACCAGGAAAAAAAATCTTTCCATGCTTCTGTTTTTTCCCCATGCTCCTGTTCTTTTTCTTCTTTTCTACTTCTATTTTAGTGGGATTTGATGTAGTATTTCAGAGGTGTTGTCACTAAAAGAATGTGAAAAGCAATTTTTTTGAATCCTAAGTATTTTCAATATCTCAAAAAACATTCTTGCCTGAAATTGACACAAGTTGAAAGCCTAAAGAGTAAATTGATAATTTGAACTAATTTCCTATCAGCAAGATCAAAATCTTTATCTTAGTAATTTTGAAATTATTTATTTAAATTTTGAGGCTTGTTTTTTAACTTTTTTAATACAAAGTAATGTTTCAATAGACAGTGTAACTTTTCAGTACAGAGAAAAGATTACAAAATATTAAAAGAAAATTTAGCTATATAAAAACTTTAAATTGTTAATGCTAAAGAGCATTGCTGCTATAAAACTATGACAGTATAAATGGACTATAAGCAAATTTAGGCTTTACAGGACTAGGAGATTTCTACCCGTCTACTTAGTGAAATTCTTGAACAGTCTTCCAATGGGAATAAAGTGTGCTGACAGGCCCAGTGGTGTTACGCTAGAGCTCAAACAGTTTGCGAAAGTGATCCTGTTATGCTGATTGCTTCTCAGAATGAAGGACTGAGCTCAAAAACCTGGGAAGTTGCTTTCCATCCTGTCTTTAATTCAGAACATAATTAAAACTGACCCTTCCCGTAGTTTTAGTTTTGATTGTAAAATAGCCATTGAAAAATGTTGTTTAGGTTTTTCTAGAGCATTTGTACCGCTCTGAATTGCTGAACAAATTGTAAACTACTCCTTGAATCTGCCTGCTTTCCGTACACAGAATCCAATGTAGTTTTATTGACAATGACTACTTTTTGCTTTTCAGCCTTCATTTAAATGGGAAACCAAATTGTAGTGTAGGAGGTTGACAATTACCATTCAACTTCTTGGTGATGGTTTTTAATAAAAGGAATGTTGGAGTCCTAGATACAGTGCAATTTTAATGAAATAATGAGCTTCCTGACTACAGTAGACTGAGCTTTGTCTGATTTCTGCAGTGATGAATTGACCGTGTCAAACATTGCAATCTAGCCTAGTGAAATATTTTACTATGAAAGTTTAATTTTCATTCTTTATTTATGAAAGTAGTAGTACTGTCACAGCGTGTTATCATACAAGTGCCATTTTGTGTGATTTATTTTGATAATTGTCACTTGTTGATATGTTTAGTGATTTTTGACTCATATTTAATGCCAAAACCTCTAAGTGTTCTGAAATATAATGAGTCTGCCATTATTGTTTTTTCTTAAATAAACACATTACACATTTGCAGTTGTATCTCATCTCAAAAGCTGCAGTGGTAGTTTGTTAGATATGGTAGGGCAAAAGAGTTTTACCCTGCTTTTTGTGAAATCTTTTCTGGAGAGACCTCATACTTAGTAAAAGCAAGTATAAAATTTTTAAAATTTTGTGTAGCTTTTCTGAAGAATCTATGAAAATGCTTGTTCTCTAGGAAGCTATTAATTCATGCTCATTTGTGACTGAAGAATATACAGCACATTGCTTCTTTACAGCAAGAATTGCCTTATAGGAGAAATCATCTGTACTTGCAATTCAGCAAATTAAAGGTGTAATATATACAGCTGAGTGAGATTAAAAATGAGTATTTAGTAGTCTTATGAGAGGGAAGTTTAGTTAGGTTCATATTATAAAGGAAATATTTCAAGCCAGTGATAAAAAAAAAAAAGAAGAAGTGGAAATTGTAACAAAACTGACATATATGCACTACATTTTGTTTATTTCAATATCAGTTTTTTGGTTTAGCAATAATAATAAAATGACTAAAAATTATTAGTAAGAAACCTGAAAGGCTGTAATTCACTTTTGATACAATTGTATATTTAATGTATGCTATTAAAAATTCAGTAGACATTTTGCTCTACTAGGGAAAACAGGATTTTAAAGATTCTCAGATCTCTGTTGCTTATATCCTTAGACCTTCATGGCTACATGCATTGGGTGTAAAAGTGTCAAGATCTTGATAGTGCTGGGGCTGCAGGGGAACCCAGTGAGAAAAGGCCAGGCATTGCCCTGTGTGGGACACAGCTGGGTCCAGCCAGCTCCATTGGACCCACCACAGGACACAGCTGCACCCATCAGCCAGGCTGGTGGTGCCTCTGGGAAAACAGATTTGGGAAAGAGGAAAAAACAATGCACAGCAGTTGTGAGAGAGAGGAGAGAGGGGAAAAAAAAAAGAAACAACACTGCAGACACCAAGGTTGAAGGAGGAGGAGGGGCAGGAGGTGCTCCTGGTGCTAGAGCAGAGATTCTCCTGCAGCCTGTGGAGAAGACCATGGTGAAGCAGGTTGTCCTCCTGCAGTCCATGGAGAACTACGCCAGAGCAGTTATCCATACTGCAACCCATGGAGGACCCCATGCCAGAGCAGGTGCATATGCCCTGAGGAAGCTGCAGCTCATGAAGAGCCCGTGCAGGAGCAGGCTCCTGCAGGAACTGCTGACTGTGGAGAGGAGCCCATAGTGTAGCAGGTTTTCTGCCAGTTATTGTGGCCTGTGGGTGACCCATGCTGGTGCAGTCTCTTTCTGAAGAGAAAGGAAAAGAGGAGGGCTTTTTCTGAAGCCTGTGGAAAGATCAAACCTCACTGGAGCAGTTAATGAAACATTGTATCCCGTGGGAGAGACCCTATGCTGGAGAAGGGGAAAAGTGTGAGGAGGAAGGAGCAGCAGCGGCAGAGAGAAGCTGTTATGGATTCACCTTCACACCCCAATTCCGCATCCCCCTGCACTGCTTGGTGGGTGAGAGGAGGTATTGGACTCAGGAGTGAAGAAGTGACGTTGAGCCTGGGAAGAAGAGGGGCATGGGGGGGAGGTGTTTTTAGTTTTGTCTTTGTTTCTTACCATCCTACTCTATTTTTAATTGGCAATAAATGAAATTAATTTTCCCCAAGTGAAGTCTGTTTTGCCCATGACAGTGAGCGACTTCCCTGTCTTCACCTTGACCCACAAACTTTTCTATCTTGTTTTCTTCTCTGTCCTTTTGAGGAGGTGGGATGAGAGAGCAGCTGGGTGGGTTTATGGCAGCTAGGCAAAGTCAACCCACCACACTGCAATGTACCTCCTGTAGTCAACATGAATTATTTAAGGCACCAGTAAACTACCATGCACTTTTTGTGAGAAGGGAGTTTTCAAACCATAAATTCAGCAGTAATTTGATTTTTTAGCTCTATGTTTTGAAATTGGAAGATCAGATTCCTGACTTGCTTACATGATTCCTGTGACTTTCTTTTTTCTTACATTTCTTTCACTCTCTTGAAAGCTGGTATCATTATGATATTTTGTATCTTCAGACTGAATACAAAGCTAAAGATAAAGCATTATTATAATTCATTAGTTGATATATATCAATTTATGCATAAATTATTATTATTATTCTAATAAATGGAGGTTGCTGTTTGCAAATATTTCAGTTTTGCACAGTGAAGTTTTCCCAGATTCGTAAGGTTCTTGCAATCCTTAAAATTCCACTCATAAATATAAAAGGGAGAACCTTCTATGTGTAACATAAAACATTTAATTACAAAACTATAAAAAAAATACAGAGATCAGACAAGCTAGTCTGAAGGAGACTCAAAAGGTGCATGAGCATCAGTTCCTCAGCACAGACTATATTGCTTTACAGTTCAGCTCCTGTTGCCTCTTACTGTTTCACTGTAATCGTCTGACCCACTGAAGACAGACTCTATTCAAAACTTCTTAGTGCTAAAAAAAAAAAGGACTTAAAGTCATAATTTGAAACTGAAATATGCAGTGATGCCAAGCAGCAGTCACATTCAGCCTATTACTCTGACAAAATATCTCTTCTGATATGTGAAGTACAATTATGGTACAAACTTACCGTCACCGGATAAATATGCAGTTCTGTGTTTGAGGTGTCTGTGCAACTCGCAGAAATCTTCAAAACCTTGATGGTACTCAATAAGTGTAATTGGGTAGAATAATAGCCGTGTTGCCTTTGCTGGGAATCAAAACAATGGTTGTTAGGAATTGCATGCCTTTTGTCTAGAAAAATAAACTATCCATAATGATATAAAACAATACTGGATACAGCTGGAATTCTCAAAAATGCAAACCTGACAGTCCCTCATAGCCAGCCAGGAAATAGAATGTGATGTGTGGTACAGCTGTCTTGGCTTTACAAGAATTGTTGCAGACTGCACTTCTCTATTTTTTGATCATCTGCATGGTAATGCTAAAATCTTCGATGTTCTTGCCACATTTGTGCTGCTTCCTTCCATTGTGTGAAATCCTGAACTTGAGCATCCTTCAACTTTCTTGTTTTGCCATGGAATTGAATATGCAGTCTGTAGAGATAATGCAGAAGAATTTTTCAGCTTCAACAGTCTGTGCAACCTATCTTACTGAATTATGAGGGAAAAGTATTATAAGTGTAGATAATTTTTGTACTTTAGAGATTATAATTCCCCAAGAGAATTACCGTGTGTCCTGGGTTCAGCTGGGATAGAGTTAATTTTTACAGGAACCTGGGAGGTGGGGGGGCATAGCCGGGGCAGCTGACCTGAACTAGCCAAGGAGCTATTCCATACCATGTGACATCGTGCTCAGTATATAAATGGGGAGCGGGCCGGGGGGAGGGCTCTCGACTTTTAGTGGCGGAGCGTCGGGTTCCGGGTGGTGAGCAGTTGCACTGTGCATCACTCTTTTTGTATATTCTTTCGTTAGTACCGTTGTTGTTGTTGTAACCTTTTTTTGTGTTGTCCCAGTAAACTGCCCTTATCTCAACCCTCGAGGTTCCGTTTTTTTCTTTCTTTTCTCTCTTCCGTCTCCTCCCCATCCCACCGGACGGGGGCGGGAGGAGTGAGCGAGTGGCTGCGTGGTCCTTTGTTACTGGCTGGGCTGAAACCATGACAGTCCTTTTTGGCGCCCAGTGTGGGGCATGAAGGGTTGAGATAATGACAGATCTGGCCAGAGCGTGTTGAAACAAATTTGTCATACGCATTTCTTATATTAGATAAATAGATGTTAGTCACAATGTTGATTCATTTGTTTACATAGTGGCGTTTTGTAAGTTCTTATAAGCTCTATGTATTGCCTGTAGTTACGTTTCTCACCTCTGGGAGAGTGATTGGGATTATCATTTTGCTGTACTCGGCAATGTCAACTTGTGAAATGATTACATCACTGGTCATGAGGTTAAGCTGGTATCTGTATGAGGCAGCGATATAATTTCCATACTTCGGGCACCTTCTATCGGATTTTATTGGTAATTACACTCAATCCATGGGGAAGTTAGGGGGGGATACTTGCCCCCGTCCGTTCGCCTCCCTTCTCTCCTTCCGACTAATTACAACAGCTTTTGAGAATTTTGAATATCCTTGGGATGCGCAAGCCAGTGTGCTGTTAGTGCTATGCCTCCTGAATATGTTTCAGGTCTTGTTTAGGGCTACAAAAAGGCTCTTTAAGAGTACCACCCAGAGATCTGCCCCAAAGCTCGATATTCATGGGTGGCATGGCATGTGGGAGGATATGGGCAGGTATCTAGAGAACTTCTCACCTCCAGTGGCTTGGAAGTTCACTCCTGAACAACTACAGAACCCTCGTGAAGTGGTAGAATATTTGAAAGAAAAATGCTGTGGCTATTCCAAAGACGTACAAGTCACTGCACTGTGCTGGGCCCTGGCCAGTATCTACCAAACACTGCTTGATATTAGGCAGCACCCTCAGGGGGAAAAGGGGGAAAAGATGGAAAACAGGAAAACAGGCACCGTGACTACCCCAACCCTGACAACAGGCACCGTGGCTACCCCTGCCCTGGCAACAGGCAGTGTGGCCACCCCAACCCCGGTGACAGATACTGCAGCTAAACCAGAGAACCAACCTGTGCCAGAATCAGTCGCCCCTGTACAGAAAAAGAAACACACAAAGAAATCAGTTCGTTTAGTGAGAGATGAAGATGAACCAGGGTCATCACGAGAACAGGAGAAAGAGGCAGAACCTGAAATAATTACCTGATCTCTATCCCTGGGTGAGTTGCGTGACATGCGAAAAGATTTTAGCCGCCACCCAGGTGAGCACATTGTTACCTGGCTGCTCCGATGCTGGGATAATGGGGCTAGTAGTGTGGAATTAGAGGGTAAGGAAGCCAAGCAGTTGGGATCTCTGTCTAGGAAAGGGGGCATCGACAAGGCGATTGGGAGAAAAACACAAGTGCTCAGCCTCTGGAGGTGACTTCTGTTAGGTGTAAAGGAAAGATACCCCTTCAAGGATGAAGTTACATGTCACCAAGGCAAGTGGACCACCATGGAGAGAGGTATCCAGTACCTGAGGGAATTAGCTGTGCTGGAGGTGATTTATAATGATCCAGAAGATGCGCAGTCACCCACAGATCCAGATGAAGTCCAATGCACACAACCCATGTGGCGGAAGTTTCTACGAAGTGCACCACCAACCTATGCCAACTCATTGGCAGTAATGTCCTGGAAAGAAGGCTACGGACAAACGGTGGATGAATTGGCTGTCCAACTCCGGCAATACGAAGGAAGTCTCTCTTCCTCCCTACGGGCCTGTGTCTTGGCTGTAGAGGAATTGTCCTGAGAGTTCCAGCAATTCAAAGTGGATATGTCCTCCTCCCTACCTGTACAGGCCCGCATCGCAGCTATTGGGAGTAAGCACTCCTCTGCCCAAGAGAGAGGAGAGAGAAAGTACACACGATGGGCTAACCTTTGGTTTTACCTGCATGACCATGGAGAGGACATGAGGAAGTGGGATGGAAAACCTACCTCAGTCCTGGATGCACGGGTACGGGAGTTGCAAGAAAAAGCAACCAGAAAAGAGGATTCTTCTTGGAAAACTGCTGCTCCAGTTTCCCGTGAGCAGTCCCCCAGACGCAGTAGATGGGCTGATCCCATTTCTGATCCTCTTGAAGGGACTTCTGATTCACGTGTGCAAAAAGTGAGTAACGGATATTCTAACCAGGATTAGAGGGGCTGTGCCTCCAGCCAGGTGGAGGAGAGGGACAACCAAGTCTAGTGGACAGTGTGGATTCGATGGCCTGGCACATCAGACCCACAGGAATATAAGGCTGTAGTAGACACTGGTGCACAATGCACCCTACTGCCATCAAGTTATAAAGGGGCAGAACCCATCTGTATCTCTGGTGTGACAGGGGGATCCCAAGAACTAACCGTATTGGAAGCTGAAATGAGTCTAA
Source organism: Harpia harpyja (assembly GCF_026419915.1). Taxonomy (NCBI): domain Eukaryota; kingdom Metazoa; phylum Chordata; class Aves; order Accipitriformes; family Accipitridae; genus Harpia; species Harpia harpyja. The sequence continues at coordinate 85,061,309 of NC_068969.1, read as the reverse complement.
CCGGGAATGAGTGGCATAAACACCCCATTGCAACTGGCCCAGAGGCCCCGTGCATCCTTGGTATAGATTACCTCAGGAGGGGGTATTTCAAGGACCCAAAAGGGTACCGGTGGGCCTTTGGTATAGCTGCATTGGAGACGGAGGAGATTGAACAGCTGTCTACCCTGCCTGGTCTCTCTCAAGACCCTTCGGTTGTGAGGTTGCTGAAGGTTGAAGAACAACAGGTGCCAATTGCTACCACGACGGTGCACCGGTGGCAATATCGCACCAACCGAGACTCCCTGATCCCCATCCATAAGCTGATTTGCCAATTGGAGAGCCAAGGAGTGATCAGCAAGACTCACTCACCCTTTAATAGTCCCATATGGCCAGTGTGGAAATCTAATGGGGAATGGAGACTAACAGTGAATTATCGTGGGCTGAATGAAGTCATGCCACCGCTGAGCGCTGCTGTGCCAGATATGTTAGAGCTTCAATATGAACTGGAATCAAAGGCAGCTAAGTGGTATGCCACAATTGACACTGCTAATGCATTTTTCTCCATTCCTTTGGCAACGGAGTGCAGGCCACAGTTTGCTTTCACTTGGAGGGGTGTCCAGTACACCTGGAATCGACCGCCCAGGGGTGGAAACACAGCCCCACTATTTGCCATGGACTGATCCAGGCTGCACTGGAAAAAGGTGAAGCTCCAGAACACCTGCAATACATTGATGACATCATCGTATGGGGCAACACGACAGAAGAAGTTTTTGAGAAAGGGAAGAAAATAATCCAAATCCTTTTGAAGGCTGGTTTTGCCGTAAAAGAAAGTAAGGTCAAGGGACCTGCACAGGAGATCCAGTTCTTAGGAGTAAAATGGCAAGATGGGCGTCGTCACATCCCTATGGATGTGATCAACAAAATAGCAGCTATGTCCCCACCGACTAATAAAAAGGAAACACAGGCTTTCTTAGGTGTTGTGGGCTTTTGGAGAATGCATATTCCAAATTACAGTCAAATTGTAAGTCCTCTCTACCAAGTTACCCGGAAGAAGAAAGATTTTAAATGGGGGCCTGAGCAACGACAAGCCTTTGAACAAATTAAGCAGGAGATTGTTCATGCAGTAGCTCTTGGGCCAGTCCGGGCAGGACAAGATGTTAAAAATGTGCTCTATACTGCAGCTGGGGAGAATGGCCCTACCTGGAGCCTCTGGCAGAAAGCGCCTGGGGAGACCCGAGGCCGACCCCTGGGGTTTTGGAGTTGGGGATACAGAGGATCCGAGGCTCGCTCTACTCCAACTGAAAAAGAGATATTGGCAGCATATGAAGGAGTTCGAGCTGCCTCAGAAGTGGTTGGTACTGAAACACAGCTCCTCTTAGCACCCCGACTGCCAGTGCTGGGCTGGATGTTCAAAGGGAAAGTCTCCTCTACACATCATGCAACTGATGCCACGTGGAGTAAGTGGGCCGCACTGATCACACAATGAGCTCGCATAGGAAACCCCAGTCGCCCAGGAATTGTGGAAGTGATCATGGACTGGCCAGAAGCAAAGATTTTGGAATGTTGCCAGAGGAGGAGGTGACACAGGCTGAAGAGGCCCCACTGTATAATAAACTGCCAGAAAATGAGAGGCAATATGCCCTGTTCACTGATGGGTCCTGTCGCATTGTGGGAAAACATCGGAGGTGGAAGGCTGCTGTATGGAGTTCTACATGACTAGTCGCAGAAACTGCTGAAGGAGAAGGTGAATCGAGTCAGTTTGCAGAAGTGAAAGCCATCCAGCTAGTGTTAGACATTGCTGAAAGAGAGAAGTGGCCAGTGCTCTATCTCTATACTGGCTCATGGATGGTGGCAAATGCCCTATGGGGGTGGCTACAGCAATGGAAGAAGAGCAACTGGCAGCGCAGAGGTAAACCCATCTGGGCAGCCGCACTGTGGCAAGATATTGCTGTTTGGATAGAGAAGCTAGTGGTAAAAGTACGTGTATTGGCTTTGTGTGGCAAGGTTTTGGTAGTGGGGGGGTTACGGGGGTGGCTTCTGTAAGAAGCTGCTGGAAGCTTCCCCTGTGTTCGAGAGAGCCCATACCAGCCAGCTCTAGGACGGACCCGCCGCCGGCCAAGGCCGAGCCAATCAGCGATAGTGGTAACGCCTCTGTGATAACATTTTTAAGAAGGAAAAAAAGTTGGGACAGAGGGTATTCGGCAGCCGGAGAGAGAAGTGAGAACATGTAAGAGAAACAACCCTGCGGACACCAAGGTCAGTGAAGAAGGAGGGGGAGGAGATGCTCCAGGTGCCGGAGCAGAGATTCCCCTGCAGCCCGTGGGGAAGACCATGGTGAGGCAGGCTGTCCCCCTGCAGCCCGTGGAGGTCCACGGTGGAGCAGATATCCACCTGCAGCCCGTGGAGGACACCACGACAGAGCAGGTGGGTTCCCGAAGGAGGCTGTGACCCCGTGGGAACCCTGCGCTGGAGCAGGCTCCTGGCAGGACCTGTGGATCTGTGGAGAGAGGAGCCCACGGAGCAGGTTTTCTGGCAGGACTTGTGAACCTGTGGGGGACCCATGCTAGAGCAGTCTGTGCCTGAAGGACTGCACGCCATGGAAAGGACCCATGCTGGAGCAGTTCGTGAAGAATTGCAGCCTGTGGGAAAGACCCACATTGGAGAAGTTCGTGGAGGACTGTCTCCTGTGGGTGGGACCCCACGCTGGAGCAGGGGAAGAGTGTGATGAGTCCTCCCCCTGAGGAGGATGAAGCGGCAGAAAATAACGTGTGATGAACTGACCGTAAACCCCATCCCCGTCCCCCTGTGCCGCTGGGGGGTTGGTAGAGAATCCGGGAGGGAAGTTGTGCCCGGGAAGAAGGGAGGGGTGGAGGGAAGGTGTTCTGAGATTTGGTTTTATTTCTCATTAACCTACTCCGGTTGATTTGTAATAAATTGAGTTAATTTTCCCCAAACTGAGTCTGTTTTGCCCGTGATGGTAATTGGTGAGAGATCTCTCCTGTCCTTATCTCGACCCACAAGCTCTTTGTTATATTTTCTCTCCCCTGTCCAGCTGAGAAGGAGGGGGAGTGATAGAACGGCTCTGATGGGCACCTGGCGTCCAGCCAGGGTTAACCCACCACAGTACGTCACTTAGATGCTCATGTACCCAAGAGTCGGGCCACTGAAGAACATCAACCAGCAGGCAGATCAGGCTGCCTAGATTGAAGTGTCTCAGGTGGACCTGGACTGGCAACATAAGGGTGAGCTATTTATGGCTCAGTAGGCCCATGATACCTCGGGCCACCAGGGAAGAGATGCAACATATAGATGGGCTCGTGATCGAGGGATGGACTTGACCATGGACTCTATCGCACAGGTTATCCATGAATGTGAAACATGTGCTGCAATTAAGCAAGCCAAGCGGCTAAAACCCCTGTCGCATGGAGGGCGATGGCTGAAATATAAACAGTGGGAGGCCTGGCAGATTGACTATATCACACTCCCACGAACCCGCCAAAGCAAGTGCCATGTGCTTACAATGGTGGAAGCAACCACTGGATGGCTGGAAACATATCCTGTGTCCCACGCCACTGCCCAGAACACTATCCTGGGCCTTGAAGAGAAAGTTTTATGGCGACACGTCGCCCCAGAAAGAATAGAGTTGGACAACGGGACTCACTTCCGAAACAACCTCATAGACACCTGGGCCAAAGAACATGGCATTGAGTGGGTACATCACATCCCTTATCACGCACCAGCCTCCGGAAAAATTGAACGATACAATGGACTGCTGAAAACTACATTGAGAGCAATGGGGGGCGGAACTTTCAAACATTGGGATACACATTTAACAAAAGCCACCTGGTTAGTTAATACTAGAGGATCCGCCAATTGGGCTGGCCCCGCCCAACCAAGACTTCCACATACTGTAGAAGGGGATAAAGTCCCTGTAGTGCGCATGAGGAGTATGTTAGGAAAGACAGTCTGGGTTAGTCCCCCCTCAAGCAGAGACAAACCCATCCAAGGGGTTGTTTTATCTCACGGACCTGGGTACACCTGGTGGGTGATGCAGAAGGATGGGGAAGTTCGATGTGTACCTCAGGGAGATTTGATTTAGGGAGAGAATAGCCAGTGAATTAGGCTGTATGATATTTAACTGCTAAATAACCTGCCAATGTATGTCATTGTATCTATAGTGTCTATATGCCATATCAAGGGTATTACTGTAAGAATTACCCAAATGACTGAAGGATGGACTTTCAAACCGAGCCAAGTACAACAGTGATAGAACTTGAACTGGTGCCCAGCAATTTCCTCAAGATCAACCTCTTCGACCTGCAGGCCAAGGGTGTGGGTTGCACCAAATGTACCGGCCACAAGTTCCAGAGGCAGCATACAACAACCTAACACCTCACACTATCTCTCTTATCCTGAAGAACTGTTACAACAGATGGAGCCCCAAAGTCATGGACTAAATAAAATTGATGGACACATTGGAGGGATAGCCCATTGACTAAGGGAATACTATTTGTGTGTGTGTGTGGGGGGGGGGGGGGGGGTGTCCATATACATATATATATATATGACAAGGAAAGTGGTAGTAGTTGATTGGAAAATGTAAGATCTGGGCATGATGTAGATGGTATAGAATAAGGGGTGGATAATGTCCTGGGTTCAGCTGGGATAGAGTTAATTTTTACAGAAACCTGGGAGGTGGGGGGGCATAGCCAGGGCAGCCGACCTGAACTAGCCAAGGAGCTATTCCATACCATGTGACATCGTGCTCAGTATATAAATGGGGAGCGGGCCGGGGGGAGGGCTCTCGACTTTTAGTGGCGGAGCGTCGGGTTCCGGGTGGTGAGCAGTTGCACTGTGCATCACTCTTTTTGTATATTCTTTCGTTAGTACCGTTGTTGTTGTTGTAACCTTTTTTTGTGTTGTCCCAGTAAACTGCCCTTATCTCAACCCTCGAGGTTCCGTTTTTTTCTTTCTTTTCTCTCTTCCGTCTCCTCCCCATCCCACCGGACGGGGGCGGGAGGAGTGAGCGAGTGGCTGCATGGTCCTTTGTTACTGGCTGGGCTGAAACCATGACACCATGTCATGCAGCTTCAATTAACAGATGAAGACAAAAAGCTTAATTGACTTCTGTACAGCTGGGGCTGCTGGCTGCTGACTTTCTTGAAACTCAGCTGATAGATTTGCAAAGTGTTCATTCCTTTTTTAAAAAAATATATTTTTTACTTATTAAGAAAAATAGGATTTGCTCATTGTTCTTTTTTTCAAATAAAACATTCAGTTTGATGTGGACTACATTTCCTGCAGTGGACCAGCATTTTAATAATGGTTACAGAACTGTGTTTCACACTTCATTATTACAGTGCAGTCCATGGAATTTCCTTATTTGTACAGTGTTAGCATTTTTTACATAATTGTTAATTGTTTATATTTGTAAAGTAGACCAACAGAATAGAAGGAAAACAAGTAGGAAAATAATAGTATCAAATAAGAAGGAAAGAACACACCATGGGTAAAACATAGAACAGATATCAATATTGGTGTCACTGAGAAAACTGACACTACTTATAGAGCATTCACCTTCAAAATGCTACATGAAATATACCTTGTAACACTCCGCCCTGTGAGCATTACCAAAATTATTCTGAAAATGTTATTTTGAAGGAATATTTTACTAACAATTTGGTCTTGCTTCAGTAAGGAATAACCTTTTTAAATTTTGACCTCAAGAGAGATCAGATTCTTAGCTTGCAGGCCTCTTCATGGTGAGCATACCAGACATGCACACCCACCCTGGGTAAGCTCAAAATACCAAAAATCTAGGTGGATATGAAGTAAGCACACTGCTAAAAGACCTTTGTCAGAATCATATTTCCTCTATAGAGTTTAAAAGCCTGGATGAGCACTAGCATTAACCCATCATTAGGAATCCCAGATATTGAAGAATAGAGTCTAGATGTTCTCTATGAAAGCCTTAGCTGCCATGTCCTGAGGGGGGGAGGCATAAAGGACAATTACTCTTTTAAACTTCTATTAATTTCTTATACTTTTGGTATTACAGCACAAATAAGGACTCCAGCCAAAATGACACAAGGGCAGCAGGAAACTTCACACGATAGAGCCAGAAAAGTCTTGCAGAACCAAGTTACAATCACCTGCGTCCCACAATGCAGGCACTCACAGCTGGATCATGGATTGTAGAAGTTGCTAGTCAATTCCTGAATATATAGCATAATCATCAGTTCTAAATGTTGCCTATCCATGTTTTTATAGCATTTTAAAGATGAATGCTTTCAATATTGAATTTCAGTTACTCAATTTCAATATTTCTTTTTCATTATTTTCACTATTTATTCAGTATTTTTATGTTCTATGTTTTATTCATGGCACCTTTTTGTTTTCTTGCCTTTTTTGAATTTGTGTTTGTTTATTTGTTGATATCTTCCATTCACCCTATATTGCATTTATTCTTCTTGCACGGTCTCATATCTGCTTGTCTCTTCTCTTTCAGAGTTGCCCAGTCCCTATTTCTTTATGCAGATAGTACAAATGTACTATCTAAAATTTGTAAGAGCCCTGGTCTTTCAAACAATGGCATTTAGCACTTCAGAGGTCATGAACCCCTTTATATATGGTTTATATTCCATTCACACACTTACTGAATTTTTATTGTGCTGTTGTTCCTAACAGTTGCCATTGAGCTTTTTTTCCCAAACTGTCCATAGTGAAATGTTTCCTTTATTTTAAGAAGCTTTTGAATTTCATACTTGTGGTAAGAAAATAAAAAGGTAGATCAGTTTTTCAAGCCATCAAATATAGCCATCCTTTAAAAAGAGATTATAAATATTGATGGATAAATTTTGCTTTTGTTGTTTATCACAACGTTATTGAAAATATAGCTGTCTTTTAGCTCTGTTACAGTGTGTTAATTAGGGACTTGGGCATGAAGTCAAAATCACTGATAATAAAAACTACTTCATTTAATAAATCTGAGATCTCTTAAGCCACATGGATTTCATGTCCTATGAGGTGCTACATTAGCATTAGTTTAGAATGGAATTAAGATATCATTTTTAAAGGTAGGACCATGAGAAAATACCATTGGATATCTCTAAGAATTGTGTGTCTATGTAAGTTAAATATATTTCATACATTTTATAATGATAAAGCAGAAAAATCCTCTGTTTTAGCCTATTGCACAAATTGTTAGGAACAACTTTGCTAGTATCTGGCCATCCAAACGTGAAAAATAAAATTAAGTTATGGGGGGGACACAAAGGCGCAAAAGTCTGCTTTCCTCAAATTCACATTGCAAGTCAGCAGCATACACTTCAAATCAATGAAGAGCCAATTTTGAGTAACACTGCTTCTCAAACTGGAGCACATTCATGTAGGGGAGTAATTTGCATTATATCAGGGATCTGTTGTGTCAGTATCACCTTATGGTGTGTCTAATACTTAATGCCTCTTGCAAATTATAACTTACAGTAGGTATATCTTCTCTGTCATCTTTTGGAGGGAAGAAAAAGAGAAGGGGAGGAATCAGTATGGAAGCAGGAAGGGAGTTTTGCTAGAATAGCTTGTCATAGGGTGGGAAATAAGACCTCTAGTGTCACAGGGATGACTAGAATAAGTGTATCGTAGCTCTGATCCTGAAATCAGAGCTGAAGTAGCTGCCTCTAAAATAGAAGAAAGCATATTATATTTGTTTGGGTTCAAGCCAATAACCCAACGAAAGCAGTCTATAAATTAGGACTTGGGTGTTGGCATCTATCTATGATTGTAAGTAGGGTCCAGTTGCCTCATTCTCAGACCTTTCTGCCCCAAGTTTTTTGTGGACTTTGCTGTAACAGTATCTAGATGCATCCTTGAAAGCAAATCTCCCTTCCCTGGGCTGGGTGTTATACTGCTATTACGTAATAATAGCAGGAGCAGAGGACTGAACCCAGTCTTCGTAAGAAAGCTAGGGAAGTAAGTATTGCAGATGTTACCGCAGGGACACATCCAGGATTCGCAGGCCTAATCTGCAGGAAACATTGTAAAACTGAGAACTGTCCTCCCTCTAACATAAACACTTGAAGCTCCCTTCACTGTAGCAACTAGAGTGTTCTCACTCCAGTGCCGCCTCTTTGGTGGCATGCTGGCTGCAGCACTGTTGCTCCTCTGAGGAGCCCGTCCTGTCCTTTTCTGTCTAGTGTCCTGTACCAACCTCTGCTGACTTGTCTCAGTTCTTTTGGTGAGATGCAGTTTCTTGGCCCTTTCCCTTTGCTCCTCAGGTAGTGAACCCAAGGTAAGTATCAGCTTACCTTGTTCTATTGTGAGCCTACTTGCTGGTATGCTTGCCAGTGGGAGGAAATGCCCTAACCCTAGCAGAGTTGAAGCATTTACAGCCCTCAAATGCAACTTAGAACCTCACTCTCTCAAGGAGGGGTGGGACAATGATTCCCTACCTAAGCTAGACCACCTTCCCTGTTTTTGCCTGGCCAAGCTAAATGCTACACCAGATCAACAGGTAGAAGTAATTTAACATTTTCCCCTTATTGATACTCTGTCTGAGCAGTCCTGAAAAGAAAAAAGCCTCTTTCTCTTCCAAGCACCGACCCTTGAATTGACACATCTTATCGTTTGTACATGTATGAATATGTAGCTATTATGTATATGGGTGGACTTGTTGGTTGCCACGGAATGCTAAGATATTTCTCTATCTTTGCAAAGCACAAGTGAAGGTTTTCTGGATTACTACTCATAAGTGCTTTAGGTATTAATTGCTTTAGCTGGAAATAATAGCGTGTAGTGTTCTTTGCAAATAAATGGTGTGTTCTTTCATTGTTGTATATCCTCCTAAGAGGAGTATGGAGGAATTATCTTGGTTGTACTGAGAAACAGTACAAATTCATATTCCATAACTAGCAGTCTTGAAGTACTCCTAAACACACTATAGAGACAGCAATTCTTGTAGAACAAAAGTAGAAATATGTGAAGTGTCCCTGTTAGCTATGTCCCAGACAGTTACAGCCAAACTAACATAACAGAACTTACCACATGATTGTGTAAGTGTAATAAAACCCAACACAAGCTTCATTTCTTTCTAATGAATGAAAGGATTTTGTGAAGTACTAAACATCTTTGGGGACAATAATATTCACTCACTTGGGTGTTGTGAATTTTTTTCCTGTTCTTGGATATGCAAAAAAGAGCATGGCTGAACCTGAAGCAGACATTTTTCTTTTCTAGACCATTATACCACATGCCACAGAAAATCCTGTCAAGAAGTAGGTTGTCCCAAGATAAAACACTGTAGGCCTTACCTATTTACTCGCCTTTTACTGAACATTAGAAGTTTCTTACATGGGTATCTGCACAACTGCCTTTTTGAATTGTTGATGAGATCAAAGGCTAATTTTTAGATTTCATTTTATATTATGGAAGTAATTCTGATTATTGGGAAAATTTGTGTTTAAGCTTCTATAAATAAAATGAGCCTTGAATTGTCACAGATTGTGTCTAAACCTGAGAATAGGTGCATCCTTCCAAACTCAGTGTCCAAGTGTGCTCTGCAGCTGCTTGTCATCTGGAAGAAAACTGGATGTGCAATGCCTCCCTTCCTCCTTTGTTTTGGAAGGACCTGCATGAACATGGACTATAGGAGGACTTGAACATCCTCTGTCCAGGCCCATGTACTAAATCACTGGGAAAACAGGGTCTAGGGTGAGTTGTCATGTGCTTTTTTTTCCCCCAGAAATAGCTATACTAGCCTTTAAAAATATAGTTATATTAATTCACTTCTACGATACGGCATTCTGTTTGAGTAAGCTGTGTCTGTCAATCAATGAAATCATTCAGTTGCTCTCTGTGGAATAGAAAAATTACAGAATTTATATCTAGAAAAACTGATTGATTTACCAAATGTAGGAACTCTTTTATTCTCTTTTTTCATTTTCACTGGAGATTCACAGGGGCATTTTATTAGTCAAAGTTTGAAAGTATTTTTCTAGTATGGAAAAAAAATAGCTATGAAATTTGCATTCATTAGTGAAGACAACAAATTAAGAGAGACATATGAAAACATAATAGTTACTTAAAATATTCTTGGTCTTGCTAAAGCAAAAGCAGAATGTTCCTTTTATTTCAGTGTTCTGTTCAAAGCATTCTGTTTTCACAAAAAGCTGTTTTGCTAGAAATTCACTGTGGCAGAAAACAGCATTATGCATTTGACCAGGTGCACTGGCTCACTGTGTTAAAGGTGGACACCTGGGATCCTGCATTAGACTTGCAGAGAATATGGAAATATTGCAGATGAAAACAGATAGGTAGAAAGTAGGTGAGTGTGCATTTTCAGATTTTCTAATTAACAGACTTTTGGTGATATGAGTAGGTGGCTCTTTACATTCTCTTGAGTTACTGGCTAAAATGTAGAGATTCTTTTTGTTTCAATGCACAGCTCTGTGGGGACCTGAAAACTGAATTTTTACCTTAGAGGTCTTCCTGAAGACCTCTGGGGTTCGTACTGCTGAAAACAAACATCTGTAGGGAATGTGATGTAGTTATCCATTTTTATCTGATAATTTTGATCTTATCTTTCAATATCTTTCACTTTGTCCTAGCTTAAAGCACAGGTAAGGTTATTCTTTACCATTCTAATTGTCATATTAATCATCAGTTATCATATTGTTTCTGCATACTGACAGTCACTTGAAAGTAATGATTATGGTTGCTCTTGTTTGAAGCTCTACAATTCAAACAAGCTTGTAGTGGTTTTCTGTGTGGATTTCTTTTTTATATCTTTTATCCTGCTATGTGATTTAAAGCAAACACTGTGGCGAAATCAAGTGTTTCAGATTGTACATGCTGGTTACATGATGGTCTGAATAATCTGCCTTACAAACTAATAATAAATTATTAGTGCTAAGGCAGTATCAGTATGAGCAAAAGAAACCTCATGAGATCTTAGCAGTGAAATAATATATATTGTGGTTGACACTCTGCCCTGATAAAGATCTTTGCGTTGTGCCAAACTCAAGTGTCCTGGGTCAAGTTTCAAGATGTGTTGGGTTAATTCCTTGGAAGACTCATGTTGGAAAAGTCAGAAGACAATGCAGATGCACAAAGTCACATTTCAGGACTCACAGTTCACATGCCTGCTATCCAGGCTATAACACTATCCAGACTGCTAAAAGGCAGCTGCTGCTTTGTTGCTTGTTGTAACATCCAGGCAGGGTACCTGTGCTGTGTACTTTGCCTGAGATGGAGCCAGTAAGCAGCTAAGAACTCTCCAAGTTGCATTTAGGGACCTCTCTACTTCCTACTGTATCTTCCAAAAGTATTTGGTAAAATCTGTCTTTTCTTGAACAAATCCTCTTCTCCTACCAAGTGACCACTCTTGATTCCACTACAGTAGCGAGTGCCAAACTAAGTATGAAGAGTTACTTCATACTGAGTGAAAACTTAGTGGTGTGTAATTCAGTGCACTTCCTTCCTCATGCAGCTTGGAAAAAGAAGGACATAAGCACCCCAAAATGTGTTTAAAATCAATAGTGTTGATTACTTCTGATTTTTTGCAGTGAGAAAGCCTTCTGTCTTAATTTTGGCTATAAAAATTATATACAGTTTTACTGGATATATTTGATACATGTTAGTTTTTCCTCATGTTTGCTGAATTGAAAAATGAGCAAAAATTAATATGGAGAATGTATACCTAATCATGGAAATGCAGTGTCATTTGTCTCCAGCGTACAAGAGACAGAAGTAATGCCCAGCCACTGCATGATGAACCATATTTATTCTAAACTTGACATTTCTACAGTATTTAAATTTAAATGGCTTTAGTGAGAGCACTGAAACACATACTGTCTTCTTTTTGCTAATAGGAACCACAATAATCTCTTTATTACAACTTTTGAGTCTCTGTCCTTGGTCTGCTGGTAAATACTGCAAAATCCACACAGCATGGGAAAACTATTAGACTTATGAACTAACTTGACCATGCATAGAAATCACCTAAACACTGAGAACAGACTTTATTAAATTATACTGAACTTTGCATAAACAAACACAGACCATACATATCCTTTCCACCCCCACCCCCTATTTTCTAACTACTGACTGTTTCTTGTACCAAACAGGCTTTCATTGCTTGCTTTTGGTTACCATATGGTATACCAGTTTAAATGAGAATACTTGATTGGATATTTACAACTACTTTAGTAGTCTTGATGGTAGTCATTGAGTACACAGCTTCAATAAATTATCCTTTTATGTATTCTATTATGCATCCTACCATCTTTTGGGGGGGGTTTAGGGAGTATATTTGGAGGAAAGAATAGAAAGTCAGTTATGAAAAATGCAGAAAAATGCAATAAAGAATTTGCTCAAATTGATAACTTTCACAAAAAGGGTAGATAAAACATTGCAGCACATATGCAGTCATATTTACAATAGTTTGTATTGACAAATAAGAGGACCATGTTGCTTATTTGAAAATATGGTCATGTAATATTGAAAAATTTCACATATTTTGAATTAAAAAGTTCCTAGAGATGCTTTACTTAGGTCTTCACTTTTTTGTCAACCCATACTTGGGAGGTTTTTGTGTCTCTGACAGATTACAGAGGTCATTAAGTTAAAAGGAGACGATTACTAGTTTTCCTCAAATTGCTGTTGATAGCTGATGGAAAAGTAATGGTCAAGAGAGGAGTCTTCAATGAAAGCAAAGATCCTCTCAAGGTTAAAAGGTGTTAGGTCTGTGCTCATAGATAGAGTGAAACAGATTCAGGTTGAGATGACCGCAATTAATGTGAACAGTGGATTACAGATAAAAATTAGCCAAGGAACATCTCTGGAAATGATCACAGTGCGCATCATGACCTTAAATGTGTGCTTTCAGAAGTATGTTAAAGAAGCTAATGAGTCTCTGGAACTCATTTGCAAAACTCCATCAGTTCAGTGTGCAAAGTGTACTGTAGTAAATATATATAAGTAGCTTGTGAGAATGCTGCCATTTCTTTTGTCCATTTTCAGTGCAATAAAGCAAAGCTGATCAAACTGATGCAGACTAGTCCTACAAAGTCTCATAGAGTGGTTCATGATAGTTCATAGAGAGTCATGATTTCTGGCAGTGGAAATGTGGTGACAGCCATGGTAGTAGAGGTTTACAAGAAGTCTCAACTGTTTTTGTGCAGCGCATCACCGTGATCCCAGAATGCACTTTCTAGGAGTCCACAAAAATTTTCAGTGATTTTGTTCAACCCAGATGTTTGCCTGATTGCTGATATCTAAACTCATCACGACTTAGTTGTCATTTTTTTTCAGCTCTAGATCACACAGTGCTTTATATCTAGTATCTCCAGGGCAAAAGGACATAGAGGGAATTGACAAGTTTCCACTTTTACTGAGCATTTGCATCAAGGAATATAGGATTACTGTTTTAAAGAATGAATGAAGATGAATAGAATAAAATTTGTAAAAATTTTACTTTAGGAGAAAATAACTTTCCCTTTCCTTTTTAATTGTTTGTGTTCTTAGCCTTTTTCTGACTTACTGATAAACATCTCTAATAACCTATTGTGATCTTCCACTATCTGTTTCTCCAGGCAAACTTCCTCAAAGCTTAAAAACTGGTTGTTAACTATAAGTAAAAAGTGAGTAATGAAGTAAAATGAGTGAAGTAAAAAAAAATGAGTATTTCTGAGTGAAGTGGTGAAAGCAATAAAATGTATACTTTGAATTCTAAATATAACAAACATTCTGTGTCCTTTCCCTTTTTCAGATTCTTTGCTTTGTTCTGCTAGAAATAGTTCTGTAAAAAGTTAAAACCCAACTGTTTTAAAGTGTGATTTACTAATGTGGCCTCCTCACCACTGAAGCTGCTATTTGTACTGAGGTTATAAATGAAAGGTGAACCATCCTTAAGGAGATTTATATCTACCCCATCTGTGTGGTGTGGGGAAGTTACAGTTATGTCATCTATGGACTTGATGGATCTACAGGAATTCTCGAATACGAATCAGAGAGGCTGTCTTCACTTTTGCTTCCAGTGATTTGTTTGTCTTTTCTGTGGGGGACAGATGCTCAGTATTGCCTCCTGTGTGATCTCAGGCTATGGTGAGCTCTCTCAGAAGGGGACGGGATGCTGTCCTAAGGGTGCTGAGCCAAGTACACCATAAAGGAAGATTTGTACTGTGTATGCCCCCACCAGACAGAAATCACATCGCTTTATTAGTCTTAATATAGCAAAGACCTGTGCAAATAAGTATATGAATGATTCACAGTTACCTAGAAAGCATAGATATCATGAGTGCCTCCATGTCATTATATTAGCTGTACTGTACTGTGATACTTCAGAGACCCAAATACCCATGTCATTCTTTCTCTGGTGCTGAGACGCTTTGTTGTGTGTAGCAAATGGACAATGTATGGGGTGGGACAATCTTTTGTGTGCTATCTCAGTTCCTGCATAAGCATTTAGAAATGTTTAGAGATCACGCACAGATTACTGGGTCACTAAAAGGGTATTTAGGAGTTAAAGCAATTAAATTATGCTTTGAAATATTATACTTATCTGCTCCCATAATTCATCAAGGTGCTTAGACGTATGAATGACATGTCCAAATCAGTGTCAGAAGTTCAAGTCAGATTATAGTTTAATAAATGGTTTAATTGAATTCTGGACAAGTTTTGAAAAATCTTTTCTATGACAGGCAAGTTTTCAAAAATTCACCAATTACTTGGCAGTGCTGTATTAGCAAATTGTTGTTATATTTCTTTCAGAAAATACCAACTATGGTCTTTTATATGACATGTCTTTAGATTGAGAAGTGTAATTCCTTCCTTCACCTGACTTTTATAATGTATTATGCCATTAAGACACAATGAAGCATCTTTTAATGGTCCATTAACACAAGAGTTGGATGCACTGTGTGGAGAGAAAGAATATCTTCCAGAAGTCTAACTAGTCAAAAAGAAGTTTTGAAAATCAGTATCGAAAGTCAAACTATATGTTAGGTGTTCTTCCTGTTCTGTGACTTTTTAAATGTGTACTTTTCTACGTATTGTTGCTGATACAGCATTTGGTAGGGAACTTCAAAAAATTGCCTTTAAAATTAAATCTGTAGTTAGCAGTTTATTTCCCTGTGAATGAGTCCCACATTAAAGAAAAGGTTTGTGATACAAAGAACAGAAGAAAAGAAGCTCTCAAAATTATACTGTGGACAACTGTGCCCATGGGCCCATAGGCCAAGGCTTCATAATTTAATGAAGTTCTGTTTACAGTGAGAGATGATGCTTTTCAGAAAAGAAAAGCATGCAGCCATATGGCAGAGATGCTGAAAATGGTACTTTAAAATTGAACATAATAGTTTGCATGCAAAATGGGTCCACTTAGACCAAATAGATGGGTCAGTCCTCACACTGGACAGGTAGAACAGGCTCTTAAAAATTTTCTTTTTGTAATAGGTTTTTATTGAACTGGGCATCACAGTGGAAGAGAGTACAGCTTGCCCTTCAGTAGCAGTCCTTGCTGAATACTAACACTAAACAAATCAATTACATGTCCATCAAGGATGTGAAGCGTTTCCCAGAGCAGGAAATTAGAAAATTAAAAATGTGAAAAATAAAGATGTGAGGAAAAGTCTAACCTCCTTCAAGCCTAATCACTGTGCCTGAAAAGCTGGGTAAAGAGGAAGACATACTGAATAAATTAAAAATATAAAAACTAAACATAAAAATTTTCATATGAAGCAAAATTTGAGTTGCATACAGGAAATAGCTGTACAAAACATAATCAAATGTTATCCATAGGTGTTAGTTCTGTTGAAGATAAGACACACATTTCTTTTTATTCAGATACTCTTTGAAATGCATTGTTTCACTTTTCCGTTTGCTTTTAGAATAATATCTTACATTCCAATAAGTAAATAGGATTCAAAGCCTCTCCCTGTATGGAATTAGAACTGATAGTGAAGAAACAATCAGTTATTACAGACCTTTGTAGTGTTTGGTCATTATTCTGATATAAAAGAATTCCTTGTTCTTGTGTAAATTTCTATACACTCCATGATTTGTGGTAAGATTCCCATATAAGCTTCTCACAGAAGTTTGACATGTACATGTCAGGTATATTTGGTCCTCATATGAGTTTCATACAGTACTAAGCTTCCTTTCTAGGTGTAGCTGTAGAGTGATCTAAGTTCAAAGCAGGAGGAGGAAACCTATCTCTGTTTAAGTTTGTCAGATGTCAGAATCACATTCTTAGGAGCCATTGGAATCTCAGGAACAAAATAAGTCACCTGACTGGCTGTACATTACTCTGTCCTTTGAGCCATCTCCCTTGCTATGTCTTGGGCTCCAATCCATGGCAATAAGACACTTTGCATTAACTAAATACTTAATCTATTGTATTCTTCATCTTGGATGTGTATGGCATAATTTCTGGGGTATGTGAGGGGAATTATGCCTCATGTTTGAAAAATATCTATAATCTGAGTCCTTAGGACAAAACAATTTAAATCTGCATGTGTTTAATGCAGTAATAAAAGCCAGTGTTTATTTTCTGAAAACTATGAAGATAAAATCAAAAGCAGTTAAAAACATCTGCTAGTTTAGCTAGTGTTGGGGTGTATGTTTTCTAATGAACAAAAAATGCATTGTGTGTGAAATTTAGCTTAACTGGTAATAATTTAGATAAAAAGGTGCACTGTCTTTCCCCTTTCCTCCCTTTCATCCTTTCCTCTCATTCCTCTTTCCCCACTTTTCCTGCTTTCACCCCTTTTCTCTTTTTTCTTCCTTTTCTCCCCTTTTTTATTCACCTTTACCCCTGCCTTTTCCCCCTTCTCCCCCCTGCCCCCTTTTTCTCTCTCTCCCTTTGCTTTTTTCTATAAACATGAAAAATTCTCAGTCTCTTCCCATGTCTGAGCAAGATAAATGAACTAATTTAAAATATTTTCCATGCCTCATCTGTCCACTCCACAAGCTGTCAATGAGCTTGGATTGGGAGCTTTCATGCCAATAGTCCACAGTGAGCAGTTGTATTATTTTGAAATAAGAAATTTGTTTCCATGGCAAACTTGGAACGCTTTGCAACTGTGCTGCAATCCACATACTTTTGGGTTTATGCAAGAAAGATGATACTTTATGAGATTTTTTTTAAGCAAAAGGTCATTCGCCTACCTGTCTAAGATAAAGCCATCATATTGTTCTTTTTTTTTTTTTATCTTTTGAGGGAAAGCAACAGGGGAAAAAAAAAATGGAGAAAAAACCCAACTCATTTTAAACATGTTATAATTTCAATTTTTGCTTCTGCATTTTTGATGACAACCATTTTAGCCAGTAAGTATATTAGTAACCAGTATATTTCAATTTAGTGGGAGCAATGGTTTCACAGATTTTAATAACAGCTAACTACTCCAAGACACTGCTTACCCTCTTCTGCAGTGGGATCAGATTATTCTAAATATTTACTTAGTGAAGTTAGTACAGGACTTAGAAATGAGTGAAACATTTAGAAATAACTTACTGTTTCTGAGATTCCTCAAACTGATTCATTTTAGATTGTGGAATTTTTTAAACTTCTTACACTTAATACATTTTAATATGTCTTAAAGAATGTCATAAATTTTCTGTACTGCCTTATCACTTTTGCCTGTTCAAATGACACTATTTTCTGGTTAGGTATAATGTTAACATCAACTCTGCAAAAAAATAGATTTGGGCTTTTGGCTGAAAGCTTCAGAAATAATCTTTCCTTTGTAAGCTATGCAGTCCCCCAAGCTTTTCAGAACTGAAAAAAACCTTGCTGTGAGGCAGAGCATGTTTAAATTCTGTGTGCCTTGACCCCTTCCTAAAATTAAAAAAAACCCAACCAAAACAACCAAAAAAACAACCCCAAAACAAGCAAAAAATACCCCATACCCCTCCACCCTGGAATAGCCCTTTATTCCCAGTTTTGACTTATTCAGTTGTTTATATGCCATTGATAGCACCTGGAAATAGCATGACTCACATTTGCTCGATTTACTGTAGGGGTGCCAGGTAGTTCCTGGCCAGTGGCATAACCACGCTGAATGGTTTTAAATATCCTTCTTTTCTAATGGTGTATTCTGTCCACAATAGCTTCCCTTCAACAGAGAACAACTTGACAAGCAGCTGTGTCCTCATTCAGTGTACTTCACAAGCACAATATTTTCCCTCCCAGGGGCAAAGTGCATTCACCTACATAATTGGCCATGACCCCTTCTTGCCCAGAGGACATACACTGAAGTCCATTCCCATTTTCTAATCTTTTAAGACAGAAAGCAGCACATTACTGTCATGCTAGTAGGTAAATGAAATTTTGGTATGTGTGCTTGTATTGTCAGAGGTTTCTGTTTGAATTTTAAAAGATTCTTTTTTCTAAACTTTTGAACATGGATGTCTTAAATGCTATATGATTGGCTCTTTAGTAATTTTGTTTTCTTTAGGTGTGTGTGCAAATACCTTTTTAGTTTATTGGTATCACCTTACCAACTAGCCATTCTCAGAAGGATAGAGAGTTTATTGGATAAGATATGGTGGTAACTTTGTTTTGATAAAGACTGTCTTTGCATTTTTTCATTTCAGTAAATTGCTTGCAGGATATTGCTAAGAATATAATCCTTTTAATGCTGCATCTCAATGTTCTAATTTTAACAGCTCTCTTATTAAAATGTTAAATTCTCTCTGTGTGTGTTTGTATGTATTCATATGAAGTGTTATAAAGCAATTATTATAAAATAAACTATACAGAAACAGTGATCTTCTCTGTATTGAGTATAAATAATATCACTTTTCAGAGCTGTGCTTTGCATGAAATGACAACTCATGAAGGAGTGGAGCCTGAAATGGCCATGCAGTCTCTTAAAGTTCTCTATTCATTGTCTGTTAGGGACTTTTCTGAGTTAGCAATTCTAGATGTCTTCTCTAAGTACTTTGTGTGGTCATGCTCTGTTTTAGTTGGAGATCTGTCTCTTTTGAAATCTGAATAGTACAAAGTCTGCCACTAGAATTTATCTTGATTGGTTTTGCAGAAAAAGACCTGGGGATCATGGTGGAGAAATTAAATGAATGACAAGTATGCCCTTGCAGCAAAGAGGGCCAGCTGCATCCTGGGCTTGATTTGTAAGACTGTAGACGGCAGGCCCAGGGAATTGATACATCCTTCCCGTTTCTTTGGCACTTGTAAGGCTGCACCTGGTGTCCCCACTATTGACATATAGCAGCAGGTCCAATGAAAGGCCACTGAGATGGTCAGGGCTGGAGCACAGGATGTATGCAGAGAGACTGAAGAAACTGGGTCTGTTCAGCCTGGAAAAGAGACACCTTTTTGCAGAGATCTTACTGCTTTTTATAACTAGGTAATCAGAGGATAAAGGGAAGATGGAGATGGATGCTTTCTGGAAGTGCATGGTGATGGCTTGAGAGGCAAAGAACGCAAATCAGAACATGGTGAATTCCAGTGTTGTGTAAAGAAAGGGGTTTCTTACTTTGAAAGCTAGTGGTCAAACACTTGAACAGGTGTCCAGCAAAGTTGAGGGTTCTTTGTCCTTGGAGATGTTCAAAACTGAGCTGGACAGGCCTTGTGCAACCTGATTTAGGTCTGCTTTAGGTCTGCTTTGGCAAGGTGTTGGACCACATGACCTCTGGAGGTCCCCTCCAACCTCCATTATTCTTTGACTCTATGGAAATATTTTAGCTCTCATTTTGTGCAGTTGTTTTGTCTCTGCACTATGTGCTTGGGCTAAGAAATGTGATTGTGACTGGATGGCTGGAGTGCAGAAAAGAATCTGAAGATGACTGTTGCCTTTAATTTCCAGTAATGCCTATAGGAATCGACTGGAAAGATTGCAGTTACAATATAATACTGGGACCCCTAACCACCATATCTGGCTGAGGCTGCAGCAGTGAGGCAGCAAACTGATGCCTCATCACCTTTTTAGCCTAAATGGCCCTTCACAACTTGTCAGGCATTTTAGCTTTTGTGTAAATGGTGAATCTATTCAAACTGGTCTATGCAAATCCAAAGCAAAGTTTTAATAAAAATGTTTTTTTCCTGGAGAACAAAGAAAAGGAGATTCTTTCCAGCCTCACATATTTATCATCCTGGAATTTTGCCCTTCCAATACTAGTATCAACCATTTCTTCTTGTTCATTTCAGGATGACTGAAAGATGCACTGAATACAGGCATGATGCTTCTATAAAATTAAACTTTTTAAGGCTGTGTGTTTAATTGTTCATATGGTACAATGAAGAAGCTAAAAGGTGAAAATTATGGGGGAAAAAAACCCCAAAGAAGACATGCAACATTTCAAAGCTACAGAGGAGGAAGCATTGGCAAAAAGATTTGTTTTGTCCTGTAATAAAAACGCATTTGAAAAAAGTATGTATGAATACATAAGAACTAGAGTTAAGCTAAAATCATGAGAGTCTCCTTACAAAGTCACAGAAGGGTCACAGTTACATACTAATATTTCAGAAGGGAGGTAGATATGAAGTGGGCAAAAGAAGAGTTAAGATGATTAAATTCTCAGTGTCACCTGGTGTATATGAATCTGGAAGGAAGGGGGGGGTATTCTTGTGTTCAATGACTATGTGCTAGCAGCATATTCATTATATATGTAGTGATTCTTCTTTTTGAAGGAGATCTTGGTGATTGAATATTTTCCTTTTAGTATTTATTGATAATAAGACTTTGAGGAGATAGTAGAGATATGTGTATGTGGTATTTTTATCAGTAGATCTCTAGGGTAAGATTACAGACCTCTCAAGTGCTTTCTGGGTATCTCCAACAGCATAGAAAACTAATGGTACTGCTGTAGCCTGAAAATAGAGTAGGGACTTAACTGCAGTGCTTGGTGTTGAAATCTAATTACAAATATTGAGGACTTCAAGAATACTGAAAATAAATACACGGAAGTTTACTTCCCTAGATATGGCATAGTTGTAGGTATTGCGGTGGTGACTACCAGTGTGCAGGCAACAGTTGGAGCTCTAACGAGGTCTTTTATTTCTTCCTTTTTGCCTCACGACACTCACCTTTTACAAATTAAGGAGATTACATAGTGTATCACAGGAACATAAACCTTTTCAGGCACTTTCTAAAATAAGAACTTCTTCACCAAGTGTTTTGTTTTCTATGATTGTTTTTCTTTCTCTTTTAACCTACAGTGTAAGGACTTTTTCATTACAATCACACAATCTGTGCTTCAGAAGAGCTAAGTTTTTTTTTTAACTCTACACTATGTGTTTGTCTTTCATTTGCTATGAATTAAAAAGCTATCGGTACCTTAGCAGTTTCACTGAAATAGTAGATGTATACTGCATTTATACATAATTTTGCAAGTCCTGATAATATTTTATCAGCTCTTAAAATTGTATATTAAACAATATATATATTTGTTGCCATTTCAAGATCTTTTCATGTTTAATTCAAAATTATACAACATGACTTGCAAGTTCACTCATTGAGAGTAGACCCCAACTTACATTATTTCAGAGTTATTAGAAAATAAGATTACTGTTTCTAATTGCTACTGATGCATAAATGTTATGTTTACTTCTCTGCTGGAATATATGACTAAGAGAATTTCACGTACATCTAGATAATGTCTGCCGTCTTTAATTTGCCATAGCCCCATGCTATAGGCAGACTTACTGAGTAGTAGGAAATTACAAATAATTTTCTACAAGCATTGTTTCCCCCCCTCCCTGAGGTACTGGTTGTTATGTTTGAAGTACCAGAGGGATGCAAAATAATCTTTTGATACTTTATCTAACAACATTATTAGTTAATTTTATATAATTTTCTAAACATGTTGAACAAAGAAGTAGAATAGATGATCTAAGAAACTCTTTTTCTTCACATGTTCTGATTCTCAGGTCTGTTAGTTTCATAGCTGAAATATTCAGCTTGGTTTAGATTAATCAGGAATAAAAGGAAACATAAACTGAAAAAAAAGTAATGAGCTTGTTTCCATAGAAACATGCTATACTCTCTGCCAAAATTAAGTGCTGACTTTGTATTCTGAAAGATGGTTGTGCAGACAACATGCGCTCACTGATCTGCAGATAATGTGTCAAATGTCTTCATAGTATGCATCTTCTGACTGTGTTGTGCGTCGTTAACAAATCTTTGTGCCAGTACCTTTCTACCAACTTTTGCAGTATGACTAGACTGTAATCTTTTCTCACTTCTAATCCATGTTATGGCTTTGGACTGGAGAAAGAAAAGATTAGTTTCACCGCGCATTTTATACTATATGTCTCAAGTTATAACAGTTGATAAGCTGGTGAAGCTCCTTCTGTCAATATTCTCTGTGAAATCGTTGCTCTGTTAAAATCTATGGGTATTTTACTGTTGGTCACAGTAGGACCAACATTTCATATCTAGAGTGTGATCATACACAACAGCAATATTGCTTGTCTGGTATTTATCAATTCTGATGGAAAGCAGATTCATTACAAAATGCAGAGGTGTTAAAGCAGATCTTACAGAAGAAAAAAAAAATTATCCAAGATTTTTCATTAATTTCCTAAACTTTACGATGGTGTCTCTGTCTTAGTGTTTATTTCCAGTGATACCTAGAAGGCCAAAAATGCCAAATATATAAAAGAGGATGAGAATATACAATTCAGTTACTGACTAGTAGTTAATAACCATCTGCAGCAGTAGAAGAAGAGCTTTTATGGGTTGATTTTTAGTAGTATTTGGAAATATAATAATTTTTGGAGGCTTTCTTGAAATAGCTTCTTTTTGTAGAATTTAATGCCTTACTATAGTGAGCTTCTTCGCATAAGTCATTCTTCTTGCCGAGGCATAGAAATACTTTGGGGAGAAATCAATACTCCCAAATTGTTTCCTAAAATCCAGCCTCGGCTTTCTGCTGCAACCTCAGGTTGTGCTTATTTTCATAAATCTTTGCATGAGAAAGCAGTGTTACTGTGTTTAATTAATGATCCTGTGAGGGACTGGAATTTTGTTTTGTAAATATTACTCCTTTTGAGGGAAGTAATATCAAATTCTTTATATAAGGATGCATAAAAATTATTATGAAAGCTATCAGTGGGCTTTCTTCTGCAAAACACTGGCATCCAGTTTCCTCAGACTCGTTCTTTAAAATCCATTCTGTTTATATATTTGCAATCTATTAATATTAAAGAGCTATTCCACAATTAGAAAATCCATTTGCATCAGACTGTTTTTCATTTTGGGGGCAAAAAGAGGTCATTTCACCATCTAGAAAATTGCAGTACATTCTTCTGTCCTATATTCTTAATCTCCAGTTATATAAACAATTTTATTTATTCTCCAATTCATTTTGCATCTGAATCTCTGATTAAGATTGATCCTCAGCTACTTCCCCCATTGTCTAATATCTTTGCACTAATATCTAGCAAGCATTAAGTCAAAATGACATTCTTTCTAGCTATCTAGGTTGTTGAATTTGCTTTAGCTGGTAGGAACAGCTGTAGTTTCAGGCTACTGCAACACTGTCAGTTGGGCATTGAATTAGCATGATCGTATTTCAGTAAATGTGTTCATAGTACACCAAGCTTGTTAATTTCACAAGAAGCAAGCTTACGTACCTAACTACAAGGTTCGTCCAGACAGAGAGCTGTTTAGATTCTATCCTCTGCAGGAGTGGTTCAAGATTGGTTCCATTCTATACAATTCCTTCATTTTACAAACTTCTGAAAGTCAGACTTCAGAGAGGGGTGGAAGGGAGAGTGAAATCTCAGTCTTCACAAACGGTGATTCCCTCTCATCTCATAATTTTGATGCGCTTTTCCTCTGGTCACTTTCAGTGATTTTGAGTTAGAAGCTGGGGGAGGGAAAGAATTGCCAGTATGGGTCAGACACAGCACAGTTCAATTTACTACTTACATCTAATACACAGCTTGGTATGTAGCTCAGCTAAGGTTCCTAAAGTCTATGCAAAGCAGATAGTTTGCTCTGCTTTTATTCTGTGTATGTTGATTTTATTAATCAAATACAGTAGATTAACTGTTTGACTTATGTTTTCACAGATGAAGGAGCTTTTTCTCATATCTCTGAATGGGGCCGTGCTGCCTGATACAGTTATGCAACCTGTGAATTTGCTTGTACACTTGACTTTTATTTGTGCATATGTGTACTTTTCAAAATTCATGCCTAACTTTGAGACTCATTGTAAAGCTGAGGTACATCTGCATCATCCCTTTCAGTGTTGTACTTGTACAAAGGACACAGCATCTTACAAATAATAGGAGACATTTCATTATTTGTCAACCTTGATTCTTTTCATGCTTTCTGAAAGAAGACTGATTTTCAGAATTTTTCTGGTATTCCATAAGCACAGGGAGATATAGGATTATTTTTTTCCTGCATGTACAGTAACTTTTTTTTCCCCTGTTCATATCCCTGATCTTAATCTTTTTGATACCTGAAGAGTGTAGCACAAAAGATTAATATGTGTTTGGAGTTAACTGATGTAACAACTACCTTCCATGTATTTGGCAGTGAGATGGTTTCATCTCATGGTTAAAACCCAGGAAGTATTTTCACTTTCTTCATGTGACTTGAAGTCTTCATCCACATATTTACATATGGCCAAGCAGTATTCCTTTTATATAAGAGTAAATCTGAAGTAATTTAACTTTTCATCAGTATTACAGTAATTTTACACCAGCAAGATGAAAATAAGAGTAAAGTCAATAGTAATTCAACAGCTTTTTTTAAAATTTTTTTTTAATACTTTCAAGTTGCAACTCTGAAAAGTACTGTGAAAAATAAATTTTCTTAAAATACGTCAGTTTGTCTAATACGTTCTTGTTAGAACATATTAGAGGAGGGGTGAAGTTTTGCTCTAATTTCTGTGGATTTGGCCATCCCACTTACTGTGCTACATTTTCAGTTTTCCTGACTGCACTTTCAGCTTCCCTTCCAGCATCTCTCACTGTCCTCATGTTGCTTTTATTTTTCTCAGCTATTCCACTTCTGAAAGGTGATAAGCCTTAAAATAGAACAATTGTACATATGTATAGTTGTAAGTGCATCTTTTGTGGAAGCATTATTCATGTAATGCAATGTTTTAGATTTCTGCATCTCCCAAGTTTCTTACCTTAGTAAGATGCCAAAGAAACTTACAGCCATGTTGTAATGTTTGCATATTTGCTGCCTTGTACAAGTGCAGCCAATAATTTAAAGGGATCAGCATTTCCTGTGTAACGTACTTCCTTCAGTTACTGCTAGTTTATCTGCACTTTACTTTTTTATCCCTTTTCTCCATTCTCTACATTTTGTTTGAACTGCATTTTTGGAGTGTTTAGTCAGAACACAGCTGTTTATTTTGTTTGTTTTTTTGTTTTTATACTCATATGTGTTCTGTACTTCAGTCTTCCTTCGTTAAGCTGACCGGTGAATTTGTGTGTATATCTGTGTGAAAAAGCATTCAAAAGGAGCTGTGTGTTTGCATGAACTCAGTGTCTAGACATTACACGTAATAGATTTTAATTGTATTTTCTTTCTGGAATTTTACTTGGTTCTGAATATGTATATATAAAAAAATCCTTAAGCTGCCTCGAGAAACAGTCACTTCACTTATCTGCAAATGGCTTCATGCACGAAAACACAAATGCACACTGAGATATCAGCATATCAGTGAAGTCTCTGGACCATTTGTTTTGATGGTGAAATCATCTTTACCTCTTACTAGTCTTTCAGACCCGATGCTGCTACAGCAGACTGAGCTGAGTTCTGGTCCTTTTAGTGAATGATAGGTCAATTTTTTAACTAAGTTCCACATGCCAGATGCTGCTCTTGTTTCTGCTTGTGCAAAGCCATGCAGGCTGTTGGCTTTCAGAGGGTAGATATGAAGGCAGAACTTGAAGAGTATTTCACATTCAGAATGATGTGTGAACTAGAACCCTGCATGACCAATGAGCTAGCACTTACTTCAGTCACAAACTGAATGCCAGAAGCCATTGAAACTATGGAATTATATAACAGAATTTCTGCAGATTTTCTTCAGAATATGGAAATTAATAAACAATAGAACAAAATTCTCTGGTAACCTGGGAAGAAGAATTTGATATGAGTTAATTTGAAATACTTTGAATTATTACCCATATAGTAAAAATAAATCAAAATTATTCTTACTCGTGTTCCCAGCATAGGCAGACAAGAGGGCATTTAACAAAATCAGTGACTAGCAAATTTAGAACAAATGAAAGTAACCACTATTCCAGCAATATGTTTTCAAATGACTGAATTCACTGGTTTGTGTCATTAAATAAAATGTCTGTATCTTAGAATAGCTGAGATAGTTTTGTGATCATCAATAACATTTGCATTTTTGTTAGCCATGAGAGAGTTATCAGAGGATAGTTCCCGTATGTAATATAACACAGTTGTCTGTAGATGTTACTGAGGTAATTATTCTATCTAGCATGTTTGTTAATGTTTTTCGGTGGCAAGATACCGGTTGTCTTGTACTTTGTCTTTTTTTAGTATGGTGGAGCTTATTTCCCAGACTTAGTTAACCTAGCTCATGTCCTTTCATTTGTTTCATATGGGCCACTTATGTCACTTACAAAATAGTGACAATATTTTGACGCGGTCTCCATTTTGGCAAAAGGGAAAAAAATGGTATGTCTTGACACTGGTAAGGCTGTTGACATGACGTTTTAATATATGAAGTGGGGAAACACAGGCTGCTTAATCACCATTATATTAAATACACAACCAATGAAAACCAGACTAGAAAAAATGAAAAGGGGCTTAGGAACAGCCTTCAGCTGTGGAATTATGCAAAGGCTTGAGATAAAGAAAAAATTTCTAACTTTGAGGAGATTTATCCACTGTAACAGGTTATCTGAGGATGTTGTAGAAACCGTTTCATGGACATGTTAGATTAGCCATGTTCCAAAGACTGTCTAAGTATATATTTAGTCCAGCTTCAAAGAAGGGGGCTAGGTTAAATATTTGGAATTCCTGTCTAGCCCTACACTTCTGTGGGTCTATTCTTTTTATTTTTGAGTCTTGCTGTTACTTTTTGCAGAATTATGCATAGGTTTTTTGATTTACCTTTTTTAGGAGGATCAGGTTAATTTGCAGAGCAGTGTATGGAATTTGAAATGAAACTTTAAAATAGCTTTCTATCTATCAGTTTTCTTACTATAGCACCAGAACAGATCATCTTCACATTAACGTAAAAAAGGCAAAAATGATATCTATTAATTATCATACTACTAAGTTATCTTGTAATTCATAAATGCTGGTTCTTTTGCGATGCATATTGCAAGGTATCAGATGTAATCAGTGAAGCACAAATAACTTTTCAGTCCTTGAGATACTTCTACAAGTCAATGGAGTTGGGGTTGTTGCATTAAAGGGTAAAGAAGTTTGGCAGAAAATAAACCCCCTTGCATTCCAGCTTGTGCACAGGTATCAGAGAGGCTGGGGGCAGCTAGGCTTAGATTCTGAGTGATGCCCAATTCAGTGCTATAAGTCTGGTTGTGTTCAGTGTATTGAACTATCACGATTTCGGATGCACTAATAGTGCACTGTACTTTCAATTTAGTCGCATTCAATGAACTATTATGGCCAGACTTAAGGAGTTTGGTCACGTTTGATAAACTATCACGGCTAGATTTTAATGAATAGCAGTTTATTAAAGCAACAGGAGTACAGTTTCTTTTGGATTGCCAGTGATAAATACACTGTCTGCAAAGCATGTGCAAATAATAACTGTCGACTACAAGCGCACTAAATTATGGAAAAACTCTCTAGAGATTTCTAAGTTTCCAGGGGAAGCACTGGGTATAACTGAAGGTTCAAATCTTACCCAGTAGGCATCCCTATGGGGGGCAAGAGAGATTCAGCCTGTCGACTGATCCCAGAAGTCAGCATGTCCTCCCGACTTGTCTATGATGGTATCTTCCCTAGCATTCCTCCTCGCTTAAGCCCTTTTATACTATTTTCTTATTTTTAGGTGGAGCTTGAGTGACTCTAGTCATACATACCTTTATTATGATTGGTGTAAAATCTCCTTGCTTTACTTTTAAAGGTATACACTAGAAAAAATTCAGAGCACATGCTCAGTGAGGGGTGGTTGCACCTTGGAGGCGGGTAGCTGTTGGGATGGAGGTGTGTTTTGGTATTATAATGAGAATAAGCAAAGTTCACCTAGAGAACATGATTTAGCATGTCACTATTCCAGAACTGGGCACTTATGATATAAATCAGAAGTAAGACAATAGTGTTGACAGAACCCCCATATTTCACCTCCTTGCTTCAGTGGATTCAATGCAGGGACCTTCCATTCTTGTTCCAGTAGTTCCAGTTCCCCATCCCTGCAGTGATATCATAGAGCCTGGCCGTGGTGTCTCTACTCTGCTCCACCCTCTATGATGTTGTTTCTCAGAGTCAGCATACCAAGCTCCCCTGGTGTTGCTAACATCTAAGGTTGCAGGTTATGTTGCTTAGGGGATTATTATGGAACAGATTTTGTGTATATTCACCGCATTCCACCCTGGACATTTACGTTTTCTTAAGAGGGGCACATATCAATAAGTCACCGCCAGCAATCATTCCACAACGGTAATATGGTAAATATTCTGTTTATTTTGCTTCTACAGAAATGTATCTTCTGCAGACAGAGAATTAAGAAAATGTCTGGTGCCTGCATTCAGTGTTCATATGGACGCTGCCCAGCATCCTTCCATGTTACCTGTGCCCATGCTGCAGGAGTGCGGATGGAACCTGATGACTGGCCATATGTTGTCTACATCACATGTTTCAGGCACAAGATCAACCAAAATATGGTAAGGAATTTGTTTCCTTATTTGTTAAAAAATGGAACTGCAGAATTAAAGTATGTTTCCAGAGAAAATGGAAGAAAGGATCCACACTATGTATTGTAATGGCTCCATTTATGATATTTCCGTACATAGCAAACTACATCTTGAAGGTTTTTCCTTGTGCCATCACCTGGGAGAAGTGATACTTAATATGCCTAACACATTTTTGCATTAGAGTCATTGCTGAATGTATTGTTTTGACAGCCAGAACAAATCTTTGAATTCTCTGTTTTGTTAACCTGGAGTGTATTACGAATACCCAGCTCACAGTATCTTGCAAATACTCACTGTGAGATAAAGGATATGGTGTATATGTAAGTTCTTTGTTCTGCAGCCAAACAGTGTCTTGCAAATATTCAATTATAATTATTCTGTCGTCTGGCAAAGTAACACTGGTATGTCATGAAAATTCATGTTATTACTGTGCCTTTTTATTTCTAGTCTGTGCTGGGAGGAACCTTTAATTTTAGATGAGACACTTGAAGATTTAGTTTAATGTCTTTTATTCGAATGAATTGTTACTATCTCAGTTAAGAGAGAACCCTTGCTATTTATCTTGGGCTTTTAAAACTGTGTTTTGTTTCCTAGCAAACTAGAAGGACCTAACATAGTCTTATTAAGGAAATACCTTAAGTTAGTCAAGTTGAGAATTTACAATTTGCAAACTTTCTATCTCCTTTATATATTAGAAGTGAAAAAAACCCCAAACCAGGTAATGCCTGTATAATGTATGTCTGTCTTTCAAGAAGTTGTGAGTGAATCCTTGGTCTTAATGACAAGTCTACTGAAGAGTAGGATTTTCTTTCGAGTGTAGTAAAATGTAATGCCTCCCAACTAGAGTAATCAGTCCTGAGTGTTCAATCTGCTGGTGGTTCTTAAAAGGAGAAACAAATTGTGTTTCCCTGTTTAAAACTTCCATGGAACTGTTAAGCCTTTTAAAGACTTTTGTTTTCCAAAATGAATTAACATGTGAAACCAGTACACATCTTGTGATTTTAGTTTCTTCAAATGTTTTTCAAGAAACTGAGTTTGTTTTGAAAAACAAAAAAACAAACTTAAACCTCTATCTGTACAGGCCACTTAAGATACTTTTCTTGGCTTTCTTGGAAAATATTATCATTAGTTGAAAATTACTGGGTTAAAATCATGGCCAGTAAAAATAGGGCTGTTCTTCCCAAATATTTTCCAGTATTTGTTTGGGACAAGTCTTTATACTCTAGGTAGTGAGATTTGCATCAGTAGCTGGGAAATCATTCCTTGATCAAATAGGACTTTCTGCATACTTTCTTTTATTCCCTCTTCATGTGTATATGCAGCCAATTCCTCAGCTCCTTAATTTTTCCACCTTCCTCTAATATATCTGTCTCTGATGCTGGAGTCCCCTTATGCTGTTAAACAATGCATGTGATTTTCTTCACCTTATTCTCTTCTATGATATTAAATGGTAAATGTGCTGAAGTTTCAGATTATTTCTTCTAAGTTTATAGAGCACTTAATGTAGCAGTGTTTCTGTCCTAAACAGACTTTTTTTCTGGCATTTGTGTTCATGTCAATAATGTTGGTTATTAATAGAAATACCTACAAAATACTAATGAAAAACAGGTAGGTTTTTTCAGCAGAATTTATACTTTCAATCTAATATAAAACACTGCAGACTTCAGCACTCAACTTTCTTAGTGTACACTTTCTCTGGAAAAGAAAAGAAGTTATTAAATAGCTATTATTTTGAATGGTAAGAAACAAAACACATGCTCATCTGAAAAAAACACAATAGTAATAGAGTGACATGGAAACCCATAAAATCCATTTTTTCTTAGTGATTTTCTTGACCTATATTAGGTAGTGTCAAAGGAAAAAAAAACCCCACCAACTACAGAGAAACAGGATTTTGTGTGGCTACTATTTAAAAGGTGGTGTGAAGGATGTTCAAAGTAGTTTGGAATGAGACTATCACATCCTTTCCTGAAACTCAGCAACAACCTTTTTGAAAAAATCCTATCTTATTAACTTATTTCCTGTGGCTCAAATCAAAAACAGATTTGAAGAAGAGAAAGAAAAATTATACTTTTGTGTTTTTCATTGGGCCAAAAATTGGAAAGATCACGTATTTTGTTAAAGAATCTTTTTTCTGTGAAATTCTTAACTTCTGAGACAAAGGAAATTGCCATATGTTTGTATATGCTTGGTTTTATACTCTGTCTTTTGGATAATTAATCTAATCACATCTTTAAGCCTTTGGAAGTTTTTTCACCATTGGTTTTCTTGTTACACTTTTCTTAGCTATTAGCTATTCCTTCATGCAGAAATTACATTGCTCTTCACCATTAGGCATAGCGATGTATCTTCTAATGAAATTCTTTTGTTTGTCTGTTGTTTTAACTTCTTTGCTTGAAAGCAGAACAGGGGAATCATTCAGACTGAAATATACTCACTTTGGAAATTTTTACAGGAATAAAACAGATTGTCTTGTCAGCAAGAAAAATAATTTCTTCTGGTATTTAGCAATTGAAAACATTGTACACAAAGCAAGGACACAATTGGTTCTCATTTCAAGGAAGCAAAATAAAAAAATGTTTTTTCACTCATATAGGCTCTAGATATTGTGCCTAAATGCTCAGTGAATAACTGTGATTGTTACTTTCTTCAAATTTTAAAAAAATACCAAACAAAAAACCTACCTATGTACAGATAAATGTGTATTATTACTGGTAGTAGTGTATCTCTTCACCTCAGGCAAGGGCTTATTGCAATCATGAGGTGGAGTATGTATCCAAATTATTTATGGCTTTGATCTCAAGCAAATTGTGTCCAAATTATTCATCAATATACTTTCACAAGTCTTTTTTGCTGGGGATCAGGTTCTGTATTGTGTCCAGGATTTTTTCCTACTATTTTAATGTCAACCATGGAAAACATTGGCAGGTCTTCTGATGAAAAATCATCAAAAAGACAGTAAAAAGGCAAAGCGTAATCCTTGCATCTGTATAGTGCTGCCAAATGAAGTAAATATACAAATACTAAGAACTGGAGTTTTAAATGTTGATATGACTTTTCAAAAATCTGGTCTTTGGAAGTCCATGGAGTCAAAACTAAGCATGCCTCATATTTGCTGAAGGTACAGCTTTGGAAATAACACAAAAATTTGCTAGCAGAAAAGTTGTTTTATACAGAATGATTTTGGTTATTCCTGTTGCAGCCTATATTATTTTGTTATGTAAATTGGAGTGTCAATATGCAAGGAAGGCTCTGCAATTTACTACTTACAGAGAGTAGGTCATGGTTTTTTCTTTTTTCCTCTTTGACCGTGCTTGTCTCTGGGCATGAAACATATCCCTCACACTTTTTTTGTCATCAAACTGCAAGAACACTTGGAAGTACAGTTGAGAATAGGTGCTGCAGATGGATTTGTTTTGATTAAAAGAACTCTTTCATACAAAAGGAAATGAGAAAAAGAAGTTGTATGCAACTATACTAACAGGAAAAACAACCCCAAAGGATCCATACAAAGTTAGCAAAGACAGCACTGAGGGTCAGACAAAGCTAGCTGGAGGCAAACATATGCTCACAGGTGATGTTTCATTTGGAAAGCGTGATCAGAAGAGGCCATCTAGGCAGCCCCAGTTACATGCATTTTGAAAGACTGTCTTTAGAAGGGGCAAAGATAGGAGTTGCAAAAACGCACTGGATAGGAGTTGCAAAAACCTACTGTTGCTGCTTTTTGAGCTATTTCAAATTATCCTCTGCTATTATTGGCCAGTTCTTGCCTCTGTAGCACACAGGGAGCAAAGGGATGCTGTCAAATGGAAGCTGCAGATCCTTTTTCTGTTGAATACCTGAGTAATGCAATGTCATTGTTTGCCACTGTCTGCTAACTGCTGTCAGATCCTTAACATTTCAGAGAGACTAAGGCATGCCTTTAGGAAGGACATATTATTCAAAAATCATGAGCTGGCATATTTTTGAAATGTCATGCATAATTTCTATGCCTAAATTTAAGTTCCAAGGAGTAAGCTTAAAATGATGAAATGAGACTTACGTTCCTATATCAAAAAAGCCTCAGAATTTTGAAGATCCCCCATTAAAAACTGTAGTCGGAGAAAGTTTCTAGATATTTAGATATACATCAGATGCCTATTTCATGATAGTTATTATGATTTCATATACATACAGTTTATATATTTTATTTAACAAGATTTTTGTGTCCTGCCATACAGAAAATGAAGGAGAAAGTAATTTTTTCTCTTATCTTTTTGAAGTTTGCACACAGAATGGGAAGTTAACTTTTTTTTTCTTTGTATCTGGTTGTTTTCTGTATTTCTGCCACTATCTTGGTTCATCCTTGGCTTAGGTACTGTTAAAGAAAATCATGCTTTTTAAACCACAGCTTTCTCAATAATCTGGTAACAACCACAGCTGTTTCTTTAATCTGATAGACTCCCTTACATAACAAATGTCCTTTCTGATCAAAAATGACATTCTTAACATCCATAAATTCTTAAGATTTTCTGACAGGAAATGTTTTCTGCGACATGCAATCAATTACAGTGTATGCTTGTCAATATTTTTTCTGAGAAATAAATCAAGAATCCTACCAAGATAAAATACTAAAAATGATCTTCTCCTTGAGCTAGGATGCATTTCTGTTTTCTATTATTTGTTCAAATGAGCAATGACATTTCTTTGAAAATTTTATCATTAAATAAGCCTGTATTGTGTCTTAAAATATACTTTGCCTCCCTTCTTCTCTGAAGAGTTCCATCTTCAGGCTTTAAAAATTTAAACCTTTTAATAGAGCTGTTTCTCCTTGGGCTTCTGTAATATCAAGCTTTTTCTATTATCTCACATAAGTAAATCAACTAATACTCTCCAGTTTACTTTTGATCCCCTGCCCCCTCAAATAACTGAATAGACTAAAATCAAGAATTGAAAGGTAAGTTAACATTTACGTTTACATATGTTTCAAGATTGGATAAAAGGTACTAACTGACATGTTACCACTCCTGTGATTATACCAGTAAATTGTTATTTATGTAGTTAATTCTGCTACTTAGTCTAACTATAGACAGGTAAAATAAGGAAGAAACAAATTTGTTACACATCTAAATGGTTAAATAATTTGTGAGCATGCTTGGAACATTATTTCCAGGTAAACTCGAAAATGCTTTAGACACGTCATTGGGTTTTACTATCTGTGGTGACCTCAACTAAATCCTCCAAATGCGTATGTCAGGCAGAGCTCTGACACACAGAGATTTAGTTCACTGTCTCCAGAAATGGTACAGAATATCTGTACTTGGTTTGCCCTTTAGTTTGCGGGAGCAGAGAGGTTTAAAAATTCTAAGTCCCAGATATTGGTCCAAGAAAGAGGCATGATAGTGACTACAGTCTCTGCAAAAACAGAAGTGTTCAAGTTTAGGGTGGGCTTTTCCTCTTCCCCAAAAGCATTGGCATTGCTATTAATGCTTGGAATCTAACAAAAAGAACTGATGCTGTCCTTGGTTCTCCCTTTGATATTAGTGCTAAGAATTCTATAGCTGTAGCATTTTCCAGATTTTCACAGACACTTTTAAAATTTATTATATTGATTGAAGAATTCACTGTCTTTGAAGGTTTGAAAAGCAGTGCTAGGAAATTGAGTAATTACTTTAACATGTAATAAAGTATTTTCATGATGTTTACATAAACTTTTCTAATAAAAAATATTTTATGCTTAGTATACATCTGTGTCGTTGCCCCTTGTAGTAGCATCTTCCATTATAACAAAAGTTCAACTGTTCAGATATAGCCAAAGTCACAATAACTCACTTTTGCATAAGGAAATGGACCTTTGTGAGGTAACGAATAGGCAGTCAGGATCATAAGAAAGAAATGCCTTCCTTGAGTTATTAAGATGAGAAGCTCCTGATTTTATTTTTCTTGGTGAGGAAGGTTGCTTTTTAAGTGGAAGGTTCATGGGGATAAATTAGTTGGGAGCTGAGATGTAACAGCTGTCTGTATCATGTGAGCTTCTGAGCATTTGCTCACTTACAAGGTTCCATGCTTCTTTTTATTTATAGAATCAATCATGCAGTTATTGATGTAGGATTTTTGCATAGTTTAACAACCCTGCTACTCTTCTGATTGACGTAACTAGCTCTGTGGAATTAAAAGTGAGAAACAAAAAAAAATTATTGTTACTGATTTACTACATAAATAACTGATGAAGAATGGTCAATGTTGTCTAAAGTTTTAAAGCAAAAGTGCTGCACAGTACGGGTTAAGAAGTTACTCGGATATACTGCTGTAGACAGCTCTGTCAAGAACTGGATATGCATTTAGTTATTGTGTCCCATTCAGCAAAATATTAAGCAATTATGTAGATTCATACTGAAATCCAGTACTTAAAAATCCCATCATTTAAAGCAATGCAAGACCACAGTCTGGGTTCATCACATCTTACCTCTTCAAGCAAATTCTACAAATTATTCTACAAATAAAATTTACAAATATTGCTAATTGTGTAAGTGTTATTGATCTAATGCAGAATAGTTAGAAGGCATCAGTTGCAAAAATATTTTTGAGTGCTGTGATTTATTATTCTTCAGATGCCATTTGTTTTCTCATAAAATGCAAAAACTTTGTATGTAAAACAAATTTGTGTGATCATGATTGGAAGGAAAGATTTTGCAGTTGAAGTTTTTATATTGAGTGGTGAACTGTTATCAATTCTGTTTTCACAGTGACAAATTTCTGATGAGTAAGCTGGTATTTTAAAATGACTTTTTCTTTTAAATTCTTCCTTTTTTCAAGAGAGCTAAAGCACATAAGAAGGCCATTACAGTTGGGCAGACAGTCATCACAAAACACAGAAATACAAGATACTATAGTTGCAGGGTCATAGGAGTGACATCTCAACTTTTCTATGAAGTCATGTTTGATGATGGCTCTTTCAGTCTGGATACTTTTCCTGAAGACATTGTAGTAAGTACTTTCTCAGATACCTGTCCTTTCTGGTTTGTTTGGGGGTTTTTGTTTTTGGGGGTTTTTTGGTTTTGGTTTGTTTGTTGTGTTTTTTTTTTAAATTAGAGAGTTGAACCTTTTGAACTACTTCTTTTGACCCTGAGGAGATAACATCTTAATATTGTTTGTGTTTGTTACTTTTGCTGCTGAGAATGATTATTTTCTAACGGGCTTCCAAACCTTGGTTGTTCTAATTAGTCCTCGCCATTTGACCAAATGGATCAAAAGTAATCTTAGAAAATCTTTTAATTAAGAAATATGTATTTAATAAAGGATATGAGAGAGGGAATTCCATATATCCTTCTGTGTCTCTCAGAGATAACTTGTAAAAATTCCTTGCAGAATAGAAAAATCCTGCTGTACTGGGAAGAATAGCTCTCAAAAATCTGTTCTAACAACTTGTTTACACCTTCTGATATTTAGTTTGTGAGATTACATTATTAATGATAAATATCATCAGGGAGTAGAATGTGTAGTTTATTGCATTTCCAAAAAGCAATTGATATTTTGGTTTCCATTATGCACTTACATAAATTACGGTGTTTCTCAGAACTGTTAAGGACCACATAGTGCACTTAGCACATATGAAGAAAATTTGCAGACAGCTGGGGAAATATTCTGTTTCCCTCCACATTTGCAATGAATACATTGGATATTAACCTTCGTTGTGTTCATCAGGTGCCGCTTGATGTCTTTCTCATGATATGACTCTAATCCTTGTTTACCTTCATGCTCTGAGTCTTTTTTGTGCTGAACTGATATTTTTGGTGTACCTCCTGCTAATCTCTAAAAGTTAGAGCCTTCACTGAACACTGGTATGCAAAGGTGCTGTTTGTTGCAAGACCAGTTTTCACTTAGCCCTGTGTTCTGTTCTGTACGTAGATGGCGAGAGTCTGGCCTGTGCAGCAGTGCAAAAGAATACACGCTGTGCAGCTCAAGGGGCACAACCCCTAGAAGTACTCCATATTCTTCTGTGAAAATCTTTGAGCTGTTCTGTTTTCTGCAGGCCTAATGTTTTTCTGGAAGTAGCATTAGCTGACAGATACATCAGTGGAAATGATACTGTTGTTCTTAGATGCTTCTTACTTATTGAAAAGTCTGATGCCTTTTGAAAATACGGTATTTGAAAGGGTACATTTCAGAGCAGTGTATGGGGATTGAGCTGTTTACCTCCCACTGGTCTGAATAGCAGACAGTCAGCAAATCCCTCTTACATGTCTTTGAAAATTTATCCTTTAATTCAAAACATTCCAAAAGGCTCCATTAATGATCAAAGACATTCTGATTTAGGATGATCAAGATATTAAGCAAATGTGGCTGTATTGTTATTAGAAACCCCTCTTTTATGTATGCCTGCATCAAGGATCTGGTAAGGCAGAGATGAGAAACTGCTTGCCACCCTAGTGGGGTAGTCTGATCTGGAGCTAAGAATAAATGTAATCAGGTCTGGATATGCCTCAGTGCTTCTCAGATAGTGGATGAACAACATATAATTGTTTGATGGAAACACCAAATGAATTTCACATTCCTTAGAGAAATCTTGTTGTGTTTCCATTAGATAATATACCTGCAACAGTTACTGGAAGGGAAAAAAAAATGTTTTTTCTTCTGCCTGGACTAAAACTTGCTAATCCATGCAATGTGCATATCAGGTGTTAGTGCCGCTGGGAGGACTTATTCATCAAATCTGGTGTGAAAGCAATATTGCTGCCTATTGAAGAACTTATTTTTCTAATCTGTTTTCACTTTTCAACTAGCTCACAAAGATAGCAGGAGCTTTCTGCTTTTCCAGTATGTGCTGAATCCACTACATAATTTCAGCTCAGCTCACAATAGACCACAGTTCCAATGTTCAGACACAGTGATTTATTTTTAAGGAGGAAAACAGGAGCAGGGAAATTTCAGTCTCAAAGTTTCATGAAACTCTATTTGCCTGTAAGTATTTAGCAACTACCAAAGCAAGGTATACATTGTTCTTTTATCATATGTATTTCTCTTGGTTTGTGTTACCATTTGCTAAATGTTTCAGTTGGGGGTTTTTTTAAGTGTTAGATATAGGCATAGCTATATAGATTTTTATTTCAAGCTATTGGGTACTATACCTGATTTCTACCTTGTCAGAATTTCTTAGAATAATCACTCCTCAATTACAATGTTTAAACCCATTAGAGAGCTTCCTGATGTGCTAACCAGCCAGCTTTCCCTCAACCCAGCAGCTGTAAGAGGGTGCAAAGAAGTATATGGGTACAATTTTTTGCTGGGAGAAACAGCAGGACAACTTCCTCTGTAAGTCATGGAAAGACTGCAGTGAGGGGGAGAGTACGTGATACCTTAAAGGAGGTGAGGTGACAGCTTTAGCAGTTAGTTTAACAATGCATGTACACAAGTGGGGTGTGCATATGCTGCAGTCCTGCTTAACTGCTACCATCAGACAGCATGTGTGTGTGCTACTTGTCACTTCCTGAAGAATTAATGCTCTGTAACTTGTCACACAGCCCCTAGCTCAGCACCAGGAGGAGTACTGTCCTACCCAACAGGCCAGATGTCAGTTTACAGATTATGCATCAGGAAATGTCTCAGTTTTTTGGCCTGCTCATTTAGGGAGGGTGTCCCACAGTTCCTTTTTTTTTTTTTTTTTTTCCTCTGTTAGTGCCTGATGGACATCTCCCCACTGGCATATCTTGGTGGTTTGCTAGAAATGAATATTCTGGGAATTTAGCTAGGATTATTATTTGTTTCTTTGTATATTGTGGCTGTCAATAATGCCTTAACAGCAGGTATAATTAAAATATATATACATACATATGTAATCTGAAATTAGACTAAGGATGAAGTTGTTCCCACATTACCTTATTAAAATCCCAGCTAAACAGGGAGTCCTTGCAGTATACTTGGTTGTGGGCAGAAGGGTCCCACCAAATTGTATAATGATTGCAAGGAAGAGAGGAAATAAAAAAAAAAAAGTTGCAGAGTCAAGCATGCTTTGAGTCTGTGGGGAGGTCTGATTACAGGAGAGCTGAGCACACCTCTCCTGAA
The DNA here is from genome assembly GCF_026419915.1 of Harpia harpyja. Lineage (NCBI taxonomy): Eukaryota > Metazoa > Chordata > Aves > Accipitriformes > Accipitridae > Harpia > Harpia harpyja. Next base: position 85,022,452 of record NC_068969.1, on the reverse strand, counting down.
ATGGTGGACATCCTTCCAGGCCACCAGCCCCAGTAAGTGCCCTGGTCCTCCAGTGACCAGTTTACACAGAATTCTTTGCTGTCTTGGTTTCACTTTGTGTTTATCAAGCAAACTAGGTGAACAAAAATGAGTCTACTTTCTCTTGCTGCCGTGACATACCCACACTGTGGTTTAGTTTACTATGAAGTGTATAAATGTAAGGGTTCTGCATTGAGAAGGTAAAGGTGATCTGTGGATTGTCATGCCCACAACACCAAATGGACTTTACTTCCTAAAATCTATAAATTGAATACCATCCTAAGTGGTATTGTAGCTTATGGAAATCTGCTGTAAATGTTGCTTAGAATCAAGAGCATCTTAAGAGTTAAGGAGGTGAGATGTGTTTGGAAGGACACTTGGATGCTATATTCAGGAGTTCATGAGTTTGTTTTGCAGAACCACATTATGGTGATTTTCTGAGGTCCTGATAAAATCCAAAAAGCATACTCTTGAAAAAGTATGTATTAGTTCAGGTTAAGACATTCAGACTGCAGCTGTCAAAAGGAGGAACAAGAAATTATTTTTGCATGTGTCAAGTTGGTCCATCCAACATCTTGCTTGATTTTTTTTTGTCTACTGCTGGTTTTTGAAGTGGATGCCACCTTACCGGAAAAAAATTCAAGCATGAAAAAAAAACACCAAGCAGTGGATTTTTTAACATACCAACAGTTATACCTGGAATCCTTAACAGAATTACGCTGATAGTTATGCGAGTACCTTCTTTCAGTAGTGGTCCAAAGAGAGCCTTCAGTGTGAAGAGAACAGAAGAGATTAAGCTCTATCTTTCTGTGTCTATCAATACTATCAATCCTTTAAATTCACCACTGGCAGAGGAGGGAGGAACAGGGCTATTGAGAACTCCGACAGTCAAAGTACTTCACTGAAATTATCATGAAGGCTACAACTTCTTACAGTGTGCACCTAAATTTCACAGAGTCCAAAATTATTAACCACTGCTTTCTTTTTAATAAAATGGAGCACATTTTAGTTGCCAGTATTTCAAGAAAAACCTGCCAGCAATGTAATTTGAGAAGCTATGAAAAAAAAAAAAAAAGCCTTTTCTCAGCCAGGGACCTTCTTTGCAATCCTCTGTCTCTGTCCCAGCCCACAAATGCTTACTTTACACCTGCAAAATTATGAAATGAAAGCTCTGATATCTTGTGACCCACACTCTAATCTATACACATACTGTGTGCGTAGGCTTGCCAATTATCCTATCTTTCTTGATGATTGTGGACTTGCTGAGATTCTGAATGATCCTTCCTGACCTAGATATCTGACAGGGGTTCAAAGCTGCATAGGCATTTATAATCTTAGAGGTTGCTCAAGACGAGGTGAACCAATTGGGGTAAAGTACACGCAAAGGGGTCAGGCTGAATGCAGATTGTCCCAAGGATAGTAGCATTAGACTAATGAGAGACAGAACAGATTTACTTCATCTTCCTTTGAGATGTAGAACAAACTGGATTTAGCTGGACGGTTCTTCAAAAATTATTTCCTCCACAGGCTAGCTAAAGGGTATGTTTAAAAACATAATGTGCCATTATGTAGGTGGGACTTTTTGCTTGTGCAGGTTAGAAAAGGTAGCTCACTTTTGCGAGCCGTGAGTGTCGGTGCTCGAGATGTAGCTTCAAGAACAAAGTCTTACTTCTTTACAAGAACTTCTCTCTAATGACTTTGTCTGTGACTACTGACTTTCACTGGTACAATAAATATGTGTCTGCATATGTCTATGTGGACACTCAATCAGCTTCTCAATTTCTGTATACGTTAATACTTTTGCTACTGCTTTTGCAAAACCATACTGCTTGAACAATGGTCATTTGGAAATACTGGGCTAGCATGTAAATCTTGACAGTCCATTAATGTCCACCTGCATATAAAAACCAGATGATTCGATTGTAGCCCTAGTAATTTCCGAAGGATGCTGTGGTTTTTTGGAAATCTGTCCTACAAATCAGATGTATGTAACTTTTCCTCCATCAACCTTGTCTGGCATTATAAATGACTAAACTCCTGACTAGTTTCCAGCATTTTTCCCAGTGGTTTCTATTCTATATGCCTTTCTCTCTTTATCTCTTCTGACAACTGTTTTCTGCTTGTCTACCTGTTCAAATCAAAACTTTAAATAGTAGTGCTTACCTGCCTCCTTGTATCTGTGAAAGATCCATTAGGCTTCTGGCAGACAATAATAGCTTATTGTTCAGTTTTATTATACTGGCATGTAAATCTGTAAAGAATGGCTCAAGAAATTAGAACTGTTGAATTTACACTCTTTCTGGGCAATCTGTAGATACTTTGGGTGCACTCCAGTATCACCATCACCAGTGATTTCTGAGAATGAAATAGAAAAGTGAGGAACGCACTTCTGAATGTAACAGGAGGATAGATCGTATTTGGTGTAAACTTAGTCAAAAAGTCCTCAGAACTAGTTGTGTGATGTAGGAAAAGAGACCTAATGAATTATAATAGGTTTAGCAACCTTTTTTTTATTTCTTAACTGAGACAACATTGAGTCTGTGGTCTGAATAATGTACTACTCATGTTTGGCTGGCACAATTTTTTTGCAGCATTATATAATTACCTGCTGTGTAGTTGAACTTACCACTCAGCAATTTGTATGGTGTGGCCATTGACAGACAATTCTGAAAAATTCTGGAAAGCAAGTTTGAGAGCTGCATGACATGGCTCTGAGGAGAAAACTTGGGTTTCTTTTCCTGCTTAGATTGGTAAAAATTTTGTAGGATTTTGCATTCCAGTTCTGTGAAATACTCCAAGAAGTTAAATATGTATATATGTTTTGAAGAATTTACTTCAAGTTCATGTGAGCTGAGAAATTAATTTTAACACATTTTTATAACTGTGAACTTTTGCACTGGATTTGCAAGCGCTGATACACAGAATGCTATTCTTTGCACATGTGAATCATTGTTTGCATCTTCTGAATACTAACACAAATGAATTCCTGTTTTTAAAACTGTGGTCTTATTGTGTTAAAATCAAACTTTTTCTAAAGCAAAAACTTAAGTTCTAAGGCTTCAGACTGGTGGCTTTTATTCCGTCGTTTAACTCCTGAAGCTTGCAAAACATCAAAAGATGGAATAGTCTGATTCTAATCTGAAACTTGTTGTACAGTACTATAACCATATTGATTTAAGTCAGTTACTTTCACTTTACTTTGTTATGGAGAACAGAAGTGATTTTTCTGTGGCTCTTGCTTTTTCTTTGTTTCCTGTTACAGTAGAAAGACAGGGAACTTAACAGTTACACATAAAAAATGAATATAAGGTAGATTAAAGGCAAATTAAAGCCTTAAATATAAGTATTATCTTTACACAGTTTCCTGTGTATAATGTCCTTTCTACTTTATAGTGGAATGCTTTATGGAACCTTATCAATAATTATTTTAGAGTAGTTGAAGGTAATGCCCCCACAGCTCAGCAGGAGAAACAACATGGAAGATATACCATTACTTTGCAGTAATAAGATGGCTGACTTTGAGTTGAAGCAGGTGAGAGACAGAAATATATTACAGTGCTTCTTGTGTTTGCAAAGTGAGTGTGCATCCATGTCCGGGACTACAACTAGTACAGCCATTATGAGCATGTGGAGCACAGTGAAATGCCTGGAATTGCACAGGAACCATTGAGATGAGGTGGGACTGCTGGGGGTGGGGGAGGAGCATTATTTCCCCTCCCACCTTTTTTCTGAGGTAACCCAGGAATTGTAGGGTTTGGGGATCTGGTAATTTATCCTATTTGTTGTGTGTTTCAGAAGTAGATTATTTCTAGACTTGCCATGTGTGTTTGGGGGCCCGAGGGTGGGGAGGGTGGAGAAGGAACATTTTACTTTGTGTGTGTTATGTCCTGAGGCAGGGGCAGGCACAGAAGATGAGCAGCTCTTTGTACTTGTCTGACTGCAATTGATTTACTGGGAACTTTAAACCTTTAGGCCTTCACCAATATATAGATGGGCAGGGTACACGGTCATACTGTAGGACTCAGTCTCATCTAACTTTAGCATTAGCATAAGCAAGGGTTCTCTGCTGCACTAAAGGAGCCTTGTACTTCAGTCAGGCACAGCGAATCAGACATCCCAGTATCCTTACCAGCTTCACCTTCCTACCGCTGACATTGAGTTTTGTCCCATAAGAGTATATTGTACCCCAAATTAAGGCTTCCTCAGTGTCCTCTGTGCTGCACCTTATCGTCGTGCCCTGGGCATCCTAAACCACATTCTGCAACGTGGGTTTGAATTGTGGCCTTCTGGGCAATTCTACATCTGTCAGTTAGCATTTTGCATGTATTTGTGTTATTAATACTTTGCTGAAAGGCAATATAATGGCTGAAATAGGAACTTTCTAAGCTGAATGGAAAGTAAGACATTTTTAGATGTATACAGGAATGCATGATCCAATTTCTCTTCCAGTTTCCCTTTCGTGAAAGCATATATTCACTTCATAAGAGAATATTCAGTAATACTTTAAGGACAACATATACATAAATTTAAAATATTTTTATACTATGCATTCTGTGATCCAAGGCTAAATTTGTTGAATTACAGTAACTATTCTGCTAATCTGGTGATTTCACTGAATTTATACCAATTCAAAACCAGAATTTTACTCCTGGGAATCAGGCCTGCTCTTTCAAATGATAATGCACTGTGTAAATTGCTGTTCCTGTTTAGATAAAATTCTGACTGTGGCAAATTAGCTACCAATCTCCTTTTCATTCAGATTGTCTCGGAACATACGAAACCTAATTTTGTGTTTCTAAAAATTTACGTTAACTACTGTATACTATCAGCTCCCAAAAGAAAAACAAGTTTGACAGTCTGTTGAGGTCAGAGGTTGTTCACAATTTGTTTCTCCACTTTCACTTTAATGGTGTTGGTAGATATATTCACTGTTTGCAGCCGCGGTATGTTATTTGCCGGTATGACAAGCTTTTCTAAATTGGAGGTGTTTGTTGTAATCACATTAGTCCTGCTCCTTATGAAACAATCACTGGTGAGCATGAGTGTCGAAGCTTAATCACTAGCACTGGCGTTGAAAGTTAATGTTAGCTGAAGTAACGTAGGCAGAGGAGACAACTTGCATTAAGTGCCTTTGCAGAATGGCCTTGGGGACATTGAAGCTCCATCCTCAGGACTGTTCAGGGGTACCTTTCCTACTCTGCCGTGGGAACCTTTTTCTCTCCTGTGTCTGTACAGCAAGAGCTAACTTCCTGACAGCGCAGTCACGCTGTGCTTAGTTCTGTGCTCCTTCCCTTTCAAACCAACTTCATCTGGTTGCTGTCAGTACAGAGCACTATCCCATGGTAGGTACCCTAGTAACAATGAAGTAGGATAATAAATTTAACTCAGGTCCTAATTTAAGGGGAAAATTTAGAAACAACTGCTGCAGTTCAACTCGAGTCAGCGAGAGGACCATTTCTGTGCAAAAGCCCAATAATTAAACCTGGATTTTTCCTACTTTTTCATTAATTTTGGGGACTAGAAACCCACTTGAAGTCTTATCAGTGAAAATCAGATGTAGTTACTGTGTTTTGTCTGTGTTGTGAGAGGTAACTGTTAATTTTGTGATTAATACCACAATGCTGGTTTGCTATAAATTGAAATGAATGTGCTATGAATTGAATTTGCTGTGAAATGAATTTCAGTTTCTCCAAAATAAGAGGATAGAGGTGTTGGTTATTCAGTTTTGGGGACCATGCATGAGTTTTAAGTTATTTTTCAGAAACCATGGAATTTCTAGGATAAAAGCCCAAATGAGCTAATCTTATGGTTTGCTCCATGGAAACTGTGGTTAGATAGACTAATACTAAGGTCTGAGCCATTCTTATAGATTTAGGCAATGCAGCGGATGACAGAAAATGGACAGTTTCTATTTCACAGTTTGAGTTTAACAATATGTATAAATTTATGAACAAACACAAGATGAGTGATACTAAAAAAATATGTAGATATGCAGGCTAGGAAGGCCAGGTTTATTGCAATTACAGAGTCTGATTTGGCTCTAGTTTGTCTTTTCGGTATCTGTTTCTCTTTGATCTTTGAAACCTCAGGGCTAGATTATCAGCTTTCAGTCTGCAGGAGGAGGATTGCAATATTGTGCCATGGCCTCTGTGCGTCAGGGATAGAACAATACAGAAAGGATCTGTTCACCAGGCACGTTGCAAGGCTGAAGCCAGGCTGCTGCTTACCTCTGCCTCTTTGCCATTCCTTCTTGGCAAGTTGCGTGACAACAGCATAGTGGGTCCGATACAGAAAGCCGCAGCAGCAGAACGAAATGGATTCTTACACAGTCTTCCTGCAAGACTGCTGTTGATTGATTGGAATATGTCTTCCTAGAGGGTTTTAATGTTGTATGGTACAGAAATAATGAGTAACTTTTCAGTTAAACTGATTGTTACAAATACTAGTTTTGAGCTAACATTTAAACTGTCTTTAAACTCATAGCATCCCAGGAAGAATAATGCCAGTCAGGTTCTGTGTATATATATACTATTCCTTTACCATTAAGTAAAATAATTTATACAATTTCCATGTGTTTCATTCAGTCCCTGCATTACAGAGCCATACAGCAAAAACAGGATTAGAAGTATGTGCTCACTCACACAACCTGTTGCAAGAGCCACACTAAACCACTTTACCCCTGTATTGTTTGTGTCAATTATACCATCAATGGTATTTGACAAGAATTTGAATAAACAATGAGGCATTTTGTGCTTTGTTTTGGAAACAAAGCAAATCAGCAAGTAAAACCCAGGGGTGTCAAGGAGATGCAGAAATTTTTGCTGAGTGACATTTGAGAAAAATGCTGTAATTTGAATACAATTTAAACAAACAAAAATATTTTATTTTGAATACAGTCTAAACCATAGTGATTTGAAAAATAACAGAGCTCAGCGCTGTGTCTGCCAGTTAAACAGATAAACAATCCCATTACTGTTGAGGAAAATAAATGGGAGTTTCTGAGGTTGTTCAGCGGAAAGGGGCTACTCAGTTAGACACTATCCTTAACAAAGAGGTGCCAGCCTGATTATGTTTGCTGTCCTGGTTAATGCTTGATGACAGTTTGATGATCCATGTTGTGGATTTTGTAGAGACACCTTTATGGGAAATGGGTAGAAGAATGTTATGGATGTGGTAGATTTGAAAATTATTTAACAAGTTCCAGAAGAATGAAATAGTTCAGAAAAGGAAGAGACTACTCTGCATGTCTAACAAATTACTTTAAATGATGCCAGCTTATGAATGTAAACCTCAGGTATGTAAAACAGTGCAGCTATAAGGAAAAAATTTATGCTTATTCAGAGGGTTAGTGGTGAATAAGAGTAAATGTCAAGAATGAACCACTTGCAGACAATATTGCCACTTAATATGGTATAACATAGATTGATTTTTCTTCAATATCTTTTCAAGGTTTTGGCCTTATTTTTTTATACATGGCAAAAGAAATCTCACTGTATTGTTATATATATATGTATGTGTGAATGTTTTAAGGCTATGTTCAGGGAAAACTGGTCTTCAGTAATATTCATAAGCATTAAAAGAGGGTCTTCAAACTGTTATTTTTGGATTGCAAATGACTTTTACACCGCAGTGTTTCATGCTCCTCTTCCCTATTAAGCCCACTGTAGGAGCACAGCTGTGAGAACTGAGTTTGGTAATCTTCCACAGAAAATATTCTGATCTGATCAAGATGGAGATTGATTTTCTTTGTCCTAATAGGAAAAGTTCCACAGAATGCTCATGTAAAAGTATGAGCAGAAGGCAAAAGCAGCTTTTAAACAAGACATACTAGTCTAGGTTATCAACTGCAGGATCAAATCAGGGACCTTCATCATCACAACTCTTCTGTCCTCTCTTGACTCAGGGTAGGATCACATCATCAAACAATTCACAAGAGCCAGGTGATCTGACGAAGTTGTCCCCTGATTTGAATAGCCAGGTATTGGCATTTTTCCATTTGAATATGATTGTTTTCTAGCAACAATTTTAAATATTTGACTACTCTTGGATTTACATCTCCTCTAAAAGATGCCATATGGGCCACATTTTCCTCTTTTCAAACAAATGCTTGAGATACAATGACTAATATTATTGCTATGATACTAAATACAATATTAACCTTTATGACAATTACTTTAAGTTAAAGGAGTTAATTGATCCCTTCTTCACCAATCACGTTCCACATTCACCAAAGACTGAATCAGATTTGGGAGGATATGATTCCATTTAAGCTCCTGAAAGAACAAACATTGAGCTATAAGCTGACTGTTGAAAGGCAGAACATTGTACAAACCAATGAAAAACTTTCCCTGCTGCTAGATTCAGGAGGAATGAAGTGGTGGGGGTTTTGTGTCTTCAGAATATTCGGAAATGTGTGTGAGAGCTTTTTGTTTTTCAGGTATTGAACCTGAAAAAAAATGTTTTTAAAGTGTTGTTAAATCATGCATTGCAGTCTCTAGGTCTTTTTTGTTTAACTGCTGCCTTCCTCACTGGGGAAAAAATCCTCAAACTGAAAACTTTTTGTGTTTCATTAAATACTCACATATTCTACTTTGGCCATGCCAATATTTTCCTTTCTAAGATTTCCTCTCTATCTAGCTTTCTGTCAGACCAGAGACTCTGTAAATTAACATTGGCTGATATTTGTAGTCACAGAACAATTTCATCTTTTCCTACTACAATCTTCACATGAAAAACTACAGTATCCTTTCTACTATCATTTTAACTTGGAGGCTTCTTTTAGCTAGTGCCTGAAGATATAAGCCAATTTAGCCCCATTGACTTTGAGGATTGCACCACACTGTTGTCTGTTTCCTCTGAATTCACTAAAGATACTTGCTTTCAGTGTGGCTCCTTTGGATCAAACCTAGAAGTCAAAGGCTCTTATATTCTTATCATTTTGAAAATAATTGTTGAATTTGAAATAGCTGAATTAATAACGTAATTGCTAGGCAAGACATTGTCAAAATAAAATTGTAGGTTTCCAAGGAACATCTGTTTCTGACAGTTTCGGAGAATAGTCTCAATAGTTTGTAAGTTCATCTAGACCAGAATACCTATACTTTTTAACCTTGATTTAGGAAAGCATTTGAAAATATTTTTAAAATCTTTTAAAAAATTAAGATATTTTCTTCGGGTGTCAGTGACTGTATTCAAATTATGGGAATCTTGCAACATTTCACAGTTTCTGGATTCAAGTGCATGCTTCAGGTCCAGACTTCCTCCCTTTTTTTTTCTTAGTGTGGCTCCACATTTTTTCCAGTGTGGTGATGGTGTCAGCCATCTGGATTTACAACTGGATTTGCTATTTGCAAATGCTCTGTCCAGCCTTAACGAACCAAAGTATCATTCAACATCTGTAGTAAAAACAAAGAAATATCAGAAGAGAAAAATAGCAAAAATGTCTACTTTATCTTTAGTGCTTGTACACAAGAATTCCTTAGTGACAGCATAGGAGACAAAGCCAGTATTTCAACATGTTTTTCCAACACCTATTGCAAATGGATTGCTTACTATTTTAGTTCAATGTATATAATGAACGCCAAAATGAATGTTTCTGAAACCAGAAAATACCACCTGTAATAAACAAGAAAAGTTTTAGAATTATTGTTATTCACAGGTTTTTACTCATAAAGAAACTTTTTGAATGGCTGTAAACTTAGCACTGGTGATACCATATCTGTAGTGCTGTGTCCAGTTATGGGCTCACCTGTACAAGAAGGACAAGGACATACAGGAGCAAATACAGTGAAAGGATATGAAGGTGGTGAAGGGATTGGATCATCTGTTATTTGAGAGGAGGCTGACAGAGCTGGGACTGTTCAGCCTAAAGACTAGTAGACTCAGGAATCTTATCCAAGTATATAAATACCTGATGGGGGAAGTAAATAAAATGGAGCCACACACTTCTCAGTGGTGCAGAGTGACAGGATGAAAGACAACAGGTACCAACTGAAATACAGGAAATTCCTTAACATGGAATTTTTCTTCACTTAAGAAAACTTTTTCACTGTGACGGGCTGAAGTGTTCATCCTTGAAGATACTCAAACCCAACTGGACATGTCCCTGAGCAGCCTTCTGTAGCTGACCATGCTTGGAGCTGAGGCTCTGAGCTGTGAAACAGCTGGAATGTGAAACTGGACACTTAAGTGAATAGGCTTTTCAGTGCAGATAGGCATGGTTTTGTCCATTTGTGTGAAGAAGAAAATATACTATGTAATTGTATGAGAGATGTACATGGATTACAAGCTGAATGTAGACTGAGCCCACACTATGTTATTTACAGCTAGTGTATGGGAATGTTGAAGGATTGCCATATCTTGATGTCTGACTTTTCATTATATGACAGAAAAGTGAGGTTGCATTTTTGCAGTTTTGTCAGCCTAAGAAATGGATCTAATCATTTCCCAGAAGAAAATGGTGAGAATTATTTTTGCAGTAAAGAATATCTAAAATGGTTATGTAATATGAAAATAAAAGGTAGGAACTCTGGTAGAAATCAGCAAAAACTATTTAGTACAGGTTTCCCAAACATTGTTCCATAGACTAAGACATTGTGGTGATACATGAAGAATGGGATTGTTATTTGTCTAGTTATTTGCATGAGAACTCTAATTTTCCATATGAGCAATTCCATTAGCTATCCTAGAGAAGCTGTGAGATTTTTTTCTTGTGCAAGGTGCAAAGGGAGTAATTCATGCTGGGCTTTTGTTGTTGGAAAATTAATGTTTGGCTTGACATTGTTGATAGATTGTTTGTTTTCAGGAAATTTGCTATCTTCCGTGATGCATTTTAAAAGTTTGGTTCAAGATGCTTAGCCAAGACTCCTTTTTACACTTTAGCAATAAATAGATAGAGGAAGAAGTATTATCATGACAGTAACCATCTTGACAGTCACCACTGAGGAGAAAGCATTAAAAATATAGTTTCATTTAATTTATAGTCAGAGCTATGATAGTATTTAGCAATCCCTGTCCCCTGAGAACTCAATTATTCCGCTGTTGGAAAGTAGGCAGAAGTTATCCCTTCCCCTTTCCCCTTTCCCCCTGCCTCTCCTGGAAATACCAGGAAGGGTGATTACAGTAATGCCACCTACTACTGCAAATATATGGTGAAGTTGAAAACATGTGTCTTTCTGTATCTGTCACAGCAACCTTTGCCAGGCAAACACACGGGGCATATTTTAGAGCTGTCCCATTGGCACAGCACCTGAGGGATGACAGAGACAGTATTGTCATGCAGGGAAGTGTGTTTCTATGAAAATCCAGCTTTTCACTTCTTCTCTCATGGGTTGAATCAAATTCATGGATTAAGATACACGTGGTTAAAAAGTTTATAAAGCCTGGATTTGGCTAGCATGATATTATAACAAGGTAATGTCCCAGTAAGGATCACTGTGGTGCATTTTCAATCCCATGTTTTGAGTTCTTTGTCATGATGATTGTTAGCCTCTGTTGGAAGTGAACTGTTGAACTCAAAAATAAAATAATTTTGTAAATTATTCTATGTAAATCTGAGACTTGGAAAACGGTAATAGTATTGCAGCAACCTGAGAAAATACCAGGTCCTGCAGGACCTTTTTGCTAAGTCCTTGTACCTGAGTCCTTGGCTTTATCTTTTCCCAGTCTAGAGCTCTTAGCAGTGAGCTCAGGTAACATGGTCGTAAAGTAGGTCCTCTCACACCTAGGAGAACAGCACTAAATTAGTGCTATTTATATGACAGGTCTTGCAATGTAGTTGGTACAAAGCGTAGATGCCTTTGTTGGGGTGAGTATTTGGCAGAGATAGCTTCCAAAGAATTAGTGAGCACAGAGCTGACATGATCCTTTTCTGGTCCTTCATGTATTTCCTCATGTGAACAGCTGTTGTTATGGTTGTGTGGTCAGCGTTCTCTGCAAATGAGTCATTTAGGTCATACTGAGCCATATGGGGCAAAAGAAACCGTAACATGGATATGTTGCGACTAGGGTAAACTGTGTTGCTCTGACATGCTCGACAAGTCAGGCACAAAATTTGGTCAAAACACAGGAAAAAAACTGCTTCATACCTTCTGAAAAAAAAATCCCATCTGATTCTTCTTTGTAAGTATTTGGATTCTTTCAGTGTTTCTCCACGTAAGCAAAGAACTCATTGGCATTCTCACCATTTATAGTTTGATCCATCAGGGTATGTTTCAGTCAGCAAAGTTAGCATCTAGCAAAAATGTGCTGTGGTTAACAAAACATGAGTTACTTCAATATGTAAAAGAGAAGGTCTTGCACATACGCAATTGCACTTTAGTGATCTTTATTTTCAATGTGTGATGGAAATTAATTTGGGGGAAAATGTATCACAGTTCCTGATAGCTATCTGATTTATGCATATGTTGCCTTGCCAATGCTGCATCAAGCTGTAAAGAGAGTGTTTCTTTAGTCAGTATTTCGTTTTCATGAAGGCTAACAATATCTTCTGTTAGCCCATTAGCAGGATTGTAAAACTTGAAACACACATGGTAATAAATCACCTCCAATTACCAAGTTGTAAAAAGCAGCTTACTGGTAATTTCAGTGTAGTGGCTCACTCACTGATTTGAGAATCCATCCTTCTTTGTAAATAGAGCAGAGATTGCCTGAGGCTGGGCCCACCTGCAGAGGGAGAGGTTGTCCAAGTGAAATGGCCTGATGGAAAACTGTATGGTGCAAAGTATCTGGGAACAAACACAGCTCACATCTATCAGGTGAGTGTCTATATTTATTGCCATGTGCTTGTTTTTCAGATGTCTTTATTGCAAATTGCTCATTAGGCTCTAGCATTGGAGTGGCCAGCTGCACCTTCAAAGCTGCAGAAGGCTGGAGTGGGGGCTCTTATTGTAACTGCTAATGCATTTAAACTAATAAATAAAGCTGTCTAAACCATTAACAAGTGCTGTGCACTCTTTGGGAGTTGAGGTTTCACCCATTCTTATAAGAGCAAGAAAATGTCTTATTTAATAAGAACTCAGGTGAACAGGTTGAGAGATTGAGATTGAGAGATAACATTTGTTAATTTCACCAGGTTATTACTTTTATTTGATGTCAGGTAATTGTACAATTAATGATATAAAAATAAGTATTGGTGTGTGACTACAATGAACTGTAGGCATTTCATAAAAGGATGTAAGGGAGGACAGTAAACAGAAGAGCATAAATGGCCCCACTTTCATTTGTCTGAGGCACTTTTGAATTAATTAACATGTAATATAAGGAGTGTTTTATCCTCAGCAAAGGCCAAAGGGAACTGAACACTGAAGGCAGTGCTAAAAAGCTGACTTCTGATTTCAGAGACACAATAATTGTTTTTTTTATATGCTTGCCTTTGAGAAAAATCAGTCAGCAGCTTTGAGTACCCAAGTGAATTGTAGAAACTGCAATGAAACAATCACAATAATAATAACACTTCTGAAACAATGAGAATCTAGGTACATTTCGTTTATATATATATAATCATTTTCAGTTATGTAACTCTTTTCATGTGAGGCCCTCACATTACTCTACAAAAATGGCAAATTTACTATTATATCCGTAGATAAATTAAGGCACAGGGAGGCTAAATGACTTGCTGTGTTGACCTTCTTACTTTGCCAATGACTTGCAATCGAACTCAAGTCCCCAAATGCCTGATCCCTTGAGCTAGTCTCTAAATCTTACCTCTTCCCTTACATTCAGCAGCTGTATTATGTTGTGAAGGTGAAAAGTTCTTTATAAAATATGAAGATTATTGTTCTATAGTAACATTAATCTTCAAATCATTTAATCTTCTGAACAGCTGGTCTTCTGAGGAATACTGTGAGGTACATTAGATGAATGTTGTTATCTTTCATATTTGAAGGAATCTGACATAGTCAAAACAAACTTTTTTTTTATTTTAGACCTCTTGGACAACGTGAGGAAACCAGTTTGGTTTAAGGAAAATGGATTAGCATGCAGAGGTTCAGTAAGGTTTGGAGTTCCTCAGCATAGCAATCATGGGAGATTACTGTAAACTGCCTTGTAACAACCCCTATCACAGGGTAAATAGCAAAGGTTAAAGATTAGAGGGAGTCCAGATTGCACTACATAGGGTCCTGGAGACAAACAAGTATTTCAATCTGTAGGACCGAAGAGGGGGCTGCCACAACATGGCCACAGGTTGCAGAAAGTCTGTGACATGAAGGGTGCAAGGCTATCTTCAAGACACATTAGTAGTTCTCCCTCTGGTCTTTCTACACAGCCTGTCTGAAAGCTTCCAGGACCCATGCATACAGATGCTCCATTCTTCTTCTGGGGGGTTATGAGATCTCTGTTGCACCTGTGAGATTCGAGATTCTCTTACCAAGTCTTTTGTGTGATCTCTTAGATGGTATGACAAAAGGAGAGACTGAAAAGGACTCTCTGAAATAAGTATTATGATTTAATAAGGCAAATCCATTCTGCTTGGATATATCTGTGAATTTTCCTCCTGTTCATGAGACATTTGTACTGAATGTAACAGTACTTGTGCATGCAGGAGCTATGACACAATGCACTAGAATTTGTGTTGTCCAGTTTGACATTAGCAACCCGGTATCCTACACAATCCCTAAGCAGAGTTATACATGCCAAATAAAGCAGGTGTTCAAGTGAAATTGTTAATGTGATCTACATTTGATTTGTTGATCATTTTTTATATTAAAGTTCACTATTTTTGAGTTTCATTTGAGATTATTAAATTATCCATTCACTCTATTAATTGCTTTGTAACAATTTCAGCTGACCCTTTAATTTATGATGTCTTGATAAAAGAAAATCTCATGGAGAGAATAACATACTACACAGAAATTGTATAGCAGCAGAATTCCAAATAAAATAATCTGCTGGATAAAGTTGATAATTTGAAATGTATCTGCAGTCTGAATTAAATTGGAGCTATTAGAGTTGGTGGATTTATATTTTGCATGAATCATGATACTATTGAAAGTCTTAGAGGAGCTCTTGTTGCCTTTAATGGTAGGCAAATTTATTTCCAGTGTGGTATCCTGAATTATAGCTGAAGAACTTCCAGGTACTCTCCATTGTAAATGTTCAATATATTTTATGCTGCAAGCATGCCAGATTCTGTGGTATGAAGCAGTTGACTCCTGCTGCACGCTACCAGTAAAAACAAAAATATTGCCAATTCAGGAGGTGATTTTCTGGTGGCATGAAGCTGGCAGAGTTAATTTCCCAGTTCTTTCACCAGTGATGCAAAAAACATTGTTGCCAACTGTATTATGCAAAAACACATGTGCCATAAGGAGCAGGGAATAGCAGAAAGGCTGCTCCTGCATCCTGGTGAAAAATACCTAAATTGCCATTATTTTCTTAAACAAGCTTAAGCCAAATTGACCTTTAAGTTCCTCTAACATACTACTAACAGGCTAGGCTTACGGGGCCAGTAACAGGAACAGAGAGGAGCAAGGATGACTTTTGTGACTTTGTTATCCATCTGTGCTCTGTGGATTTTAAATACATTCCAGATTTGTGCATCCATGTTAATTGCTGTAAAAAAAAAAAATTGCTTTTAAAGAAGTTAATAGCTCATAGATCTGCACCCTGGCTTTTGAGAATAGATATACTATGTCAGATTTTTCAGCTGTTCACAATTAATCTGACATAGTCAAGGTGAGGCTTTAATTTGAACCTACAAAACCCAATCCATTTACAACTTCAAATATATGATTTTTCAGTTTAATCTATAATAATACTTTTGATAAGTTAATGTTTTCCTATGTTTGTATTTGGACTTGTTCTTGAGCCTAAGTCTGTTGTTGTCATTTACATGGTCTTATTAAGTCACCTAAGGATGTGGAATGGGACTTTTTTTAATTTCATACCAAAGTATAAAATACAGTTTCTGTGGGAACTAAAACTGCAGTCATAGATAATAGCTGAAATTCACAATTGTTAGATGAAGTATTAAAAAAAATATCAGCAGCTACTGAAAGCTTAAATGCTTCGAAGCCTCAGCATTTTAACATTCCCCACACCTAGTTACATTTCCTTTCTCATTTTCTGCTAACGGGGTTCATGTTGGATTAAATCTAAACCTAAGCACGATAAAGCTTTTCATCTTCTGAACACAGCATTTTAAAGAAATTCAATCAGATTCAATAAAATTCTGTTAACTGGTATTTCCTTAGTTGTCACTCATTCTTTCTTTTGATATGGTCTTCCTCAACCTTGAATCACAGGATGTAAAAATTAATTTTTTATTTATTAGAAGCAAGTAAAAAAACTAGAGGCAAATAAAAATGACATGAAGACATTTTAATATGTCACTCCTACAAAATAATGTTGTCTGTGTTGTTACTGCTCAGCATTTCTAATCTAATAAGTTTTACTTTATTGTATATGTGTCAGTGTTGATTTTGAAGTCTCTTTGCTTAGATATTATTTTCAACTTATGAATGTATTGCATTTCCTAAGAAGTAACATTTTTTGCTTTTTATCCTAATTTTACCTTCTAAAATAGATAGCAAAATATTTGTATATAAATCTTCTGTGTTTGCACATATATTGTTGTTTGGAGACATTCCCAGAAACTTCCTGCAAGAGTTAAATTATGATTTTATTTTATATACCCATTTTTTCAATTAGGTTGAGTTTGAAGATGGTTCTCAAATAGTAATGAAGAGAGAAGAGATCTATACACTAGATGAAGAGCTTCCTAAGAGAGTAAAAGCACGTTTTGTGAGTATTTGCTGATAATAACATTATAGTATATATATGCTCAAAATGCTAATAACATTATCCTTGGATTTATTCTGGATTTTCTGTTTAAATTGGACAAATGTTTTGTGAAGCCTGTACTAATATGATTGGTTAAATCAGCACAACAATTAGCACAAGTGTCCATTTGCTAGTGAGAAAAGTTAGTTGTTCTTCCAGTGCAGGCAAACGCTGTTGTCAAACATGATTCTTTTCTCCTAAAAGGGACATCTTGGTCAATCATCTGTCAGATCATGAGTTACCAAGTTAGTAAATATTTAAATTGACAGACATTCCGTTTTTTCAGTATACTTATAACATGTGTATACTTTATTAAAAACTTTAAAAAGTTATCAGAGCTTTGTGATTTTAAAAGCATTCAATTTAATAAAAATGCAATTAACTTGTTCTAAGAAAAAAAGTGCCTGATCAGAACTCATTAATGTCACTGGCAAGACTCATCAGCATTTCACTAGTCTTTGGTTTAAAACCAAATCTTTGCTATATTTTTTAAGTTTCCTGCAGTTTCAAACAACATCCACCAGCTATATATGTATGCCATGTGGAAAAGTGTTGAGGTTCATAAAGTGTAACACTTAAAGGTTGAAAAGGGAAAGTTCTGCCATAGAGTTGTTGGAGGAGACAAGACTGCTATTACCTGACTTTGTCATTAATGCTAAATATTGTGCAGTTCAATCCATCATGAAGTCTACTGAGAAGAGCACCATGTTCTTCTCATGTCCATGTTCTATTTTAGAGCTGTTTGTTCAAAACTGCATTGCAAGTTAAACACTAGCTTTCTTAACATGTAAGACCCAAGCATAAAGATGCAAAAACCTAGTCATAATTGAGAACAAACAATAATTCAGTGTTTGAATAAAAAATTCCCTCTTACTTGAAGAACCTTTTCAGTGAAGCTTTGAAAGAGAGAGCAGAGTACACTATATTTTTTATTGCTGCATGGAGGTGGGCTCATACACAATACCTGTTCACACAGCCATTATGTGATATTAATTAGCTGATTCTTGAAAGTTGGGTGCAAGGAGTTGTAGGGGAATGATGTGTAGAGTTGATTCTTCAGGCATATGTCAGCTTGTATGATTTTGGTGAACTGCTATAGCACTACGTGGTGAGGTATCTGAAGAAGGTTTCAGTCTGACTTTCCTTTTCTATGCCTGTTGCCACATGCAGCTGCCATCATTGTGATCATTCCTTTTCATCCAGTTCTCAGCAGCCCACCCCAACATGGATTGTGTATATGCAGAAAGCTAGGAGCGTGTCAAAGGAAAGGATTGGCATCATGTATGAAAGGGGCAGTAAAGCTGGGAAAGGAAGAGAGACAGAGAAATGTGAGGCTGTCAGCCTGCTGAGGAGTGTTCACCAGCAGGATGCCCTGTTTTGCTGAAGGAATAGAGTAAGATTAGGACTGCTCTTTCTAATGGGAAGTGCAGTGGTCAAATGTTCTTAGCTAAGATACCTTTTTGTCAATGTATTTGGGATAAGTGCACACATCTTTCAGTGTCCTGTCTGTCTGGGGTTGAGATAGATGTCTTGGAAAATGTTAAATGAACCATCTGGTTATATTCAATGGGGTTTTTCGTTATACTCAGAAAGCATTCCATTACCATTTTTTTTTAGAGACTATGTGTAAAAAGCATTTCTAATTAACTGCATGTTCTGTAGAGTGTAAACTGTTGCATTTCACTAAGGATAACAATACAAATATAGTTGGGTTTATGCTGCTCTTTTTAAAACGGAGTTTTTATAGATCAATATTTATTTTTTTGTATTTGACACCATTAACGTCATAGGGAAGATAAGTATAGCTTAAAACCATTTAATTTGGTCAACTAAATAAAACAAACCACAGCCTGTGCTCAGACCTTTGCATGATTTTCTATTATTGCCTCAAATTCTCTAAATATGTAGCTTAGTCCTCAAGGTATGCCCAACGCCTCCTTCTCTTCCTCATGCTGAATACGGTTCAAGTTGAAAGCAGCTTATGATACTGTTTCCATCTCTTGAAATAAATGACACTAATTCCTTCTAAATGATACTTTTCCTAATCCTGGGAATTTTACCGTGACTCCAGTAGTAGAAGTTGGTCCAAAAATTTCTGCCACTGCTTTTTCCCAAATGGCTTGCTGTTTGCTGTCCCGCTGCTCTGTTTCAGTGGATTCCCAACAGTTTTAAGCTTGATGACAAACAATGGAACTTGTGATTCCAATTCTCTGCAAATTATGCAGTGTGCAGGTTTCTTTTCAGAGGTCCATGCTGTAGTACCTTGTATTTAAAACTTTTCTGAATAACACAAAGTGGTGGATAATACTTGATACTGCTAGGATCAAACCTGCCCAACAATTGCATCACTTCCATGTTGCTGTTTTTCACCATCAATTAGAGTGATTGTGTGACCTCTGGACGATGGTGTTGGTCACATGTTGGTAAGCAACACTACAGACCTAGAGAATTAAATCATGACTGGTACATGCAAAATATGGAAAGGTAAAAATTATATTTTAAATGTACATTTAAAATATATATTTAATATTCAGACGTTTTCCTGAAAACAGTTGTAACTGCATAATCAGTAATGTAGATAGCTTCATATGTTCTAGTGAAATATATCTGTGTTTCCATGTAACTTGTCTAAAATATGTCAGAATATGGTGGCCTGTAAGAAGCTGTATGTGTAATTAATGTCTGGTTTTAGTCTACAGCCTCTGACATGAGATTTGAAGACACATTTTATGGAGCAGATATTATCTTGGGAGAGAAGAAGAGGCAGAGAGTATTGAGTTCGCGCTTTACTAATGAATTTGTGAATGATCCAGGATACCGCACCTTCTTAAAAAGCTCATTCCAGAAAAAAAGCCAGAAGGGGCTATAAAGGAAGCAAGAGAGAGAGAGGGATGTTGATTAAAAAGCATGCAGCATTATTTGCAATTGGTTTCGGTTTAATTGAACACTCGGTTTTACAATGAACTAAACTGAAGTACTTGATTTCCTGATCTGTAAAGTTTTGCCTTATGAAACTAAGGGGGAAACTAAGTGACAGTAAGAGGAATTACACAGTGATATGCTGAAGAAAACTTTCAGTCCTGCTTGCATTGAAATAAGTAGTAAAATCCCCTTTGAATTATGAGAGAAGATTCACTTTAGGAGAGGATACATTTTAGTAAACAGAGGTAATTTCAGTGGCTCATTTTTTTCTGCAGAAAGGAAAGGACGTTAAGTTCAATAATATTAGTATTTATAAAACATTTTTAAAACAAATACGTACAGTATTAAGACAAACAAAAGCTGTACTTACTTTGTACAGTGCTTTTACATTTTTATGTCACTACTGCTTTCAGTAGGGTTTGATGTGGACTCAACTGTTGACTTAGATATTTTTGGCTTTTAAGAAAGATATCTTTAGTGCAGCAAGGGTGTTTTCTATATTTAAAGAGGCAGATTTTGGCAGTTATTTTTAAACATGTTTTTCATAAGGTCTATTAAAAATAGCTATTTGTAAAATATAATTTTCTTTCATTATGTGTATGAAAAATTAGAATTAAGTATATATGCTTAACATCCTAGTTTGAATGAATAGATTATGGTCTTCCTTTTAAAATAAAATTTTATCAATGTAAAATGTTTTAAAATAAACAAACAAACAAATAAATACTGTCCTTTTACTTGCAGCATTTTGTCTGTTGATGTCATTTTCATTCCCATTGTTTTATACCTGTAGGAATCAAGAAGCTTCATTATATGCTGTATGCTTATAGTTTCCTGAACACAACAGAATATACACACAGGCACTCACATGACTTGGTGTTAAAATGCAAACCTGATAAATACTGTACTTTCATTTCTTGTCTATTTCCCTTCAGTCTTTGGGATCTTGACCTTTTTGGATGTTTCACAGAAAGCAGAAAGTCTGAATTTGTCTGAACAGTTGGGTACGTGAAACTAGAGTAGAGCTTTATCAAAATGACATCATCTGTTTCTTGTAAATTGGACCGTCAGCAGGATTTCTGACTGTCACCACAGGAAAAAGAGCCCTCTCAAAATCCAATTTAAATCTAAGCATTGCTGTTTCTAGGGTTCTGCTTGCAAAAAACCCTGAATATATAGACCCAAAGAATTTTTCATGACAAACCCAGTCCTTTATATGCTAAGGCACACACATCTTTGTTTCACTGTAGCCCTTGCATGATTACTCCTATTTTTTTGAGTGGACAGTGAAATCTTTTCATTTACTGTGTGACACCTCGATTGACAATTTAATTTTTCTGTGTTACATTAACTATCTTTTCTTGTACCATGAAATCACTTAGAATCCCTTTAATCTAAGAAATTGCTTAGCTGTGACAATTGGAATGTATTTCTTACTGACAACACTTTCTGTAGAGGTAGTGGGTTGTGGTGGGTACTGTCTGGTGTATTTCAGAGTATCAGAGGTCTTTCTGGTATTCTAAAGGAAAAATAAAAACTAATGATACATTTGCAAAATGCAAGATTGCTGCTGCCTTCTAGAGTTAAATGCAGCTGATAACATAATTATGCATCCAGCTTTGGGGCCCCTGACATAAGAAAGACATGGACCTGCTCAAGTGAGTCTAGAGAAGGGCCACGAAGATGATCAGAGGGCTGGAGCATCTTTCCTGTGAGCACAGGCTGAGAGACTTGGGGTTTTTCAGCCTGGAGAAGAGAAGGCTCTGGGGAGACCTTATTGCAGCCTTCCAATACCTAAAGGGGGCCTACAGGAAAGATGGGGAGGGACTCTTTGTCAGGGCATGTAGTGATAGGACAAGTGGTAACAGTTTTAAACTGAAAGATGGTAGATTTAGATTAGATATTAGGAAAAAATTCTTTACTGTGAGGGTGGTGAGGCGCTGAACAGGTTGCCCAGAGAAGCTGTGGATGCCCCATCCCTGGAAGTGTTCCAGGCCAGGTTGGATGGGGCTTTAAGCAACCTGGTCTAGTGGAAGGTGTTGGAACTAGATGATCTTTAAGGTCCCTTCCAACCCAAACTATTCTGTGATTCTAGGATTATTGATGCTTAGTTTCAAAATACTGTTCTAGGATAATAGTGCTTTTATGATCCACCATGAAAGTTCAAAACAACTACGATATTATTAACTGGTTAAATACATATAAATATATTTTGTAATAAAATAGGTGATGATATGTGGTACTACAGAGGCTAGAAATCAAATGTATGTTCTTTGCCTGGATCTGATATGACCTCTTAAGACACTGTGAATAAACTGCCTCATCTCTATAAGATGGATCCAGCATCTTTCTCTTCAAGTTCCTTGAAATTTGCTGATTAAAGTGCTGCAAATTATTTTTAAAAGATTCATTAAAAAAAAAGTCAGTTGGCTTGCTTCCCCTTCTACCTTTCAGCAAAAAAACCTTTACTTTGGAAGTTCTGGAAGGCTTCGAAATTATTTCTGGCCTTTGTAAGGTGCTGTAAAATACCTCCTATATAAATGAAAACATAGTCGTTGTCGTGACTGCAGTTTCATGCCTCCTGTCTCAAGACCTCATGTCCCTTGCAAACTAGATTGGCTAAGCAACTGGCCTAAACAGAGCTTTCCTGTTACTTTACAACTCCTGAAAAGCCACATTTTTCAGTTGCACATCAGGTGTTGATACGGACCTTTCAGGTATGTGAGAGAGCAGATTCACATGCAGTGGTTGGTGTGCCATGCTCTGGGAAACCAGGAGCTGCTTGCCACCATCTGAATTGGGTAGGTGGACACCAAAACAGGGTCATTTGCTGTCCATGTAACCAGTTCTCAATAGCCAGCTTCTCTCTCCAGTAAAACCTTTACATGTTATTTTTGTCCTAATGTTAGGGCCAGTTACGTCTTTTCTGATGAAAAAGCATGTCGGCATTCATGACTGTTTCACTTACAGTGTCTGTATGAGGAAGAGTGAAGCAGATGAGTGAAGTGTTACCTTTAAAGACAGACTAACTGAATCAGCGGTGGTTTTCCCAGGCTAAAAAAAAAAAAAAAATTGAATGTCTGTAGCAAGAGAGTACTGCATATCTCAGGACAGGAGAAACCATGCTCTTTCTATTATCTTATACATACAAGAGCAAAGTAATTGTTTTGTATATTCAAAAATCCTGAAGGCTATGGGTGTGCTTGTGAGTCTACACACACAAAGTAGTGGTTTGACCAGAACACATTAAAAAATTTTTTTTCAGGATATTCACAGTCATCTGAAAAATATCAAGGAAGGGTCTGAAGTACTTGAATTTATGCTGGCTTGTGAAGTAGAATGCTTTAGCACTATGAACTATGATTTCCACAGCTCTAGCTAAGGTCTGATAAAACAAATTACTAGAATTAGATAAAAATTAGATTACTTCTCTTGAATCCTATTTGCTCTTGTATTACTGTAGCAAAGCAATTCTGTTGATGCTTAATAGGAGCTCTACAATATATTGTGTTGTGCTACAGTAGTTAAAATTTTTCAGTTAAAAAGAGTAATAGATAAATTCCTACAAAATATTTTTGCTTTGAAGCTTTCCAACTGTGATGTGAGCAGTAATTTTTTGTAACAGAGAAGTTAATATGATACCCTGATACTTATAAACAAAACATAGCAGGATAAAAGCTGCCCCTATTTATGCAGTTCCACCCTTTCTGATTTTGTGAGATGTTCTCCAGTGTAGAAAACATAATAGGAAAAATTACTGATAAGCTAAATGCTGCTTGAATGATCATCTGGCTAAATAACAAATAGTTGTATTTGGTACCTGTTCTGCTTGATTTAGCCATCTCTATTTAATGACACAATCATAACGGTTAACTTTGATAACAGATGAAGGCAAAATGATAATTTCACTTGCTGTTATGAAATGCTGCTTTTTCTTCAGTCTCTACATTTTGTAATGGTATTTCTGTTTCTTGTTAACCAACTGAAGTATTTCATGCCTGTGTCAAATAGCACATTAGCAGGAGAGAAAGCTTATGTATGGTGGGCAAGAAGAATCTTTCCTGCACATATGGACAAAAGGCATATCCATCTTTTTTAAAAATTGCAGAACCATCTGATAAATTTATCGCACACCTTTGAACTTCAAAAGCCATCTCTGAGGCTTCTTGTCCTGAATTCTGGATGCCTTAGATAGCATTTTTCTCTGACACATCTAGCAAAAAGAAAATGAGTGATGATATGGTAGGGCATAAAGGTTTTACTGGAGTTCATCTGAGCTGTTGTATACACTGTCTACTTGGTTATGGCTTCACTGTTACTATCAGACTGAACTGTCCTGCAGCCATGCTGCTAAGATGTTATTCTCAATGCTTTAATGTATTTCCTCTCTACCTAGATTTGTAAGCAGAGCTGATAGCTGCCAAAACTTTCTGCCTGTTTTGAGTTACTAAAGACTTTGGCAATTTAGATATCTTAGAGTTGAGATTTTTATGCATCAGTTTGTGTCTGAAAAAAGTCAGGGAACTTTACTTCAAGCAGTTTGGTCATTTGGAAGGGTTTGGAAGAGCAGGATTAAGGAAAAAAAATCTTCATTCTTTCTGTCCTGAAGTTTCCCAGCCATTTATTTGAGAACCTCTGTGGTTCCTTTGTACAGTGGAACAGGGACTTGCTGGTGGATGAGGGAAAGGGTGATTCCCGTTAGGTATTAGAAATAGGTTTGTTAGTGTTTCTAGAGATGTGCTGTTGTCTGACTGAGCTATCTATCATAAACTGACTGGTCTGTGGACAGGGCTCTGAGATAATGTCTTGGAAGAGCCTGTACCACTTGCAATGCTTGTCCCACGCCAGTGCCCTTCTGCGGTGATGGAGGGGACAGTGCATGTATTGCCACCACAGTCAGCTCAGCACTGGCCTTGCTGGGCTTGCAAACTGGGAGGGTCTTTTCTTGTACACTCTAGTTAGTTACTTAAATGGAGGACAGAGACAGGCTCTCCTTTGTTCTCAATGCCCTGCTAATGTTGCTGCCTTAGTATCGAAAAGCAGGAGAAAAAAATCCGACTTCAGTACAAAGGTGTAAAGAGTTGAGGGCATATAGGGAGAATTCATGGAGCTGGAAGGGGAAGAAACAGGGGGACCAGATTCTGAAAAAGAGATTTGTTCACAGTCCTCTGCAGAACCCAAGGTGCCTGAGGCTCAAATTTCTTCTGGTATAAGCAAATGGCTGTGAAATGTACCAGCAAATTACTGGCTGGTTGCCTTTAGGAACAGCTATTCCTGATGCCAATTACTGCATGAACTCAAGGAGCAGTCATCTTTGTTCTCCTAAGGATCTGGTCCTGCTGTAGATTGATAGCCAGTTACATGTGATGAGTTTTTAATTATTATTTTTTTCTTTTTTTTTTCAGATTGGTCACTAGAAAAAAACAGTTTGTGTGTTTGTGTGCATTTAAATTATGCTAGAGTTAAGGTTGCAAAATGAGGTATACAGCCAATGCCAGAATTTTCCCAGAAGAAAAATAGTGCTTGGAGCTTCCTTATTTGTTCCTTACAGATCTAGTCACTAGAGGAACTGTGGGGAAGAATCACCATAATGACTCTCTGGGATGCACAGGAGTTAAAGCAAGGAAGAATAGACATGAGGCACTGCATTCCCAAAGGGCATTTTCTGACACAGTACTAACAGCTGATGGCAATGTCATGCTGCATTATTGAGGAGAAAAGGCTCAAGGAACAATGTAATAGAACAAAATTATTTTTGAAAAGTTTCCGTGTCTAAAAGTAGTCCCTTTCTCTGGGACCATGTGCAGTGGACATCAGTAATAAACAAAGCTGTTACCTCAGTCCAGTCCTGATGTGGCAACCAAGGATGACTTGCATGACCCTGTTGTGTTCCTTAGAGTCCTATTTGGTGAGTGAAAGCAGGAACAAGAGAATTTGATATTTTATTTTTTTTTAGCTGGAAGGAAGAAGGAGCAGAAAACAAGGTAGTATTTTTCCTTTTCCTGTTGACCTATTGAAATAGCAATAAGAGAGATTTCTGTGCTGAATACCTCTTTTTTTTTGTCATTTCAGGTGTTAAGTCCTCTCAAAGGAAAGGCTGGAGCCATTCTGTTCTCTGCTTATCCACTTTTGCAGATCCCACTTCAAAGTCTCCCACCAAAAGGCAGAGGAAAATGAGCTAAAATTTTCCTTTCAGCTCCCAAGCACACAAGTAGAAAAAAGGACAACTTCCTGTCTTCCTTTGACAGTTGTGTGGAGCTAAGATGCAAAGGACAGAGGTCTATGGTGAGGGAAGCAGTTCAATGTCTCTAATTCTGTGTATGACTTTGGCATACATAAAGGGCCTTGCCTAATGGGTGTTTGTTTAGTATGTATATCTGACTGAGTTAGTGTCCATGTACTGAAAGCCAGTCTCTTGCTCAGCAGTTTGGTCAAGTAGCCAGTTATTCACATGCCCCAGATCTGAAGTTCTCTTCTGAAAGCATCCTTCATGACTGAAGCATCCTTGTCAGTAACATAAATAAAGTCCCAGTTCCACTGAAATCAATGATAAATTCTCCCTTGATCATGGATATTCAATCCTTGATCTTAATTTAAGGGCAATATTTGCAGTTGCAAAAACTAGAAGACTGATATATTTTACCTTTAATGAGACAATATATTCCTGAATAGAAAACAGTATCCATCACAAATGAATAAATGACCAGCGTGCATTAGATAGCAACATACTTGACTTCACTGATTTGTTGAAATAAGAAGAAATGCAGTTGTAGGTTTCTTCATGATTAACCATTTTTAAGAGATCATTTATGCACAAAACGTCTTTGATTCAATAAAGAGAAGACCAACAAAGCTGACTTGGGAATGGCAGGGGGTAAATAAGACAAATTAGATTTTCATGGAAATTATTATGGGGACCTAAGCTATGTACAAAGCTCTAGCAGTAGTATGAGATGCATAGGTTTATTTTCACAGAACAGGCATCCCAGGCCCTGCAAGCAAATGGCCACAGTTCCATGTCCTATGGGAATGCAGTGCCTCCCCTCTCTTCTTTCTGCTCTATCTATTGTGTACGCCAGAGAAACATGTAATGACTCCTTCCTACAATTTGTCTAGTGTTTAGAACTATTTGATAGGGTGTCTTTGTAACAGAGAAAACATGTGTAAACAGAAGAGGAAATAAAGCTAGAAATGAATTTCGATATTTACACAGTGCTGGGTAGGACCTCTCACAGGTGAGACATAAACTAGGGATCTAAGCAGTCAGTTCTGGACTTCAGGAACCCAGTTCCCAGGGAAACATCGTTGCTTTTCCCCAGAGTGCTTTCCCTATGAATTTGTGCAATTTTTGGAGTTCAGGATGGACAGGCTAGGACTAGGGCCAAACAGCTGATCAGGTCTGCTACTAGCATGCCCTACTACTATCTGGAAGATACCTTGTCATTCTTGTGTCTCCATGCTCCCTCTGTGGATTTTTATTTATCTGTCGGCTTAAGTCTTGGCTTGAGACAGGTTGAGTATGTTCTGCTTCACTTGTTTATGTGCAATACCTGTATGGTCTGTAGATGGGGAGCAGCCCTATGCGAGGTAATGAAATGGATGTTGGTTGTACTGCAAATTTGGAGACTACTGAATAGAGACATAGCTACAGGAAACAGTGGTGAGTACTGCCATAAGCTAAAACCAAAAAACATGAGTTTTTCAATAGTCTCACTTTCATCCTTGTCATCCACAGCTGAAACACAACAACATGGCACAGCATATTGTGGCAAGAGCTCACAACTTTGACACCACCTTCCTGCATGATTTTGGGCAGTTATCCAGACATCCTGTCTTTTCTTTGCTTAGAGAAGTTAGTGAACGTGACACCATGTAAGCTGGTTCAGTAAGTATATTTTAAAAATGGAAGGCCCGATAGATGGTATGTTGTCATATAACGCAAAGAGCTACATGGATAAAAACCTTCAGTAGCTCCTTTCTGCCAAGGGAAAGTCAAGCAGAGGCCACATGAGAGAGTTTCTGTAACTAGAGGTAAATCTTTGCAGAAGGAACTTTGAGCTGTAGGATACCACTCAGACAGTGCTGTAAGTATCACCATGTGCTTAGAGAACAAGAAGGACCAAGATGTGAACATGCATGCAGAAGTTCTTCCCCATCATTTTGAAACACTAGGTAAAAAGGGTGATTTAAAGCAACTGTTGAGTACTCCAAGGTCTTTGTCCCCAAAAGAAGATGGATGCCTGAGATACAGTAACAGCATTGTGCTACAGCATCCTAAGATTTTGGAATAATCAAAGAAGAGCCCGTGTCTCAGAAAAATTCACCTGCTATTTGACTGGGCTTCTGCAGCTGGGGATACTGACAAGTGATGTAGGGGCACACATAGACCATAACTCCTACCCTTATATAAACACGTTATCAGTGTGCATCGCCCTCAATTTTCAGCACTTTGTTCTGTGGAACTCCCTCAAAGCTATGTAACAGTAGGTACTCTGTGAAAAATAAACAGAAAACGCTATTGTAGACACTCTCATTGTGAAGTGTCCATCAAATTAACTGCTGAGATAGTAGTGAGAAAATTAATGTCAATTAGTAGTGTTTTAAAAAGACACAGGAAACCAATTGAGAAACCCCAGGAGGGTAATCACTTACCATCAAAATTATTAATTTCATGATGTGTTTTAAAAGAAAAGACACAGTAGCCACTGAGGGAGGCCCTGGAGGAAAACAGTACTGGTACATCAACACAATTGATTTCTCAGTGATTAAAAGCAACTGATCTTAGTGACAAAATTTTCCAGTTGAAAAGGACATGTTGCCTCTGGGCCGGTGGGGAGTCCTACATAGTTATGATTGCTGGGGAAGGAGTGACAAAAAAGGTTGGTACACCTTGCTGGGTGTGCTGGGATATGTCACGTGTATTCACCAGTTTCACAACTTCTCTGGCTTGTCTTCTTCCCTTCCTTGCCTAAGCCAGTCTTGTACCTTAGCAGTCAAGGATGAAATGACAGTTCAGGTCTGGAACATTCACATCTCTACTCCTCTCATGGTGATGTAGTGAAAAAGCAGGTCTGACTCCATAGCAAATACTATTACAGAAATTTATTTGACGTGTCTGACAGTACATTAAATGAGGAAGGACAAGAGTTTCCTTTTGTCCATGTAGAGCAACACCCGATTTTTTCAAATGCAGGATGGGGGCCCAAATCCTTTGCTAAACACTGCCTAACACTAATGTGAGAGCTGGCCAAGTGAAAGCTGCAAGTTTTGGCCTGCTGAAAATTATAACAATACAGCAATTATAGCTTAGTTCTTCTATGAGAACAGTCTCTGGCATCCCATCACTGTTGTCAGGCCATGTAATCCATTTTCTCTAGTGAATTATGTGGTATTCCCTATGGCAGAAACACTGCTTTGCATTTTGCTACATTTCTTTTTATCTGGATTTTGTGTTTTATGCTTTGTATATAGCCCTTAGCCAATATAATTTTCTTACTAGGATCTCTCCCTTTCTGTCTGGTGCTCCCTTCCCCAGCAGTTTTTAACATGTGAAGGGCCAGGTAGTATGGATGACTGGAAGTATTATCTTCGATACAGTTCTGTATATACTTCTGTAGTGTCATTGACTAATGCTTAGTTTCCACTATGAACTTGATTTTCTCCTGTCTTGTTGCAGAGTGACTTAAGATTTTAAGTATGCATTTAATGGTGTATTCTTTCCTCTGAATCTTTTAGAATTCATTAGGATGCAGTTCTGGGCTTAAAGATCAGGCCAGAGTGGAAGTATCTCAGGAATCCTTGCTAAATCAGTAGACTACATGAATATCCTTCCTGTTCTACTTTCAGCCTTTCTGAGGTAGTATATTCCAAAAATGTCGATCCACAACTGCATTAGAACTAATTGCTTGGTGATTTTTATATCAAAAACATGTTCCTGAAAGATTTTGTAAGTAGCATGTATAATTAAAAAGTAATTTTTCAACATGGATTTTTCTAGCTTGATATGAAAGTACATCCAGAAAAAGCAAGTGTTTCCTTGTTACTTTGTATCACCATACTTCATGAACTGAATCTTACCAAATTTATTCCCACATATCCATATAAGGACCTCATTCTAAACCACAATTTTCGTGAGAAAAGAGTGACAGAAGAAAACACAAATTCTGTATCTGGACACTTGGAGCAGCAGCCTTGAACTGTAAAATATACTTCTAAGTGTGTATTTTTGGATCAACCTTAGACTTCAGTAACTCATCAGTAGTGCAGTCTTTTGAACTGGAAGTCTTTTAGCATCTTCCCCACAGAGCTAATGAAAAGCTGTGAAGGTATTCCATTTGATAGAGATCATGTCGTTAGCAGTCCTTAAAGAATTATGCTTAGTGACAAATGGTCATTTTTGCAGCAAGAGAGCAGTAATTTAACTACAGTTTCTAATTTTTCCTTTGTATTTACATGTGACATGCAGTAAATTGCTGTGAGATGTTTCATGTGTGACTCAGCATCTGATGTAGTTGAATTTTTAATCAAATTATTCTGTAACGTAACATACATCCTCCAACAGGAACCTGCATACTTTTTCTTCTACTCTAAAAAGGTAAAGCAACTGTCTGAGTACTGCTTTTTTGGGGGGTTGTTTGTGTTTGGTTTTTTTCTTTTTTTTTTTTTAATAGGAAAGGAAATGGCCACTGCAGAAATTAAGAAAAATATTTGGAAATAAAATATGATGGACTCCTGCAAAATAGGGTATTTGCTTTTGCTCTGAAGCTTTAAAAGCAGTTGAAAGAGGAAAGCAGGAGGTGACCTTATAGCACAGCACAGGCTGTACTCAGGCATACGTTCCTGAAGAAATAAAATAATGCATAGATCAGAGAAGGGAACCAAAGTATTTAGAATGAATGTTCAGTGGATTTTACCTAGAATTTATGGACTCATAAAAATCTCTCTGCTCTGCAGCAAAATTAATCCCGATATCTGCTTTTGAAGCAAAGTAAAATAAGGGAATACATATACTTCTCAGGCCTCTCTTTTCTAATCATGTTTTTATGGGGTAGAATGGGGCATTTCAAGTGCATAAATGCAAAGTAATTTTTTCTTAAATGATGGAAAATGCACATTCTAGAAAAGAAAGGATAACACAAAGTGATTCTTAATGGTTCTCTCCTTTTAGATTAGCTGCCAGATGTAATCATCACTTTTTTAGTCATGTAAGGTTGTTGTCCCACAAACAGGGTTCCTTTACCTGGTGTGCAAGCCAATAACACACAGAGTTGAGGTATTTTCAAATGAATTCATTGAGGCGCATGAATGGGTGCCTGTCTCAAGACCTTTGTCTCAAAAATTCCTACATTTATATACTTAAGTAATACATATTAATTATTATTTCCCTTAATGATTGCTTCTTTCTTCTTTGCCTCTCATGTAAATTAGTGCGCAGACTCTGTCTTCTTCCTTCATTGTGTTCTTTTGAATAGGTGGTATCATTTGAGTAGGTCGTCAATGAGTTGGTGGTCATGATCTCCCCCTGTAGAAATTACCTTTTATCTACTTCATCCCTAGTCTTGGCAGTTCCAAGTGGTTCTTCAAGCATTATTGACCAGACTACAATCCATTACCTTTTCTGACATAAACATAAAGCCCCATTGTCTAGTACTTAGTTCCTAAACCCTAAATCATGTCTAGTTATTGTTTCCCTATTTTAAATATTAACTGATGGGGCTGTACACAGGACTTTAGCAGCTCCCTGGTTATTTCAATCATATTATACATATTAATTGATAACAAGTTTAGTCTAAAAAATTCATAAATGAGAAAATGAGAGTAATCTCAATTAAACCCTACAGACCCAAAGAATGTATTTAAACCACCTACTTAAAAAAAAGCATTCAAAAAGTTGTCTTGTGACAGATAGATCAATGTACATCTAAATATATAATTTTGAATGAAAGCCCATTGCTGTTTTCTTTTTTCCAGACAATATAGAAACACATGATTTAAATGATTTGGTGCTTCAGATGAAACGTTGACAATACCTTTAATGAAAATAGAATGAAAATATCCCATTAAAACTCTTAGAAGAGAAAGTTAAACCTGCTCCCTTGGCAAAGGGTTTAAGGCTTAAGACGTGGTGGCTGGTACTGGTGATGAATTGGAAGGTGGCTTCCCTCCAGTGTCCTGTCGTCACTCTGCTCTCTGTTCTTGTGATTTGATTATTGGTTGGTTGCTGACTTGAACAAAATAACCCCTTAATCTCATTGGGATTTAATAAGATTGGATGTATTCTTCAATTAGGTACAAGGAACATATGAAAACTTTTCATCATTAAAAAAAAAGAAGTCTTTAAAAACCTGATTTTTAAGCAGACTTTTAGCTTAAATACTCATTCAGGCAGTAATTGCTTCCTCCCCCCCAGCCTTTCAGGGGCAACTTCTTTTCTGCATTTGGTAGGAAACTAGCGAACCCTGCTCAATAGTTAATTCCCCAATTATTGTTATTTTTTTTAGTGGTTTCTTTTGTGTATTAGCATTTTGGCATCAAGTGAAACTTTTCTTATTATACAACAACACATCCCTCTCTACATAGGATATACTGTTGAAACAGGGATCTATATTCACTGAAGGAGAAAAGTCTGAATTTCTCTTCCCAACTTAGTGTGAAGAAGTACTAGTTCTGTGGGTGAACAGAAAACCTGTGCAGTTAATCATGAATAGTGTGACTGGAATGCCACTTTCTAAGAGAGAGTCCTGCCCAAGCCAGCTTGGCTCCCTGTTGATAGCTGTGGCTTGGCTTTGCTGACAGTCCACATGCTAATGACAGTTAACAACATGAAGATTTGTAAAATGCACAGTAAAGTCTCAAACAGAGCCACCAACAGGAATGGAGATGATTTTAGGAGAAATCATACAGATTAGCAAGACAAGCTGGTAATTAATGACCCTGCAGAAATGCATAGTTTCAGTCCCTTGTTTTTCTTGCCAATTGAGGCGCAGCTCTGTTAAGAAGAAAGAACTGCTGCAATAGGTACTGTGAAATCTCTGTTGCTGAAGGTCTTTAAGAACAGGCTAGACCAACATCTGTCTAAAATAGCTCAGGGATAGCAAGACCTGTTTTCAGGGAGGAGGTGTGCTTCTTTCTGTCCCAATTTTGTGATGTAAAAAGGATGAGTTCTTCAAAGACCTTAAACTGAATAAGCTAAGGCTAGTGAAGTATAAGCTTTTATTATAGGATAGGTATTCTAAAAATAAGTTTTCTGTGGTCAGTCAGGGGAAATATTCACTATAATAACATTAAGGAGACATTTACCAGGAAGTTCTTTTTTTGAAAATACAAATACTTCCATTTTGTCTTCAAATGAAGTCTGTTGATGACAAGACTAATTAAAAATAACTAATCTCTTTTTTGTAAAATTTCATTGTCCTGCTAAAAAAGATGCCTGTATCTTAATTCCATGTGACAAAAACTTTATTCTGTCAGAGGAGAACAATCAGGAGAGATTATATTTCATGTTTAATATGGCTGTACAACAACAATGATCCTATCTTGAATTTCAGATTAATTTAATTGAGCTCTTATGAACAAAATTAGTTGTCCTAGTGTAACTGGAATCTCAGCTGAATGGTTTAGTAAATGAATACAATGGTAATTGTGGCTGACACGATCTTTCTGCAACCTGAGTTTCTCAGTTGCTTCTCTTTCCCTCTCCCCATGTAAAAGATGGTCAGTGACCCCAGAGAGCAGGTGCTGGAGCTGCTCTTTAGTGCTGCTTACTGAAGCAGTCTCACTGCAGGACAAATTGCAAAGTTAGTGAAATGAAAGACTGAAGAAACTAGCCTGTTACTGGAGACAGGCTGGAGAAAAGTCAATGTTAGTAATTGTACAATGCTGAATACCTCTTCACACTATAAATAAAAGCAGTAGCAATATGGTTTGTTTGATACTTTGAGAAGTAAACCTTCACAACACTGGTTATGAAATAAATGTATAAGCCCAGAGAGCAGTCCTGGTCATCTTTGTGGAGAGTATCTTTGTGATTTAGTTCTCACATAGAATCACAGAATGGTTTAGGTTGGAAGGGACCTTTAAAGGTCATCTATTCCACCCCCCTGCAATAAGCAGGGACATTGTCAACTAGATCAGGTTGCTTAAAGCCCTGTCCAACCTGACCTTGAACGTTTCCAGGGATGGGGCATCTGCAACCCCTCTGGGCAACCTGTTCCACTGTTTCACCACCCTCATCATAACATGATTTAGATTTTCCAGCCTAATTGTAGCAATGTAACAATTCCTCTCTTCTTCCCTATTTAGGAGCTTGAGCTCGGCTGGATTTAATGAAGATGAGTGTTTGAAGTATGAATATATAATTAATGCCACATGATTTCCTAAGTTTTCAAATGTTACCTTCTTATTATTTAATAACTACAAACAACTCAGGAAGGAACAGCCCTCCCCTGCCACCCCCCAGCCTGCATATCTGAGAAATACATGGGAGAGCTATCTAGAGGAAAACATAAAGGGAAAGATACTTTTGAACTCTGCTGTAAGTCTCCTATTCTTTCACTCTCTATTTCTATTTTGGCACATCATACACACTCTGTGTCTTTTCCCTTATTTGTCAGATCCTTTTCCTAACCAGCCTCCAACAAAAGCAGTGCTATGCAGCTGTGTGTCCTGCCTCAGACTGGTTTGATCTTTGATTTGCTGGCAACCAGAGAGCTTTGCTCTATTCTTGCACATGCAGTGAGAGCACTTCGTTAATCCCCCTTACTGATTCATAGGAGGGATGCACTAGACCTTGGTCTGTATGTTAGCAGCCAGAAAGTTTTCCAATTTAAATCTCGAGAAAGTTGGATATTTGAAAGTTGGGTATGTCAAGCAGTGGAGAGACCCAACAGGAAATTCCTAAACATACACTGACTGTCAGAACAGGATAAAGAGAGTGAAATAATGCTCTTTGTTTTGTTGCATATACAGTATTGATGAACATGCTGGGGAGAAGTAATAAAGAAATTCTGTAGTTAAGTAATGGCTGTGTCTTCCGTTCACATCTGAAAGGCAGGCCGTTAGCTTGAAAGTTTCTTGTCTTTCATAGCTGAATTTCCTGGTGCACATATAGCCTCTAGCTGTGCTGGCTTGTTTATTTTAGATTGTCCTGGTTTCAGCTGGGATAGAGTTAACTGTCTTCCTAGTAGCTGGTACAGTGCTATGTTTTGAGTTCAGTATGTGAAGAATGTTGATAGCACTGATGTTTTCAGTTGTTGCTCAGTAGTGTTTAGACTAAAGTCAAGGATTTTTCAGCTTCTCATGCCCAGCCAGCGAGAAAGGTGGAGGGGCACAAGAAGTTGGCACAGGACGGAGCCAGGGCACCTGACCCAAACTGGCCAACGGGGTATTCCATACCATGTGACGTCCCATCTAGTATAGGAATGGGGAAGTGGGGGCGCTGGCTCGGGGACTGGCTGGGTGTCAGTCGGCAGGTGGTGAGCAATTGCACTGCGCGTCATTTGTATTGTACATTCCAATCCTTTCATTATTACTGTTGTCATTTTATTAGTGTTATCATTATCATTATTAGTTTCTTCTTTTCTGTTCTATTAAACCGTTCTTATCTCAACCCACGGGTTTTACTTCTTTTCCCGATTTTCTCCCCCATCCCACTGGGTGGGGGGGGAGTGAGTGAGCGGCTGCATGGTGTTTAGTTGCTGGCTGGGGTTAAACCACGACATAGATGGAAGTAACTAAGTCTTTTTGCAATGATGCAACTTGGTAGCTATGAGTAGTACAACACTGTTCTCTCAGAGGAACCTTACTTTCATTGCTATTTCATTTTATTGTTGTTGTTGCTGCAGCTACTGTTGTTTTCCCTATAAAGTAAATTTGTTTGAAACAGAAGGATCTGACTGCTCTTTGTGTATGGAATATCACAGCAAGGTGGTGTGTTGTGTCTCCCTGCCCCATAACAGGATTTTGCAGAAGATTGGAAGGTATAGCTAACCAAACACAGGTAAGCCCACAGGTTTTGTGTGTTGTTGGCCATGTTTTTGGCTCATTGCTATAGGTCTATGTTTAAAGTCTCAAAAGATACATATGTGCTTTGTAGATTATCTGAATTTTACCTCATTAGATTTACTTATCAGTATGGCAGAGAAACAACAAACATAAAAGAGCATCATTTGCTCTTTAATATTTTGTAAATTCATCAATAGAAGAGTATGAAAAGCACACATGGACAGCATTAATACAATAAGCATACAAAGAAAGAAAAATATTCCCTTCTATATAGTGGCATGGATTTCCTTTTAACCCTGATGTATCTTCACATGCCTTCCTTTGACTGCAGCATCTCAGCCTCTCAGAAGATGTAACGCTAGTAAGTTCAGTGCGTTGCTGGTTATACTTTGGAACCAGGTATTATATATTATAAAATATATATTATATAAAAGTAAGCATGCCATAATAGTAGGTTGTCCTTCTTTCAACTGGTTTCATGAATAATTCTGACACCTTTCTAGTACTTGTCCAGTGCACAGAGGTTTTTTTTTTTCTTTTTGTGTATCTGATTTTATATGACTACCCTTTGCTTTCCATGCTGTTTCTTACCCTAGCCCAAACAAAGGACTGCCATGTATTGGGTATTGGCTTCAGGCAGGGAGGCCACTCACTTTTTGCCTGATAATCTGTACATGAAAAGGGAATGGGGAAGATGAAGAAAATCAATTGGGATTCCTGAACTTGTCTGGTTAGCAATGTGAAAAAAAAGGGAACACACATTTCCTTGTCCTGTGTCACTGCTCACTGGCATGCTGCAGCCTGGAGACCAGTATCTGTAGCACAATCAGCTAATACGATGGTAGCCATCCAGATGCTATCAAACCTAAGCAGCAAATACAGCCAAAAAAGGAGGAAAGGCTCCCATCCCAGCTGTTTTCTGGTGCTCAGAGGTGTTGCACAGAACCAAGGGACCTGGCATGAAGGGAATATGCAATTGAATACCCAGATGCAGAGGGGATAAAACTTAAGAAAATGGAAAAAATGACTGGTTTTGTTGATATTTTAGCATCTTTTTTCCTGGAATAGGTATGCATAAGTAGAATACGCATGCAAATGAAAAAGAAATATTATAGACCTGAATTTCCTTTAGGCAGATCTATTCTGTAGGCAGAGAGCTGAGGACTTGTGTTGGAATAGGTAGAGCAGTTGCATGCTTTGTCAAAGTTGATAGAGCAAAGAACTCATAGTGCCCTGGCACCTAGATGTCTCCCCTCTCCCCGTTGTCCATACTCAGTCTTCAGGGAGATTATGACATATTGCCAAGGAGAAGGTGCCCCTATAGGTCTGCTCACTTCTAAGTTCATTCTGTCATTGAGGTTAATTTATTGCTAGAAGGCATTGCTCTGTGATGCAAACAGGAAAGGATGGTGAGACATGAAAAGCAGAAGAGGGCCTTTACACCTGGGATCTGCCATGGTAAACTGCCATTTGGTTCGGCACCCAGAAAGCAGGTCCTGAAACCCTGAATAAATAATAGCTACTTGTTGTCCATCTAAATTGCAAAGCATCTGTAAGCACAGAAGGTTTTTGCTAGGCTTCCCACATAAGACTGATGTGGTCTCATCTGAGCTATCAGCCTGGCAGCCAGTATGGGTCTTAAGAAAAAAAAGTACCTTTTTCACCAATGGCTCCTGGTAATGGTGAAGCAGTGTCATTTGCAAGTAGTGTCAAGGTAATTAATCCCTGCAACAATACCAAACATATTTTTTCCTTCTTTTGCATTCTGAATGGGACACTCTGCAAGAATCCAAATCACATGTAGGAGTTTTTCTTTATTTTCTGTGAAATTCCAACACTTTCATTCTGGAAGTTCAGTAAATCTTCTGAAGCAATTTTTATTGAAGTGCTGTGATACAGTGATTCACAAAGCAATTCTATTTATGGCCCTGATCAAAAGTGTATTGAAATAGTTCCATTGATTTCCACGGGCTCTGGATCTCTCCCATCATAATTAAACATAACTACAAAGTATACTTTGTTCTGGAATTAAACAGGATTTTACTCTTTTTCCCAAGACAGATCAATTGCATCTCTTTGTTTGGAGAAATAGCATACTTGCTATAGCATCCATGGTAAGCAAAATTTGTGCTTGAAAGATTTAACTCTGCCATTTATGGCAAACATCTATGGATTTGTTAACTATCGGCCTCTGCCTGCCATTCATGTCAGGAAAAAGATTCACTGGTTTGCAGAATAGGATCTATCATAAAGAAGGTTTCATGAAATCAAGAATATTTATTTTCATTATGCTGGCAGCTTGTCACCACAAACATGGGCAAAAAGGTCTGGTGTTATCTTTTTTGTACATGGACATGAAGTTAGGAGACATTCCAAAAAGTCTGAATGCTGAATGTTTTATGGCTTTGATAAAACCACATCATTAAAGTTCATGTAGTGCCACAGTGTATGATTCAGTTCAATGTAATGGGAAGGAGTATATGTCTGTGTATAATGAGTTAGGTAGGTTAAATCCTCTAAGAAAGGAACTACATGATCCCATAGCTTATTTAAAGAAAGTCTAGCTTATTCACCCCGTGTCAGAGAAAATCCATTAATAGAATGTCAGTTCTTTAAAGAAGCCACCTAGGAATATTGAAGGGTAACATGCTGAGCAAATGGTTCAGTTTAGATATGAAGTTCATTGTTATTGTGCTAGCCCTTTCATGTAATGAGTGAGAAAAAGGAGAAAGTTTTATCATTCTGTGTCAGACTGAATTTGACTGAGAAAGCTACCTGAATTGCCTGAAATTAATCACATTTACAAGATATTTCACTCTTTTCTATGCACCCAAAGGGACTGTACTTCTTGAACTACAGATAGTGTACTAAGACAATACATTTAATTTCTACCAGTCCATTGGAAAGTTCTTCTCCCTCTTGTAAGCCAGGTGTCATGAAACAAACGTGCTATTACCACTGAATCATAACATGACTTGTGGTTTCCTTAAGGATTCAACCATCCTTTTACTTTTGAGCTTTATCTGTCATTCAGAACAGGAACTCTGGAACTAGAGTGGGTGGAAATGTGGAAAGACAAATTAACATGATGTTCACATGTCGGGTATATTAATTTTAATAGCTTCTTGCTTGCTAGTCATGGTAGTCAGTGAAAAAGGGGGTAACATGGAAAGAACAGTTCAATTCAAGATAGCATTTACCAGCCGCAAGTCAAAATTCATATGAAACTTATAGCAGAATTCTATGCCTACAACTCACAAACTCTCCCAAGCTGCTGGCTTCAGGTGCTGGGAAAAGCTGTAAAGTGACTTGTAGTTTAGATTTATGAAAAATCTTGTTAGTCAGGAAATTATTATGGTTATTGGCTCAAGGGCTGAGGTGTCCATATTGCCATTGGGCATATTGCTGGCACCATGATGTCCTGTTCTCTCTGTCAGACCCTTTGTGGCTTGTCCTGTTTTGAGGGATTGTCTTCAGTCTCTTGTTATTATACATAATTGCATTTGTATTTTTGATATTTTGTAATAGATGGATTTATGACACTATTTTACTTGGGCTTAACCAGTGGCAGCTTGGCATATTTTAACATACTGGTTTTTTTTTTTTTTTCATTTTGAGCAGTTACCATATAAGGATTTGTATGTGCTTGTTTCTTATTCTCCTTTTTTTATGTGCATGCCCGTAACATTTGTTACTGTCAAAGGGTGCTATGTGCATGGAATAGGACAAGATTATTCCTCCTGAATGTTGTATTTAACTCTGCAAATTATCAGATGCTTTCTGCTGTATATGTTGAGCTGTCCTTTATTGGATAAAATCTCATGGTTTTTAAAGCCTTGGCCCGGGACATCAGATTTTATTGTTTTCCATAAGTCTGCCTCCAAACCAAAACAACAGAAACAACCAGTGATTTATATCTCCTCCAATATTTTGGCCATGTGTCTGCAGATATGGGAAAGTAAATACAATTCACTAAAGAAATCAATTCCCAATACTGCTTAATCTTAAAAAATTACTGTTAAGGATGCTAGTAAGCACATAATGGAACATTTCAAATCAAGTTATTCTCTTAAACTAACACAACTTTAATGACCCCAAAACTTTGGACAACCAAACCAAATTAAATTGCTAACCATGTTTTTGAAAATGGTTCTGAAACATTTTTAAATTCTTTAAGAGTAGTTTGTCAGGGAGAATATAAAATATTGTTAAATAAGTTTTTTTTTTAAAAGATAAGAGAGATAGGAAAAATAGGAGAGAGAAAAAAATATATTTTAAAAAATATTGGAGGCAGATAAAGCCATAAATGGGAATTGGTTGAAAGTCACTGCTCTTGGGTTTCTGAGTCTTACTAACTTCCAAAATGAGATGAATTTTTCCTTATGTAATAGTTGCAACTAATTTTACTTTGTGATGTATTTTAAAAAGAAGACTGACTCAAAAGTGCAACCCTTGCAAGGTTCCATAAGTGCTCTAAAAGAAAAATTAATGTCTCTCAAATTTAAAACTTTTATTATTGAAGAGAATTTCCTGGAGTCTTTAAACCAAGGGCATTTCTTTTATCAAAAATAGATTAACAGACATTGAGCATTAATGCGATTATTATTACTGGGTAGTCTGAATGTTTTATATAGTTCAAAAAAAGTTGACTTGTATTGTATCCTCAATGACATTTGTATACTACGGAAAAAGAATACAAAATTGAGCAATAGAGCAACTAGAAGGAGAGAACTTATATTTAGGGAAACATAGAGTTTTTCCAAAAAGTACTCCTGCACTTACATTTCTGCCTAGAAATGCACAGGTGTGGTAAACTATATCAAGGTGCACAGCTAGACATGGAAGGTCTCTCCTGATAAGCACTTAGCTACTGGCAGTGATATTCCTCCCTAGAAAAGAGACACCAGGGCATTCATTTTGAAAGAAAAATGCACTTGAAGAATTACAATTTACAATCTGAATTTACAGTTCAGAACCAGAAGAAAACTAAAAGGTTGCTCAGAGTTCAGGCCTACCAAATACTGGGGAGGGAGGCTGCTCCCATGGGTTCAGAGTAAATCCTTTGTGAAAGGCTGCTTGCACGGTTTGAAAGACAGCTCTGCTAAAGTCACCCGGCTCTTAATAATCTTAGTCCCACGAATATTAAATTTCAGATTTTGAACTGTATTGTATAACCAGCGCTAAGGGAAATCTGGCCCTGTTAGCCTTGGATTAGAATTTGTTAGACAGGTTTGTTTACCAAAGGAGATTTGGAGGAAAAGAGAAATCCCATGAATAGTAAGAACTCAATAGTATTCTCTTTTAGAACTAGGGTTTCAGGTTATATAAGGCTTATACTGTTGGCTGATTAGCTAGGCAGTTGTGTGTGGGGACAAATATCTTTAAATTAATTGAGTCCTTAATACTAGATTTGTCTTTGTAGGTGGATCTTGCCTCTACTTTTCAGTCTGGTATTGGCACCTGCTTGAAAAATGCACCAGGAAAAAAAGGAAGAACTATACTGGTGGCATGTAGAAGGAAATTAATAATACGAACAATGACATTGGGTTACAACAGAGCAGTTTCCTGCAATGATCTTTCACAGTTTCTGGATGTACCTTTTGCTAAATAAAAGGCCACATGTTAAGGCATCTTTCTGAATACTCAAGCATGTCTTCTCAAGAAAATTTGACTCTGTAATTGGTCTATAAATACCCATAGTGCATTATCAGTTCTTTTCATGGTCGGCTAGGTAGGAGGTATGTTTTCAGTTTACTATATGAAACATTTTTACCATTCCTTTAAAGCCATGCTGATGTTAGAGTTGAGCATTTGGGCATTACTTTTGGGTTGTAGACATTTTCATAGTAGACATTGCAGAAAGCTGCTTAGAACTGAAAAACCTTTTAGAGAAATATGTCAGAAGGGAAATGCATGGCAGCCACTCTGTAGATGGACTGAGGACCTTCTTGGTATGCAGTATTAACACACTGCTTTGAATTTCTCCTGCACGTAAAAACCACAGTTTTGATAGTAGAACAGCAGCAACATGAAACTGTTATGGGAACTGAATTAGTTCTCTGCTTGCTTTGATATGCTGGCTAATAAACAGTTTTCAGAACTGGAGGATAGGCATTTAAGTGTTGACTTTGCATTGAGAGTTAACAATTTCAGATGTATTATCAATCTGCATATTTATGTGGCTTTACCTAAAAGAGGTGATCAGTTAAAAATATGTTCCCCAATATGTGTCTTAAACCAACAAACAGCCAATTATGTATGTGTTTTTTTCTACAGAGACAGTTTTTGCCAGATACTGAATAGCTGTTTTGCATCTGTGGAACAGAGACCAAAGTGCAGTGTTGCAAGCCTGTAGATTACTTTACCAAGTAAAGTATCATTTTCCCTTGAGAAAGCAAACATGCAACTGAAGGCATGTTTTTGTATCCCATGAGCATTAAAAAGCACTTATTAAAAACTATAGTTCATAACTCTTATGCTGTAACTATCTTGAGAAGTATTTTTAAATTATCCATCACATATCAAAACAAGTGAAGAAATGTTTGGAGCAGGTTGTAATCTCGCTCTGTACATATTTCATGCATAATACATTCTTTACAATCATACCAGTCAGAAAGCACCAAGCATTCAATCTTAGCTTTGTCCCAAAGCATGTTTTGTAGAAATATGTGAATATTTGATTTCAGAAACATATTTAGTGGGAACCCACAAAAAAGGTGGAAGTTTTATGCATGTATTTTTCTGTTAACTGTTGTTTATTGTTAATATGGAACTGAAGCATACCATCTTTGACTTACAACTAAGAAGGAAATTAGTTTAATATGAACTGTAGAAAATTCCAGATATTTTTGGCTATGTCTATTAGTTCAGAACAGTGGTGAACAATGACCTATGTTCAGAAGATCTGTTGTTTTAATACCACTCTGTGGTCTTTGATTAGAAATTTGTGTAACATCACAACTTCAGGCTAAGAATTTGTGAAATAAATTAACAAAATTTGATTCAGCATGTGATAACATTTTGAATAGTTCATGTTAGGTTTGCAGTTTTAGTTATGTTACCATAATGTAATCCTTATTTTATTTATGTGATGCAGATTTTTTTTTTTAATGTGATGTACCAGACCTAGGCATATCAAAATTTAGCAAAAAGTCCAATTCTGTCTCTAACAAAACAAAAGGGAATCCAAGACAATTGAAGAATTTTGAGATTGGTAATTTCATGTTATTGTAATTTTATTTTCTTTTTATAATAAATATTATTTTTAAAATATCTTTTTTTTGTAATGATCAAGTTTCCCTTCCCCTGAAAGTATTTTTTCCTTTCAGAATGCAGGAGATTTCACAACTACTTAGTCTCATACAAAGCACTCAGAATGTTTTATTACTTGATTCATATTGCATGCTTTCCAGAAGGGAAAGCTATTGCCATGCCAGAA
Organism: Harpia harpyja; assembly: GCF_026419915.1. NCBI lineage: Eukaryota > Metazoa > Chordata > Aves > Accipitriformes > Accipitridae > Harpia > Harpia harpyja. Next base: position 84,979,290 of record NC_068969.1, on the reverse strand, counting down.
ATGGCTACTGAAAGCTGTTTGGTATGAACACAGGTAGTAACAAAGTGAGAAATTCAATTTGTATCCCATTACAAGAAATATAGTTCTAGTGGACTTGTGCTAGGCTGTTGCCCAAATTTTGCTTGAGTAAAAAGATAATTTTATCTATTTAATACCCACCTGTTATTATATCTATTTTATCCACCTGTTCTAGCAAGGTGGCTCTAAAGTTATTGATTCACAGATGAATCACTCTACAAGCACTGAAAAAAATGACTGGAATGCAAGTTCTAGTTATATTCCATATGGGAACTACCATGAGGATGGTAGCTTGCATTAGAAGGAGATCTTGTCTCGTCATTTGCCTCCTGCCACATCCAAGATTTAATCTGAGCTGTTCTTTACTTGCAGCCTTTGTACTGAATTGGGGAAACTAGCTGCAGCTGTTGGCAAAAGCTTGGTTTGGCTTTCATAGCCGCTAATATGTTTGATCATACCAATGTTTATACATCTTTCAAATCTAGTGTTGTTTCGGCTGTGCTGGAAACCTGCTCATTGATACAAAGTGACAGGAGACAGAAAACTGCCTTCAACTATAGAGAAATGAAATAAGAACTTCATTTTTATTGTTCATTACCAGGTGGTTAATAATTAGCCCTGTGAATATTTGGTCCTGTGTGATCGGAGTTTTAAATGGCCTGATCAAAACAAATTTACCATTGTTTCTGACATCTCAATGATATTCACGTGCTGAGGGATTACCTGAAGAGTTTTTAATCTCCAACCTACCTATTCTCTCCGAAAACCGATATAGGAACCCATTTTTCCATTGTGTAGATTATGACACTAGAAAATGGAGAGACTATAAGCAAGAAAGATCATAAAGGGTTTAAGCAACTACCTGCCACTTTGGTTGTCTAAATCCAAAAGTGCAATCAGTAGCTGCTGCTTAGCCCTGCAGCTTCTTAAAGTATGTGGGTAGGTAATTCTTAAATGGCCAGGAAAGTTCTTGTGGGACTTAATGAGAGAGATTTGCATATAAAAACATCCACATTGGTGCATAGCTAATGACTTTAAGTTACGTTATTTTGTGCATTATTATATGCTGAAATTTCTTGAGAAGAAAAGGAAGGCTATAGAAATACTTACTTGTGGGATCCACTGATAGAATTAGCAGCAGGGAGTAGGTTGGATGCGTGCATGTACAGCAAATCAGGAATATTCTCCAACTTCACTGTCTTAAAAGGGTGTAGAACTTTATTCCTTACTGCCCCGCAGCTCATATTGTTCAAACCTGAGAATGGAGGCAGAGTGCTGCCTGCAGAATGTCTTCTTTTTGTGGCTTTGCAGTAGCAAATCACAGCAGTGTGGCCCTTCCTCTTAGTGTGAAGCTAAATGGAGTCATAACCAACTTATGGGACACAGAATAGCCAACCTGGAGTCATTACATGATTGACCTCTATCCCACCTTTTCATCTGTGTTACTCAATAGACCCCTTTTATTCATCTTATGAGCATACTTTGCTTCAAACGTCTTCGTTAACAGCTTATTACCTTCCTGCTGAGACAGTTTTACCCTATGACCAAGGGAAAAACTGTTGCACCATCCACTGTGCTGTTTCTGCATCTTACTGCTTACTCAAAAAAAGGAAAGACAGAGGAAGAATTTGGCAAAAGCCCAGTAAGGCAATACCCTTTTTGTGATTTCATTATAGCTTTTTTATGACAGACCATGTAGTTTTCTCCACAGGGGCAGAGAGTTCAGCAAAGGGAAGTGTAATAAGACAGGAAAGAAGTTGAATGTTGACAGGAAAAATGAAGGAAACCAGTAGCTACACAGATAAATATCAGAACATAGTGCAAGTGGTCACAGCCACAGGAGTGGGAACAATCTCTTTTTCTTTCATACAGAGCCATGTTTCTATAGGAAGACACATGAAGTTCCTGTTCTGTCCAATTAAAAAAAAAAATCTAAAATGTCAGCTCCCCTGTGCAGTTTGCATATTTCTAAGGGTTGTTGAGCAGATATGATGTACTGTCTATTCCAATGTCTCTCATTCCCATTTCTCTGCTAAGTCTCAGCTCTCTGGGGCAATGAAACAAACCACAAAACACCAACTTAATTTTCGACTCTGAAGCTGATTAGCAGGATAAGACTGAGAAAATGTTGGTGGATGTTTGGAATTGGCTAAAATTGTAAGCAGAGTTTAGGATGATGTCTGTAACTCGTACAATATGTTTTCATCAGGTCACATGGGTGCACAGTTTACATGTGATTCTACATGATGTGGAGACAGTAACTCTCTGGACATGCTTCAAAAGCATATAGATTGATCTTATTTTAATTGTTTGTGCTGTTCATGTACGAAGAGAGACTCAGATTTTTAAATAAGTTGTATGGTTTTTTATGTTGAGGAAACACATAATAAGTTAGGCACCTGTAAGTATTTTCATGTCTAAATAGTAATTTTCAGTAACAGATCAAATTTCTTTTTTTTGCAAACATGTCTAAGTCTTAGCACAAGAGCAGATTTTCATGTCAATTTTTGTGGTATAAATGTGGTGCCACTGTACAAAAGTAGGTGGAGATGCACTGGCCAAAAACACCTACCTAACTTAAGAGGAAAATCCAGCCTTGGATTTTGGTATACATTTTGGCTTGTTTAGCCTCACAGTGATCCTAAGCTTTTAATGTGTCATACCTAGTTTTGCCCAAATACTAATTGTGTTACTTTGCATAAAACCACAACGAATTGAATTTGGGGAAATAAATGTGGCAATGGTCATGGCAGTGCTCTGCCAGTTATAAAAAAGCCATAGCAAAACCTGAAAATTTCCATGCAGTTTTTACAAATAATTTTATTTCATTTCAATCTCCCCTTTTTGTTACAAGCTGGAGAAATATAATTACAAAATATAATTGGTGTGATAAGAAAAAATGCTACAATTTTGTCTGAAAAATAATATCTAAACCAAACCTTCTCCAGCCAAATTGGAAAACATGGGTAATATATTTAAGTTTTAGCATTTATTTTGGAATAGCCAGTCTGACAAAGAATAATATGCAGCTTGATCTCAAAATTGGAAAAGCTGCAGTCGAGAATAGGAAAATGAAATTAGTTTTTCAAAGAGACATATGCAGATGCTCACAGAAAAGCAAAAATCATGAAATGCTACATGTATAATATGGGGGGTTATGACTCCTCCCATGCTCCACCCTCCACAAAAAATGTCTGGGGTTTATGTTTATTTATTTAATTATTTATTACTACAGAAGCTCTGCAGCTCTGAGTCTATTACCAAAATGAATGGATTCAATATCTGTTCAATGATGTGTTCAAAATGAAAGCAACATCATTAAGTGTCAAAGATGTTATCAGAACATTTTACTTCTCTACCAGCATAAAACAGTCATTGTCTCACCAGGTGCTTGCAGGACTTACTTGCTATTCCCTGTCTTCAGGTGGTGGTGGCTGTGCCCAGAAGGCAACAGGCAGAGCTCGTAATGTGTGTGGTGGTGAGGACCCCGGTGAGGAACTTGCACAGATATAGCTGCAGTGCACACAGATTTTGCTGCTGCTGCAAACCTGGGATGGCAGTTGTTAAAGCTGGGATCCTGCTGGGTGACTATTTAAACCTGCATTCTGTGCCGCTTCTGCAATTGCAGGCCATTAGTTTCCTGAGCCTTTCTTTCCCTTTTTCCACCAGTATAATAAGGGAGTGAACGTGAGGGCCTGTTAGCAAAGCAAGAGTGCTGACTTGTAGCCCTGTAACCATATTCAACAAGGGAATGTTCTAACCTCCATCTCCTGGAAGTCTCCTATCTGTTACATGCCTGGAGCTATTACCCACTAAAGGACTTCACATTTTTGAATACTTAAACTGAAAGAAACAGATATGGGAGAAACTACATAAATCCATTATTGCAGCAGGAATATCTTTCTGCTTCAGGCAGAGAAGATAAATTGCCACCAAAGTAATACAAAGTTGGTTTGATTATTTCATTGGATCAAATATATCATGCTGTCTTGAAATCTCTTTGCTTTCAAGTAAAAATTAAAGAATTTTACCATAACCATATTAGACATTATCATTTGCATATTTTTAATCTCAAAAGAGACTTTTGAAGTTGTGTAATGCTTAAGTATTTAATTGTTCTTCACATCACTGAAATATCAAATTATACCCAGAAACAGAGAGGATTCTTTTGCTAGATAGCAGTGATTGACTCTCTATCTGACAAGAACAGAATTCTTACGTCAGGGCAAGAAACAGCATTAAGGAAGTAACTCAAAGAGCACCAGCTCTTATTTTGTTCAACACTGGCATTTGGACATTCTTTCTGTTTGGAACTAAGAATGCCAATGTTTTACACTTGCACAAAAACCAGCCATTGAGCTAATACTAATTTAATCTGTAAAATCACAACTGTGCTGTACTTGTTCAAAAAAAGGCAAAGGCCTGCTTCTGCAGGGATTTCTTTTGCGTAGCTTATCAGTGATCATCTCGATCTAATTGCAAATGCAGATCAAGTAATTGGCAACCTTTCACAGCCTGGGGCTATGGGGGAAGTGTGGAACATTTATAAATGAAATTCTTCCCACTAAAATTTGCCAAGTATAGTTCTGAGTTTGTTTTATCCACGGAAGATTTAAAAAAAAGAATGGGAAGTTTCTGAAATCCTTACTGCTTTCCAGATTCTTTTTTTTTCCAGCTTCTCTCTTCCTTCCTCATTTTACTTTATGCAGACCTGATACAACCCAGCAATCAGCAAGTGTAGCTGTTTCATTTGCAGTTAATTCAGTGCTTTCTAGCCATTTTGCCAGTGATGTTATAGGTGAGATCATATATTGTGGGCACAGGAACTATGTGAGGTGCAGGTACCAAGAAGATGTTATCTGATGCCACTGTGTCAGGAAGAGTTAAATCTTTTTGACAACTCAATGGTTCCCCTTGGGTTTGCACAAATGGCACCTGTTGTTGAAGTCAATAGAGCTTACAATTTAATTTCATCTGCCTGCAAACAATCTCTCTCATTAGGGGGTGAAATGATGATAGAATTCACTGAGGCATGCAGTTTCACTTTCTACAGGGCAATACGTAAGTACAGTCATCATTTTCAGTGAAGGAAGGCACAATTATCTTGGAAACTGATTGTAAAGAAGAAGAAAGGAAGAAAAATGTCTGGGAAAAACATCATAAAAAGTCAGTCTCACTACATTTTTCCGCTGATGCCAATTTGCTGTCCAATTATTATGTTTAACACAATTTGAAAATGTAGTAGTCAGAAAAAAAGGGACTAGTAATACACTTTTCCATCTATTTCAAAATGAGCTAATCATTTTTGGACAACAGGTACATGTAAATAAATATCTTGGTGGGGATCAGGGGTTAATCCACACCAAACTTAATTTATTTGTGTTGAAAATACCTGCTTCTACATGCTGCAGCTCTTTAGGTGAATTAACTGGCCAGATAACGTTTCCTATATTTTAGTGCGAAGGGTGTAAACTTAAAAGCATATTAAGTTAATGAGGCCTAACATTCCCTTGGACACATCTCCACCTCACATTAAATTGACCAACTTCCCACTGGCATCCCACAGTGCTTTGCATCCTGCTAGGACTAACTGATCAATTTGTCAATGTGCCTCAATTGCATTTGTGCCAGGTTGCTGTATGTCATCTCCTTCCTAAAATATTTGGCTGTAGCAAAACTTGAGTCATTCTCCTGCAGCCAGAATCATCCTGTAGGATAGTATATGTCCACTCCTGTCCACTTTACATGCACCTACCTGGAGCAGTGCTGACATCCTTTGCTAAGGTAATGCTCTTAAGAATATATCAGAAAAGGGATAGCTATAAACTATCACTAAAGAAGCCAGGGAAGAAGTTCAAACCCCAGCTACAAAGCAGAGTCAAAAGCAAGAAGCTGGAATCAACTTAGAAGTAATCAAGGAGAGCTATGGCTCCTATGGCACAGCTTGTGTCACCTACCTTTGTCCTTCCAGCAACTGGGCAGGATTTTGTTCTGGGATGCAATTCTCCAGCTGCCATGGATAAAACACAGCATGGCTCTGGTAAGGTGGAGCTTTTGTTTGAGAGCCTGACTCAAACTGTGCCTCACAACACAGAAATCTGTCTTGGGCTTTCTTCAGATGGATTCAACAACAATGTACACAATCCAGCTAGGAGTTTTTCTAAGTGGTTCTCTTCTCCCAGCCTGTTTATTCAAAACAGCAATTTCACTAAGGAAGAAGGAGGTGTTTCTGAAGGGATTACGTGTTCTGTGATCATCTGCCCATCATTAATTTCCAACTCTCTTTCATTTGCCTGTTCCCATCACCTTCCTGTTTTTTATTTTCTTGCTAGCCTCTTCATGGTCTCTGTTCTTCCTCATGTTCCAGATGGCAAACTTGGGTTTTTTATCTCATCCCCTCCCTTTGACAATAACAGACCTTGCAGTGTGAATCTGCTTGTTGTGTATTGTGAAACCTAGCCACTACCACAACCAGTTGCTGTTTCACTGCTGTATGGCCTGCTTGGGCTACAGATGTTGTAACATTATATATCCCATCCATACATTACTGCAACCTAACAACCTGATTTCATGGAATTTAATAAAATAATGAAGAGAACAATATCTACATTGTCTTGAGGAGTATTTTACTGCCTTGTTTGCATGCATATTAATCTAGTCCAAGAACACTAAAGTTCTGAATTTTTGTGTAAAATTTTCTTTCTAATTGATTTCACTTGTATCTACAGCCATGACGAGTGTCATACCACTTCCACAATGCTGAAAATCAGAATGAATATAAGACCAAATTACACAAAAATAATTAGGTGTTGTTACTATCAAGGTGTTAACACAGCCTTGTGTTACATGCTATGCTTTTCCAGATGACCCATTCTACAGGTTGCTAGCTAGTGGAGGTCTTTGGGTGCATTTGGAAGAAAGAGTGTGGAGGTGGAAGCCTGGGAAAGGCTGAGATACAGAAATAAGTCAGTATGGGCTATCTATCTAGTGAAATTATATTGTTTGCAGAGCAGGGATTTAATGAGGGGAGAGTCAAAAGCTCTACTGCAGCTCCACCATGTCTGCCTGACCTTCTGCAGAAAAGGTTTCACAGCGTTTTCATGATTCTTTCTTGGTATCAGCTCCGTGAAGAATCCAAATGGAGGAATTTATTTCTCTGCAGGAGATATGAACCTAGCTTGACAGCATCAAAATCTTTCTGCTTTGTCTCTTGTCCTGTCTCAGCATAGATAACTATTCTCTTCCCAGTTCATCACCACCTCACAGGTGACCACTCTGGTGAATACAAATCTAAAAAGGTCCATTTTTACTTCCTTAAACACTGTTTCTTCACCTCTGATGAATTGTTCAATATGAAGACTGCTGTAATGTACTGAGTCTGGCTAGGATGGCATTAATTTTCTTCATAGCCGCCCAAATGGTGCTGTGTTTAGAATTTGTGACTAAAACAATGCTCATAACACACAGTATTTTGTCTATTGTTCAGCAGTACTTGCACAGCACCACAGCTTTCTCTTTTTCCCACTCTGTCCCCCATGGAGTAGGCTGAGGCTGGTCAAGAAGTTGGGTGGGGGCACAGCCAGGGTACCTGACCCAAACTGACCAAAAGGATACTCCAATCTATACAATGTCATGCTTAGCAATAAAAACAGAGAGGAGGGTTTCTTTGGGGAGGTAGACATTGCGCGGAGACTGGCTGGGCACTGGTCTACTTGTGGGAGATGGTGAATGGTTGTCTTTACATCACTTGTTTTCATTATTTTCTTCCTATTTCCTTTGCTTACTAAACTATCTTTATCTCAACCCATGAATTTCCTGGTTTTTGCTCTTCCTAGTCGCTCTCCCATCCCACTGGAGGTGGAAGGGGAGTGAGCGAGTGGCTGTGTGGTGCTTAGCTGCTGGCCAGAGTCAATCCGCCATGAATGAGAAGGTTCATATGCAATTATTGCCTTGCTATTTCCTACCTTTGTAATGTTACCATATTGCCACATCAAAAGTCTCCCTAAAGCTCTGCTGTCCTCCGCTGCTATGGCATTTTGTGGTGGGGTGACCCTGGCCAAATGCCCACCCAGCTGCTGACTAACTCCCCTGCCTTAACAGGACAATGGGAGAAATAGGGTGGAAAAAATCATGTGTTAACATGAAGATGGGGAAGTTGTTTACCAATCACTCTCATGGGCAAAACAGGCTTGACTTGGGGAAGATGAATTTAATTTACTGCCAGTTAACATAGATTTGGGTAGTGAGAAACAAAGACGAAATTGAAACAACACTTTCCCCCCCATCTTCCCAGATTCAACTTCCCTGTTCACTCCTGGCTCCTCTACTCCCAACACTGAGCAGTGCAGGGGGGTGGGGAATGGGGGGTTGTGGTCAGTCCATAACACCTCGTCTCTGCCACTCCTTCATCCTCACACTTTTCCCTTGCTCCAGCATGGACTCTCCCCTGAGACTGTGGTCTTTCAAGATAAACCCAATCCAGTGTCGGCTGTCCACGAGCCATGGGGAAATACCTGCTCCACTATGCAGCAACTCCCCCCCCCGCCCCGCCTTCTCTGCCCTTGTTATTTCCTCTGTTCTTTGTTACTCTTTTTTGTTCCCTCCTCCTCTGACTGTCTGGTGTTTTTGCCCTTTCTTAAGTTGCCTTCCCAGAGGGGCCACCATCTTAGCTGAGGGTCTCAGCTGTGCCTTGTGGTGGGTCTGTTGGAGCCAGATGGAGTGGTCTGTGTCCAGCATGGGATAACCCCCGGCCTCTCCTCACAGAAGTCACTCCTGTAGCCCCCACTGCCAGCGCCTGGACACCTGCGCCCAGCGCAGACGTGGAGGAGCCACATCCCACAAGATGTGATCTTGCCCCCCGCCCTCATCCCAGGAAGTCCCGTCATGGCCCCTTTGTGGTCTCAGATACTGGAAAGGGGTCTTTGAGTATGGCCTCTAGAAATGGAACATAAATTTAACTTGTTCACTAGTTTGAACCAAAGTTATAACTGTTATCACTACCAAGAAGTTTTCTTATGTTATTGCATTGTGCTTTCCCACAACAAATAGGTATTTCCAGTATTTTAACTGTTTTCCTTAAGACAGAACTCCAGCAAATAAAAAGAAACAGCTTCTGGCATTTTAGGTCTCAGAACTGGCCTGCTCTAACATGCTAATCATGTAAGTAGAAGGTTTTATTTCTTTTTAAATTTACCTTTTTATCATTTAGGGGCATAAATCTTAAGCAAAGATAATTGGCTATTTAGACTACACTAACAGTGGTGCTGAATTTCCTAACTGGCAATTTTTTCATCAGAATTGGTTGTGTTTGTAACAGACATGCTCCACCTTGTACAGTAATTAATTCTGTGCCCTGTGTTATAAAAAAAAGGTCACACTGTTCCCTTCTGGCCGTATTTTGTGAAACTTCAGGAAAATCTTGGTAGCACCTGTGAATGCACATAAAATTTTTGTTTTGCTTCATAGAAGAAGACAGCAAGAGAGAGCATTTTTGCCTGCATTGCCATGTTACTATGATACTGTGGGTGATCTGCCTGGCTGGTAGGAAGCATAAATACCTCAGTGTCCTTCCTGGTTTGGCTTCCTGAATGGAGAAAATGCTGGGCAAGGAAGAAGAGTCTAAATCAGTATGGATTTATTGCTTTTATTTCCATGCTTTAGCATGGAACTTATTATTAAACTCTAGACAACAGTGATTTAAAAAACAATCATAAATAACCCTCTGGACAATATGTCTTTAGTTGCGAAGAAGTCTACCCTGAAGCATATCAAGGTCCCCCTAGAGATGAAAAAAAACAGGTTGAAGCTAAGACTTCAGGGCATAATGAAAGGACAGCAGATAAAACTGAAACTCAGGAGTCGATTGTACTGCTAGGATTACCTTTGATTCATTTTCTCTTAGTCTTTCTGTCCATTGTCTTAGAGAAAGAGAAAAAAATGAAATTATAGTTTATGTAATAAAAGCTCCAAATACATCTAGGCTCATTGTGCTGTCTTTAAAAAACACCCTACAGTCTTAACCCCACCTCTGCCCTGATATATTTGCAATCTAAAGAGATATGATAGGTAAAGCCCTGGGGACTGGGGTAATGATAAAGCAAGCCAAGAAGATGAAATAACCTGTCTGAAGTTAAATGGCAGAGTTTGTAGAAGAACTAGGAACAGAATTAAGCCTCTAGATGCTCTGCTCATGGGCAAATGCCTACACATGTAGGAGTTACCATGCTTTAATGAATTACCACCCATCAACTGAGCTACAATATTTCTGTGCTGTGTACACACACTCTCACTGTATGTGATAAGTGATGCAAAAATTGTTTACTTATTCTCAGTTTGTATTCATAAACTTATTAGATGGTTAAGATTTTTAAAACAGTAGACATCAATGGATAAAAAAGTGTCACCTAATAGGTAAAGCTTTTTTTTTTTTTTTCCTCTCCCCCTCTGTTCTAAGATTACTGACATTTGTGGATATCATGTACTGAAAGCAGCAGGGATCTGCATTGCAGATAGGCACTCCTGCAGTGCTAATCTGGGAGCAAGATTTCCTCCAGTGTCATTACCAGCCATCCACGCATTACTAAGAAAGTAGAAGAATAGCATGAGGTGAGAGATGCCTAATTTTGCTACTAAGCTTAAGGAATATTTGGAAGGAAAGAACATGGAGGGAATCTTCCCTAGAGAGGTTTATTTACTAATTGTTTGTAGTGCATTAAACTTGATGGTTTGTAAACTCTACATTTATTGTACTTAATGCCTAGAAAAGAGCAGTACACACACAGTCTAACTTTAATAATTGTATTAGTCTCTGATCCTTTCCTATCCAACTAAAGTACAGTATTTCTGCCCCACCTATCCTTTGAGTGCTTTGCTAGCTACGAAATTAGTACAGACAGCAGGTGGCCCAAAAGAAATTGCAAAACAACAGCTGATCCGAGTCGGAGCAGGCTGTGGATCCCCGCAATGGAACAGGAGATAGAGGCTCCATTATGCTGCCTGCTCAGTCAGGAGCCTCCCGCATCAGCACTCAGATCCACCCCGCAATAGCAGGAGGCTTCTCAGATGTAACTCAGCACACATGACTGAGTTTAACTCCTTGTCTGCATTCTTTGCTTAAAAAGTGACATGGTTTTGAGGGCTGTTTTCATAGTTTTTATGGTTTACACCTTGCTATTAGTGTTAATGGCCTTTGTTGCCCCAAAGACAGTTTTTGGGGGCAGACTGTACAGAGTTGAGATGTGTGTGTGATACTGAATGCTGACAGGACTGTCTTCAGAGAAGCTGTAAGAGCCTTGCTCCCATTGCAGCTGGAAACCCTGAGTAAAAAACAATTGAATGAAACAACAGAAAAAGCCCCAGCTAGGGAAGGTGCTTATTTGTGCTTGTCAGTGAGAGCAGAACTGGAGGGACTTTTTTTTTGGAAAGGCCAGTTTGGCCAGCATTGGCAATTTGTTTCATCATCTTCATAGCAGGCTCAGCAAAATGGAACTGATCTTGAGGAAATGAAACTACTCAGTTTTGTCAGAAGCTGAGGTTAGCTTGGAATCTAGGGAGATGCAGTACAAGACAGGACATGGCTAAGGGATAGCACCAAGAAGGAAAATTTGGATGTGGTTTGGGGAGAGCTAAACCTTGGAAAAGGCACAAAGAACTTTAGATTCAAATTTGCTTTTGACAAACACAGTCTGTAAAAATGGTCCAAGGCATGTTGGTATTTTCCTGAGCAGAGGGCAAATAGGGTATTCTGCACTTACACACTGAAAACCAATCATACCCATTTTATATTATATGTAAAATCTACATTATCTGACACTTCAGCCCCAGTTTGCCAAACTATGTACAAGTTGCCTATGCACCTGAGGTGAAAAACTGAGAGTATTTGAATGCTAGTGGGTGTAAGTAGCCAGGCTCGTCTGGGAAGCAAGTAAAGACCAGTTTCTGGATATGTTTGCAGAATGAGTTCATAGCATCTATAGGTGTATCTTATCAAATGCATCTGGCAAAACTGCATGCTGATAGCAATGATCATAGGTTAGTTTGCAAAACCCATCCTGAAGACCTTTCACCTGTGATGTCTCTGCTGTTGGTCTGGAAGCGAGTTCAAGTGTATTTAGGCATGTGGTAGCCACATTTTCTCAAAGTACTGTAACTGTACCCTGCCATCTCAAGCTCCTCAGTTCCATACATTCTGTATGCCTTCAAAAACAGAACTGCAAAATTCTTTATTCCAGTGCAACAACCTGTAGTTAGGTATAATGTAATTATGCTTAGTGGAACACGTGGTAATTTGACTTCAGATGCTAGTAATACAACAGCTTCAAACACAAAATGCCTCTGATTTTAGTATGCCATAAAGTCACAGCTTTATTATACTACCTTAGATATCTTTGGTGTTCTTGCATCAGAATTTCAGCAAATCCAGAGATTGCAAAATAACAAATTGTCCACTGTAAGTGTACAGATACTAAAGTAAAGCAATAACAACAAATGTGCAGCAAGCACTGTCAGGGTAAATTAACAATTTTAACATTCCCATAGGTTTTTGAAAATGTTTTAAAATTTGTTATTCAGCAAACAAGTTAACAACTTCCATTTGCCACATTTCTTGAAAAGCAAACTACCTGAATATCCCACACTACTTTTCTCCAAATCAGTCTGATTTAAGATAAAAATTTGATCTTTCATTCTATTAAAATATTATTTTTCAAGACAGCAGAATATATTCCAAGTCACTTGGTATATGTTTTATGTGTTTTAGGTAAGGTTGTGAATGTGGAAGGGAATGTGTAGGTGGAATGTAGAAAAGGACTCCCTGTCCAAAATCTGATACACAGACTGCTGCTGGTAGGCACTATACTGTTTATGCTGGAGTGAATATATTGGAGTCAGTGTAATTTCATCTCAGCTGGATTTCTTGAAGGGGAGGATTGTGTGTCTGTGTTTGCATCCTCATCTAATGATACTTTTATTGCCTTGGAATTCAGCTTAATGCCTATATGGTTTCAGGTGAAGATTAGTTGGGTAAAAATACTTACCTAATTTTGGTGAATTAAAGGTATACAAGTAGTATAGGTGAAGCCCAGACCCTCAAAGCTATCCAGCTGCTTTGTTTCTAAAGCAATTGGATACCTGCATTTTCTCAAGGATCATAGCCACTGCATACTTTGCAGCACAAAGTAGGTAACCTCTGTTTGTAATGGACTTCAGCTAGACTGCAAAGAGTCATGTCTCCTCAGATTCTAATTCGTTTGCTTCAGGTTAGGCTGAAAAAAGCCTGTTTAAAAATCTGCTTTTATGAAGTTCCAAAAAATTTGTCTGTTTCAGTCAACTGAACATGTACATGTGTGACTCTTGGTTCTTTATCTAGCTGTAGTCTGTTGGCTCATGCCTCAGGTATTCTTCATCACCTTAATGTTATAGTTTGTCTATGTGTCAATGATCAGGATGAACTTTGGCAGAAGACACTGGGTTCAAAGGGCTTGGAATTTAATTAGACTTTCCCTTTCTCAGCCTACTAATTGCAGCACTATTTCCTGGGTTTGCTAGAAAGGACATTCATACTTCTCCTGATATTTCAGAGACAGCTTCTGTGAAGTTTTCTGTCAAAACTGCAGCAGAAAATCTTAGTTCATGAAGCATTAACAAAACTTTGTAGGTCCAGCTGTGGCAGGTGGGGCAAGCTAGGTTCATGAAGTAGCTGTGTGCCTGGAATAGAGAATAGGTTGGTAGCTGAAATTACCTATTGTCTAGTGAAAATATTTTTTTATAAATTATTGAAACTCTCAGAAAGAAGATTTTTCTAATCTATTAAGAACACATACTGTACCTATGGTTTGCAAAATTAGAATGAGACATGGCTATACTGGGTTGTGCTGCTGCTTCTTCTAAAGAGTCTGTTTCAGTCAATGTCTTGGAGGGCAACTTTCCTCAAAGGGAAAAAAAGTTGCCATAAATTCTACCAATTAGGGAGCTGCAGTGCCTTCCCCTTGAGTGCTGGGTAATTGGGCAGGTGGAAACAGTATGGTGCCATCAAATGAAGGTGCATCTGAGTCATCCCGAGCCTTTGTTCGCCAGCTCACATAGAATCATATCACAACACAATTGCCTCAAAGATTCACTCAATTTTCAATAATCCAGCATTTGTTAAGCGGGAAAAGAAGGTCTGTGGGGGAAAATGTTGTATCTAACAGCTACCAAACTGAGGTAAATAAGGTAAAATAGAACTGGAGAATTTTAAGGTAGCGGAGTGAGATTGCTTATTTCCTAAGGACGAAGGTTACACGCCTTCTCCCCAGTCATAGGTGGTAGGTTCTCTTTCTCTTTTATCTCAGTTCCTACAAGTTATGGTAGCTGAGAAATAACTGTAAAATAAATTTCCCATCTTTTCTACATTATTCTTCTGTAGTTAGGTTATAGGTAGGTTTGCAGATTTCTAATGTTTTCCCTAATTTTGTGCCACTTGTTCAGGAGTGCAGCCCAGCTGGACTGTATTTGTGGCTGTGTACACACATATTGAAGTTTACATATGTTTGCATCTCTTAATTTTTCACAAGTACAATATGTAGTGCAACACAGACTTCACTTTCTGGTCCAAACCCAGAAAATTCAGATATTTATTGCATTTGTGCATTGTATTGTCTCCCTTAAATGTTTCTAGAGCAGTGATCTATTCAGTGTGTCTCTACTGAATTATTTCAACAGCAAGACAAACTGCTTATCTCACCTCATATAACCCAAGTTCATCAGGTTGAATACCCTACTTAGTAGTCAACTTGGAGCCATTATTTCTTTGATAGTTTCCCTTATGGTTACACAAATCTTACTAGCTTTCAGTAATGTTCTTTGAGAAACCCAAGAATCTACAACCAACTCTCCACCTTAAACTTGAAACATATTAATTGGAAATAACATGTTTATGTAATGAAACACTAAAAGGAAATATAAAACAAAGGTGTCCTCAGTCAAGATATTTTCCCTTGAAATCTAACAGATCATGCACAGATATGCAAAATTTCTCCTATTTACATATACAGTCTCTTAATTTAGTTTCTGTCTATTAGGAAAGGTTTAATTCTTAATATCCTGAAGTCATACCAGGGTACAAAACAGTTCCAGTATTCAGATTTTAACTTTTCAAGTTTTCACTTTCTTTTACACTCTAAGATTACCTATGACTAGACTCTTCCAGTTCTTGTTGGCCTCAACCTGGGTGCTTTGTAACCTCTGTGTATTTGGCTGAATGTTCTGGTGGTGTGATGAACAGACATTTTTCAGGTTTTCTTTCTCAGATCACAATATTTCTTTTATGCTGAAATTGCTCAGAAATATATCTCTAGTTCAGCTATGCTTCAAGGTAATCCAAAATGGGTTTAAAAAATAAAAAGGAAAGGTTTTATATCTTTTGTACTTTCCACCTAATGAATACTTTCTATCTAATGAACAGATACAACCAAAACTTAAAAGTAAATAATCTTTTTTACTTTTTTCTGTGGAAAAATAATGCACCAAATATTATTTTTTGCATATTTCTTGCAGATCCTATTGGAGAAATGAAGCAACTGCTTTCTCAGACTTTTAAGATGGAGTTGAATCCTTCTAGAATATTTGTTAAATACTGGACTCATGTTAACAAAAGCAAATACTAATCAAGGAGATGATAGTCTGATTATGAACTGCTTCTTCTCCCTGTGTCTGGTACTTGTTTTGGCATTTTAAATAAAAATTGCAGAGGCTTTTTGTGTAAATGGGATCTGAGGCTACTACAGGGATGCAACATATATAATGTTGATACTGTAATTTCTTCTGCTAAATGGTCCTTACTAGTGTGATTAAACCATATGATCTTGCAAATCATTAAATCTTTTGACCAAAGGCTGAATGACAATATTCTTAAAACCTGTTATTGACATTCATGAAATTACTGTGCTAGGTGGGATTGTGAAAATATTTTAAAATCTGCAACTAACTTGTGGACCCCCCCCAAAATCTAGATATTGAAGTATAAAGGAAAAACAAGCAACAATCTTTCCATGGATTGACTTGGCAAACAGTTCACTGCATGAGAAAGTAAACGTTTGAGGCAAAATAGGAGAACTACTCAAACTCACTAATTGTAGAAAAGGGGATATTAGAGGAATAGAGCCTACTATTACACCTGTTTGCAGAGCAGTACTCTGTATATGTCTACATGCATCTGTTTGCTGAAGTAAATGGTTTTGGTTTTGTTTCTTCTTCTGAAGCAGCTCGAATCTTTTTGATAGTGCTGTGTTAAGTCACTTTGGGTAAGTGGAATTCCCTCTCTGACAGCTTCAGGAATGTGATGCTGACAAAGGCATGAGCTGCCCTACTGTTGGGGTGAGAAACACTGTTGACACTCTACCAACAGACCTATAGTTGGAGCATTGCTGGATCTTTCTTCCTTTTTTTTTTCCCCCCCTAAAGCTCATAGGCTTTGAAAGTTGTTAGGTGATATCTAACAAATACATGATCAAATTAACATTTTTCAAGGCTCTGAAGAGACATTCTTTGTGCACAATGCTTAAATAAGATATTCTCAATCCTTTGTTTAGATGGGTTTTCAGTAATTAAAGAACATAAGAATTTTATTTGGATCCAACATTCTCCATTTGTAATTATCCTCTTGAAGTCCCTTTGTAATTATTTTTTTTTATGATCCTTTACATTAGCATATTCAATCTAAATTGTTTAATTAGATGATAGTTTACTCAAATTACAGTTGCATAAGTTTTCTGTATAACAGTGAAGAAAATAGAGAGCTTTTGAGCTTGTGATATGCTAAGAAGAAAAAAAAAAGTATTGTACTGTTGTTAACTGCTAATTCAAATTTACTCTTTTAAAGTCCCTATTCTATTTACTCTGAGTAGAAATAAATCCTGTGCTATTATTTAGATGACTCCTTGGTACAATGGGATTTGATCTTTAATACACATAGCTATGAAGCTGTGCACAATTCATATTCTTTAGGTCAGGGTGAATGCACTGGAAAAGATTAGTGTAATATGGAAGCATAATGTATGCATATCTACCTGAAAGAAAAAGTCTCTCACACCTGACCCTCCTTCATGGTATCAGTCTTCAGGACGACCTAAAACTATCTGATAGCCATAAAGTTGACTTCATCAACCAACACATTGATTTCATGATTGGTGACATCCCCGCAATTTTTCTAGTTATTCTTCATGACAGCCAGTCAAATTCTCACCCTGAGATAGGCCAAATATTAAGGTTTGACTTGGTCAGCACCCTGCCAGTTGTCTAATGACAAGTACAGGAATTTCAAGAGTCAAAGGATGAAGTTGAGAAGATTTTGTTTATCACAAGGAAACCACTAACTTAACCATGTGTTTACACTGAAAGCTGCTGTGTAATGTTAGCAGTAAAACAAGCAATGTATTCTTTCTGTTGATTGCCATGTATGAACTCTGTCAACTGTGGCTATGAGACAGGTCAGTGACAAAGAAATACCATGAAAAGCTGTTTGAAAAAAGTTAACATGTTGCTATAAAATACTGCAGATCTCATTGGCAAAATAATAATATAAGACTCAGTTCAGCAGGCAATGTGACCCTTGTTACAGCCATCTGGAAGCTCTCCACTCTTAAGACAGGTTGACCCTGTCCAGTAGCTAAGCACCACACAGCCTCTTGCTCACTTCACCCATACGGGTGACATAGGGAAGAGAACAGAAAGAGCAAAAGCAAGACAACTTGTGGTTTGAGAGAAAATCAGTTTAGTAGGTGAAGCAAAGCTAAGCATGCAAGCAAAGCAAAATAAGAATTTTTTCTTCCCATTGGCAGGCAGATGTTAGCCTCTTCCTGGTAAGCAGGGCCTCAGTATGCCGTAATGGTTACTTGGGAAAACAAGTGGCACAGCCATGAATGTCCACAGTTCCTGCTCCTTTCCCCCAGCTTTTATTGCTGACCATGATGTCATACGGTATGTAATATCCCTTTGGTCAGTTTGGGTCAACTGTCCTGGCTGTTTTGCCTCCCAACTACTTGCCCACCCCCAGCTTAATCACTGGAGGGGGCAGAGTGGAAAAAAGAGAAAAGCTCGATGTTGTGCAAGCACTGTTCAGCAACAGACAAAATACTGGTGTGTTATCAATGCTGTTTTAGTCACAAATCCAAAACACAGCAGCATACAAATTCCTATGAAGAAAATCAGCTCCATCCCAGCCAGACTCAGTCAGCTGCTAATGATTTTAGAGAGTGTAAATTAGTTAGTTGGTTTGGATCACAATACTGTAAGGACAGTTTGTGAGTTTTCAACTACGTGATGTCACTAATGAGAAGTCCTGGCTGCCCACCAGCATTCAAATAGAGAGATGACATGTAGTCAGATGACTTGGGAGAGTGGAAGACACATACAAAATACTAATGTGAAACAGTATATATTAGGGTAGTAGCAAGACGACTTCCAGAAGGTTGGTTACAAGGGTGTCCACATGAATCTTAAAAAGAACAACATCATTGCAGTAGAGATTTGGGTTAGGTCTAAGGCAAAGTGCTTTCTGTGGCAATAAGGCAAAATGCCTCTTATCAAAATGGTACCAGCTGTTGCTTATTATCATATCACTGCTGGGTCAAAACAAGGTCAAGACTGAAATCCTCAGGTGAATGGCTGGAGAGGAAGTAGCTCGAATCCTCTTGAACTGAAATTATATTGGTTACTTTGGGTCCTTTGATATCCCAGGCTAACTTCCCAGGGGAAAAACAGGAGAGTGAGGAAGACACAAAGAGTCAAGGTAAAGATTCTTACAGATGAAGGGACAACAATGACCTAAAGACACTGCAGAAAAGGGTTAAAATACACTTCTGCTATCAGAGACTAGGAAGTCCAGCTTTTCCAGTTCTACTGCAGAATTACAATTGTTGATCAGCAACTGCTGCTATTATGTATGCGAAATCCTTCATATTCCACTGTCTTTCCTGTTTCCTGCCCTATCATGAACAGGAGAGGTTTTGTTGCACGTGTGCTACATGCTGTGCAACACTTCTTGCCATCCCTTTCTCTCGAGCTTAGTCTTCTTTGCTTTGCCAGACAGATCCAATGAAAGTAAAAATACACGCTAAGGAAGTGAGAATGATGGAAATGCTTGGCATATCTCTGCTGTTGGTAGCAAAGTTGGTAAGCTTACATTCAAACACGAGGCAGGAAGAAGATCTTAATGGTTTTCATCTGTATTTAAGATATATTTGGTACACAGTAGGGAACACTGCAGCAAAAGAAGCCACATGATAAAACACTGGTGCATGGACTTGAAGTTTTACCTGGTGCAGTGTTCTCACTGAGTAGTGTGCTCTCCAAGGCAGAGACAGAGTACATGCAAACTTCCTTATTCTGTCTACAAACAAATGCTCCTTAGGATTTTCACTGATCTGGAGAGTTTGGATCCGTCTTATAGGCAGAAGGAGCTATAAAAAATGCTCCATCATATATAGGCCTTAATTTTCCTAGGGTGCCAAAACCAGAAGCACACACTCTCTATCTGACAAAAGTGGTGTTGGAATTAACTAAATGTTTATAAAGCACACTGAGCATGAAAGTAAATGTAAAAATTTCTTTATATGACTTAGGTTAACCTGTATTCATTGCTTGCTAGGCTTTTCAGGAACAGTTAAAAAGAAATCAGAAGTAAGCCTAAAGTGAACCATCTGCAAAAAAAGCCGTATGTTTTTAAAACATGCATTTGATATTAAACATCCCTTTTTTTTCTGTCTACATTCTGCAGGATAAATACTATAAAAACAATGTATACAAATAGTAGAGAATTATTATTCTGTTCAGATAATGAGATATGTTAAATGTGTGCTGCAGTAATATATATAACCTGCTCTGATGTGAGAACATTTTCATACAATTTTCATAAAAACTTTATGCACAGTTCATTCTTAACTGTAGGGAATCCCTCTCAGAACCATTAAACAAGCAGCTCAGGAATTAAATTAGCCCCCAGCTATCGTAAGCAAATAACCTACATGGGAAATTGTGTTATCTAACTGGCCAGTTGATGCTTTGCTTTTTCCAGCTTTAAGAAAGAAATTAAATGGTATGGCAGTGTATTACTCTCATTTCCAATCCTCTGGAGCAGATAAACATTATCATGAAACTGGCCAAGGATGAAATTTAAATAAGTAGTGATTGGAGAGGATGACAGGAAGAGTTTCCAACTTACAAAAACTGACAAATTAGTTTAATTAACTGCAAATTTTGGAGTACAAAGATATGGGGGAATTATTTATTTTGATGTGTAATGCATACTCAATATTTCTGTAAACAGATTAGGGTATAGAAACCCTGCCACACAATTATTCAAGAAAGAAGTAAGAAAAAAAGATGAAGCCATCTACATATTTTTGTCCTTTTAAGTCACTGTCACTTTACAGTTGCAATGTGGATTACAGATTCATTCCATTTCATCTGAGTTCTCTAACAACCCAAACTGCTTCTCCAGTGCACCTTTAAACAACCATACAGTGTAATTCTGACGGTCATTTAAGCACCCTAGACACTCATCATGGATATGACATTATGAGTCTCGTATCACGATCATACTCTTACAGTGTTAATTTCCTTCTGAAAAGTCTGGATTGTGAAAACATAATCTGCCCTGTAAATACAGTACTGAGGGAACGAATCAGGCTGTATGCAGCAGAACAAAATGGAAGCTGAATCTGCTTTTTTAGCTGCTTGGATTGCAAAACTTTTTGGCCTGAGGTTCTTTGACCTCTCTACAATTGCAAAAATTGCTACTGAGACAAGTAGGTATAGCAATGAATGCAGTCAAATCACCCAGTGGACTTTGGTTCTTTTGATTTTTTACAATCATAATGTTCTTATTATCATGACATTTTGTGGTTTAGGGTATGGAAATAAGTTACTCTGGAATTTAAGAGGTATGTAGTGATGGCAGGATGGGGTAGTAAATGGACCAAAGAATTCAACAGGAAGTTTCCAAACACTGTCCCAAAACTTTTGCTTTTATGTCCTTGGACAATTAATTTGCACTCACAGTATGTCCCTTTCTCCATTTGTGTAACATAAGTGCCTCACATGGACAGCATATTATCAGCTAATTGTTGGCTGCTCATTGTTTCTCTGCAATAAGGTTCTTGCTGCAGCTCTGTCTCTAGTTCCAGTGCATTCTATATCTTCAGAACTAATTTCCAGTTGGCCAGACGTAGGCTTGACGAGTGCAAAGGAAAAAACTGAGTTCTTAGACTGTGGCATGAAATGTTAGGGAAGGTTGATCTTAGCACATATGCAGTTGAAGCAAATGATGTAAAAGAGAGTGATGATGAAGAGTGGAAGAAGATATCTTTTTTTCCCTTCTAGGTACCACTGGCTGCATTTAGCACAAACACTTTAATAGAGAGCATAGATTTTAATTATGACTTGCTTTTTCCAAAACTGAAAAGTTTAGGTCTGACTTGAGAAACAGTGACATCATTTATAGCACAGCTCCATGGTGACAGCGTGATATGACTAGGATTACAGTGGAATGGAGCTCTGCATTTAAAATGTATGCACTGGCAGTTTTAACTGTGAGAAGCCAGAGTAATAACTGCCTTTGTTTCACCCTTGACATTTCATGTTACATCTGATTTTCTGTGCACTGAAGTCCTTCCCCTCATGAATTCTGCCTTTTGTACTTCTATGATGATTTTAGAGCTGAAGATTCATTCACATTTCAAAGCTCAGTTTAGGAAGTCAAGCTTTTGTAAAGTTTCTGGGTTTTTTTTGTTTTCTTTTTTTTTTTTTTTTAAACAGATGCTAACAGATTTTGAACAAATTTACCCTGAAGTGCCAAAGCAGAAGCCACCTGACAAAATATCCCAGATGTTTGGTCTTGCCTGGGCCAGCCTCTGGGGCTTGGCTTCCAGCCTGTCTGTCAGGTTAGCTTTGGTGAAAAAGGTGAGTGCATGTCAAAAGCAGAGGTAGTACTGGGTGAGGTAGCACAGTGGCTTCAGAAAGACCTTCGTTTGGGCTAAAAGGCTACCTGTAGGGCATGGAAATGTTTTGTGTTTTTCTTCTACAGGTTAATCACCCAGGGTAAGAAAATAAATAACAGTGAAGTGAATCTGAAGTGAAGGACTAGCTGCCTTTTTATCTTTGAATTTAGCCAGTTTCACCAGCTCCAGGTAACACTGTAAATCAGACAGGGTTATTGGTCCTTGGATGAGGCAAAGGGACAAATTGGGGACTATTTTGTCATGAACACGACCTAAGAAACACAAACTTTAGTTCTGTACCAGAAAGGGAATGGTGAGCCCAGGCATGCATGTTGCAGAGCTGCTCAGCTCTTCAGTGCAGAGTGCTTGGGAAGTCGAGTTGGCTAAATGAAGAGAAAGCATAGGCTGAGGAAGCTTACCACACTTCAGTGTGAGTGCAGGTTAACATGGAATGCTGCCTATTGAATTGTTTTTCTGCTTCTTCTCATGGTTCCTTACATGTGCTCAGAGAGGACAGAAAAATAGGGTGGCTCACAGCGTGAAGAGCTGTGAGATGTGCCGTTAGTAGTCCCCTCAATGAATACTGCCCTGATGCTCATATATAAATTTGCTAGTTCATAGAATCATAGAATATCTTGAGTTGGAAGGGACCCGTAAGGATCACTGAGTCCAACTCTCCACTCCTTGCAGGACTACCTAAAACTAAACCATATGACTAAAAGCATTGTCCAGATGCTCCTTGAACTCTGACAGGCTTGGTGCTGTGACCACTTCCCTGGGGAGTCTGTTCCAGTGATGGATCACCCTCTCGGTGAAGAAATTTAACAATGTGCTTGCTTTCTCTTTCGAGTTATTTTCAAGAGAACAGGCAGTTGATATTTAACACTAGAAGTGAATATTTCACATTCATATATAGTGGAATCAATAAAACACAAAAAACCTGCCAACATCCCTGAAAAATTCTGTTTAAGTATTGACATAGATTTTCTGTTTTAAAGATTCCTGATGTATTATCTCAGTTTTGTAGGTTAACCCTGGTAGGCAGCTAAGCACCACTCAGCCACTTCCTCACTCTCCCCACCCTCCCCTCCCCCAGTAGGATGGGGGAAAAGGAAAGGAGGAGTAAAAGCAAGAAAACTTGTGGGTTGAGATAAAAATTGTTTAATAAGCTAAGGAGATGTGGAAGAAGAGAGAAAGAAAACAGAACAAAACAAGTGATGCAAAGGCAATCACTCAACACCTCCCATGGGTAGACCAATGCCTAGCCACACATCAGCTCAGGAACTCTGAGTTGTTGCTCCAAAGCAGTGCACATAAAGCTGGAGTAAGCTGAAAAATAAGCAAAACATTGCTAGAGACCTTTGGGTGTAAAAGCATGAAAATCCTTTACTTTTCAGTATTACCAGTATGTGCTTATCAAAGATATCTGAACAGAGAGCACAGAGTTTAACGATTACATTAAAAAAAAATAATAAAGTTTAGGTCTCCCTTGAAAAGCAGCAGTAACGTTATATGGGTACGTATTACAAAAAATATTTTGGAACAGAGCTTCCCCATATGTACCAACATTTACAGTAAGTTATTTTATTTGG
This sequence comes from Harpia harpyja, assembly GCF_026419915.1. Classification (NCBI taxonomy): domain Eukaryota; kingdom Metazoa; phylum Chordata; class Aves; order Accipitriformes; family Accipitridae; genus Harpia; species Harpia harpyja. The sequence continues at coordinate 84,955,706 of NC_068969.1, read as the reverse complement.
TTTACCAAGGGTGAACATACTGTTGGCTAGGGTGAGATTCCAAACTTCTGCCATATCCATGTGAGTTTCAGTAAAATCTATTTTTGGCACCTGCTGAGTGCTGTAGCAGAGGATGCAGTAGAGTTACTCAGAGCAAACATCATGTGGGATGTCTGTTTACAAGTTCTAAATGATTACTATTCTAGGGTACTTGAAAAGGCCACAAGACACTCAGCAGTAAATTTGGCCTTCTCTGTTTATTCCTGAGACTGTGATTCTTTCACCTCCATTGGGCTATGTAGCAGCCACAAGTGAGAACATTAAGCTTAAGGTTGCTTTTTAGTCCTCAATACTGTATGTTTCAAGCCCCTTTGCAAGCATACATTCTTAGCTCCAGGAACAGAGAATAAAGAGGGATGTACCTGGGGCAAACCATGGACATTCATGAAAATACATACACTTGAGAGCATTGAGTTACTGAACTGCTCAGCTATGTCCTCTCCTCTTTGGGAATAAGTTGGCAGCTGCACAGCAACATCCTCATTATTGCAACATCAAATTCCTATGAATTCATTGCTTTCTACCTCATGCTTATAATCTATTCCTGCACACCTGAGCTATTTGCACTTAAAATTCTTCCTGCCTTCCTGATCAGCAACCAGGAATTCAGGCTGCAGAACTCTAGCTTAGTCTAAGAGAGCTGCATTCAGTCAATTTATGGCCTAATTTTGTGCCAAAATGGGAGTTGTGAAGCATTTTGAAAATCCACCGTGAAAAGAATACTTGGTGCACACACATCTTGTACATTGTAGGCCATTAGGTGATATGTGTTGTTTATTCTTCTAGAACATAATAATGTGTCATGGAAATAATAGTGTCCATCTAGGTATTATGAAAAAAACAATTGAACTCAACATTGGCTAAAGCAATCGGAAGTTATTAAGGCTGCTGATATACTGCATGCATCCAGCGTACTCTGTGTGTGTAATTAAGAGCTTATGAGGAAAAACCTTGTTTTAAGTACCAGTGATCACTACTATGATTTGACTGCAGCTCTGTGTCAATAACGGTTCTTGATCTAACACCACATAAAGATTTTTATGTGGGTTTCAATGCTAGCCACATACAAAAGTATTCTCAGGCAAATTCAGTAAAAAGTACCTTTTAACACTTGCAGAATCCTTGCACTCCTGAAGTGTGTTTTGTTTACCTAAGTTCATGGGTATGAAAAGCATTGGTGGAACAAGTGGTTTAAGGCCTCATAATTTTTTAAAAGCTGATCTTGGCTGTTGAACAGTACACATTTAAAACTCCAGAAATAGTGTGATAAGTGCTGGGACCTAAACTAATTTATATTGTCCGGGAAAGTTGAAAGTGAAGTAAGTGTAGCATTAGAATATCTGTGTTTCACTTCCTGTGCACAATTTACTTTGTGTAGAGTGAAGTGAAACCATGCAATAAACCTGCAGTCTGCTTGGCTGATGTCGCAGGTTCCAGTTTATGTCAGCTTTGATGGGTGCACTTAAAACATTTTGATAACATGACATTCCCTAATGTCCAAATACAGCTGAAGCAGAGTACACCAGCTGTTGCTTTGACTGGTGATCAAGAATCTCCCAGATAAAGGCAATCTCATGTAAATCTGCCATGAAAATGAAAATCCTCTCATGTGAAGCTATATTTTTCCAATTACACTGTAATATAGAGGAAAGTCAAAAAAGCAAACCTGAAAACATGCATGAATAAGAGATGTTCTGCAACTGAAAAAACCAGTCTCTTCATTAAGATGGGGTCCTAAGATTCTGGTTTAATTTTTCTGCCAGCTAAATCGTCAAGAATTGCAAGAACAGATAGAGTTTTTAAAGCTTAATGTATTGGTAGAAAGTCTGCTGATATGTGAGGGAAAATTATTTTCTCTCACCTTCCCACAAATTGCTGTTCCTTCCCTTGACTCCTTGGTTGCATAATGTTTATGTGGGCAGATGTTCCCAGAATTCCCCTCTCTGCATGGGACCTCTTTACAACCCCAGCAGGCAGCCAGATTTTGCAGTGCAACCCAAACATCGAGACTTAAACTGCAAGCAATCTGTTACACTCTAGCTAAGGAAATAAAAGTTCTGCAACTGTCAAGGAGAGATGTATTAGTCTGGCCATGCCTAAAATGCTTTGGGAGGTTTTCTGAAAATAAACACGCCAATCTCACTCTGAGCCCTGTTGTAAGGGGAGATTTGAAAATGTATGGCTTTTGTTTCCAAATTTAATGCAGCCAACAGGTAGAACCAGTTCAAAAGGACTTTTATTTTTTCTTAAGGGGCTGGGGAGTTCATTAGAAATAATTGCACATATACTCTGCTGGAGTTAACAAATGCTCAGCAAGCTATTATAGTGTATAACAGCAGCCTATAGTAATTTAGGGGTACAGAACAGCCCTAAGATTAACCACATTCATTGGTCTTGAATTTAGAAATTTCTCTCTGTTTTTTAAGCTATTCCTGGATAAACTGCCATTGAGACTGAACTGTTTGGCTCTGCATACATTTCTTGTATTGTTAGATGAGTCAAAAGAGGGCACCAGTTTGAATCAGCCTGTTCACCCCTTCCCCCTGAACAATATATCTACTTGCTTTCTGGCAAGTGGACAAAATCTGCGTTTTAGACTTTTAACCTATCTTGTCATTAGTAAGAAGAGTGGGAACATGTTAGACCATTGTTTTCATCTCAGGCTTGTCTAAAATCTCCTACTTAGCTCACTTGTCTATCCCTGACCAAGAATCATTCTAACGAAAGATCATAACTAAGGAACATTCAGGACAACATAAGTGAAAAGTTATGGCAGTAGAAGTAAGGTCTCATTGGCACAGGTAGGATATCAGCTGCTTCTGTAATGGGAAAGCAGAGAAAGGCTGCGCTCCTTTCAGTCCTTTGCAATCCTGTCAATGCCTGGTAGGTGTCCTTTGCCCACTTAACCCACAAACAATAAATACACCTATTGAAAGCTTCAGGCAATCCCAGCCACTGAAGGATATTGTAATATGGAATTCTTATTCCTTAAGCATAACACAAATATTCTATTTTAGTAAGCTTATTGCTGCTGATTACTCTGCCCCAATGCTATCCCCCTGCCCTATAGCAGGCTTTTAATTTATAGCAGCCTGGGATTTGTAGTTTCTTGGCAAATTCTGTATGCAAAATTATACATCTCAGCACAGTGACAGTCCTTTCTCTCAGCTAGGTATATTTCCTTTATTTTTCCTTTCCCCTTGCCCTTCCCTTTCCCCTTCCACATTGCTTGATCAAATATGAGGACGTCTTTTTTGCTTGCTTCTGTACTTTTCTTGCCAGTTTTCTTCACCTCAGTGTTTAGATTCTCATTCTCTTTCTATGTGAAAAAAATCACTCACATGATCATCTTTCATGTGCCTAATGTCTGTTTGTTTTCAGTGATTTGTGAATTTCACAAGAGCTTGTAGTTAAGAGTACTCTTTATCAGTCATAAACCCAATATATTTAATAAAGCTTATTGCTGGTTAATAGGAATAATAGAGAAAACAACATCACAGGCTCTTTTCCACTGACCAGTTACATCCTTACTCTGCAGCAAAACCTCCATTTCTCTGAAAAAAAAGGTTATTACTCTGGCAGACCACTATGTTAGACCCCCGTTTAGTGCAAGAAAGGGACAAAAGCTTTTCAGGAAAATGTTACCTCAGAAAATCTCAACCTTAAGTTTTTCTTAAAAAAAAGCCTTAGCTTTTCTTAAAGTTTTTCTTTTCTCTCACTAACTCCCTTTTCCTGTCTTTTGAGGAAATTTTCCTTTCTTTTAGTCAAGCAAACCTTCTCCTTAGAGTTTTACAGTTTTGTTTTAAACTGTAAAGTTTTAAAGTTTTATTTCCTAGCATATTTCCTATAATTCCCACTCACTCAAAGGAAAATTAGAAGCAACACATTTCTTCACCTAGTGCTAGTATGGAAAGAAAGCAGCCTTCTCCTCTATCTTTTTAATTACCATATTTTAAAAGTAATTTTAGAAATAAAGCAGTAATGAGAGCAGATATTTTCTAGAATGCACTCCTATTCTAAAGATGCACCTATGTTTTTCAAAAGCCATTCATTTCTTTCAATATCATTGAAGTTCCCTTGGGCATGTGTCCCTTTGAACTAATTTCTTTAAGGATTATAATTGCATTTTATGGCACTCTGTGTGGCAATTTTTCTTCGGAAAGTGAATTAATGTCTTAAACGTTCGCCCCATCCTTACTGTGAAGCTTTTACTGGGAGGGCACTCTTATTTAGTAGGTAAAGGCTGAGAACTGTGGTAGCTAGGCATGTACAATACTCTCCTTACCATAATCAGTGTTACTTGTTCCCTGCTGAGTGGCCATAAATTATATCATGCCCAGACCAAAATATCCCACCAAAGAAATGGAGAAGTCCTTCTAGCACCTCATCTCCCCAATCCTTGTGGCTACTTTGAATTCCTTGTTGAATGTGACTGAAACCATGCCTTTCCTATGAGGACTGGCCACTCCGCATAGCAGTCGAAATATAAAACCAACCTTTAAAAAAAGAGATAAAGAAACAGCCAATCTGGGTCACATCCATTTAGTTGTAAAGTCTGAGCTTGTTTTCATGTGTGGGAATATTCAACAATTTTCTACTGGGACATATGGGTTTGCAGGCTGGTTTATCACATCAGGGTTGTGGTGTTTTGAGTTTGTGTCAGCATGTAATTGGATGTTGCAAGTAGCACTTACAGTTACTTGGTGCAGATGATGCTCCAAATCACTGCTTGTAATCTGACACATCTCAAAGGACTTCCGATGTGTTTGTTTGGAGTCAGCTGGCTAGGTTAGTTTGACCCACTGAACTTTTTTATCTCTAAAAGGTGCTTGAAGGATTAGCGGGAGCTGTAGGCTAGTGTTATCCTTTAGACATCATAGGACATGGGTGTCTCAGTGTGTAACTTTGAATGTGGATGCCTGGAATACACTGACAGGTAACAGAACTCTTGAACTATCAGAAATAGTCACTGAAAAAGTATTCCTTCCCTTCTTTGTAGATCCAATGCCATACTGGTTATATCCTTCTCTGACACAACCTTTTTGAAAACATTAGACTCCAACTTACTATCAGTTCCTAACACAGCAAGTCCCTTGTTCATTTCTAGACATAGATATGTTAGATGAGATGACAGGTATACTTCCCATTCAAAAGTGATGGAAATATCGTGCTATCAGCTGCTACTGATAGAAAGAGTACCACAGTAGGCAGTTTCTCACAGATAGCTATAAACAGGCACGCCGATTTAGTTCTCTTTAGGAGTGCTATGCTACTTACAGGCATATCGCATTGTCACTTTACATGGCAGCCTTTCCGTGTTTCTAGTTGCTTTATTGACAATCAAGCTGTGGTACTATTCTGCTAAAAATTTGCCAGATATTCCAAGCTTGATTTTTCACTTTTTATGCACAGACTTTTGCTATTAGTTTGCCCTAAAGCCATCATCAAAACAACAACAATAAAAATTCATAAATCTAAAACTGGCTAAGAAGCAAATTCTAGTTTCAAGTGTGTATACCTGCAATTCCTGTTACAGGCCACTGCACTAGGACCAATATAATGTATTTGAATTAGACCCTGTGATGTCAGAAGTAAACACTGATTCATTCATTGATGCATTTTCTTTTGTGACAGACTTGTTTTGAACTGTTTCATGCGTCAGTGTGAGCTATCACATTACTTATGAAGTGTTAAGCTCCTTTTATGAAGTCATTGTACACTTCACCACAACTCTTGCCAAAGATAAGAATCAGTACTATTCAAAACAAGCAGTGGAGAGTGAAATGCAACTTAGTTATGTTTGGATAGAGGCCTGTATGACAGAAAATGGAGAAGGTGGCAATGCAGCATGAGACAAGGAGCAATAAGCCATAAACAACCAGAGAAACCACACATGGTGTTACAGCAAAGGGAGTGCTCAGTGTGCTCTGTAATGGCTGGCAAGACATTTGAAGTTGTGTTGAAGTAACCATCTCCAGTTGCTCAATTCCTTCTGTGTTCAGGGAAACGGGATGTTGTGTTCTTTGCAGATAACTGCAATTTCTCTTCAGTGCCAAGATGCATTCTTCATTTTCACTTTCCGCTGCAACGTACTCATGGAATCCCATTCTTCCAACTATGCAGGTCAGAAGGTTTAGTGTTATCAAACATCCCAAATTGAAAGCTTGCTATATTGGGCACTGTGCACAAGCAAGAAAGACAGACTTCACTGTTAATCTGTTCTTCCAGGCTAGGAAAGCGTTTTGCCTGAGTCATGCACTATATTGTCATACAGCAGTAGAATCCATGCAGTTATTTGCTGAGCAGAAAAAGAGACTTCTTTTCACTTTCTCCAGACTGGTTCTAGTTTTTATTCCAACTTACCTGGTATGTAGAAAACATTTTCTTGGGTCATTCATATTGCCCTTTCATTGCCACAACTTCAATCTCCAAACAGTTCCAACAGGAGGCATACTTAGGAATAATCTGTTCCCTACGACAGGTGTTTTCAGAGGAGAAATGTCAAGAGGAGGTAATTAAGCTCTACAGCTTGATGCTTGCAGCACTCCCTTAGGAAGTAACAGATGCCTGAATTCCTCACGTTGGGAGGCTCTGTCCCAAGCTTCCCAGATAGCGAGGTCACAGGGACTGTGTCATGCGTATACATTCAGTGGTGTTTTTAACAGAAAAGGCTCTATGCAGTAAAGGAGGAGGAATGTTGACTGTTCAGTGCACTGATGTATCCCAAAGTATGTGTGCTTATTTGGTACTTAAGTGGAGTATCCAAAACAGCACAGATTTGAGAAATGCCAAGAAAGCAAGTTTTCTTCTTACATTTTATCAAGCTTTTTTTCTGACTCTTTGGAAACTGTTCATGGTGGTTATGGAAATGGAAACTAACACACAAGGAAAGGGAAGCGCCTAGCAAATTTTGGAGGTCAAAGAAGGTTTTGCTTTATTCTTTGAGTAATAGTTTGGCATAGTTCTTATTTTACTCAAATTATAGCATGCCTTCCACTGCAGGTATTATGCAGGAATGACCCCTGAGTTTGGTGTATTTTAATTCTCTCTCTTCCTCTGAAGCAGATCTAGTTATTTAAATTGTTACTTTTCTCCCTATGAAAATGTGATATTTTCTCCAGCTTTTATCAGTATGGGGCAACACTTCCGATCTAGTATAATGCTTTAAATTACCAGATCTATTTTGCATTGATTGGCCACTAAATAAACCTAGACAAAAGCCATCTATACTAGGGCTGGACAATTTGGCATCATTAATCAAAGTGTGGTTTTGTTACTGTTTTACTGCCTAACCCTACTATTAACTTGTCACAGCTGGGTTGCTTTTATGTTTTCACACACTGTGTGATGGATTAAACTAGTTAGCTGGCTAGATAGATTATATGCATTAACACTTAACAGCTTTGCTCAAGCACTGGGCAAAGCACAAAGCTTGCCTTATATAAAGCTTTAAAGGATCTGATTTGCTGTGTTTTATTCTGTGTTGATTCTTTTCTCGGCCATGGCTAAATAATGGAAATAAAGGCACTTTTGAACAGAAACACCTGATTGTATTTCTCGGGAGGTTCTTGCTGAAGTTTAACGAACAGTATCGCTGACCTTCCGCTCTTTTCCACTAGCCACATTCTTAATTTTAACAAAACTACTTATAAATTCCTGAAGCAATCTAATTCAATTTGGGGTCAGTTTGCTGCTTTTCATTCTCTTCAGAAGGTTGGCAGCCTTTTCACTATTCAGGTCATTAATTGTGCTGCCTTGGTTTGCACTGTTTCATTGAACATTATCCTGCAGATTCAGCAATATGGAAACTTTTTGGGTGAAGTCATGAAAGTCTAAAATTTATAATCCTAGGACCTTTAGAGACCACAACCATGCAAGATGCCACCCAGTAACTAGTCACATGGGCAACTCTAGCTGTCCTTATTCTATCCCAGCCATATCAGTTTTGATTTAAATGTTTGTTTTTCACTGATGTTTATGTACTGATGTTTTCTCTGCTTGGCAGTACTTCCTGTACTTTGGTTTGTCTGCGACAGTCATACTCTCCATGGTTTCAAGCCTGACATCTAAGTGCCTTTCTGAGATCTGCCCCCACACTCCCCATCTTTCTCAGGAATGGTGGGATAATAGGGGCTTTCCCACCAGAGCTCATGGTGCCTAGTATGAAAACTGCAAGCATGCTCCCATCAGACAGCAATGACTATGTACAGTGGTCAAGCTTCATTGGTTGTAAATGTTGGTGGTAGCAAGTGTTTGCAATGCTGTACATACAGTACTTCTGGAAATACAATGCTTCCTTTAGCTCAGATGGCCTGATAGAGGCACCCTGTGGTATTTAGATTTAAGAGCTAGTCCAAAAGGGTAGGTAGTCAGACCTACTAAGCAGAATCAGTAACATGTTAAACCAAATACTAAAATATAATTTCACCGGAGCAATGAAAAGACAATACTTACAAAAGTGACCATGCAGTACAGGGTGCTAAGGTGACTGGCTCTGTGTATTTATTTCTGAGGGGTGGCACCAGCATAACTGATTGTTTTTGTTGTAATCTATACACTTTTAAGGCAGCTCCACCTGTGCTATCATTTATATGCAGTTTCATTAGGTTGTTACACAGCTGTATGTCAGCAGCTGGACATTTGTGTGACTGGCCCTGGGGCTCCTAGTACCATCCCATTTCTGGGCTTTCCAGACCTTTGCCAGCCTGTGCGCTCAGGGGCCCCTGCTGCGTCTCTGACAGGTCATTGCTATAGACAGCCCTAGTCTCAGGTTACTGGGACTTTACACAATTGGGCTTAAAAATGTCTATGGATGTGCTTATTTACATAGGCACATGTAATATTTTGTAACTTCTTTATGTTAAAAGCAATCCAATCACAACTGTGTTGTTGGAACAGGCTACAACTTCGTTCCTTCCAGTTTATAACAACCCTGTGCAATTCCTGAACTGTATTTGTTGTACTGCAGGATGAATAGGTGGAGTACTCTTAGAACAATTGTGTAATGTGTTCTCAGCATAAATCCCAGACTGAGCAACACTTATTTCATATTTGTGATCAAAGAGGGCCAGGAAGGACTCCTGGATAGGTGGAAATATTTGAAGCACATATGTGAAGAGAAGATCATCCTGCAGGTAGGGTGAATGACATCAGGTGGGTGAAATGGACAGTAATGAAACACATATGGAGAGAGTAAAAAGCATCTGTTAAAGTAAACCTCTATTTAATTGTGGTAGAAGAGATTATGGGTATCATGGAAGTGGTGGGTTTTAAAGATGGACAGCTAGAGTAATGTTTCCTGTACTGAGAGCAACATAAGTATGAGAAGGAGGCAGTGGAAAATATGACAGATAGCTGGTTGTGGTGATAACAGTCTCAGATTACGTATCAGAGCCAATAGTTTGACTGTGTATCTTATGAAACCAGTAGGGTGAAGGTAGTTAGTAGTATTTGAAGGCAGGAGTTGCTGACTGATGCTATGAAAAAAAGAAAAAAAGGATGATAGTGGGCAAGTGCAAAGTTGCAATGACATGTAAAAAAGGATATGTTTAACTTTCCATGAGACTGTCAACACAGCATTTTTTAAGATGATTCACAAAAGCCAATATGTAAAATATGGAGGACATACAGAAGAGCTTTGGCTGTGATGGGGCAGACAGAAAAAATAATGTCTTGGGTGTCCTGTATCATAAAATGTGATGTGCTACAATACAGATGTGAATGCCTCGAAGAAAAGCCAGATCCAAAGTGATGCACAAGTTGCAAGACTAGTGATGTGATGATGAATCTGCCCTGTTGATCTTGATAGATGTGCATTAACATAACTGCTATCTCAGTGTTTATTTTACACTTCTTGTGATGCTCTAGTAGGCATTACTGAGGGTCATACCAGTTAGAATTATACCGTAGCATGACAAAGAAATACAAGAATTTGATGAACTTTGGGGTTTGCTCCTAAAACTTACAAAAGTGTTAAACATATTTTTAAAAGGAACTATGCAAAATGGGGATTTGGAGCTTAGAGAAATAGTATTGTTAATTTTAAAAATAACTGTAGCTAAATAAACATATTCTTCTGGTTAAATGCCTCTCTAAATCCAAATTTATGGTACAATAACAGATTATAAACTAGTAAAGGAATAGAATTCTAATCAGAAGTCTGACTATATAGGTATTCATTCCTTTTTTAAGGATTTTCTACATTATTCCTGAGAGATAGAAGTAATTTGGATTTAGGAATAAAATTGTCAAGTAGTAATGCATAAAGCACCCATAAAGTTTGTGTTTGGCTTTGTTTTGTTTCATTTTCTCCCATTAGTACTTTTTTTTTTTTAAAAGGGATGCTTTTAGAAATTAACAGAATAAGAAGGTAATTTTTTCCCCAGTCCTTTTCTCATGAGTGAGAACTACATAGAAGGAAAAGGTTAAATCCTAGAATCTTGTTTGGACTGTTCAGTCTTTTCAAGGACATGCAATGTGACAGCCACCTTTCATCTTTTGAGAAGTTATTTGATCTTGTCACTTTGGAAGAAGCTGGGATCTTCACTCAGTTATTCCCTTACCAGAGTAGGGGCTAGGAAATGGATAAGGAAATGCTCTCTGTACAGTCAGTTTTCTATTGATCCTTGCAGTAGAACTACTATTGAAGGTGTAGGTGTGGAACTGAGCACTCTTAGGCTAGCAGTAACTTATCCCCTGGGAGCAAGGAGGAAGCAGAGGAGAAATTTGCTTCCAGTAGGATTTTCAGGTGCATAATGTCTCTGGGAGGCTGTAGCTCTAATATTACGCTGCTACAGGCTGCATCTCTGCCCTTGTTGTTACAAGCAGTTCTGGTTTGCTGTGTATGTATGTAAGTTTCACAATATTCCCCTTTAAAATTCTCTTATCACTTTTACAGGCAGGTATGTGAATGAAAATAAGTATCTAGTAACAATGCCTGGAGCAAGTGATGTTGACATCAAACACAGTGCAAACTCTATGTGAAAAGAAACAATGATTCTTGTCCAGCACCACCCTCAGAACTCACTAGTCTCAGGTTATCTTTTGACGGGTGTATAGCTACTCTGACAAATTGCCCGATGTTTTTGGGATGTGGATTAATGTCCACTAGAGGCTAGGATGAGGTCATTGAACCTGTGTTACCTTGTTCCCTAAGCCAAAAATTTTAGCTCACTGTGCCTGAATTGAAAGGTCGAGGTGACTTAATGTTTTAACCCACTGCAGTGCCAATATCACAGATATTATTGCTTTCTCCTGAAGTCTTTAATACTGTCACAATGACCGCCACCTCCTTGGAAATGCAGGGACAATGAAAGCATAAGAGTAGCAAAGCATTAAACAATTGAGCAGCTATTCTGTGTATGAAAAAAAGCACGTTTTCTGAAAGGACCAGCCTCAAAAAAGTGCTGAAATTTCATCAAATGAATCTTTTTTTGAGGGAGCATAAAGAGAACATGTCATAGTTCCTCCCACATGAACAGCCTAGCTCCTGAGATCTTCACTGACTTCTGTGGTTTGTAAGTGAGCTCATGACCAAATGTTCTTTCCTGAGAGATCACATGAATGGGTCTATTCCTCTAACTTGTTATTCATTACCTCTTAAGATTCCTTAGCAAAGACAGTCATTTTCATCCCAGAAAATAACAAGCAGAGCAGCACATCCAGTTATGTTACACTGACAGGATGTCAAGAAAATGAAAACAAATGGTTTGAGTAGTTCTTCAGGGGATAAAGAGTTCAGTTACTAAGCTACCCACCAGAAACTGTGATTTAGTCATCTGGGATGATTTTATTTCTTTTTCTTCTGTAGGTTTAACCACATAAATCTCTGGTTTATTGCTAGAGAGAGATATCAGAGAAATTTGGGACTGCTTTTGGCATGGCCATAGTTTGTGGACTGCTGTGCTGACAAGTGCTTGGGTAAAGGAAGAAGCAGTAAGATTAGCTGTCTCCTTATTTGCTCAGGTTTGTGAGCACATGTGTATTTTTAGACTGCCATGCAAAAAGGTGGGCAATCTACTTGGTGATACCCATGGATGTACTGTTACAAATACAGCATGCCTCTTGCATGCTCTTTCCCGCTCTGAATTTCTGTTTGAATCCTTTACTTCAGGGCTCAGATCACTTAAAACATTAATTAAAATAGACTGGATGAGTTACAAAGGGAGAGAAGTGAAAATCCAAATGGTTTTACCCTGTATATGTAGAAAAGAGAATTCTGCTAGCACAAATTTGGAGGATGGAAACTTGTGCTTATCTTCTCTTAAACAGCCTAAATGAATAAACTTCACTTTTACTATGTGCATATAATTAATATGGGTGAAATATCTATACTGCTATTCCCTCATCCAGAGTTGTCGACTGTTGCTTATGGTGTGTCAAGGCTTGTTGATGTTTAGCTGGGAAATACAGACCAAAGTGTTCGTGTAGGTATTTAAATTGCCATTACAGAAATTTGAGTAAAGTAAATTGTGAAAGACGGGGATTTATATCATGATAATTACTCATAGCCAGCTCTCTACTGTACAGTCTTAATTTGTACAAACTAATTTTCAAAGTGGATGTGAATAGCAAATTTGTGACTTTCAGTTTAGGCTCTTGCATGTTAAATTCCCAGGCTCCCAGATTAACATTACCATTATCAGTGATGGGGCTATAGAGCTTTAGCAGTGCCAGGGAGATGCATCAGGAGCTATAGATGCTTTTGATCTCACAGCACTAGCCTACATCTCATATAGGTAGTTTGGTGTCCAACCCTGAATGAATACACTTGAAAACGCTAGCTATAGCCCTTGACTGCTGAATGGAAGCTGTACATGTTCTCGTCCTTTACAAATACTGCAGTGTGCTGTGGTGGGTTGACCTTGGCTGGACACCGGGTGCCAACCAAGCTGCTCTATCACTCTCCCTCCTCAATTGTACAGGGGGAGAACACATGACAAAAGGCTCGTGGGTTGACATAAGGACAGAGGGATCACTCAACAATTACCATTACAGGCAAAACAGACTTGACTTGGGGAAATTAATTCAATTCATTGCCAATCAAAAGTCAGAATAGGATAATGACAAATGAAAACAAATCTTAAAACACCTTCCCTCCACCCCTCCCTTCCTCCCAGGCTCAACTTCATTCCCAAATTCTCTACCTCCTCCACCCAAGCAGTGCAGGAGGACAGGGAATGGGGGCTGTGGTCAGCTCATTATGTGCTATCTCTAGTGCTCCTTCCTCCCCACGTTCTTCTCCTTTTCCAGTGTGGGGTCCCACCTATGGGAGAGAGTCCTCCATGAACTTCTCCAGTGTGGATCCTTCCCATAAGCTGAAGTTCTTCAGGAATGTTCCAGCATGGGTCCTTTCCACAGGTGCAGTCCTTCAGGAACAGACTGGTCCAGTGTGGGTGCCCCACAGGGTCACAGGTCCTGCCAGAAAACCTGCTTCATCGTGGGCTTGCCATGGGGTCACAGCCTCCTTCGGGGGCATCCACCTGCTCCAGCATGGGGTCCTCCATGGGCTGCAGGTGGATATCTGCTCCACTGTGGACCTCCATGGGTTGCAGGGGACAGCCTGCCTCACCATGGTCTTCCCCACTGGCTGCAGGGGAATCTCTGCTCCGGCACCTGGAGCACCTCCTCCCCCTCCTTCTTCACTGACCTTGGGGTCTGCAGGGTTGTTTCTTTCACATGTTCTCACTCGTCTCTCTGGCTGTATGTTGTTAAGCAGGTTTTTTTCCCCTTCTTAAATATGTTATCCCAGAGGTGCTACCACCGTTGTTGATGGGCTCAGCTTTGGCCAGTGGTGGGTCCCTTTTGAAGATGGCTGGAACCTGCTCTGTCTGACATGGGGGAAGCTTGTGTCATCTTCTCACAGAAGCCACCGCAGTACCCCCCCCCCCCCCCCTTGCCATGTAAACCTAATACATCCACTGCATCTTTCTAAAAGCATGAAGAAAAGCATTCCACTTGTCCATCTGTCCTATGGTCACTTATTCAGATCAGCAGGATTTAGACTGCTGGGAATCATGAAATTAAAGCCAGAGCTATGCAAAGTTTTCCTCACTTTATTACAAAAACTTTGCTTATGGTCACAGTTTGCAAACAGTTTCAGGAAAACTCAGGAAACACATGACATGAATTTTGTCCAGTTTCAGAAGCAAAAATTCTTCTCTCCTGTCTTCTTGGGAAGGACTTTTGGTGGGATTGTGGTTTAGAAGTAGATGAAAGAAAGTAGATATTATTTCCACCTGTTATTATTTGAACAGTAGTCTCGCATTCCTATAATATAATCTGTCTTAGTGTGTTTATGGGATTTTGAAATCTTTTATGGCATTTTTATAGATTAATTTGTAATAGCTGTTCTTAGACCAGAAAATATAGAGGCTTTAAAAAATTGCATAAAAATTAAAAACATATATAGAATTTTCAACCATATTTTCTACCTCCTTCTACTAAAATTACAAGTGTTTGAAAGGAGGATCTTGAAATGAAAGTGCCACTTCAGCTATATTGTGCAGTAACTCATATGGCACTTCAGTAATATTGTGGATTTTTACAAAGCAATTCTTCCTAAAAGTTATTTTATCTTCCCTGTTTTCAATCAGCCTTACAAAAGCTGAAGCACTGGTTTAACTATTCTTTCCATGACCCTCTTTTCCAATAGCTCATATCCAAAGCAAAGAGGAATATTTCATAGATACTGGAGCAGCCATCTCTATATGACATGTTAACATCTATTAGAGTTCTGACTTTTAAAAGGTATTAATTAGCCCCTGAACTACATCATATTTTGAAGGAATTTCAGTGATTAAAGGTTATAGAGGGGAATTGTTGATGCAGATGTTTTCTGTCCCTTGTTATATTTGTCTTTTCACTAACAGTATATTGACTTTCAATGGAAAGTATCTTGAGGCCTACTTAAAATATGGGCATTCTATTAAATGCATCATGTTATTTCTCCCATTGCTAAGTGTTAGCGAGGAGGATAGCTGAGTTATTTAACATAATATGGAGGCTATGCTGGAATGACTTAATTTTTTAATAAATAGTTTAATAAAATCCAAGATACAGTGGAAGACCAAGAAGTTTATGTTACTGCTAACTGTGGGGGACTTTCTATTTTGCTTGTTCTAAGGAGAGGCAGAAGTTTAAACCAACATGATTAGGAAAGCTAGCTCTTTATTCCTTGCTGAAAAAGACCTTGTCTATTGGATTTCAAAGGCTTTTCTGTATATAGTGTTCTTTAAAAGCAGCCAGAGAATGGATGCCACTGCACTGGATAGCCGTTCCTCTTTTGACCGTGGTGAGGTGTACTGCTTGAGATCATGGACATTTTATTTTGGCTTTTGCTGAGACAGTAGTGAGTATTCACTGACTGTTCAGTCCTGATTAAGTCCCTATTACCAGGCACTCTGACATTGCTCAAGAGATCTCTAAATCAAGACTCGGATGTCTTTATAAAGCAAATGTTGCAACTGAAGCAGAAATTATGAGGTTGATGCAGGAATTGCTGGATGACATTTATGGTTTCTACTATGCAGGAGGTCAGATGTTCATTATTCTTTGAAGTCTATGAGTTTCTCCTCTCTTAGGGGACACGATACTCCCCCCATGCGATTAAAGACTGTATTCTAATGCTACTTGGTGATATTCCTTGGTATGCTTGTATGAATAACTAATGTCCGATTAGCTTGTTTGCCACAGTGTGTAGAGATGCATTTTTGTGTGTGTGCAGTCTCTTCCCAGAAAAGGAAATAAATACCCAAAGGGAAACAGAAAGGCTCAGCAAACTCCTTTTAGGCTTTCACTTCAAAATAAAATTGTTTTCATTTTCTTTTCTCTCCCCCCCCCCCCCGAACACTTGGGAAATCCCTCATTTTGCCCCACAGTGCCCTGCTGTTAAAACTCATGGGATTAATGAAATGCAAGCTGTGCTTGAAAAATGCACTGGTAACCCAGAACCTCCAGCCATGGAGGCCCAGGCTCTGAACTTGCCGATCCCTGAACCCATCTTTTCCATTGTAATCTTCAAAGGCTCATTGATGCTAGTAGAGAAAGGTGTTTTATCTTTAAACTTTAAATGTTAAACATCCATTAAGTATGGATGAGAAGTGGAATCTCACATCAAGATACTAATTCTGATTAGACATATATTCACTCAGTTTTTCCTCTGACAGTTGTCAGCATATACCTTTGTGCCATGGTACAAACCCGTGACCTTGTTTGCTAGTGCCATAGCTGATATTGCAAAGGTCATTGTGTTTATTATACGCCTAGTACCTTTGCACGTGTGACTGTGTTTTAGTGTTCCTGCGATCTTTTTTCCCCACAGCTTTTAAATGCCATTTTAATAGAGAAAAAAGTGTGTAGCTAAGATTTCTTTTCATATCTGCTTAGTCTCAGGCATGGTAATATGACAGCTTAATGTTATGTTCATATGCACTGTCTGCAGATTTCCCACTATCCTATGGAATGTGATTCTGAGAACTTGTATGATTTTTTTCAGTACAGATGATACAAGTTTTGTCTTTACTAATTTTCGTTCCCCATGCCACTTTTGTGTATTACAAATTTTGTTACTGGAAAATCTCCATACATCTCAATAAATAGGTGAAGCAACTGCCAAAGCAAAGTACATGGATATCCTGAAAACTATGAAATGTCAGTGTTTTTCAGCAGAAAACAGATTTGGTAAAAGAATCAGTCAAACGTTTACCTCTTTAAGGTGACACCAGGGATGGATTTAGAACATAGCTGTTTTTTGCTCTATTTATAATTTTTGCCACTATTAACCCTTCAGGATTTTGTCTAAGCAAATCTTATTCAAGGTAACACACTAAAGCATCAATAATATGTTGATGTAAACTAGAGTTGAACAGAAATGCATATTTTTCAGTGAGGATGACTCCTTCTGGAGAACAGTATTCATGTGACTTTTGAAAAATGCAGTATTTGCTGAAAAGAAAGTCCTGACTTTTGCTTGTTCGTTTGCTTGTTTGTTTTGCTGTTTATGCATGAGTGTTTCAGCAGTTGTTTCACTGCCTAGTGACAATCACCTAGTGATTCCAGTGCAGTTACAATCCCCATCTCCTATGTTCTTATATCCCTCTTTCTAAAAATCACACTTGGCTTATTCGGGGCATGGTCATGTGCTGCAGTGTATTTGGTTCTGATCAGGCCATTTGTTGATGTAAGTTTTCTTTTGTCTCCAAAGCCACAAACTAAGAAAAAAGCCATCATTTCCTACCTTAAAAGAACTGTAGAATTGCAAAGATAGTATGAAATAGGAATTTGGATTCCTCACTCAGACCTAGTGTAATCCCCTCTACTTTTGAACTGCAGTTTCCTGAAGGAGGTTGGGGTGGCATTTGTGGTGTAATTTCTCCAAACAACTATTGGAGAAGCAGCTCATTAGCTCCTTTCAGATGACTTTGTAGATCATCACTAGCCATGGGTAAATCTGAAGCAGAACTCAGAGGTGACAGAGTCCCTGTCTCATGAACCTTACAGTCTGCACCTTTCTCCTGAGTCTGAAACCTGCTGTGAATCCCCTGGCTACGTTTTCCAAAGTCTATGGAAGGACTGCCAAGCAATGAGAGATTAAGAGAGTGATGAAGGGTTAGATCATAACTTGCCTCTGGCCTAGTGCTAAGTATGTCCCCAAGACTTGGAAATGCAGGAGATGGCTCTGCAAGTTAATCTGTGATTAGTCTTTTCTGTAGTGCCGTAGAATCTTTTCTCTAATTCACAAATTAAGTGTACAGTCAGCAATGACTATTTATTGGCTGGTTGTCTGGAGGAGTGATGTCAGCAGTCAGTATGTTATCACCTAGATACGACTTTTTCAGAGGCGGCTGATGAGATCATCTTTTCTGTATTTATTATTATTAATGTTTCTCCATCTCCAGTCATCTTGTTGAACAATGCAAATTACAGCATTACTAGACAAGTCTCTAGCCTAATTTGTTGCTATGTCTGAAACATGTAATGCCTTGAAGACTAGCAGAAAACACATGTAGTAAATGTCAATAAGTGACACCTTTCTTTTTATTCAGTGAGAAATTTCACAAACCAACTGTTAAGTTAACCCCCTCTTGTCATTCCTAATGTAAAGATACAACTGCTGATTACCTGTTATTACCTGGATTATTTAGAAAATAAAATCTTTGTCTCTGGTTGGTGTGATTCTGTTCTTGCAACTACCTCACTCCTAAATTCTCTCATAACAGCAGGGCATCTAGAAGAAAAATGTGAAAGATGCTTTTCTGATAGATATTTTTACTTTTTCAGAAAAGAGGAGCACCAATTATCTACAACATTTTGTTAGTCAGGGCATAGTTTAAATCCAAGAAGTCCCGGATCAACACTGCTTAGGTTTTCTAGGAACTTCTTAAAAGATGAATGTATTCAACACTGGGAATGTAGGTGGTTATTGTCTGGTGGAACAGATGGGGGAATCTGTGTTTTAAAAGGCTTTCCAGATATGTGGTATTTTCAGAGAGGTTTTGGTGCTTTGTTCTTTTGCACACTGTGAGCACTCAGGGTTGATAAAATAATGTACTGCAATGGATAGCTCCTCAGGGCAGGATTTGGCAGCTTAAGTGGAGCCTGATAGGCAGAATCTCTTAGTTTGTAATACAACCTCAGCATAAGCTTGGAAATTTTTTATGTATCACCCTGTCAGTAAAGCCTTTGTTTTGCCATCAACACTCTTGTCTGAACTAGCCTTTGTTACCTGCCATCTGTTTGGATCCAGAGTCCTGGCTTGGACCCATCTTTTTTACTTTGAATATGCAGATGCTGCCTGTTTAACAAATACGTGTCTCTACTGCACAACGGTATAACATATATATACTAGTCTTGTTACACAAAATATTGGCTCGGAAATGTATAGTGCAGCAAAACATTCTCCAAACATGTCCCCCTTTTCAATCAAGTATAGATTTTTAGGTAATTTCCCCTTTTCTGTATCTTCTCTGAGAAGATACAGGCAATGTCTATGCAGTTCCAGTCACATTTCTTTTGGATTAGAATGAAATATTTTTTCAGTCTCCAGTGTTTGCAGGTACATGCAGTGCTTAGCACTGACAATGTCAGACAGTAGTCAATTTGAGGGTGATGGAGGATTAGAAGCAGTTTCTGCCACTCTAATCTGAGAAGCGCAATAGGCTTCATATTCTGTATTCTGACGCTGTCTGTTGGAACTAAAATCAAAGAAAAGGGGAAAAAGTGCTCAACTTTGGTAAATGTCAGCTGAAGTTGCTAAAGCTTTCTATATATCTCATATATGCCTTTACCCTGGGAGGTCTTTCAGCTTCACCATCTTGGATTTACAGAGAAGACGAATCACCATCAGTATGGGGATAAATCAATGAAAATGAAAAAGATAAACTAGCAAATTTTAACTTGATTTCTGACCTTTTTTCTTAAAAGTCTCTTGTTGCTCAGAGGACTTTAACAGGTATATTGCATGACTTGAGTATTTTCTGGAAGAGAGGTGATAGGAGGAGCAAATTGGAGACATTCTAATTGTTTTAGAAATACAACCCTAATACTTCAAGTCCATGTGTGAACCAACCCTCTACCATGAATGGAGGTCAATAACACATTTTCCTTTTTCACTGGAAAACTAACAATGGTTATCTATTTAAGGGGCAGGGGAGCTTGTTTCATCCTCTAGCTGTTTGAGACAGGAGGCTTGTTTTTCCAAAACTGATGTAGGTTATCCTTAAGGCAAATATTGATCATTTATGTGTGAAAAACATAAGTACTAGAATTTAAAACACTAACAAGAAACGCTGCTATCTTAAGAAAAATATCTCATTGTATTTGCTTGTCTATTTGGAAATTATTTTCTGTTTTCAGTACAGTTTCAGGTGGATGCATAAGACTGTGCTAGACCTAAGGATTGAAGATATGGATTGATATTGAAAAATTAATCTATTTGTTAATGAATAGCTGTGGTCCATGCATTTTGAATCTTTCCACAGACCAATAGGCATCTGGAAAACAAAGAACTTCTGCAAGGTGCTCCAGAGTTTACAGAATCACTCTTTTATCTTTTCTGTGGGAGGAAATCAGGGAATGATATGGTGAGGTGAAAGTAACTACAGGAATTTGAAGTGTATTTCTCTGTTTTAAGAAAATGTACCAAAGGAAAAAAGGAGTATTCATCACTAGATCTGTGTCTCACTGACAATTACCAGGATCTTTCCATGTGGTTTGCACAGGTATTTACTGTCGTAACAGTGTAGCTCTTGGTTGTCCCGTCATAAAGTTGTATTTTCCTGTAGCAATTCTAAGAGTTTGGGTTATATGCAGTTAAGTCTTGGCCACTGATCCATGGTTGCACTGAAGCAGGATAGTGCATGTGTTCTAGCACTATTTTTTAATGTTATCCTAATTTTACTGGGTTTTGTAACCAAGTGGTACTCTTGTTATGACTAGCATCCTAGAAAACAACTAATGACTAACAGAGTGTGCATAAAAGAAGAATTTTACAAGTGAAAAAACTCAGAAAAATTGTATCACACAATAAAAACCCAAGCCATTAAGTAACAGAAGGCTTAAACTGATGACTTATTTAGCTGAGGTGCTGAACATTTATCTTTTGCAAGAAAAAAAGGTCTCGTCAAACTGTAATTACATATAAAAGGCCACACAGAAAATGAATGCATATGAGCATAAATAAATGATCCAACTACAGCTATGGAGAACAACCTCCTTTTTAAAAGATGGGGCTTTAGACCACACTCAGATAGAATCTGCTATTGATTTTTTATGTAATACTTAGATATAAATAATATTAATGTTAATTAAGTCTCTGCCTTAAAAGAAAGACCTACACAGGAATTCTAAACATTCAAGATGTTAAGAGAATTAATTACCAGACTTTACAGCATGTCTTTACTGAAAACATGACTGGTTGGAAAACTGGAAGAAAAATAAATGTTATGCACTTTACTCCAAAAATGTCAATCAAATTATATGTGTTCCAAGATGAGCAGCAGTACAAATACTAAATTTATCACAACAGAGAGAATAGCTGAATTACACTCAGTGACAAGTACTTTATAAAGAACAACTCTTACCAGAAAAGATTTGGGAGTTTTAGGATAGCTAATTAAATGAGATCAATATAATATGTTTTCCATATACACTATAAATAAAGAATATGATCATGATTTAAGCATTCGATAATTACTTTGATGCTTGTTTTTAAATATTTCTTTCAAAAATAATGTTAATCAGCTGAAGTCTTGCCAGAGATTTAGGTTTGGCATGCATGCTTCAGGTTTCACTGAACACTAAGAAAAGTGTTTGGTATCTACACTAGAGATACCTGATGCAGAAATTTAAAGCTAAGTAGGAATGTGTACTCCTAAAACTACCACAGGCAGCTGAGGAGGCTGGTGCCGGCAGGCAGTGCTGGTGTCAGTGCGCAAAGCTCAGAGGCAGCCTCAGGTACCAGAGTTCTGCCTTGTGCAAGTATCTTTGATTGCATTGCAGTACTGTGCACAGATACAAATGAAGGGTTATCATTACACATCAAGCAGAGCAGATGGATTTTTAGGAGCTGTTTCTTTTCCTCATACTCTGTCACAATGTGCAAAAAGAAGGAAAAATATGAACTCTAGAGACAAACCACAAAGAAATTCAAATCACAGAGAGGAAACAACTGAAGGAGCCAGGGTACTTAGAAAGATTTTGGGGAAAAAAGATTTACAAGCGCCACACAATCAGGCAGTAGGTTAAGAGAGTAATGAAAGAAGATTAAAGAAGGTAAAAGTACACAGCTTGATCAAGGCTAAGAACTGAAGGGAGCTCAGTACAGTTTTCCTTGTTTGTTTTGGAATCTCTGGCAAAGTGTCTCCATGCAGGGAAGAGAAATGCTGCTAAGAGAGTATTTCATTGCCTGTCTCTTACTGGGAGGTACTCCCTGCTATGACCATGCATCCATCTCTGGAAAGGAGAAGGATCTGCTGCCACTTTGATTCAATCCCAGTGTTGCCACCCTGCTGCTTCAGACTGAACCTTGTGTTACATATGCTTGGCACTAGATTGCCTTTTGAATGACATACTTAGGAATTTCAAGTTCCTTAAGAAATAATTCTTCAGTCATATAAGCATAGGCTACATTATCTTACCTGAGTCCTTCTCCATCTGTAATTGCTAGTATGTTACTTGTAGGTTTTGTCAGTTTAGCGCTTAAAAAAGAAAAAAAAACCCGCTGTTTTAAACTCAGCATATTTTTATTTTTTACTTCTTACTGCCTCAGTCCTAGAAACTTCATTAGTATGTGACAAACTGGGTCCATATGACTTTAAGTCCTGTGGCAGAAGGATGCAGTGCATCAATTCAGAGCTGTTTTTCAAGTGTCACAGAGTAGCTGGGTTTCCACTCGGTGGAACTGGAGAGTGCCAGTTTGTGTCAGATTGATAAATTATGTAAAACCTGGTCTCCTTATGTATTATTAATCACCCCAAACAAAGGAAGACATTTTAATTAATTTGTGATGATTTTTACCTGTTACCTCCAAAGTTAGTTATTCAAATTAAAACCTCCTATTCTGAAGACCTGCATCTTGTTAAAAATTGCAGTGAGGCTTTGTCATCAGTGTCTGTTGAAAGACGCAGAAATTAATACAAAAGTCTATAGTGTTTAATTGAGGGTGATACTTTTGAAACATCAGCAGGGGAACCTGTACCCACAATATTTTAATGTAGGAGTAAGTTAGTTGCCTGAAAGGTTTCACAGAAGGAGTGTCTGCATATCAGACGCATCAATAGTTGAACATGTCGCCCCCCCCCCCTTTTTTTTAGCAGCAGATAAGATAACATAAAACCTGTGATGAATTTTACAATCCCATATAGGTACCTTATAAACTGTTCTTCAAATGGAAATCTGACCTCACTGTGCTTCATTTTGCAATGTTACTTTACTTTACTTTGAAAATAATGTATATATCAGTGACCATGTAAGAAAAGTATTTCCGTTAAGGCTCATTCATTTGTCACGAGAACAAAACTTAAAATAACTTGGCAGCCAAGAGATTCCTCACTGTGAAAAAGTCTTACAGTGGGATTTAGTTTCAGTGTGAACAGCAGAACACAATAGGCAGGCTGATAATTTCTCTCAGCCAGAGGTACAAATTAAGTGCCTGAGGCCACTTCAATGTTGAGATCAAGTTTTTCTTTACTACCGCTCTCCTTCCTTGCTTGTCTCACTGAATGCATGATTAAACTACAAAGTTTGATGTGGTCATTGTCTCCTTTTGTCTTGGTAAATGCAAATAGAACCCTGCACTTCTTGAAACATCTTTATATTATCATTGTCCATAAACTTACAAAGTTGCACTGTGCAGATAGGACTACTTACCCTGCTGTGACAAATAACTGGTTATGAATACCTGGAAATTAGAGTAATCTGCCTACTTCATATCCTGGAATTAAGAACTGAAATCTATGCTGAGGTGCCTAAATAAAAGATATTTTTAAAAAGTGAATTAGTGTTGAAAACAAATGGACATGACTTTCCTTTCTATTCACTGAAGACACTTGGGAGTAATGCCACTCGTATTGGCACAAAATCTGTGCAAGTGAGAGATGAAATCAAGTTGATTGAATTCAGCAGAAAGTATGTGTACTCTCTGAAAATTAGTGTGCTATATCTAGGAACCTACATTTAAACTGTCTGTTTAAGATTTTGTTCTCAGTTTCTCTTATTCAGGAATGAAACATATAGCTGGAAGGCCAAATTCCCCTCTAGAGTACACCAGTGTAAATGGAAGCTCTCTGAAGTCAGTGATGTTGGTACCAGTGAAGGAGATGCCAGAATCAAGCAAAAGGTGTTTTGTTCCTTCAGGAGTTTGCTCCCTTTTGATAGTACAGAGGGCACAAGCTTGATGAATCTTATTCCCCTGCTGACAACAGAGATTGATTTGAATGACTGGAAACTTAACAGCTAACACATTTGAGGAAAAACAAGGTGGTTTCTTTTCCTGCATGTTTTGTGGGTACCTCTGCTGTATCTAATGTGCAGCTTTTCAAAAACTTTTCAGGAAAAATATATTTCTGTATTTACAATAAAACTCAAATGAGTAACAGGTTTTTTGATAGATACTTTGCATACACTAGCAGGTAGTTCTGATTTATTAATACCATGAAGATTATGGTCTTCGATTCAATGTTTACTTGAAAGATTTCCAAATTTTGTAATATCCTTTCCCTAATTTATGAATTGGAATTGAAAGGTCTGAAGGAGTCACAGCACAATAGAGATTTTTCAGATCATCTAGTAATTTTATTTTCATGTAACATGCAAGCCTATGCTTTTTCAAACAAATATATAACATATTGTTCACATCAAATCCACCATCTTGCCCTTTCTCTCCCCAAATGTATGCTGCACCATAGTAATATGGTTGTCTTAGGTTCTTGCAGATTATTGGGTATGCATCACAGGATATGATGATATATGATGATGTTTGATGCAATGGGATGTATACAGGACTGCTCTACAAATTAAAAAGAGTTCTCAATTTTATAAGAAACAGTTACTATTTTCTAAATGGGCTACAGAAAAAGTGTTAACTTAAATGTCAATATGATTAACAAAATGATGTAAACTGGTATTCCTAGCTGTGTTCTGCTGGGAAAAACAATCAGCAACTTCTAGCTAAACTTTAAAACTTATTTTATGCATATAAAAATCTACATTAGTTATTCCCTCAGGTGTTCTAAGATCAGAATTAGGAGGAAACTTTTTTTTTAAATAAACCATGCAAGAATCTCACACTTCTCCAACGAAAGGTTTATCTCTAAGGTTATACATCAACATCCTCCAGGCAACAGTGGACATATCATGGATAGATCATTATGGAATTGTAGAACAGTGCCTGTTTATCCTCTTACTTTACATGAAACATGCTGGTCATGTTTGAAGTTGCACAGAGCCACTGGCACCTGGAAAAGTACTCTGGGGAAGCACACCATATTCTTCCCCTGTTAATCTAGTCTTTCTCAAAGTATTTCCTAACAACATCAGAGACAGGATTCTAGACTAGAAGAAATTTTGATGTGATTCAGAGTGACTCAATCTGATTATAGTCACTGTAAAAGGAGACTTTTTTGTCCATTTTTGTGCCTGACTGTCATGTTTTCATGACATTTTAGTGCAGTTGTTAAATACCCATTTACTCTTTTCATGTAAATGCTCACTAATAAAATGATAGCTTACAGCACAAATAAAAAGTTTCCTTCCAAGGCTTATTTGTGGTTATTCAGCCTCTCTTACAGTTCTCTCCCAAAAGTTTCCACATAGTTCTTGCAGTTGAGAACTGGGCTTAACAGTGTAGTTTTGAAATAGTGGTCTCACCAATGCCCTCTAGAGAGGCAAAGAAGCAGTCATGCCTCAGCTTGCTGCCATCTGGTACTCTCTCTTTTCCATACAGGAGCATTTTTAGCCTATTTTGTGAAGTGCTGTAGGGAGTGTTTGTGATGAAGTGGCTATCTATGAGGACACAAGAGCACTCTCAGAGTCACATCTGGATGATCTCTTGCACTGTTCTCACTCTGTTCTTGTGCTGTCATGTGCCGGAGACAATTCTTCTCCAGGTATGTGGTGAGTGGGTCTGGCATATGCACTAAAGATCATACAGATTGCTAGATGTTGATGTAAGATTTTCCCTAGTCAGAGTAACAAACCCATGGTTCATGGTCGTCTTCTGCTATGGTGTAAAGTATGCTAACTGGGAACCTTAGGTGTATTTGATCTGTTCTTCTTCCTAGAATTACAGCCACCTCAAGCATAAGTGGCATGTTGGCTTCTTTTTGTCTGTCCTGAGGCACATAGCTAAAACCTGAAATGGTCTGAAATGCTTTCGCATAATCAAAGCCTTTGACCTTAATGTAATGAAACTCAACTGTACTTGTATTACCTGTAATTAAACAATTTTGGACTACATGGTCTGAGTACTTTTGTTATGAAACTATGTTTTAACTTAATAAAACAACTTAATCTCTTTAAATGAAAAAAAAAAGGAAAGGATCTTGATAGATCTTGAAACATAGCCACTCATTTCTTCCGAGGCTCCATGTTCTTTGAAGACTGACTTCATGTTGACTCCTTAACTGAACATTCTTGAACTTTTTTCCAAA
The DNA here is from genome assembly GCF_026419915.1 of Harpia harpyja. Lineage (NCBI taxonomy): Eukaryota > Metazoa > Chordata > Aves > Accipitriformes > Accipitridae > Harpia > Harpia harpyja. Next base: position 84,929,520 of record NC_068969.1, on the reverse strand, counting down.
CTTTGTATCCAAAATCTGTATCTCATCTGGTCTTTATCAAACAGCTGTGATAAAGCAAAAGAGACCATGTTAATGATTTTAACTGAGGATGATATTTTCTCTTCTGAATCATTTTGAGATAAAGTTTGCATAGCATATGCTCTTTTGATCTATTCAGAGAAACAGCGAGCTCTGTAGTTTCCTGTCAAGATAATTTAAATAAGCACCAGTGAAGCTTTGAGAGATATTAGAAGCCTAAAGATCCCAAGAAAAATGGGTCATAGGAGTGTCTGAAGTAGAGCACACCTGGCTTCAGTACTCAGAAAAGTCTGTTTCTGAATCATTCTGAATACTCCAGTAGTCTGTGCAGTTCTGGGCTCACCAGTATGAGAGAGACATGGACATACTGGAGAGAGCCCAGGGCCACACAGGTGATTAAGGGACTGGAGCTTCTCTAATATGAGGAAAGGCTGAGAGAACTGGGACTGTTCAGCCTGGAGCAGAGAAGGCTCAGGGGGGATCTTATCAATGTCTATAAATACCTGAAGGGAGGGTGCAAAGAGGCTAGAGCCAGGCTCTTTTCAGTGGTGCTCAGTTACAGGACCAGAGGCAATGGGCACAAATTGAAACACAGGAGGTTCCTCCTGAACATCAATAAACACTTTTTCACTGTGAGGGTGACTGGCACAGGTTGCCCAGAAAGATTGTGCAGTCTCCTTCTTTGGAGATATTCAAAAGTCCTCTGGACACAGTCCTGGGCAACTAGCTCTAGGTGGCCCTGTTTGAGCAGAAGGGTTTGGACCAGATGATCTCCAGAGGTCCACTTCAACCTCAACCTTTATCTGACTTTGTGTGATCCCTTTTGAGGCCAATTTGCCATTTCTAAGATCAAGAGCTACAAGTGTTTCACATTTTCTGAGAGCAGCATTTTAAACCATTAGTGCCTGAGTGTGAAATATGTAGCAGTGGCCTGGATAAATGTATTTTTATTTGGTTTCTGTCTCATTTTCTATATTGTAAAGGACTTCTGAAGGGGAATTTTCTGCTGTTTCAGTTCATGATATTGCTGAAACAACATGTCCTTCTTCTCTTGCTTTCTTTGGGAGTTCTGTACAGATAATATTGTCTAACTTCACTGCTATTTATCTATCTTCAATTTTTTTTTAAACTCTCATAGCTTTTGAATATCAATTTTGACATGGTGTTTGACCCCTGATCTCTTGTTGGCCAATTATCAGTGTCGCCTTGTGTAAATAGTTTCTACCCTTAGAGCAAACCTACATAAAATATATTTTTTTTAGCTTCACCAAGCTTTTATTTGACAAAAATATTTTTTGCAAATTCTGCAGAGTGAATCTGACTAGTGTCATTGCTGATATACACATATGCAACATACATAGTATGGAAATTAATATTACTAATAGCTAAGTGAAGAAGAAGAAGAAGTACTTTATACTAACCAGAAAGTCAGACTGCTTGCAAAAAGATAGGAAAAACAGCAGAAAAGATAGATCTGAACTGATTTATGTCATTCACTTGACTGAAGACAGAAAGTTATACTAGTAGGCTTAAAAATAAAGACCCTAACAAATGCATGAATTGTACTGAGAAAAAAAAAATCACCTTGGGAAACAGGGTTAATCATAAATAATACACCAAAGCTATTTGAACAATCTTTGGCAGGAGTGAAAAGAGACTCAGAGGAGTTGGGATTATAAATTGGTTAATGCTGCGCATTAGGGGGAACATAGCTGGAACCTACATGTTCAATTCTAGGAGCCATATTTTAGGAAAGAAATTATGGAGCATGAAAGGTCTGAGGCTGATAGATCAACATGAATCAGAGTTTTGGAGATCTTAATTATAAAAATCACTCAGGTGTGGCCTTTGATATACAGACTCAAATAAAAGGAAATTGGAAACCATCTCCTAGACATATTTTATGGAGGAACTCAAAGACAGCAACTGCTGCAAGGCAGAGGTTTAAACTAGTTAGTTACTGCTGTGGGGCAGCCTACACTGCAAAACAGTTGCTTCCTCACCATTCTCTCTTGTTTGCTACCTTGGAAAGGGTTCCAAATATTTTTTAAGATCAACAAAACTGAGTGAAAAAGATGTTATCTGTAGAATGCAATTAAAGCTTTTAACTAACAAACAGTTGACAAATTCTCTTGTCTTTCAGAAGCATAAATAGACTCAAATAAAGGTTGAGTGGAAAAGGAAAACTACTGTCAGAGCAGATTATTTTCTTAGAGTACCTTGTTTGTTCAGCAGTATGCTCACCTGCTCTTGAATAGCAGTGGCTGAAAACAGTGAACAGGCATTATGCCCTTTCCAAAGTGTTCATCTTAACATTTGTGTCTGCCTTCAAGGATGTTGCTGTGTTCAAAATGACTGGCCAAAGAAAAGAAGGCAGAAAACAAGCTCTCATAGTGCAAAAGTTCTTCACTGCAAAGAATTTGCAACAGAGCAAAGCAGCACAAATAGAAGCACAAAATACTATTCTTCACTCACTAAATAAAGTAAAAAACTTCACCCTTACGGATTCAATATAATGATACTGCCCTTGTCTGCCACTGTAGCAACATTAACCTGTGGGCAAAGACCACACCAAAATTCCCTTTGCAGTCTGGCATCCGGCTAAATGCAGTAAACTAGTTCACTTCTGTGCATAGTTGACTAATTAAAAAAAAGTTTTGAAAATATGGTTTTCATCCTAAACTAGGCTGAATTTCTGTATTCCTTGTGAATTGTGGAATTTTAAAAAAAAACAACTTAGGAAAAAATAGAATACTGAAGAGACCTTCTCTGCTGTTCCCCCACCACTGCCTTTCTTCCCAACATGAAGTAGCTCGGAAGTCAAAACTGAATATTCATATGTCCCTAGAAAACATATGGCAAGCCTTCTTACCAGGACTCTGAAGCCAAGAGACTTCCTTTAACATGTTTACATCATCTGTATTTTATGACAGAATGTGTACTCAAAACGTAATTGGTCCACTCAGCTCAAAAGTTCATCTTCTCACTCAGGAAAGTGTAGTACTTCAGGTGAAGCAGAAGGAGAAGAAAAACCATGATTATTTTCTTCTCAGCTGATTTCCTTAAAATTGTTTCAAGTGTGGATGACAGTGTGGATGAGGGAAGACAAACTTCCTGTATGTAGCTGTGATGAACTGGAGTACAGAAGAATAGGCCAGTGTGGTTTATTTTTTTTCATTGATAAGTGTAGAGAAACAAATGTCTCGGCACTGTAACTGTCTCCTCCTGAAAAGAAGAGACAATTATTTGAGAATATCATGTCTGGGCATGAAGGTCACAGTTACTGCAGTTTATGTCATGGCTGCCCACTGCAATTGATCTTAAAAGGAGGAAACAATTCATTTTTGTGTGACTATGTCCTTTAATCTCCAGCTTAGTCCTTTTAAGATCTATCTCTTGTCTGCTCCACTGTTAAGCCATCTACCAAGGTAACATAATTCTACCCTCTTACAATCTCTGGTGAACATTGCTAAGGAAGTGATGAGCCATGATTTCTTAAGGAAATAACTGAGAAAAAGTCTTCTTTTGGGCTTACTCATTTGCTTAGAATCTGACACTGAGAAAACACTGGAGACTTTATGTATGAATGAAAGATATGACAAAAAAAAAAAAAAGACAAATACTAGTTATATTCCTTTGACTTTGTTCATATTGAAAAGCTGTATAGGTTTTTATGCATTTAAGCCCCAAACATCATAACTTATAAACAGAGAAAGTGAAAGAAACTTCAAGTATTGCTGAGTCTTAAAGAAGTTCTGTAGATATCTGTTAGAGAGGAGCTCATCCCTGACTTTCTTCAGCAAAGACCTGATCCAATTAGTAGCATATAAAAGATCCTAGACTGAGGAAGGAGAGAAAAGTCTAGTCTGTGCAGCAGGCACCTTTCTAGCTGATTTCCAGGCTTATTACTTTTAGTGGAGACATCAATGTAGAAGAAGACAACACAATGGGGCAGAAGAAGGAACAGTCAGTGGGTTCAGTCCTTGGTTCTGCTTCTTGTTGGGTTTTGGGCAAGTTAATTTCTTTCTCTCTGCTTCAGATTCCCATCTATAAAATGAGACCATAATGGAAAAATTGAACAATTAATCCACTTCTAAGGATTGCAGAATTTTGGCAAGTCACTCTTACATTCTGAATTGTTGTAGTCCATCACAACTGCATTTTATTACTATGTTAAGATACCATATAATAAAATACAAAGGAAACATACTTAATAAAGAACAACATAAATGCCTCTTCTTCAGACATGTTGATAATATTTTAAAATGCTACCATTTTGAGGTAGTTTGAAAACTTTCATGTTTAGAAGCCTTCTAAGCAGCTGAGGCTGTTTCCTTGCATGCACATGATAATGTATGCAAGAAACTGAATAGCAGAGTGATGAAAAATAGGCAAGAAAGGCTCTATAGAGAGCTGTGTGTGGGCAGCATCAATTATAAACTGAATATACGTGCCTAGCACTATCCATTTTAAACACAGAAATGTACCATTAACTAGTTATTGATCATAAGCCATAATTCCAATGCCTAAATTCTAATATATTATAAATAAATACATTAAAATTATGTAAGATGAACTATATTCTTTCTTGTAGAAAAGCAATTTAAATATTTTTTGAGTATGCTACTAATATTTCCATTACTCCATGTTGGCAAAAATTTAATACAGTAAAGTAATATGTGGGTTTTTTTCTACAATGCAGAGGGATTTAATGAATTAAATGAATTTACATTTGAGTCCATCTCATGAAACTGGATTTTGTTCCTGTCTGATAAAAAGTATGAAAGAAAATTTCACAGATACATAAGGTTAAGAAGCTGCATTTTCTGAGGCCAGCATCCACTCTCCACCTCTTCCATCTCTGGCCCTACTGCATTCATGTTCTACTTTCCTATAGAAGTGTATAAAAGGTATAAAATACCCTTACTGCACATATGATTTTTTGCTATTTTGTAGTTGGTCTTCAATACTGAACAGCAAAGTGCTTCACTGAGCTTGCTCTCTTCCTTGCAGTTGAGCAAGATAGCGTGCTGAGTGTTCAACTCTGTGTCTTTGCAGTTGAGGTGATAGCACTTCTGCAATACAGTAGAAGTGGACTTTTGAGATTTCCTACCTCTCAAGTGTAAGGACTCCAGATGGTGCTTACTTCCTTCCACTCTCCATAGAAAAGCAGTGTCATCAGTCAGTTGCCTATGATTTATAGCTTTTCTACACCCATCTCCATAGCCGCAGAATAGTTTTTGCTTTGAATATAGTGTTACCCATTAATTCATTCATAATCAGGGAACTAGTATTTATAAACATAATTAAACACAGCAGTCTTATACTTAATAATAAATAAAGTTCATTAGGAGTTGATTATTTTTAGACTTTATAGAAGAAAAGCTTCCCCTCCTCCCACAACAACAACTTGATGCCAAATACATGCTTTATTTGGTAGTAAAAGTTCTCAACATAGGTACAGATGGTACATAGAGAAGGTTTGAGTCACCTGGGAAATCTCTGTACTTTGGGAAATGTGGGGACTAGCCTTGGTGTGAAATCTTTCTTATTGACCAGGGATGGCTGGCACTATATTACCCTAGCCAGCCAAACTGGTCCCATGCTGGCAGAGAAACCAGACCTCACCTTCCATTTCCTGGAGCTGCAGAACCCATTTTGTTTCATTCCCTGTTATGCTGCAGCCGTGGAAAAGAGACTTTCTTTCTGTTAGCCCTGAATAATTGTCACATTATTCAGGCTTTAGATAACATACTGTGGGTGAACAAGCCCACAATTCATTCTTCTTCCACACCAACTTTAGATATATAGCAAATGAACAATTTAAGTTACCATTTTCGCACTTCATTTTTTTTTCCCCTGTGAAATTACCCCATGTTATGTACAAAAGCTTGTACAAAGAACTCCTTTCATGTTGAAAACCCATGTAATTTCCTACAGATTACTTTTCTGACTATGTGTGACTTTTAATGTCAGTGTTCTCTTAGGTGAAATAAAATTATTGTCATTTGACGTTGCTTTGCTAGGGTTGGGGGGAATCCTGAATGATCTGTTCCTGGATCCTGCGGCATACTAAAGTTGTAGGATTTACCAGCTTAGCTCTCTCTACATTATAGTTCTTTCCCTCATTTTTCCCTCCTCCATGTATATTATTATAACTCTTCCTCTTGAGCCTTATCAGTGTTTCTTCAGATCCTTTTTGTCCCTCTTTTTGCTTCCAGCATTAATTTTCATGGTTGTGCTATGCTAAATTTTCTGCTTCTTATATTTATTCACCTCCACTCCTCCTCCTTTCACTCTTCAGCAGAACGACATGGCCACTTTTTCTCCACACTGAAATTTGCTTTCCTTGTTGACAGACTTGTCTCTGGCTAAATGTGAACATGGCTTTTCTTTTTGTTGAACACCTCTATAATATCTTTTTACCTGACTTGTGAGTATAAGCTGGAATATCAACTCTGATGTTTTAACTTAGGCCACACATTGGATCTCAGTTTTGAAGTTCAAATGGTAATGTTTTTCTCATGTAGTCCTTTCCTCCCTCCACTTCAGTCTGGATTTTGCCAGCTTTCCTGAACTCTGAATGTTAGGTCTTGTCAGCGTGTGGGTGGAGGAACTCCAAGTTTATTGGGCAAAGCAATGCTTGTCCCACAAAGTATTATAGGTCTGTAAGGAGCCTGCTACATGTTTCACATGGTAAGGAGGAGTGTTGTGCTGCTTCCTGTCATCTGGCGTAAATAAGGATCAGCTGCAAAACCTAATCTGAAAATCAAAGCTGTGGTATAGCACCAGCAGGATGCACAAGAATGGCATCAGTAGTTAGCCAGGTCTTCAGCTGAGGTCTATTAGCAGTGCTAAGGTTAAATCAGTGGAGCTGGAATTAAGTTGAAAATATAGTCATTTATTTACCTTAGCAAATAAGATCTGTATTCTGAACACCTGGATGACTGTGCAAGATTTGAAAGGAACAGACGGAAAACTTTGATTTTTTCTTTGCATTGAGTATTTGTCCTGTGTTTATTTTGCAGAGCCACATCCTCACTCTGCTGACAGATAGAGAGGAAGAGGACAAAAGAGAAACGAGCAACTCTGTTGATAGTTTCCACTGGGATAGGCCTAGATGCAGTTCATAGGACCAGATACTTCTGGAGGGCAAGTGTGACTGTTAGTAACTCCTACCCTAGATGCTCCAAATTAGACAATTAACTCATGTTGTGGTCCTAAAAGGCTCACTTACTGCTGAAGCACTTCAGAATTTGATCTGGTAATTGGCAACTTTTAGCCAGCACTGACATCAAACCTTGTCACGGAGTAGGGAATAGGGGAGTGCTGTACTGTGCCACACTAGTCACAAAACCCAAACCTTCCTACTGTAAGTCATTAAAGATCCCTTGACAATATTCAATGCAGTGATGGTAAAGCCACTACCTTGGGCACAGGTCAATTTGAATCACTCTGTTCTGCCTGTCATTTACCCCTTTAATTTTATATGGATATTGAGTGTATCTTCATTTATGGGATTACTGTATGCTCTTAAACACCTGCTGAGATCCAGCCACCAGCTGACAGTAAAGCAATCCTTGTAAAGTCTATCTATTGTCAAATGTCTAGGTTTTCAGATGAAATGTCCTGTCGTAGGTGTTGAATCTTCCCATAAAGATCAAGTTTTCCAAGCAATGTGGTTTTTAGTCACTAGTCAGCATACAGCGTGAGCTCTGAGAAAGAAGCTGTTCTAAACATACAGAAAAGAGAGAGCGCCAGTGCTGAGGACTATGCAATTTAAGGTGTTCTTAGGGCTTTCTGAAGTGCTGGCCATGTTGACAGGATTACTTGCAGGACAGTAATATTTCTCATAAAAATCAGGGATGTGATTGTACTAAAGCAGATTCAAGGTAGTTCTGTCTTCTGACTTGCAAAACATGGGTACAGCTCACTTAGACTGCAACAGTGTGTAGAAAGCTATGCTTGTGTGGGTGGGTGCGGGCAGATGCATTACTGATTTCCCTGTGATCTGAACGAGCTGCACCTCAGACATCTCTGATATGGAAGCCGTATCATTGTATTAGAGAAGTTCCCTGCTTCGCAGCTAGTAAGACCTGCTCAGAACAGGATGAATTGGTCTGATTACAGTAAAAAGATAGTGCAGAGATACAACTTCTGAACTCAGGCTGCCTCATATTTGATCAGCCCACATGGGGCACACAGAGGAGCTCTGAGCCGTCATTGTTTCCCTCTGTACTCCTAAATACCCTAAGTCTGTACAGACAGTCCAAGGCAGTGTATGTCAAAGTCTGTCCCAGGTGCTCCCAAAGATCCTGAAATCTTTATTTACCTGTTTATCTCCAGCTTAGTGCTCAGGAAGACAAGCTGTTTGACTAGTCATGAATAGGCAAGTTATTTTTTTTATATTGACACACACATTTCAATTTAAACATAATGATGTACAAATTAGCAAAATTCTATTTTTGTTGTGAGATTTTTTCCGTGTTAGGTCATTTAATGTCAAAACCAGCCACTTAAAATACATTTTTTAGCATAACAGATCTAACAAGAGCACCCTTTATTATGACATGACATTTCATTGCTTCATATTACCTTTTATAATATTGTGCCATTGTCCTGGTTTTGGCTGGGATAGAGTTAATTTTCCTTCTAGTAGCAGGTATAGTGTTAGGGTTTGGATTTAGGATGAGAATAAAGTTGATAAGACACTGATGTTTTCAGTTGTTGCTAAATAGTGTTTATACTAAGTCAAGGATTTTTCAGCTTCTCATGCCCAGCCAGCAAGAAGGCTGGATGGGTACGAGAAGCTGGGAGGGGACACAGCCAGGGCAGCTGAGCCAAACTGGCCAAAGGAATATTCCATATGGTGTGATGTCATACCCAATATATAAACTGTGGGCAGTTGGCCAGGGGGTGTATTCCTGCTTGGGAGCTAAGTGGGCATCAGTCAGTGAGTGGTGAGCAATTGCACTGTGCGTCGTTTTATATATTCCAATTATTTTATTATTGTCATATTATTATTGTCATATTATTATCACTGTATTATTATTACTGCATTATTATTACTATTGTATTATTATTATTGTTATTATTATTATTTTTTCTTCCTTTCTGTCCCATTAAACTGTCTTTATTTCAACCCATGAGTTTCACTTTTTCTCCGATTCTCTCCCCCATCCCACTGGGTGGGGAGGAGTAAGCAAGCAGCTACATGGTGCTTAGTTGCTGCCTGGGGTTAAACCACAACAGCCATTACATGCACTAAAGCCACCATTTTGAACTGTAAGAACTCTTGGTCTAAACTTAAATGCACAGAAGTTCATGGTAAGCACTTTGAAAATATGTCTATCTCTAACTTTATCAATTTGAAAATGTACAAAGCACCCCTCTCAAACTCATACAAAATTCTTTAAAGAAATTTACTTTTTTTCACAAACATTCAGGTTGTATGGACCCAAAAAAAGCAATAAAACACAACATCTACCAAACATAATAAATCCATAAAACACAGTGACTACCATAGCTTGTTTAACTCTCTGTCTGAACACACAGAAATGAGATTCATAAGAAAAAGTCTATTTAAGAATCTAATACAATAATTTATGTTCCTTTCTCCTGTGGTCAAAGTCAGAAAGTATAAGCCTTTGTTCCAGACAGCTGCAAGTGTGTGACACCTGAGGCACCTGAGCCTCCTCCTCTTCTGCTGTATGAACTGTTTCTTTTTGGAACAGGAGTGTGGATTAGAGAACTTCTAGCCCAAGGTGATATGTTCCACATCTATTTTTAAAAAAATGAGTCAGTTATTTACAGTTGTGGTCTTAGGCATTTTTATCACACTGTAATAAGCTGGAACCTTTTCTTTAGATGACTTGAATGGGGGTTTTAATGAGAAGATACTGCAATGCATTTAGTCCTTGTCATGAGTAAACAAGCACCTGAAAAGGCCATCCTTTTTAAAAACAGTGTAAATCTGGTTCGGATGTGCTGTTTGTATGTGAACACAGAATTTTCAAAATAGAAATGATATCTTTAATAAAAGCAATTTATAATGTTATAATGTTATAACTTAAACAACATGGATTATTGGACATGAGCCTCAGAGGCATCATCTGGTAGCCTTAAGGACTGCTGCAGTCACATTCGTGCACAAGTAGTGATCCTCGTGTTTAAGAGAGGATGTTATTCAGCCTCCAAAGTCTATGAGGGATTACCACACACAAGGCACTGACAGAAGAATTAACAGGGAAGGATGAAAGAAAACCCACTTTTTGGCAAAAGGTCATTAGGGGTTGGAAGGGAAGGAGGAAAGCTTTCTCTGCAGCTGTTACAGGACATGTCTATATAGAGATCATCTACTCACATTGAATCACTATAGAGAATATTTTCTTAAAGGTCTTCATATTTAAGGGTTTAAAAACACTGTGTTATCTCTTCTGAATCTTTACTATACAAGCTAAGACTGCTCTGAGTAACTGTGACCTATCACAGTTCACAGTTTGGATACTGTTGACTGAAATATGTGCATGAACTTGGGAAAGTGAATAGTCTTGTCAAAGCACATGCCTGTCTTTTCCATTTGAAGAAACTGCATATTTTAGGACTCGAGGACATGTATTTTGTACTCATTTGCTCTTCAGCTACGTATTTTGGACAATGCAATAGTCTCTTCCAAACCTGACCATGCACTTCATGCAAATACATGTTTCCCTACAGTTCATAAGACTGACACAGTCCTTGCAGCAGATCCATAAAAGGGGAGTTCAAGATAAACAGCTGAGACATTATCAGCAATGCTGCTGGGTATAGGTGTGTGCCTCATCAGCTGAGCTGCAATGCAAATGGTTTTCACAGCAGGGAAAAGAATCGAGGGGTAGATGAGAGCAGGTTGAAGGATGACCATTATGTTTTCAGCAACTTTCCACCACTTCCAGTTGGTTTTAATTTATGCATTGGGCTAAACCAAGACTTTAAATGTTTGGGTTTTTTTCCCCTATATAGTGCTGTGCTGAAAAGTTAATCTTTTGACTGAAAAGGTTGTGGGTTTTATTTTTGTGGTCTCTTTCTTTAGCTGAAAACTGCACTGAAATCAATATGCCTCTGTAAAATGTTCCAGCTTCTGTGAAATACTTATTTTAATGAAAACGTACTTAGCTGTAAATGTTCCAATGAGCTCTAATGAGAACCACATAAAACATTTCTGAACCAGTGAGACCATTAGGTTGCTTTAAGCTAGATGATATTTCCCCCTTTATTTTTACATTCATGTTTCTAAGATTTAGCATTAACTGTATTTTCTCCCACAGTGAGACTTTAAGTGACAGATTTTAGCCTAGCTTTTGCTCCCTAAATTCAGGATTCTTATTTTCTCTATTTCAGTATGTAGGAGCTTTGTTTGCCTGGAGCTTTTTTTTCAGTGTTCTGTGCTGCTTTTTCTTTTTTCTTGATAGCTTTGACATCTTGGCTGCTGAATTTGCCTTGCTTCTTGTAGTGAGACAGAAATTAATTAATCTACTTTCCTAATTGCACAATCAAAATAAATGATGTCCACAAATTAGAAGGCGCAGAAATCGCATGTGCATTTTGCATGTCTGTATAATGCCCAACAATAAATAGTTTTCATATAAATTGCATGCTTAATTAATTGCTTTAAAATGTCCACATATTCTTGTGCAAATACTTCTATGCTTGCAATTCATAAAAAGGAAAGACAAATTAAATTGCTCTTCCACATATGAAAATAAAACACCCTTGGTGTATGCTGGCTGTACTTGGTCATCTGCCCTCTCCCCAGTCATGGTGATAAATTTGGATGAGATCCTTATTCTCTAAATTGCCACTGGGAATCCAACAGATTTCATTTTCTCCTGAATTACTGACATGTGAGGTTGTGTTGTTTGGTTAACTTGAACACATTGTAATATGACTGATACATAAATATCTTTTGGCTTTGAAGAAAAATTGTCTCAACAAGAAGTAAAGAATAGAATAAACAGGCTACTGAGGGAATGAGGAAATTTTACTTGTGGATTTTGATTTGACTGCAAGTTAGGGTAAATTAGTGATTTGAATTATTCATTGGTAGTTAAACTCTACAACAGTGTAATTTACAAATATCCCTAAACCAAGATTACACATTAATCTGTCTCAATGGACAGAAGTTAGTTTATAAGGATGACCATGAAGAAAATGTTCTATCTTTTTACTTAAAAAAAGAAAATAAAATCAGTAGGTCAACTGATATAAAATCTCCCACTAACATAGTCATTTGGTTTTGACTTTATTTCCTGAAAGAAGTGGACTGAAACTAGAAACAAAGCTACAACACATTTTGGATTGATGAGTTTTCTTGTAACCCCAAACTGCCTTTTTTATTGTTGTTTGTTGGCAGGGGTTTTGGTGGGTTTTTTGTTTGTTTGTTTTTTTATATGAACCTATGTAATCTCAAGGAACTGAGGATATCAGTACTTCAGTTGTTCTACAGAGATAATCAGTAAACTTTCCAGACTACTTAAATTTCTGGATTTAATGGGGGATCTTTGGGTTTAGGAAAAGGAATAATATGTCCGAAGATGCCATGTTTAAAATTGCCTTATATTTCCGGATAATGTGTGTAACTCTTACTGTAGAGCATTATGTTTACTCAGCTCAGAAAGAGAAACAAATTCTGTACTCTTCATTTAGGAGCAGGCTTTAAAAGGATCAGGGTTTTTAGATTAAATAGACATATAGAACATGGAATACATCATTGTCAGATTTTCAACTGACTTCTTTCCCATGCCCTCTATATTCTTTTTCCATACCACTACTCATCCATCTCACTAAACAGGAAAAGATCAGCTTGTAGATTTCTGCTAAAACAACAGAAGCTTCTTTTGCAGCTTGACTGGCTCCTTCCATATCTATTGCTTCTGCAGCTGCTGCTGAATTAGCAGCTGCTTCCTTCACATGCTCTGCTGCTGAAGCTGCTCCTCAAGCCTCACTGGCGGCTCAGGTGGTGGCACAGCTCCTTAGCACGTCAGAAGCGGGCTCATGGCAGTGACCCCTTCTGAAATGGTTGCATGCAAGGTCACCAGAGACCCATGTGGAATAGAGGCTTCTGAGGACAGTGGACTGGTAGGTTTTGGGCACAGAAATGTGTTCTCCAGCACTGCAAGTATTGGCAAAGGGAAAGGGTAGAAAGGCATGAAAAGTGGAGAAATTGGGCTGTAGGTAGGACTCTGCTCTGTCTTAATCCTGGCAAAGTCCTTTCTTGATGTCTGGTATCAATGGAATTGGCTGAGAGCTGGGATCACCTCTATGTTGTAACTTACCTTATGTTTAAATTGAGCTGAGCCAGCCCACCCTGAGGAGATTTGTGGCTAGGATGTCTTTGGAGTTTGAGCTGTAAACTACAAAGTCCTGCGGCCTGAAGTCCTTTACTTAAGTCTTGTACTCCAATAATGAAAACCCAATTTAAGTATTTCAGGAAGGGATGATTTTGGGCTCATGCTTGGGCTGACTGGCTTCAAGCATTCCTCACAGTATTTCAAGATGGACACAAAAGAGCAGCAGCCATGGAGGAATGAACAAGGGGGAGAGAAGCATTGAGAGGGAGATGCTGACAGCAAGCCTCAGCCCTACATTAGCAGATTAGGAGTGTGAAAGGCATTGTTTTTATCCAAGCTAGAATAAGGTCAGAACACATGGTCACCACAAGAAGAATAACTTGACAGCATTAATTCCCAGGTATCTGTGATCAGACAGTAACAGGAAGGAATGTGGACATATTATGAAGTACTGGTCAGTTTCACATTAATGTGTACTGTCCAACCCAGAACTTCAAATGCTGTAGGAAATTCACATTACATTTTGAGAACTATTAAAAATATACCAGTTAGCTTTCCTGTAAAAACTGACAAAGAGTAACCTGGCCTGGGTATACATTATGTGAGAGAGGTCTCTGGTTTATTCAGTGAATTTGAGACAGATTTCCTATGTCTTCGGGTTTTTGCCGGTTTGGAACTCTGATATTTGAGGAAAAATCTTCCAGACAGTATATTTCAAATGCTCAATGTGTTATTAAACAAAATAGAAATTCAAAATGAAATTTGTAAAATGGACATATGGATAAAATTTAAATGAGAATAAAGTTTATTTGACAATAAATCATCAAATTAATGTTAGATGAGCTCATGGAATCCCTCTTCTAGTTTGGTTTCATCCAGAGGAAATCTAGCTCATGTGGTCAGAGGATGTTCTGAGATGTCAATTGAAGTGTGGTAAGTGGGAACAACCTGAAGTCACTTCACAAAAGCATTCCTGATTTGAACTAAGATGCTAATGGAGATGTACTATTAGTTGTTGTTCACCATTGACATCAATGCCTAGTGCATTCATTGCCAGCTGAATACCTGAAATAAGTAATTCATGCTTTAAGACTACTCTACAGAGACCAGTTAAGAAATCTGCTTAAATGACTGGCTGCTAGGTAATAGTCATTCCTCCCCCCACCTCCATTTCCCTTTAACCCTAACATAAGATTGAGTTTAAACATTCCAATGCAATTTAAAAAAAGGCTGCTTTTTAGCTCTGAGGTTATAATGACAAATGTAAGTGAAGATAACAATTTCTTTCAATTAATCATGCACATCCTAACCCATAAAATTAAGTGCATGTGAGGCATTACAAGCAAGGTTATTTAACTTCCATCTTTTCTAGGAATTTAAGGAGCCACTGTCAGACAATGCCAAGAGTTTTCTCTGCTAGCATTTCTTCATTTGCCCATAGCTAAGCACTTGCTGGAATTAAAAACAGTTACAAACCTCCTAGGTACAATTTATGCCTTGTATGATAAAAAAATGGAAGCAAAAACTATTCCTTGAATTTGATACTTTAGGGGAAGATAAATGTGATTTTTAAGGCTTCATCCATCTCCAGAAAGCTAGTACTGGATTTGAAAAATTGAATTAGCCATTTTCATTTAAGGTATTATACAGTATCACCAGTATTGGTGGCCTGGAGCTGTTTACTTCTAATGACGAAGTTAAGATGTTGCATTTTGCTGGATACTTTTGGACTGGCTCCTGAAAAGGAGATCAGGAGCTGTGCAGACCTTGTCAGGCGTGGTGATACTTCTTGGCTCAGTGTTGACACTCCCTGCAGCACTAAGCAGAAAAAGCAACAGTAAAGGCTACTGTTCTGCCTTCAGTTTTGAGGACAGTGATCTTATTGATCACTGCTCCTTGGAGCTTGCCACCCTTAGTGAAATGTACTGAGCAGCTTATGCGTTTGGCTTGTAAACACCATTTCATCAGCTTCTTAGGTGGGTTCTGCACCATCCACAGTGGTCCGTGTTGCCACAGCTGTGCTGTAGGCTGTACCTAAGCTCTCTGCTTAAGAACTAGTTTGAGTTTGCCTGCCACAGCTTCAGTGTTTGCAACATAGATATAGCTTGGCAATTTACAGCTGAATTTTCCCCTTGCTGTCAGAGCTCAGGCATAGTGCAGGCCCAGCACTGTTGAAAAGACTTTTCACTTGTGGAAAAAACCCAGATGATTTGGCAGCTGTCTGTGCTTGTTAATGAGAATGTTTATTTTTTTCTTAGAGGTATCACCACATTTAACTCCATAGGTAAAACAGGGAATAACAATAAAGAATGTGTCATTAAATGCCTGTGTTTTTACTTTCCCAAAGGAGGGGAGGAGGGAAATCTGCATTTTTTTTTACCCAATTAATAAGGTTATGTGGGCTCCCATTGTAAACAATCTGTAATGAGTAAATTTTCTTCTTTGCTTTTTCCATGTGTTAACAATGCTTTCAAATTAGCCCAGATTCAGCCCATAATAGACCAAATCTCTGTAACTCTGCTTCTAAAGTAATCTAACCTAATTTTAAGAGTGAATCTGTTAGGGTGAGCATTTATGGAAGGAGTCCTTCTTTGCCAGAAGTGTTAACAACAAGGACCAGTTGTTCTCTGATTCCCCTTTGTTGCAATCTTTTGCAAGTCAGAGGTTTAAAGTAATCTCAGAACAGTGTAGGAGTGTTGACTTTCAGAGTAAACTGTCAGTTTGCTTTTACTAATGCACTTATTCAGATAGTAATTTAAGACTCACATCACAAACAGAATAAGTTTGCATAGCTGCATACAGGGAAAAACAATCACTGTGGCCTTGAGCCTGAAAATATGTATGCCCATCTGAGAGTTTGTGATTTTGACTTCAGTGGGACTAAGCACTTACTCAATGCTGAATGTGTTGCATAAATGTTGCCAAATACAGATGTCTATCTTCTTTTCTAGAAGAGCAGGAGGGTCCCCAAGGTAGAAAAGAATGAGAGAAGGAGGACAGGGAAATCAGCTAGTTTGATTTTGTGATATTTTATTACAATATTTAACTTTTTCAGTGGAAAGACTGTCAAAAGTGCCACTTACCCTGTTGAAAGTCTTTCTGGGTCATCTGGTCCAGCCTTCTGGCACTGTGGGCAAACCTGTTACACAATCCTCTTCATTAAATGGCCAACAACCCTTTCAAAGTAGCTAAGTAGCCTGTAGCCTTTTTCCACTGTTTTGGAGAGTTGTTTTATTGCTTTAATGGGTAGAAATACATGACTGTCTAAATATTTGGCCTCCTTCAGGTCAGACTAGCAGGTCTGTTGTTAACTGAATTATCCTTCCGTTCTAAATTCTGTGCTCTCTTTTTTTTCCTTTTTCTTTTTCTTTTTCTTTAAATTTTTCTTTAAATTTTTCTTTAAATTTTTCTTTAAATTTTTCTTTAAATTTTTCTTTTTCTTTAAATTTTCTTTACTTTGGAGTAGGAAGAAGAGAGACTGGAAAGGTTTAACAAAGGTTTTAAATAAAATCACTTAGTCCTGATACAGTAGTCATTTGTACTACCCCAGCATCTTCAATGGCTACAGCAGAAGTGCTGTGAGACACCTCTTTACGTATTCCATTTACTCTGTTCTTAAACCTGTTGTCCATGAGTGAGTTTGCCTTCCTTCTGAACCTGCTGTTATACCTGTCTCTGCGTCATTCTGTGGCCACAAGCTCCAGAGGTTCACTGTTTGTTGTGAAAAATGCATTCTTTTACCAGTTCTAAACTGCTCTTCTACTAGTTTCAGCAAGTGCCTCTCATGGTTTATTTCTGAATGACTTTATGAAGGAATTCACAGACTTGAAAGAAGAGGTAGTACTGCCATGAAACAGCTAGATAATAGAGGGAAAATGCTTCTGAGACATAACTATATAGAAACTAACTTATTTTAAATTTTTAGAAATTTCTAGGGAACTTGCCTTCTAGTTTTTCCCTGGCCCATGCAGTTTCTTTGCCATCAGTTTTATTTACATGCATACACAAATCAAAATGTGGTGAGCACCAAGGCTGTTTGGTTGTGAAGTCCTGTTAACAATTTCTGTAATCACTCTGGTGATGACCTGAAAAGGTTATAAAAAAGTGCCACAATTGAATTTTTGTGCTCCTTTTTGTAATGGCATAATATTACAGTGACATGAAAAGTCAAAAGGGAAAAGAGATCTGTTATGAGATACTGAGCATTCCCTCCTTCCTTTCCTCTTACTTCTTCTCTTCAGACTCCAGATGTACCTAGTCTGGAGGATAATGTAGTTTTTAGGAGTTATCAGGAGTATTAAGAGAAATATAAAACATGAAAACTGTAACAAACAGAAACAAAATTTAAAAGGACTTCAGCACAAATACATTTGCTTTTCATTACTGTCTCTTCCAAATTTAGCAAGACTTAGTTTTACACAGATTTTGGAAGGAAGTGTAAAAGGATGTCTTGAAGACAAAAAAAAGAGTGAATTTGTTTACACGGTAATACAAATTATGTTTATATTGATGTTTTCTGGGTTTGTGGTAAAAATACCTAAGAACTGGAAGGCATTTGATCAAATCAAACATGATAGGGCATTCAAGGAAAATAATTTTAATTTCTTCTTCTTTTTTTAGCAGGGAAAAATTAGGAATACTAACTGAAGATCCAGGTTTAATTTTATTTAAGTCTATGCTGCAGCCACAACCTGGTGTGTCTAGAACTCAGAGAATGCAAGAATAAAAGGAAATGATGTCATATCAGTTAAAGAGTTTCTATGAAGCGAGGCACCCCACTGTGAGCTCTGGGCAGGGCAGGGCAGGGCAGGGCAGATGGAGGTCACTAGGCTTGTTTCTTCCCAAGTCAAGGTAGTTTTAGAGTTGTCTCTCCTGAGTGCAAATCCGATTTCCTTAACAATGAAAAATGGCTTTGGGGAAAAATAGCCTCAGGAATGCTTATTTTTATAAAAAGTCTGGAAGAAATTACTAGAGCTGTAGGAAACAGCTCTACATTTAGAAATGTTGTTGAATGAGGATGAAGTCCTAGGGGGACTTCTCAAAAAAAGCTTAAATAGATGCCTAGACACTGTTGTCATGACAGACACCCCCCCCCCCCCTCATCTTTTCCTATTCAGACCTTCCTCAGTAGACTTTGGTTCACCTTACACTTATTAGTGATACAACTGTATCTTCACAGAAGACAATATATTGAATAGGGTTTTTTAACCTTCTACTTAGCTTTCAAGGTGAAACTTCCATCTTCTGGGAACTTCTTACAGGTTTGGTTAATGCACCTGTCAATCTCACAGTTCCTTCTCTGTCAGCTAACTCTTTCACTGTTTTCTTTTTGAGGACACTGGTTGTATTTAGATATCAGTGAATTTGAAAAAGAACAAACTGAAGATGACTGCAGCACACCAAAAATTTTGAGTTTTATTAAAGCATGTGGAAAAAACCTGAGGAAAATGTGTATGTGATTGAAGTGTTATAAAAATACTTCATTTTGGATAAACAAGACTATTAGTAATTCACATTAGAATGCAATTTTTTTTTCTGCTTTTTTTTGTTTCATTTTGCTTTGCTTAATGCCTTCCTTCAAGACAAGTACCAGAAATGTCTCCCCCATACTTGCAATATTTCTTTCTTACAGAATTATTATGGTTAAAGTCTGCACTTCTAAGTTACTGCCCAACACAGTGAAAAAAACGTTAAAAACCTCTTTCTGGATCAGATAAGATGTCTTGATCTCATAGATCGCTCAGTCACTGGCAAATGTGCTGCCTTTTGGTCCAAGCTCAGTTGGAAACCTTTTTTTTCCCCCTTCTGAATATAAGTTAAAAGTGAATCTCATTTTTCCGTGGTGTTTGATGGTTGTGTTTGAACTGTGATTGTCCCATCATCCCCACAAATTAGTTTTGTGGCCTTGCTTTTCCTTCAATCTATTTCTCAAAACCTAGTTTTATTTATTTCCATATAAAAAGTTGTAGGTGATTGATTGATCTGTCTAGTGACTGTAGATAGTTTAAAATTATGAAGTAAATTTCTTTTCTTAATTTGGAGGAGGGCATGAGAAAAGGAAGGAAGAAAAAAAAAGACCCCAGTTAACTATTTTGTAATCCAGCATTGTCAATTGGTGTGATTAAATTCTGTGCTGTCCAAAGCCTGGACATATGCAGTTTTTGCATTGTGCCTGGGGCCTGGAGTCTATGCCAATAAGCATTTAGAAAGGCCCTATCTGAAAAGCCACATTTAAAGGATTTTTATGAAGACCTCATCTAAATAAGAAATAAGAAGTATATTTAAAACTATTTTGAAATGGTTACAGTCATATACAAACACTAGTCACAGCTGTAATGTGTATATTAATTTTTTAGCAGGAAGGCTTGAAAATACCTGATAACTTGCATTGATTAAGATATAAGCTACAATCCAATTTTATTTGTACTCCTGTAAAGAGAAGAGTAACTGTTTACATTGCTTTAGAGGAGTTGTGCTTGGATAGCTAAGGTTCACCTTTTGACTTACAGTCCCTAATGAAAGACATGCTACCTGATAGCCCATATTGATTCCAAGAGAAACCATGCAGTATATTAGGAAAATAATGTAGGCTTTAATGAGCTAACGTGCTCTCTGAACTAAAAAATTGAAAGAGAATTAAGAGATGGCAATCATGGAGACTGAAAAGGCAGATGTTTGAGAAGATCAGAGGTAATAAGCTTATCTCAACAATTATTCTCAAAATAATCAAAGTGGAGACAGTTGCTTGTTCTGTAACGTGCTGACCCAGATCTTCAACTGCCATCAATTGTTTTAGCCTGGATAGTTTCAAGGAGCTGTCCTCACAGCTTAGTTGAGATTTACAGAAGCTGGCTGGGCTCCAAGCACTTATTTTCATCCCATTTTATTATAATATATTATTATAGACAATGCAATCACAACAGCTGAGTTTCATGTGTAGAAATCTCATGGTCAAGTAACATAAAGAGAGACTCAAATATGCCCCACATGGGTCCAGTCAGCAGCAGCTTGGAATTGCCTAGCTGCAACTTCTGTGCTCTCTTCTGAAATACCAGGAGTGAAAGAATTAAGGTGCTTAAGAATGGTACACAGTCTATGCAACAACATCTTGTGACAGGCCCACTCTCCTCTTCTGGCAACCTATGTGCTGAATAACGTAACTAATGTAAAGTGCTACCAATCTGTGGTACCTACGTTACAAAACAGATTGCTTTAACTCCTGCCAGCTTGTTACACTCAAAACCCTTTTACAGGAAAAAGGCACACAACTTACACGCAAAGCCAATAATCCATTGTTAGTCAAATTAAAATCCTAACAGTTTAACTGAAGAATTTTAGTAGCCCAGCTGCAATGGTACTAACATGATACCAATGCTTACAGATCAAATCACATATAGTTAAAATGGTACAGACACAAACTTCCTGAAGTCTACCCTTTTCTCTGGTGATGTGCTCAGCCTTGCACTATGCCTCTGGACCTTAAGGTTGATGGTAGTTTCACTGCGAGGACTGTGGTGTATGACCAGTCACCAGTATCCTGAGCCATTTGCAGGGAGAAAGATGAAGTTGATGTTAATGGTTTCTTTCTTTTCCACTTAGGATATGCTAGTGGCCAATTTTGTGTGCTTGGCAACAGGCTCTGCACCTTGATCTTCCTTCACTGGTCTGCAAGTCCATGTTACACTATATAAGGTGTGTTTTGCACTTGTTTGGATGCTTGTTCTTTGTTCTCTTTCTTACCACTAAGACTGTTTTTTTCCAGCTCCCACGGTTGCACTCCTTCAGTGACCAGGAATGACGGGTTAGCTCTCTGTAGCCCAGGGCCTCTGCTATTGCTCTGTGCTTGGGCTTTGAAGGCCCCTGCTGCCATCTGATTCCTCTGCTTATCCATGCTGTATTTCTTTCTAAGTCACAGGTCTCTCATTCCGCATAGACTAACTACTTGTTATTGCTGCTTTTAGCTACTAAATGCTTATTTCAGTATAGTGATAACTATTTTAACAGTTTACTTTCAAAGCTGAACAAAACATAAACCAATAGTTACCTGGTCATTAGACAATTGCTTTTACTGCTGAACTAAAACAAATCTCCAGGGAGGCCAAGAGAATTTCAGACAAACCTTTTCAGGTACTGAGCCCTGAATTGTCAGTTTAAGGCAAAGCCTGTGGCCTGATTTGAGGAGTAGCAACACCATCACTATGGGGTTACATGGCTACAAAGATTTACCCTGTAATGTATAATCAACAGAGTGATAAGCTTCTGACTGTATTTTCATTCAGCAACTATACCCACATTGCTGAAAACTCTTGCTGAATATCTATATATTCTCATGTGCTGGCGTCAATGTTTACTGCAAGTGTGAAACCTTTTGCATTAACTGAATTTAACTCCAAAGCTATTTAGCTTAAAAGGTCTAGTTGCCTTATCACCAAGAAAAGGTTATAACAGATGCCTTTGCACTGAGGTTAAGGATGTATTTTTTTAGATACTGTTAGAGACCTCAGTCAGTGATCCAA
Organism: Harpia harpyja; assembly: GCF_026419915.1. Taxonomy (NCBI): domain Eukaryota; kingdom Metazoa; phylum Chordata; class Aves; order Accipitriformes; family Accipitridae; genus Harpia; species Harpia harpyja. The sequence goes on along the minus strand of NC_068969.1, from coordinate 84,907,658 downwards.
ACATCTTTGTGCTGCCTGCTCTATTTAGTATGATGAAAAGACATTCCTTTGCCTAAATAATTTATAATCCATATGCTATGTTTTGAGAGTCCCCCTGAAACTTTCTCTGCTTTTGGCACTGAGTTGCTATCTTCTCTAAAGCCTCCATTCAGTTCCTGAGGAAAGTTTTTGTGCAATTAGGCTAACTTCAACTTCACACCTCTGTGAATACGTAACTACAGTTGCATCCTTTCTAGCAGCTGACCCTGTTAATGTGAACATGTTCATATGGTTAAGATTAATGAGTCAATTATTTTTACACAAGCTATCTGTCACGTAGGCTGTTTTCCTTGACTTGATTATTTTAATTAAAAAAAAAAAAAGTGTTCAATTCTCTTTTTTATTGATGTTCTTGTGTTAATCAGGAACAATTATTAGTAAGACATTGGTGGATGGTTGCTTCCAAGCTCTTTAACTGAAAATACAATACTTAAAGTAGTACTGAGTGTTGGAAGAAGCTATTTTTTTTTTTCCCTGAAGACTTTTGAGCAAATTCTTGTTGTTTCCACTGTGGACAAGATGGATTGTCACTTAAAGTATGGACACATCCAAATCAATGCTTATGATCTGAAAATGAATTACTCTGTACTTACTCTGGAGCAAATATTAGCAGTTACACTTCACACTTACATCTCAACCATAAACTAATCCTGTCAAGTTAAAATCTTGCTGACTCACTTAGGTGACAAATCTTGAACATACTAAGTACCATCAGCTTCACTGAGTTATTGAGTATTACACACATTTCCAGCTTTAAGAAAGAGCTTGGATCTTGACATTTGTCAGATTTAAAATTAAGCTTTATACCATAGCACATTAGCAATAGGCTGCTTATTGTTTTGGCTTATGTCACTCACTCCAGGGATGCTGGGACCCTATTTATGAATAGTTAATTGAGCTAAAAGAACAATTTCATTAATTTAAGTGTTTAATATCATTCAGTCACCAGGTGGCACTATTACATACAGTCTTTATCTTCAAAGATAGCAGTTAAATCTTAGGAAAATATTTGTGAAGTGTGTTATACTCCTTTCTAGATTCTGAACAAATCACTAATAAAGCCTTTCTTTCCCAAATATCTTCTACGTTGCTCTAGTCTCTTTAATTTGAGACATTTTTGGATGCTTCTGCTGCTTAAAGTTTACAAAGATGAGAACAGAAAAACATGTTGCCCACACTCCCAGAGTAAAAAACTTCTTGTTTAGACACTCTGTGTTGTAGCACCTTTGAAAACCACATTGACTAAGTACAGTGAGGACATGCAGTGAAAATACCCCACAGTTCATCATGGTTGGCTCTGTGACTGTTCAGATGCTAGCACCTGTGAACATTGTGGTTCTCTAGGTCTGAATGTCATCAGACCTAACTTGAGATGTGCTCCTAAGCTATATGGCACCCAAGTCATGTGGAAATGCAGTGAACAGTTAGGCTATGTATTGCTTACCTCCTCTTATTGTTGAAGCTATGGTGATCTAACAGTGACTAGTCAGTAGGTATTGTGGGTCTTTTATCTTAAACTTGTAAGACTTTGTTACTGTAAATTTCATAATGAAGGAGCCAAACTGTACTTTTAACTACAGTATTATTGATGCAATTAAAGTTATCAGTAAGGGGTAGTATGACTGTTTTTAGTGGCAACATTTCATCCAGAAAAGGAAAGAAGGTTTAAAGTAAGACAAGTCTTCAACGGTTTTGTAAGGGGCTCAAACAAAAAAACCTAGTAGGTAATTTTTCTTTTGATTGTATAGTTACACGTTATGGTTCAGCTTTACCACACTTTGTTACACAAATAGCTAGCAATTTACACAACTCCTACCGCCTTAAATTACAGTTAAAAAGACAATCCCCACTCACACATTTATGCTGTTGCAGCATTAAGGAAAATAGAGCCCTCAATATAAGTGGTATATTATGTCCTGCTCAACTGCATATCAACATCCAGAATACGCTTTCCTCTGTAAGCAAATTCAGAAGAACAGTTGAGATGACACAGACATGTTTGTGCGTATACTGTTGTTCTGTTCTTTTCTTACAGAATGCTTTGTTTTTCAAAATCATAGCTTTAACTTCTTTCCAGTTCCTTTCTCACAGTTCCTTCCTGCTAGTCCATCCCAGTCAATTCTACCTAGTTCCCCCTTCCCTTCCCTTCCCTTCCCTTCCCTTCCCTTCCCTTCCCTTCCCTTCCCTTCCCTTCCCTTCCCTTCCCTTCCCTTCCCTTCCCTTCCCTTCCCTTCCCTTCCCTTCCCTTCCCTTCCCTTCCCTTCCCTTCCCTTCCCTTCCCTTCCCTTCCCTTCCCTTCCCTTCCCTTCCCTTCCCTTCCCTTCCCTTCCCTCCAACTCCAACTCCCCTCCACCTCCCCTCCCCTCCCCTTCCCCTTTTTTCCCTTTCCCCTTCCCCTTCCTCCTCCCCTTTTCCCTTTTTAAAAAATCCTGTTTCATATGAAAAATTGCATCGGAGCATAAACAAAATTCATATATACTTTTATTTTAACTATGATCTGGCTGGATCTGTGTAAGTTGAATCAAAAGATCAGATTCTCACCTTGAATACATCAAATGAGATCAACTAAACAATAGCAATTTACTTGAATTGTGTTTCTTTGTTTTGTTTATAATCAATGTTACACTTGTAGGATGTCCTAAAAGGAATGTGCACACTGGAAAATGACATATGTAGACTAACATTGTGCCTGACTCCTTTTAGGTGAGAATACTTTAACTGGAACCAGCTGATGCCAGTGTAAGCATAACATTTTGTATTTCCATTTAAAAAAAGGCCAAATCTAAGAGTTATTTGGTCAACACACATTCTTAAACTCAGTAATTCTGAGTGTTGACTGCATATTCCAGGAAAAAAATCTGAATGGAGGCAGGCTAAAGTCTTGCACCTGGACAAACCTGCGCTTCTGCTGTTCTGATAAACCATTTGTGTTTTTTTAATGTTTTGTTGGAAGCTATATATCAGTATAAAACCTATAATCAGCTCCAGTGGAATTCAGTTACTGCCCTTTTATGCTTTGGTTTTTTTCATCTCAGGAATGTGCAGGCTCTCTCTGGCCCAATTTGCCATGAATAGACTGTTACACAGTAGTTCATGTGTATTGGATTTAGTTGTAAATGTGTTGGAGTTGTAAAAGTAACACTCATATAAATTATTCAAGCAGCCCCTTGATTCAACTCGAGTTTTGCTGGTGGTTGGTTTATAGAGCTCAGTTGTCAAGGCAGGCATTTGAAGGCAGTCATTTACTGAGCATCAGGAATACCACAGAGGCTGAAAGAAGAGCTAACAAGGACAGGCAGATATTTAGAGCACTGAATCTGTGTCTGGGTATTCTCTTAAATGTGTATATGCAGCAAATGTCACTGAGTGCAGTCAAACATGCAGCTCTCTGCTCCTCCAACTCTTTCCCCTTCAGTAACAGGCATCTAACAGTTACAACAGAGAAGCCAGGCTAAAATATACTATATCCTTCTGGAGAGGCTTTACTGCTACTGTCAAATCCTTAAAGATTAAAAAACAGAGAAGATGACTGGCTGTGTTTCTGAAGCAAGTGAATATAGATACCCAGTTATGATTATGATGATGGGAGTGGTTATTGATGGCTGCCCTTCAATATAGAAAACATTTTCAAGTGAAGTACATTAGGAATCTGTTGTGGTTGCAGGCCTGTTCATTTTATCAGCCTTTTAACTGAACAGCAGATGATGGGCTAGACAGTATTTGTCTAAAGTGTACAGTGGCACCCAGCTGGGAGAGGTTTCAAGGACGGTGAAGGAAAGGTTCAAAATCCACCATGACACTCTGCAGTGGAAGAGTTTTAATAAAGGCAGTTGAAAAGCATCGGATTATCATGATCAGATTATATTTGACAAAGAGCTGTAAAGCAATCGGTACAAAGTTGCTGACCTATGAACAGTGTTGTACAACTTACTGTTTAAAATGACCCTGAGACCAGAAGTGTCAAATCTGGCAAATTTGCAACTGGTTCTTAGGAAGGGATTCACAGCACATCTGGGTACAGCAGGTGAGTATGTTTGACTTCCGCACTGGAAAAACTGGAAGAAGCCATAATACAAAGACAGTAATTTATATGAATGAGTATGACATAGTGGGAAACATTCAGTTTGGCTTCTGCAGGATGAGGTCATGTTCTGAAAGTGTATTAGAATTCCTTACAGGTGCCAGTGATTATATGGATGCACAAGATCCTGTGGCTGTTCTATGCTTGGGCTTTCAGAGTGCTTTTGATGTTCTCTTACCAAAGACTCTCAGAGATCCTAAACTGACATGGGGCAAGAGGAAGCACAGCTATTACTGGGTATCATAAAAACCAAAAAGAAGAAATAACTGTCAGGTGTTACTATGTTCACTAGTAGAGTTCATTAAGTGTCTGGGTTGAGATGTGTGTTCATCCACATATTCACCAAAATCCTGGGAAAGTGGATAGATATAGAGAGGGGTAAAAATATTTGCTGATAAAATAAAATTATTCAGATCAGTTAAATGAAAGCTGACTGCAAAGTGCTGCAGGAGGATGTTACAATACTGAGTAACTTGGCAATAAAGTGAAAAATAAATTCAGTGCTGTAAAGTAATGCATCTGGGAAAAAACACTATCTGTATGTACACATTGTCTATATATACCCAGTGACGGGCTCTAAATGAACTATTACTATTCAGAAGGAAGATTGTAGAGGCATTGTGGCTATTTCTATAAAAACATCAGCTTAATACCCAGAGACAGTTAAAAAGGAAAAATCAACTGTTAGGAATTACTATGAAAGAAAATTAGAGCAAATCAGAAAACATTATTATGCCCCAAGTCCAAGATGTGCTCGTATCATTAATACTAAGCACAGCTCTCGTTACAGCATCTCAAAAAGGACACAATAAAACTAGAAAGGGAGAAAGATGACAATGATGTTCCATTTGTTTCCACATGAGGATAGATTAAACAGACTAGGCTTCTTTAGTCTGGGAGGAAAAATGACTGGAGGTACTAGATAAATCCAAGAATGATGAGGAGAAAGTGAACAGGGACTGATTAGTCACACTTTCCCGCAATAGAATGAAGATGGAGAAAATGACATTATTTGGCAGTATGTTTACAACAAATGAGGTTTTTTCTTCCCCACACAATACATAATGACACCATAGGATTTATTGTCAGAAGAGATGTGTTCAGAAAGTAACTGAAAATGTTCAAAAAATAAAAGTCCACGAAACACTCTTACTTTCAAGTATGGCAACTGCATTTCTAGATGCTAAAAGTTATGAAACCATGCTAGTGGAAGTATTGGGTTATTTTTGCCCCATTATAATTTGCTTTAAGGACTAGCTTGAAACTGGCAGCATTTGGAGAGATGATATTGAGCTGTATGGGCCTATGAACAACAAAAAACCCAGTTGGATGGTGGGGCTCAGAGGGTCATGGTTAGTGGGCCATGTCCTACCTGGAGTTGGGTAGCAACCAGGGTCCTGCAGGGTCTGTCCTGGGAACTGTTCTGTTTGACATCTCTATCAGTGATCTAGAGGAGGGGATGGAGGATACATGCATCAAGGTTGCAGATGACGCTGAGGGGGACCCTTTGATTCACTCAAGGGCTGGCCTGCCATCCAGGGGGAGCTGGAGCAGGGGGAGAAAGGGGCTGAGAGGGATGCCATAAAATTCAGCATGGGCAGAGGCCAAGCTCTGACCCTGGAAGGCAGAGCCCTGCAGGGATGCAGGCTAGGACAACAGGGCTGGGGAGAAGCTCTGGGGAGATGGCACCAGGCCCTGGTGGGCAGCAAGCTGAACCGGGGCTAGGAGACCTCCTCAGGTCCAAGCCAGCCTGAATTATCCTATGAATTTATGACTGTGTCCTGTGATTTGATCCTACATGGCTACCTGTATGTTCTCTTCTGCTTTCTGTTTTTATATATGAATCTAGCTGGGTACACATTATTCTGCAGTTCTTGACTTTTGTGCAGAAACCTGTTTATGTGCAAGATCTTTCTTGTTCTTCAATAGCCTAATCAGGAAGCCTAACAAATTCTAATTCTATGTCTGATTTTGTCTTTGTGTTACTCAGGTAACCAGACTCCTCCTCTATGCAGGAACTAGGAAGAAGAAAAATATTGAAAGCTATTTTACCACTGAAGAGAATTGGGGTGGATGGGGTCTGGTGTGTTAACAGATTAAAGAAGGAGACAGAAGTGTGCTCAAAATACATCAGATCACGGGACAGTAAAGTTAACCAACTTTGGAGGCTGCTTTATAGACATTGTCAAGGCCTCTCAAAAGTGGGACTGCCCTGGGAGACCATTCCTCCTAATGAGCCCTGCGGCCAAAGCAACTGAGTGGCATAATCTGTTGGAATTTCTGGATTCTTCTGCTTGCAATAACTCATATCTGTACATAGAAATAAGTGGGCTTAAAAGCTGCTACTGGAAGAAGCCTGCTGCCCTTTCTTTTTGGAGACTTTGTGACTTTTTATCTCTTAGAGGAGATATTTATAGGAGAGCAACATGGAAGAATGCTGTTATTGGCTTTTGAGGAATATTTTTCATGTATAAATCCTTCCTTACTTCTCAAGGAGGCTAGGCATTGAGAGTGATTTTGGACTACAAAGCTCTATGATTCATAGCTCTTTATAATTTGTACTTCTGTATCATTTATACTTCTAGAATATTTTAATCTCATTTGTTAATTTTTTTAACCTTATATCCACCTTCCTTTTGATATCTAAAATCAGTTGGCTGTGGATTAGGCATCAGAATCGAAATCTGCTACAGAAAGATGAGAAATGTCTAGGGTCCAGTGCCAATTCATACTAATTTATGTCTTTTTTTGACAGTCCTTTATGCTTCCAAAGCAGAATAAAAATGAGAATTAGGTTTCTGGCTTGCCAAGAGTCCTGAAATGCAGCAATTTCATTTTACTTAACTGAGACTGTCTTGAATGTATAGGTTTAAAAAACAACTCCTCTCAGTAACCTTTCCTGTTATATCATTATAATGGCATAACAGACTAAAAATGTGCTGATACTTTTCCCCAGTCTTAATCTTTTCCTTATGGTATGACCGAACAGTAAGGCAGAAACAGAATGGGAAAAGTTTATTTAGAAAACATCTCTAATCAGTATTAAGACTCAGTATTTAAACAGGTGATCTTTCTGTTTATCATTTTATATATTCAGTAACTGACAATTTAAAAATTGATTCGTTACAAAGAAGGAGTTAGCTAACAGCAGAGAGGCTCAAAAACCTATAAATTGGTTGCAGTTTCACTATTCAAATAGGTGGATTTATTTTTGTTGATATAAGGTATGAGAGACTGATGTAAAAGTGACACAAAACATACAAAGGGACTGAATTTAGTCAAATGACATGGTCAATATTTATCATTAAACACAGCACTCTCCCAAATATGTGCAGTATACATTAGGAGAGGGTTGCTTCATTTTAAAGCTAGCTGGAGTCTGTTTGACCATGTGTTCCAGATTTGTGAACATTTGCTCATTTGTTAGTAGATGAGTCTACAGTGGAGCCAGATGCTTAGCTATAGGGGACACTCTGAGCAGCATTTACTGAGACACATTCACCTCCAGCAAGGGCCAAGAATTGTAAATAACTATTTTGGGTTAGGGACCAAGTTGCTCTGAAAGTCTAGTAAGTCTAAAGAATTTGCCTTCTTCATTTGATTTGCTCAGTAAATCTCTTTACAGCCTTTATATTATTTCAGAATCATACATGGAGCTCTATTTTTTCTCAGCCTCTCTTCTTAGAATATGGCTCCAGGTGCTTTCGATGTTCTTTGGGAATACAAGGGTGTTAGCTTTTGTTCTTCTGTACCACATGATAAGAATAAAGACAGGATGAGCATACTGGCTTGAGAGAAAGTTCTGGAGAACCCCTAAGCAGCAGATTTGAGTGAGACTCCATGTTCACAGACTGAACGTACAGAGCTGTGTCCAGGTTCTTAAAACAAGTGGTATTCAGAATATATACATATGTATTTATATAAAAATCTGATCAAAAATAGGACAATAGAGCTAATGAACTCTCATCACTTTTGAAAATGTAATCCCAGCTGTGGGAGCTGAGCACTTGAAAACCTGCCCCGAGAAGTCAAGAATATACAAATCACAGTATATAAATCCGTTTCTCCAAATAGTATTGTCCTGAAAACAAAATGATCTGATTGCATATCTGAATGAATCACGTGGATGCTGAGGCTACCTCTGCAAACCTTTCATTAAGGTTGTGAATGAAAGTAATATAGGTTGGAGCCTAAATCCTGTAACTCCTTGAGACTGAGAGTGATTGCAGAGGCATTGCCATCATAAAACTCAGGTGCAAATTTACTCGGAAAGAAGAGAGTGGGAACCTCTGCTAGCTTTCTTTCTGTATCAGTGCTTGATTTATTTCTCATATCTGTGAATTTTGATTACACTTCTGTCTTTAACCATTTTGGTGATGAGATTTCCTTTTATTTCTTCTCAGTTTCATACCCTGGCTTTTGTGCATCAATGTATTGCTGCTGTTGCACAGGACTATTATGTTTATGTTTCTTGCTAGAAATTAGATGATGGTTGGGGTTTTTAATGTTGTACCTGACCTTTGAGTTCCAGAGCTCAAATAAACATTGCAATTTCTATGGTTCATTGTTTACTAATCAGAGTGATAAAGAGCCAGGAATACTGGGATTCCTATCACAAGACTGTGGGAGAGTGCTCAAACTAAATCAGAAACATTCTCTATTTTAAATGAAATACCAATATATTGTTGTCAAAGTTCAGCAAATCATAATGTTGGGCCTATGATTACAGTGGTTAGTCACCTACATGTGGAGCTAACTTGTTTTTTTAACAACACTGTGCAAGTGTGCAGACTACTGAAAGGCCAGCCTTTCCAACACTTGTTTTTGCTCTCCAATGTTGACTTGAAATAAAATACTGGTCACAGTAAAACAAGCTTTCAAAAAATGAAATCCCATAAGGGACAAGATTTGGTTTTCTGTTCAGATAAGAGTTTCTTGTGATTGACTCCCCATCCTTTAGGAGGAAGAGGTCTGCAGCAATTGGTGCGCACTACAACAATAAAAACTATTCTTACCTAATTTCCTAAAGCTCCTTTAAAGTCTTTTTCCAATTAGTCTGCAACTGTTATAGAGATTTTTAATCTAAATTAAAAAAAGTAATCAAGGCAGTATGACTCTGTTCAGCCCTTAGGGAAGATTATCCATATTCAGCCCCTTCTAATGGCCTATTGCAACCTGATATATTGGCAGTCGTTCAGACTGTGTAGCAGGCCTAACAGAGGCTCAGGCCTTGAGCCCTCAAAAGAACTTTTCTTTAAAAGAAAACAGCCGGTTTTCTTTGACATATTTCCTTTTTTCTTTTCTCCCCCCCCCCCCCCCCCCCCCTTACTTGGAGTGACTTTTACCCTGAGTCCTTAAAAGGACTTTTGTGTTAAATTAAAACAGCATGGGTTTTTTTGACATGTTCCTTTTCTTTCCTTTTTTTCTTACATCCTTACTTGGACTGATTTCTACCTTGCTGTGATTGCTGCCAAAACCCAAGCTCAAAACTCGGTCAGGGAAAAGGGAGGTGTTCAGCAACATTACAGGCAGTTTACACTCCTGTGCAACAAATATTCCCTACCTTTCTTCAATCCATCCTGTTAACATCCGTGTCCACTTTATAGACTGCATGAAGTCCAGGAAGTGTGGATGACTAGCAACAATCTCTGTTGTGTGCAAAGTGACAAATACATCTTGTATCCAGAGGTATGTCACTGATAGATGAAGAGAAACTAGAAATATCTAGAAAAACAGGATCTGGCCATCCTGGATGTACTGTGGGTTCAAACCTTTAGGTACATCATTCCGGTGGGAGCTGTGGGGAGTCATTATGCCTCTGGTAGATAAAGATTTCTCAGAGTGATTTCAGCAATTCCTATGAAGTCAGATTTTCTTTCCTATGTATAGGAGTCTCAGACCTTCCTGGGAAGTGAATAAGGCTGTGAAAATTAAACTTTCTTATTCACTCATCAATCCACAGAAGGAATTACTGTGTTGGTTTTAAAACAGCACAAGAAAGGGCGATCTCCTTGTACCACTAGGGATTTTGGGGCAGTCTAGCTCCTGAAGGGTAGGGAATAAAGTAAGCATATGTAGACAAGGTTTATTGATTAGGCTTTTGGGATTTTTGTCTGCACAGCTTGCTGGCCAGATTCACAGCTCTCCTAGGAATGCTAGCAGACTAGCTTAAGTAACATTGAGAAAAAGACATCCCTGGATGGAGGAAATGTAACTGTCTGTCCTGTGCTCACATATATTTGCATACTGAGGAAGAATCTGCCCCTCTGTCATGATATTTCAGATTCTGGAGTTTGTGACAGCTGTTCATGTTTGCCTTCTTACTGTGGGCTTATCAAATCATCACTGAGGTCATTTGGGGGCAATAATTACATGCACATTTACTCCCATCTCTCCTTCCAGGCTTCCTCAGAGCATTTCTTTTCCCCCCTGCATTTGTTTCATGGAACCAATGCTCACACTGACACCAGAATAATGCTACCAGAATTCACCTTCTGTCATTTCTCACAAACACTGCTCTTAGAGAGAGACTGATCCTGAAAAGTGATCAGGATCTGGTTAGTTCAGGGTGTTGTTTGCAGATAAATTGAATACATTTATTTGTTTTTTTCTCCTCATGCTGCATTTCCTAATCACGTGAGCGAGCTTTCAGGTCACCAACATAGAAACTGTCCACAAAATCTTCTTTGGAGCAACAGTAAGTAATACTGCACCATGGCTCAGAAAAAGAAAGGAAACAAAGGACTTTCAGTGAAAGTTAAAACGAAGTACACACATCTATTCCCTGGTCTGGGGAGATAAGTGTTCATGTACTGATGGAATTTCTGATAGTTTTCTCATCTGATTATTTTTCTGCACTTTTCAGGAAATAGTTCATTTGTCTAGCTAGTGCCCATTAAGTGAAGCATATAGTATGGGTAGGATTTCTCTTGATTAAACTCAGCATATACACCCAAGTCAACAATAATACAACTCTTCTAAAAATATACATGTTTCTCACATGTCATCATTGCTTGGGATGCCAGGAAAATGCGATTCACATGCAAGTGTAATAAAGTGGAAAAATCATCAGTGTTCTTGTAAGTCTCTTTGTTTTTCCTCACTTTCTAGAGATTCCAGCAATTTTTAAAAATATGCACTGTCTTGGCAATTTTGCTGCCAAAAAGAAAAGCTAGTTCATTTTGTAATATAACCCTGTAATGTGGCTGCCTTATATTCAGCTTTTATATTAATCAATACTGTTTGAAGTGTTTCCAAGGTGACATCTAGCACACCCTGGCTTAGTAAAGTATTCAATTAGTATAATGACTAACCAATATGATGAGGGGAAAAAATTCTCTCTGGGTCAAGTCAGGAGAAAAACTTACCCTGAACTATAACTGAACTGTTTTAAGAAAACTGCTCTTTTATTAGAGGCACTGTTTTTTATCATTAAGTACTTGACCTTTTTCTGTATCTTATTTTTTTTCCTTTCCTTATTTTCTAAAGAAAAAAAAGATATTTGAAGATATATTTGTTAGGGAGACACCATTTATTATAGTCTTTATAATGGTTTTTTTTTTCTCTGAATACATAACAGTCCTGAGTTCAGTTGGTGAGACATTGCTTGTCTTTTTGTTATATGGAGATACATCATAAGAAATGGTGTGTAAGCTTTTGTTCCCTCTGTAGATGATGACAAATAATGCCAGGGACTCAATAGGTGGCACTCTTACCTCTGAGCTGGACTCATGTAACATTGTTATGTGGAGAGAGCTAGAATACAAAAAAAGCCCAAACAAAAAGGAGGTAGATATTAAAAAGTGAATGGCGTAGAGCAGGACTGATTTGATTCCGAAATTAGCTGCTGTTTTCTCTTTGTTTGTGATACTCTTAGCTCTCTTGAAAGGTGTTATTCGGTGACCATTTTATAAGTGAGAAGCCAGCATAAAACATATGAATACATCTATGACTAACAATACAAAAAATGCTCATGTTTGCATTCAAAGACAATACAGAAAAAGCATCTCTCACGGCCTTCAGCCTCCCAGGGCAACAACTGCCTACGTATAGCACCCAGAGTGGAGCTGGCCATGCTAGGCATGAGGACACAAATGCTCTCAAGAACTCTGTTATTTTGCTCTGACCAGTGCTTAGAAAAGTAATTCCAAAACCCTGCAAGAGAGACAATTATTAGATTACTTTCTGGCAATGTGGCAGGAAGTGGCAAAACCTATTCCAGTTTTGTAGCATTCGGGTTGACTAAGGCTCAGGAAAATCTTCAGACTTCCAGTGTGTTTATTCTAGTAGAAAAATTCCCATTAACATTAATGTATTTTGGATCATGCCCTAGCTTTCTGGTTGTTATATGATATCTCAGGAGAGATTTTGTAAGGTTTGGAGGTTAGTAAACTTCGGCTAGCCATTGGCAATGCTCTGTGTTAATATTTAGAACCAGGAGACAGGAGATCTGCTTTCTCTTGAGACTGTAGCACAAGCTTGGCAGGTTATTCAACTTCCCTATCTCAGTATCTATATTAGCAAAATGGGGATAATAATCCCATTACCATCTCCTGTTCTTACACACCTTGCTAAGGTGCTGTGAGAATTCATTTATTTTTGAAATGCTTAGAGGCCCTCAGAGACTGCTATGTGAGTGCAAAGCCTTGTTTTATTTTATTATTCAGTGCATACTATCTGAGGCTCAGGAGACATTTGGTTTCCATTTTGGAACTTGCCATAGGAGGAATTATTACTGAGAACTTCAGAGAAGTATTAAATCACACAGAGCTTTTACGAAAAAGAAGAAAAAAAAGAAGGGTAGGAAAAAAAGACACCCCCCTGAACCAAAACCTTCCATCTAAACAGAGAAAATTTTTGTATTTTTTACTTCTGCAAAAAGCCCGCAGACATCTTTACTGAAATTTATGCATAAAGACCATCAGAGAGATCCCTACTTCATGTAACAGGTCTCTGGGATTCAGTCATTTTTACTGTATTTTGGGATTGCTTTTCTTTAATATAGTGCAAGGGTTAGTAGTCCTGTTAGGAGATATGAGCCAAAGCTTTCACTTGTACACTGCACATTGTGGATGAAATATATCATGATGTGTTTAAATAAATAAACAGATGGAGACCTGCCTGCTGATTTCATGGCATTTGACATAATGCACGTTTGTCTTCTAGCAGACTTTTTTTTCAAATATTTATTAATTTCAACTGCAACACATACTGCACACACTGTTTTTTTAGCAATAACCCCCACAGTAGCTTGGGAAGAAGGAACAGTATGCAATTCTCAGGAGGTTGTAGTGCACTACACACTTGCCTTGCCAATTTCTTATATGGGATATTTTTCTAAAACCTTTGAACTGCAACTTCATTCTAACAAGAGGGAAAATATCCTGTTTAATCAATAAGACATGGCAGGGAGTGAATAAGTGCATATTTATGATCAAAGCTGCTTGTCATAAATGAACATCCTCTAGAACAATTCAAACAGTAGAATGTCTGAATAGGAGAATGCAATTTTGTTATAAAATGTTACTTTTTGTCAAAGAATGTGCATAATCTTAATTAAATGAACAGGCTAATAAGCTCTGAGTGTTGAATTCTGCTGTTTTACACTCTAGCCAATTAGATCATTCAGTTTTTCAGGCATTCTTTATTGTGCACACTAAATAACTGTATAATGTTACGTTGATTTTTTTCCATTTTAGTAGAAAAAACAGAACTCACAGTAAACAGAAAATTAAATAATTGTCTAAAAAATTAAAGGAAACATTTCCTTGCCAACCCTAATAATTAAAACAACATCAAAATAACTAGATTACATGACATAAGAAACACTGCCCAAACAAGAAATTTTACTGCTGATGAAAAGACTTGTTTCTGCGTCCCTGGCAAACATTTAAGCCCGGATAGATATTTTGGGCATCCTAAAATGTGGCATCAACTACTAAATGCTGAGGCAGAAATGTACAGAAGTGATATCTTCCTTTTCTGCATTAGGGCTCTTGAGATGTTCTTTGTTCCTCCTCTGTGAGTGCTCATGTGCTCGTCTTCTGTAGCTGTGTAGCAAATCTCTGCTGGTAAACCCAGAACAGGACTGAAGATGACTATTGAGAGCCATCTCCAACTTTCTGGTAAAATGTAGGAGCTGGAAAGGGAAATTAGATGAGAGCAAAGAGAGAACTGGGATCTCATCAGTTCCTCTCTCTGAAAACGTACTTAGGAGTGAAAGCTGAAAGTGCAATATGGGCTACTCAAGGAGTACTGAGAGTGTGCTGTGAAATTTTGCTATTTAGAAATTACTGTTTAGAAATATTTTGTGATTGGGGACAAAAGTACTTCATCTATTCATGAAAAATTACAGGAAATGTAGGAATTTTCTGAATCCAAAAAGAAAAAGGAAGGGTGCACCATAAAACAGGCTGTATAAACACCAGTAGTTAATCCACACTCATGAGATGGACAGCTCTGTTCTACTACAAGTGTCTAGCATGCTTTAATTAGGCAATGTAGAGTACTCTTGTCTGTGGATATGCTCTGAGGATGCACATCTGAAAAAGGTAACTGTGCCTTTTCAGTGTTCCTGAATGTCAGTAGAGAAATGACGTGTCCGGGGTATGGATGTGAGTCAGTGAGAAAGGAGTTTAGCAAAACTCTGGAGACCTGATCCTCTGCAACTCTAAAGTAAAGTTGTCCCTTCTTAACTTACCTTTCACAGTGTATGTCTGATCCAGAAAGCCACAAAGACCTTTTCTGGCAGCCTCTCTTCTTCATTAGAGCCCAAACATACCTGTGCTTAGTGAAAAATCAGGGACCTAGCCACCGGGAAGGAGGATTCTCATTCTTCTTGACTCATAGGAAAAAAAATAGATGGAGAGTTTTCAAAGATCACCTTCCTACTACTGATTAAATGTGCTGTTTTGTTGAAATCTGTTTTGCTTCATAAGTAATTTTTTCAGTGAAGTTCTCACCATTGGCACTCTTCATCCAGGCCCCAAACAAAGAAAATAAAAATATAAAAGACAATCCTTGAGCTGTAGGAAGAGCTAATTCAGCCCTCAAGGGGAAATTTTTACCCTGTTTCTTTATTGAATTTATGAGATAAAAGTATTTTGCAAACGAACAATACAGTGAAGAAAACCCTATGGATGTGCACAAGGGCCTCTCAGCTACAACAGAATATATACACAAGACACTTTAAAACCTGAGAAACTCTGTGCCCACCAAACAGGAATTGTGCTTCCTTCTCACTTTCTAGTCCTGTTATCATACGTGCTTCTCAGTATATTCACTTTACTATTTCTGTGTTTGTTGCAAGCACATATACCTAGGGACAAGATGCAGCTTTGGGAGCTGTTTTAAATGTAGCTTCTAACACTTTTTACAATTGCTTAACTCCCTCCACCATTCTATAAGAGAAGAGGTTAAAAAAAATTGTTTTTACTGTCTCACCATGACAGTCTTTCATCAAGAAGTCATCTTTGTCTTTTCAGCATTTAAATATATTTTTACTTTCAACAGACACAAAGAAAACCACTGGACCCTTCAGAATTATTTTTCGCAGACCTTCTTAAGCCTATTGTATTGTAGAACCTACTTCTGTAAGATACTGCTCTACTTTATTATTTGTCCAACACACATCTGTTGAGTACTTAATTTTCTTGCCCATAAAAATGGTATTATTTGAAATACCATTTATAAAATCATATTTCAGCATTTTTTTTTCTTTCAGGTCTTTTTTCTTCTGGCTATATCTGCCACACATATATAGTATCACTTCTGGTCCATGCACAAACATGTATTCATTCAGAAGGTTTTATGCCATTACAGCTCGAGATCTATTGGTGAATTTGCCTTCCAAGATACAGACACCTTTATGGTCGAGTTAAATGAAAGGCAGAATATCCTTGTATTTATGACTATATTTTAGTCAGGAATACAGAAATAAATTGTTTTAAGAGGCCCATGGCTTCAACAGGTGCTCATCAATTAGGCTCCAGTGTACTGTAATGTTACAGCAAGTGCCTGCAGGCACAGATTTTTGGAAAGCAGTGTTTAAATAACAAACTATTTGATTCTACCCACTTTGCCCTACATACTGCCTTTTTTTGAAATGAACTAATTGTGTAAATCATTAAAAAAAACCACACCAAGGAAACTGGAGAATAACAATTGCATGTAAGTTGCAGCCATGTTTGGAAAGGAGTGCATTACTAAAGAGCTAGTATACTTAGGAATCGTTAGCAGAATTAAACTAAAATCACTTGAACAATGACTTCTTTTAAAGTATGTGCTGTTCTGGTATAACGGTAATTGCCCACCAGATTAGAAAGTGAAGTCACTATCATTACCACAAGGGGAAGATGTTATAAACGACAGGCGAGGCCCTTCCATAACTATTTGGTCCTCAACCTCATGAGTTCCACTTTCTGTGCATATTCCTTTGGGAAAGAAAGAGAGAGAGAATCTCCCTTTATAATATCCTCATAATATGAGACAGCAACTATCTTTTCAGCTTTGTAATTATACCATTCCTCACGGTTATCTGTAATACCTGCACCATCACTGGCATTATGGATGGTTTTACTGCTCATTAACATGTATCTTTATCTCGTCTGTTTCCATTTTATTGAACTTCCCATTGAGATTTCTGTTTGTTATCCAAACATTTTAGAAAACATATAAAATTAAATACACACTACAGGTGGTTTCCTCACCTTTGTCTGCAGTTAGGGTATTTCTCCCATTTAGGAGCCTTTAGAATGAGAAAGAGCTTGAGCCAAAATCTGTTGGTAACAACTGAAAAACAAATGTGCACCACAGAAGCAAGTTGAACCCTTGGATGCTTTTATTTTTAAGTGTCACTGATATTTTATTTGTGTTCTTAAAGCAGGAAAAATGGGAATGTGTTTTAATGTTTTGGAATAAAGCAGCTTTTAAAACACATAGGATCATCACTCTTTTGGGAACATATTATTGCAACAGGCAAATTGTTTCCATCTTTCTGCAATGCATCCCAGAGGATTCAGGAAGAAAAGCATGTATAGTTTCAGTGCCTGCTCCCAGTAATCAGCTGGTGGTAGCTGCTCTCTTGTTATTTGTTTCGTGTTGTTTTATAGTCCAGAAAATTACTTACTGTACATGCTCAGGTATCTTTTACATAAGATTGCAGAAGATTTCTTTGACATTACTGACTCCCTGCAGTGAAATCCTTTAATGTGAAGGTATCAGTTGTCTTGACACTATGCTTATGGAGAAGACGGAGCTTAGAAGAGACCACTCAGAAGACAAGTTGTTCTGCCAAGATTATTAGCCCTGACACCCTACCTTTCTGACATGACTGAAATCTTTAGTTGTTGTACTTGCTGTTTCTATATTTCACGGCTGTTGTGATCACTGTCATTTCAAACTTATATCTTCTCTAAGAGAGCTGTTCATTGTTGTGTATCCTTTCTTGCTATTCTTTCCTGTCTCATATTCTGCAGTTACCAGTTTATGGTTATATCACTTTATATGTTTCCTCCTGAAAATGTATTAGATTTTCTAAAGCAGTCAAAAGATTTTGGGTGTGTAGCATGAGTTCAAAGTTATATCTACACCTATATGACTTTCAACTACATGCTTTTAGGCTTTCTTAGCACTAAAAATATAACAAAGCTAAAAATAAGTGAATTCAAAATTCTGTAACTTTTTTTCCCCATCATCCAGACTGCCACATTCAAATGCTACACTGGTACACAGTCTCTCTCTAGTGATAGTCAGCAGTCCAGGCTGATCAAGTTCCTGAGCAACCTGATCTCATTAGACCTGCTTTGAGCAGAAGGTTGGTCTAGATGACCTCTAAAGTTCCCTTCCAGTCTAAATTATTCTGTGATTTATTCTTGGTCCAACAAAAGTGTGCGTTAGCTGAAAACAATAGTTTTCTAGGTTTTTACTTGCCCTCTAGTGATAAAGGAGCAAGAGTGAAATTAAGTTTTTTGAACTCGTGTTTAGAAGAGGCTGGATCCAAAAATACAGCAACTCTCTGTCTATAAAGTTGTGGTTTATCTTACACTGTGGAACATGTGGTGCAGACACAGCTGAGCTGAAACTGATCTGACCTGGCAAGTTCAGTCTACAAGGTACAGTGCAACACAATGAAGAGATCTCAGTCCTTGAAATGGTAGTTTCAAGGAACTATCTTGTTCCTTGATAGAAGGACTGCCTTAGTGTATTTAGTGGTACACACCATCCTGCTGATATGACTGTTTTGTTCTGTGATCTGTCTTGCAGTCTGGGTAGCTCTTAGGAGCTGTGTGGCACTTCAAATTTTCTTACCACAGAAACTCAGAGGTTAGATTGACATGTCATAACAAAGTCTGCTTGGGATTTGGTGTGTTAGGAATGTCTATGTTGAGCTCCTCTGAGAGTCCTGTTGTGTTAGGCATCTTCAGGCTGCAGCTTTCATAAAGTAGATGTTGCCATGTTAAGCTCAAAACAGAACAGCCACTACATTTTCCTACAAAACTAGGAAAGGATTTCATACCTGCATATAAACCAGACAGCTAAACTGTTCCCTCTACAGGCTAAATACTGAGATCCTGCATATACTCCCCAGAACAAAGGGGTTCTCATTCACAGCTCACAGTTCACTGGAGGGTTTCTTAATCATGCACCTCCTGGGAAGACAAGGCTGGTGCTTTCCAGCCCTGTCCAGCTGCAAGCAGAAGTACAACACATATGTGGGGCACAGAGAGAGCAGATAAAAGCGAGCAGGATGGAAAATCCAGTGATGAGGATAACACCCTTGGAAGATGGAGATCAGGAAAACAGATCTTGTTTTTCAGGGCTGTCTAAGCAGGCCACAATGAAGAGAGCTACTGGGGGAAAAGAAAACTCATACTTAACCCAGACTGCGCCTAAAATGTCATTTTTCGTCAGATATTAAATTATCAATCTAATCTCAAAAAATAATTTAAACTTTGGAAGATCTTGCCCCGGAAGACACCTTTGAGTCTTACTGGCTACTTAGAAGATCTCAGCCAGTGCAAGACAGCTCAGAAGGTGCCCCAAACCAGCAGCCTCTACTGCATTCATAGGTCACTAATCAACCACAGTTTATTTCCCTGCCATGCTAATGTCTTCTATCCTCTTCTCACGCTCAATTTCACCCTGTGAAAAGCAGGGGGTGTGGTTTGGAAAACTGCTCAGGATCCACAGTTTCATGTCAATCCCAAGAAACATTTGTCAGCAAAGCAACTGTTTACAAACTGGTTCTTAAGAGCTCTAGCTGCAACTAGATAAGCTCACATAACAACTCTCACAGCTATTGTACCACTGGTAATAATTGTTGTACTTGCAAGGGCCTGAAAATTGTGCCTGGGGCTTCTTGGTCCTGTTTTCCAAGCTTCTTGCTTATCTTATAGGCAACATGGAGACATCTTTGTTAAAAAGCAGCTGAATGAACAAACCCAACTTTTCATGGCCATTGTGACACTAAGGTAAGACTCAGTGAAACGGAAGAAGAGAAGAAAGGCAGAGGGAGGTGAGGTATCAGGAAAGAATATAAAACTCCACAGCGTTTTTAAGTCCTCCTCCTCAAGAAATATTGACTGAAGCCACATGGAAGATTTCTGCTTAACCACATTTTTAAAAGCTTTCATAAATATCACAATAAAGTGAAATTCATTGCTAGTTAAACCCTAACACTGGCATAAGCTTATTTCTTATTCAGATGACTAAGCTGCAGCAGAGAAGCAGCACTGGGATAGCACAGGATTTATACTGCAAAATCTGAAATATCTTTCTTCATGAAGTAATAAAGGACACTCTCCATATTCTATTCTAATGGCCAATAAAGTATAAGACCAGCTAGAAGAATAAGGCTGGCAGAAACATGGCATACATTAGGAAATTATATTTACACTACAGTCAATTACCACAGCAGCATTTTACTTTATAATACAAACTTTTCTTGTAAGCTGCACTGTGCCAAAAATCTTCCAATGAGGGAATAGGTTGTCAAATCTCATTCCAAACTACAAAAAAATATTTCCATTACCCACCACCGTTTCCACATTTAATAAGTTGGATGCTAGGCTTTGGCTGGAGAGCGCAAATGTATGCTGGGAAAGGGAGCATAAAAAGGCCTTAAAGGCCTTTGTGTCCATAGCTTGTCTGCCAGCAGAATTCAAGGCAACTTTTAACCTGCTTTAATTTGTGCTCCTTGGCAAAATACAGATAGGGTTTGATGCTGAACTGGTATATCCGATTTCCTCACAAACACTTCTCATGGTGGCCTACTTGAGCTCGTAGCCATGGCTGGATATCAGAAAAACTCCAATAGCATGTTTGGTTTTTCTGTCTTTTTTTTCATGCGCAAGGGAATGGCATTCATCACAATGCCTGGCCATCTACTGATTGGCATAGGCACAATTCAACTGCTTCTGTGCTTGTTGGCAGGAGCAATATCTGAGTCCAATAGTAAGAGGATTTTCACACAAGGATAAACATATTTCACAATGGAAGGCATGATCACTCTGTTGGATTCCATCTAGTTATCGAAATTGGTTTCCAACAGATTTTTGGAAGACAATTAAGATACTGATTTTGACCACTGAAACCCTAAAGAAGTGGCTAAGTTTTAATAGCAGCAGATTTGTCTAAGAGATGTCATAAGAACTGAGGTTAACTGAGGTACTTGGGCTGTCATCCTTTCTATTTAAACAGAAAATGGTTGTAGGGTCAGGACGCTTGACCTGATATTTCAGTATTGCCCAAAATACTTCTTTTCTTGCTATGCCATTGGTTGGGTTGACTCACCTGTGGAAATACTTCTTCTTGCGAGTTTTTTCATATCTCTGCAATCAATTGAAGGAAAGTTTTTTTCAATAATGTGACTTTTACCCCTAAATTTCCTAGTGTTTTCAGGCTAACAGACATTGAGGATGTTATTCACAGTGCTATAAAAGTCTTTAAAAAATAGTTACAAAAACATCCCTTTCAAAATCACATGGCAGTGAGTACATGCCATGTCTGTAGGATACTTTTGGCTTCTGTGGTGAAATATGAAGGAAAAGAGAACCCAGAGAAGGAAGCAGTAAACGTGTGTTGGACTTCAGGTTTCAAAGTGCACACCACACGGTTGCCTTGGCCATTTGTGGGTATACTTAATATCTTAATCAAAATGTTCAAATAAGACCCATATGCTGGATATTACAATTTACCAGATATGTCATGAGCTACCAAAAAGATGCAGCTGTGCAAACCTTCAGATTACGTAGGACTTCATTCCTGCATGGACATCAGCATTTGGTTACTGTTCACCCCAGCTGGACCAGCTATGTCCAATAAAATATCCTTCAGTAGCTTTCATGGGTAGTATGATATCATATTTGTTTTATTCATTCTTAAATTAAGAAACAGTTTCCAAAGTCCTTGCCAAAACCACCAGAGGTTAGACTGAAAATCTTAGAATACTTTCTTTTTCCTCAACAAAATCTGAGGCTGCTCAGATGAGGTAAATTACACTACCACATTTCTTAGCCTGGATTTTTTTTTCCATTTCTCCAAGTCTTGAATCTAAAACAGCTTTTGAGGGGGGGCAGTTTCTACTAAGACTTACTGCTGAACTGTGCTTAAGTATATGCTGTGTTTGCTGATGTTTGCAGTTAAAACAGTTGTTTAGCACAGCCTGAAAATACCTTATGCATGATAGACTTCACTTGGGCTTTATTTTCCTTTGCTGCGTGTCAGAACTGGAATCACTTTAATTGTCATACCATCTCATTCTGCATCACAATTTCAGAGATCATTGAGTGGATTTCTGCCAGTTACAATGCCAGCTATTGTTGTGCTGAGAAGTCACTTGAAACAAACGGACCTGTATCCTGCTATCATTTGTAGCATCATCTCTCCTTCAGCTGTTACCCCTCCTGCTGGCAGCAACTTATGTAAGAAATAGATGGGGCAACAAGAGAGAGGAAAGCAATGTCACTTTCCAAAGCGGATCCCAAGGAAAACAGGTTTTACTCGCAAGTTTTTAAAATTAATCTAAAAATAGGTGGGTGAAATGACATTTGTGCTTATTAAATACTGTGTTGAGATGTCTCACTCTGCAAAATGTTATCAGTGTAATTTCACGTGGGGCCATTTTTTTTCCCCTTCTCAGTTTTCACCAGTCAATGTTTTCACATGGAGGGAGATTGGTTAAATGTCCCTCGCTGTATCCCCTAAGAGAGCTTGTTCAGGGTTAATTAAATAATCTAACAAAGCAATTAGTGGGTGGTTCAGCAGTGTACTAAGCTAGTCCCTTGAGGGTGAAGGACACTGAGTACCTTTTGAAGTTAGGCCTTTTGAACAAAAAGCAAACTAACTTTTCAGTTCCCTTCTCTTCAGTTGCAAAGACAGACATCTTCCTATGCTTGATCACGTTTAACTAGTGTTTAACTAGTGTGACTATACAGAGCGTATCTTACCCATCACCCAAACAGAATCTTCTTCACAGGATTGAGAAAGAATGTTAACTGTCCAGCTTTCATAAATATTTTCCATTTTCCCACTCTGTATAAAAATATTTAGATCCTCAGCCTCCCGTATTCCCACTTTCACAAACCTTAACAAGGAAAGATTTATTAAATTACCAAAACTCTTTTTTTTTTTTTTTTTTTTAAGTCTGAACTTTGCATTCTCAGCTCTAAATGGAGCTGAGAAATATCTAGGACTTGCGAAAGTCAGGGCTATACATTTTTCTTCACTGTATTTTATTCACAGGAAACTGTGCAAAACCTCCCGAAGTAGGAATTGATAGATAGCTGAAAACCCAGAAGTCATTTAAGCAGAGACCTGCCACCGACTTTTTCTCACTTCTAACTCCCTCGTTCCTGTTTTCATTAACTTGCTTCTATACCATGTCTAGAGAATAAAGCCCAGTTTTATTTGCACAATCTGGCTGACAAATACCAGTCCTTTACATGTGTCGTGGTTTCAGCCCAGCCGGTAACAAAGGACCACGCAGCCGCTCGCTCACTCCTCCCGCCCCCCTCCGGTGGGATGGGGAGGAGACGGAGGAGAGAAAAGAAAAAAAAAAACCGGAACTTCGAGGGTTGAGATAAGGGCAGTTTACTGGGACAACACAAAAAAAATAGAAGTTACAACAACAACAACGGTACTAATGAAAGAATATACAAAAAGAGTGATGCACAGTGCAACTGCTCACCACCCGGAACCCGACGCTCCGCCACTAAAAGTCGAGAGCCCTCCCCCCGGCCCGCTCCCCATTTATATACTGAGCACGATGTCACGTGGTATGGAATAGCTCCTTGGCTAGTTCAGGTCAGCTGCCCCGGCTATGCCCCCCCACCTCCAGGTTCCTGTAAAAATTAACTCTATCCCAGCTGAACCCAGGACAACATGGCATACAGTATATCCAGAATAAAACTATTAACTTCTGACAACCACCTTTTTAGATCATTGTTTTTAAGAATAATACCTCATTGCGTGGCATAAACATGACCAAATACCTTACTCTGAAGAGAATACTAAGTTGATGGTCTCCCAAGTCTGGAAGAAGCTTAAATCATGTTCTTATAGTAGCATAGCTAAATATCTTTGTGTCCTTCAGACATGTTTTTTATGTAGATCTTTCAGTGATGATGCCAAGAGCAGCTATATTCGTTTAATACGAAACACAACAGCAGGCATTTCCTTTAATGTAACGATTCCTATGAGTGAACTGAAATAGTGAGTGTTTAACTGACGGCACTAGAGCTCCAAAAGCAGCATGAGCATGCTAAGTTATGAGCCTCCATTGACAAATCAAACCAAACATTATTTTTGATTCTTTTCCCTGTGTATAAAATCATACAAATGAAGAATACCATAGGTCCAACCGGAAAACTTTGTCTTCTAATGGCTGGCTGTTTTCTGTCCTTTCCAGAGATTTTAATACTCTCAAGATCAAAACAAATGCTTATGATTTTTTCCTTTGCCTCATCCTTTATTTTACAGGGATATAGCCAAAAATATTTTTTAGCCCTTATTTGGCATTCGCCCCTTTCAGTTCTGAAAGAGTGATCACTGGGATTCACCAGAGAGGTTTTGTTTCCTTCAGTGTTTTCTCTAGCTGAGAAAATATTTATCTTCTTATTCGTATAGCTGTAAAAAAGTGGACACTGACTACTAAAACTGCCATGAACCTGCAGAAAGTTGCTATCTGAGATTTTCTTAAACTGTTTTAAAGCAGTAAGTATATATTTTCATAAATGTATTGTCTTCTTGCCTGTATAAATTACACGAGTTTTGGAAGAGTCAAATTGATCCTAAAGTCACCACATTTTCTGAAGAAAATATAAAAAAACAGATTTGAAAAATCACCATTTCCTGTCCTGGAAAATAATTAGGAGAAAGCATCTGCATTAACAAAAATAATTCAGTTTAGAGCACCTTGGGGATGCTTTGCCCTCAAACATATCTCATGATGGCCTTAGTAAAGTAATAGAAATAGAGGAAAATATTCCAGATCCTCTCCAAACTTCTGCTGATCTAGAAACTATTTGATCTGAACACTGTTTTTATTGTATTTTTGGTTGCCCAATAAGTCAAAATTATCTTAATATTTTTTTTTCAATAAAGAATATAGCTTAGCAAGTAAGTTGCCTTGAAGCTGAGGCATTTCTAAACTCTTTGGAGGACAATGGAACACGGAGCCATCAAAACAAAAGATAATCCTCCACCAGATGAAAGACTTTATCAAAAACTACCACATATCTTGTCTACGTGTGTAGAGAGTATTTTTTTTTTAAGCTAAATTATTCTTTCTGCCAGCAAAGTCTACATAATTGTAACAACATCACTTATGATCTGTCATTTAATGTTGCCTTTCTGGTTTTGAGTTTTTAAGCATTGGGCTAAAAGCAAATGAAAAGCGGACGAAAGAGGGAGTTCCCAAGTGGTGACAGGATGTTTAGAAGAGAAGAATAACTCCTCTCTGGAACTGTCATTTGTTGCTTTCACAGCTAATTTGGAATCAGATGATCCACAAACGGGTCAATGTAAATATTCAAGAAAGCTTTCTTCCAACTGAACTCAAGCATATCATAAGATTCTGCTTCATAATTTTTGATTGAAGTTTAAACCATAAAACCTCTCTGAATTTTAGAATGATCTTTGCAGTATTTTCTTAAAGTGGTGAGATTTCTTTGAACTGCTAGCTGCCAGGTATATCTGCTAGAGTATTCTTGGGAACAACACCAAAAGGAAGCAAAGCCATTAAAAAATATGAAAGGGGTCTTTTATTTGGTTGTTTTTTTTTTTTTTTTTCAGGAATCTGTTTTTCACATGTGGAGGTGTTACATGTTTTCATTGTTGAGTAGTTGCTACCTGCATGCCTTAATACCAAGGAGAAGAAATGAATCTAGTGCTTGCCTTTTGCTGTCAGAGCCACTCACTGCTGGTGGCATGACTTGGTAAAACTTAACTCTGTGTTTAACTCTGGTTATGTGTTAGGGATATTGGTTATCACAGCACCCTTACAGTAAGATTAATCAGCAAGAAAAAACAAATGGAAAGGAGTATCTGGCACATGCTAGGTTTTCTTCTGATTCTTGGGACGTACCTCCCATTTACTTGGATTTGAGAGCTACTGGATAGTTCTCTTGTGTTATTTTCCCTTTGGTGGCATGCCTACAGCAGAGTGGTTTGTTTAAAATCCAATTATCCAGTTTTGATCTGTTTTCTGAGATTTGAGTTTTACTGCAGTCTGAAATCATCAAACTGCAAGCTTTAGAACTGAAGTAAAAGGAAACATGAAAGCCCTCTATTAAGATGACTAATATTCTAGATGAAGCTAATTAGTATGATAACCTATGCATGTAACAGAATTGTAGAATTAGTGAGATCAGCCTTGCAATACCATTAACTACATTATAACTCTTCACATGATTTTCTCCCCCCACTAACAAAAGGTCTTAGAAATGTGAGATTTCAATTTGCTTTATCATCTGGTGGAGCTCATCAGCACCACATGCTACAGTGAATATTGTGGTTTTCACAGCAGGGCCTTTTTTATCTCTGCAAATTTGTAAATTAAAATAATTTCACCTGGGGAAATCCTGCACCACAGAAATGTTGGTGACCTTGACAACACTTTCCTATTTCTTCTTTTTATCCTCATTTTTTTCCATAACAAAGCACAATGGCAAACAAATGATAGAAAGTGGCCTTGTGGTATGCATCACTTTTACTACATTCATTTCTGTGCTGAGTGTTGCTCTAAGGTTACATAGTCAGATTTACATGCTATCCTGATGTGGAAACCTGCCTTGGGAAAAAGAAAAAAAAAAACAAATAAAAGAAAGTGTCAGAGTAATGGAAAAATTGCATGTGACTTGTTCCACTGAGGCAGGGGGGAAATGGGGGAAAATGGTTGGGAACATGCAATATGGGTAACAGCTAGTTAATTGTCCTTGTGAAGAGCCTATGCTTAGTGATGAGCAAATATCTTGCATCTGTCTGTTTATACTCTTATGTCCACTTAGACCTTGATTTATCAGAACTTTAGTAGCTTCTCTCTTCTCTTTCTTCCCTCTTTCTCATGCTCTCTAAGCTAAAATCTTTGGGGTTTAAGTAAGAAATTTTCAAAAAATGAAAAGTGGTATTGGAAATGATTTTACAGAAACCTTTTACTGTTAACATATGGGCCTGATTTTCTATTCAACCTATAATAGCAACTGGGTCTAAATAGTGTCTACTGGAGAGAAGGATGTCTTGTACAAAGGAATGGGGAACAAAAGTTACTACATGAAGAACCTAACCAGCTATGAGCATACAAACATTTTTTGTGTCTGTTATAGTGGCATAAATAACAAATATGGCATAAGTGCAAATAATTTACATATATTTAAAAGTAATAATAAATCTGTTCTATTGCGATCTCTTGGTTTGTTTAAAATCCTTACTCCAAAAATATGTAAGTCAGCAATAGGAATAGTTGTCACAATGTCTCATTTTGGTCTCAGAGTGAAGGCTGTTAACATTAAGCAATAATGTCTTTGACCCTTTCTAAATTGCTTGTGCTTACTTCCTGGATTATCGGCATGAGTGTGGCACTTACCACTGTGCTTGCTCCAGAGGCTCGAATTCATGAGTTAATTCTCTCCTTCATTCCCACTATCAGAAAATGACAGAACTGTAAAAGACTGGAGCAAGATTCAACGTACCGAGGATGAAAAAGGCAAGTAATACCTATACTGATCAAAACTGTAATTGTTTATGAAAAAATTGGCCCCAATATTGTTCTCTATGGGAGAAAGTCAGACCTTTAAATTTTAATATGTATTTGTTTATTTCAGGGAGACGAATTAGTGTCTAATCAGGATCTTCACCCTGTGCAATACTCTAAAACTAATGGGGAAAATTATTATAATCACAGAATCTAAGGTGCATTTAATTTAATTTAATGAAACACCCACTATATAACCTGGGGACACTTAGAGGGGAATGTCAGTGCTTTCTGATGGGAAGAAAATTTAACTCTGATGGTAGAAGAAGCTGACACAGCAGCTAGAAGCATCTGTGCATGTGGTCAAAGGCCAGGAACCCACAGTGCTCCTTACCCGGACTGCACTGCGGAAAAGGCTAGCTGCAGCCAGCATGGGCAATGCGTACTCCAAAGGCTTGAGTGGCACAAGGCCCAGTAACAGTTGTGAGCAACCAAAATACAGGAACTGTGGAGGCAAGTCTGAGGGATACATTGTCCTTAATTCCTCACACCTTTGTACTTTTCCTTTGTTTCTTACAACTATGAGAGTTAACGATAAAATGTCAGCCTCAGCTTTTGACTACAACCTGAAAATTGAAAATAAGAAGCATTGTGACATTTTAGTTCTGAGACCTTTATTCTGGCTGGGGGAAAAATAGACCTGGCTGCATTTAAGCTTGTTCTCATCACCCTGAAGCCAGGGGAAAGTCACACAGCTAAAATATCAACTGAGAGCTTTTTTCCCCCCATTATATTTCTAGGGCTTATTTTATTGTTCTTTGACTGTAACGGGCGAGAAGCCAGGGTTACCCATGATTAGTCTTTCACCTCAGGAAAAGGTGAAGGGTGAAAACAGTGCTGCACCTGTTCTTCCTGGTTCATGGAAATCCTACAGCCCATTACTTTCAGTGACTGTGACGGTGAGTCTGGTCCACAAAAAACTGCTACAGATTAGTACAGAGATACTTAACAACCAAAGAAACCATGTGAGGTCCTCATTACACTCCTTCAGCACCTCTAAATCCACCACAGTGATTCCCTGCCATACTGGGTCTTACTATGCTAGACTGCTAGGACAGACCAACTGATGGTATATTATCGCATTGGTGCATTGCCAGTGCTTATGCTGCAGGCTCAAGCAATACCAGAAACTTCTTTGTGCTTACAACAAAACCAAGTAAGAGGACTGACTTCTCAGGGACTAAAGTTGTGTTCACAATTTTTGGTAACTTTGTGCTTAGAGATAGTTTTTACTTCTCTTTGCATCTAGAAGGTGATCCAACATAGACCCTAGATCTATGCTTAAGCCTGTGCTGCTCCCTCCTCCTCCTCCTTTTTTTTTTTTTTTATTTTAATTTTTAGGATGATGACAGGATGATTCTCTAGGGCTTTTCTGTATCTCCAGTATTTCATCTCTGATAAGGCTTCCTCCTTTTGCCCCTGTAAAAGCTTGGTCTTATAATTCTAAAGAAAATTGAATTTTCAGGCACACTGGATATATGGGCCTGGCTTTCTAGAGGTCTTATCATTCACTGCTCACCCTGCACCCACCCCATGAGAGAAAAGGCCATGAAACATCAGGAAAACATTTTCTAATAATTCCCCCCTCTGCTCTAACTTCACCTCCCATTTCCAATAATGCTTGGCAGCTGCAGAAAGAAAAGCACACCTTTCAAATGTGCTGTTTTATTTCTGTACATCTTGAACTGTACAGACAGTTCAAGTCATATTCCTGCTTCAAGAAGGGCCTTGGGATTCTTTATTCTTTTGTAGTTCCTGCCTTTAGGTTCTTGATATCAATAAGTAAATACAAATAATATTGTAGCTGGTGAGTTACTGCACTACTTTTAACTGTACTTAAGGACTCATTTCCTAATGCACTACAGCTGATGCTTAAGGATTGCTGAGGACTGTTAAGGCTGACCAAAGATTTAAACAGCAGGAAGGATATTTCAAATTAGAAAAGAGAAGCACTGGCAGAGCTCCATGTACCATATGTCAGGCTCTGCCCATGGTTCCTCAATTTTCTGAGTACAGAAAGGTAAAAAAATCAAGAAAGGGAAGGATTATTCAGGGACTCATTTGTTAGGAGGGAGAGTAGGTCCAGATTCTAGGGTCCATTCTGTTGCTGTACAGAGACTATAGGAGACAGGATTTAACCAATAACCTTAGTAAAACCTTCTGCTTACATGAATTCCCAACTGAACCACTCTTCCTTGGGATATATTGTTATTCAGAAGTATCTGATGAATCTTCCTGGCAAACTTTAAAAGCAGCAGATGCAGTATGAAGAGCTCTCTGTGAAAGTGATCATTCAAAATACAAAGAAATTGAACACATAAATCACAAAATAGTGGTTTTGTCCCATCAAAGAGGGCAATAGCATTTCTAATGTGATGGTAGTTTGAGTTTAATTCCGTCAATATAAGTAATTATAACTATATAACTAACTTCTGGCAAACGGTGTCAAAACTGGAGGATTTAACTAGTGGAGGTAAGTGAGGGCAGAATGTGATTCATCCAACAATAAGAAACCCTGAAAACTTTCAGTTAATTAATTTATAATTTTTGTAGTATTCATAAATGGTATTCTATAAAAATAAGTTATTTGTCAATAAAATTGATCTGCCAAAATAAATAACCATCTTTTCTGTTATCTGCATCTACGACCCTAGGTTTTCAAACATATTGATAGGTATTTTTCCTGGGTATCTAACAATACTGTTTACTGCATCATTTTCTGAAAGGTCCTGGTCATCCCCACAGGGAAAAGAGGCCCGCACCTGGCACTCAGAGAATCTGCTTACTTTGCAGCAGCTGGATATGGTGATTGTTCTAAACCCTTTATTTATTTTGCATAATTGTTGACCTTTCTGCCTGTATTCTCTGGTGAGGAATTCAGACCCTTTACAGTACTGCAGAAGAATAGGTGATTCTGTCTAATAGAGATCAGGAGGTTTGGTAGTTTCCTTTTAAATCACTGTATTCAGAAGTTTGAATACTCTACTCCCCCCCCCCCCCCCCCCAGCTTCAATTAAACTGTTAAAACGTGCAACTTATAGATCGGCTAACCAAATAAAAATTTACAAAGCTGTGTGATGTTGTGGTTCTTTAATATTAGGCAGATTGGGATATAAATCAAAACATTTAATTTAGGTGTAATATTACCATTTGCTAAGATCTGACAAAAGAACCTGTTGCTCTATCTTGGTGAAAGGGTAGTGGTTTATTTACACAAAACTCCTTTTAATCCCAATTTTAATAGTTCACTTGGTTGAATTAATAAGAAAATTACTTGAGCTTAATTTTTGTACTGAACAACATTAATCAATAACCAAATTATTTATTGATTTTTTTTCTCTTATCTATGGAGTTAGTTGTTTGAAGAAAAATGCTCAAATTCATAAGGAAAACTGTATCAGAAAAATAAATTTCAACTGCTATCTCAGTTTACTACAGGAAAGACAGTTTTCTGGCTAACGGTTGTGTCCAGTATAAGAACTGTTATAATACAAATAGTAATCATCAGTATTAACAAGAAGAAAATACCTTACTGCATCCTTTGGTCTTTTCTGAGTGAATAACAACTTTAATCTCTTTCCCTGTTATGGCCAGAAAATTCCTAGGTAGGCCAACATTTTTATTGATAGGAAAGCCACAGTGATCTTAGACTCTCATTTAATTTGTTTATATCTTTTTCTGTCTCTAAAACATTTTTACTTCAAGCAATTTCAGAGGAAGCTCCTGGCTTTAGGATAAGAAGTGATAAGAAGGTCTCCAGGTAGTGAATGCAGCCTGCCTTAGCTTCTGACACTGGAGACCTAGGTGTAAATCTTCTCAGAGGCCAGCTGAAATCATTTCCCCAGAACAGTGCTCCAGAGGCAGCCTCATTCAAATTCCCTCAAAACAGATTTCATTTCATTAAACTCTAGACTTGACTCTCTTGCAAAGAGGTCAGGAAAAATGCTACATGCGGCTCGCTCTGCCTTCAGTAATGTCACCATTTCTTTGATTTATAGCAGCTGCATCTTTATGTGCCACAGAAGGGCCATACAGATAGAGTCCTGTTTCCTGCAAAATTAAGAAAGTCAGATGAGGGCATAATATGTATTTCTGAGTAAAATACCAGAAAGCCACACTCCATTAGAATATAACTGCAACAGCATATGTTTGTCCAATAAACATTTCAGTTAAAAAAAAAAGAAAAAAAAAAAAAGAAATGGCACCATTTCTTTTACTAATTTCCAACACAGGAACATTATTATTATTATTATTATTATTATTATTATTATTATTATTATTATTATATTTTTCTGAAGTTAACCATCACACACTGTTAACCACATCAGATCATCACACAGTGTAACCACATCAGACCAGGTCAGACTTGTTAGAAAGATACTCTGGGTAACTGTGTTACATAAAGAACTAGGTAAAATGGCAAGTTATTGTTAACATATTACCAATATTGTTAACAATGTTACCCTTGAAGTGCTCACTCTTTCTCTAGTGTTTAAATGTTGACTTTATTGTGTTAAGCAAATAGTTTCCTGGTCACAATCATACTATCCTTATGTTTTGATCTCACATCCATTGTCTGCCATTCATCTTTGGGCAGCCTGTTCTTCGGTGTTCCTGGGTGTCAAAGGGCTGCTTTTTCCTACAGACAGCTGGTTTTAGGGTCACGTGTATGTACTTGTAATAATGGACTATTTCCTTACAAGGTTGTCTTTGCTGAGACAGAATATTCATTTATCTTGTTTCTCATACAGCAAACAGCTGGTCAGACTCCCTGGCTAAAATGGGATTTATGCTTAGACTTTAATCAAAGTTATGCATTACAAGGGAGTGGCAATAGCTTTGATATAAAGAAGTTTCTGGTAATAGATGCATTTGCTTCCATTTTCCTAAAGTCTGGCGTATTGAACATGCCTGAGGTGCAAGTAACTTAAATAATCAAGAAGGTGGATAGTGTCCCACCACCCTGGAAGTTATGTCTTTTATCTATGACATCTATGTGTGCGGCACAGATGTGTTATATCTATTACATGTACTTTGCTGTTTCCTGCTTTGCCACTTACGGGCTTTTGCACAGGGGAAGGAGACCACAGCACCCTGGGGGCTAGCGGTCCCTGGGCAAGAACTGGTTCTCAGAAAGAAGGCACTAAACTTCTTTCTGAGAAAAGGAAGAAGAAAGTACCTCCAGGGAGAAATGAATAAAAGCTCATGAATGGTGTACCCTGTGCTGAAAACAGTAATATGTTAGTTCAATACACATTTTATTGTGAACTTTACTGGAATCTGTGCAATAGAGAGTTATGGGTGTAACAGCTTGGTAGAGCTGCATGTGAAGTGTTTTTCTGAGTCACAAGTATTTTGAGATTGTAAAGAGTTATTTCAGGTTTTGTTCTTTCTCCATGTCCTTTCTGTCTTCCATTTTGGCTGAGTGCAAACATCCATTGGTAGGTCTTTGATGTGTGTGTCTCCTTTGCCCTAACCTTTAGTGACTGAAAGATGCTTTACTTCTAAATGTAAAATATTAGAAACTGTCATGCCAATAAAAAAATGTAATCACAGACAAAGCATCACGTAGTCATATTCCTGCTTTTGCCTACACAACAACAACAACAACAACAAAAGAAAATCTACTATAAGTTCCCAACAAAACAGGAACTGTATATAGGAGTTAGAATCATAGAATCATAGAACCATTTAGGTTGGAAAAGACCCTTAAGATCATTGAATCCAGTTACCTATACTAACTTGAAAAGGGACTCTGAAGTCACAAATCTCCTTGAACGACCTTCTCACTTCAGTTTCAGCTGATGTCTTTCTCTTCCAAATTATTATAATTAAGAGCACACACATTAAAATTTTTTTCAATTTGTTAGATGGATGATGCTATTTTATAATGTGGCCAAATAATGTGCCCATTATGAATTTCAAGTCTGGTGCCAACAAGATGTCCGCAACTCTTCTTAAACAGTGCTTGAAACCTCAGAAGGAAGGTCATTGAAAGACAGTTTGGGAAGAAAGCCATGTGAGTTTAACTGGTAACTGCCCATGTTTGGATGTCATTGGGTTTCTCTCTGATGTCTTCTTAGTGATTAAAGTTCATAAATACAGTGGAGGTAAACCAGGGAGATATTATTAATGGATTTGAGCAAGCCAAGCATGTTGACCCCATGTGTGTAAACATCAGATACAGTCATATCCAAATGAAGGCTGGAATGGTTTGAAAGGCAGAAAGAATCAAAACAGATGTGTCTGTACCTGCATTTTCCAAACCAATGCTTTTAAATAACTTAATTAAACATCGGTGTTCTTAGTAAAGCCAGTGTTTCTGCTTTGGAAGTCACCCTATTTTGTAAGCATAGAATTCTCTTTCCTACTTTTGTGCCAGTTCTTTATTTTAACCTGCTTGTGGAAATCTCAGATCTTCCCATCACACATTCATGTTACATTTGGTTTTATTTTTATTTTATTTTATCTTGTTTCCTCCCTGCCTCCCCCCTCAATTTCTATCAGAATTTAAATGCCACCATGGTTGTTTTAAATACCTTGTGGAAGCTGAGAGTTTAAAAAAAAATTCTTTATAACAAGGTTAATTTCCAAGCATTATCTGGGTATTGCAAGATACTCATCACACTCCAGATGTTGGCTGTGGGGGGATAGATTAAAGTTGCACGATTATTTATTCTGTCTTTTTATGTTGAGCCAAAGAAGTCCTCTGTGAGCTGGGACAAAGCTTTCTGATAATATCAGAGGAAAATTTTAGGACATCAAAATATGAATCTAACAAGACATTCAAGCCGAGGAGCACCAGCATTAGAAGCAAAGTTCCAACTATTATCAAGTCTACTGTCACGATGCATGAGTAGGAAAAGAGAGTTGAAAGCAATTGTATTATGTAAATCAAAATATATTTGATTGATGACGAGTGGAAATGATTCTGTCCACTGGTAGCTACACATAAGCTATGAGACTCCAATAAATGAGGTGATTTTTTGGTTTATAATGTGGGTTTCTCATAATATGGGCAAGTTTCTGGGTTTTCTTGGCTGAGACAGATGAAGAATGCCGTTTACTTTTTCTCCAGTAACACCAATAAAATTTTTGTTTCATTCTAAAATCCCAAACAATACATCTATAAAATGTAAACATATAACTGTACTAAAAGATGTTACCAAAAATTATTGTCTTCATTTTTAAAAAATAAACATAAGGAAAATGTGAGCAAGATAGATAAACATTTCAACAACAAACCAAGATAACCTATTACTGAGGTATTATTAAAAGAACATTTGATATTGCTCTATTAGTGACTTATTTCTCTTTCTCAGTTTACACTGCCAGTTTTCTGTATCTTCTTATAATATGGCATTTATAATTACAATATCATGCTTATGATTACAAATTAACATAGCTACAAAACCTAGTGAGGATGGGTCAATCTCTGACTAAACACAAAAATAGGAGACATTGACAAAACAGCTCAGACTCCTGTCTGAATCAGACTGAGCAATTTTTGAGAGTTGAAGGCAGTTTGTGGAACTGTTTGTTCAGAAGCAGAATTTCTGAGATCACAGACTTGAAGCTATTTGCACAGTGGTTTTGGCATGCCTTTGAGCTACAGAAGTAAGTGAAATTTTGGTCCAGTTACATATTTTTGATTTTTTGAAAAATTTCTGAGGCAAAAAGTCATGAATCATGAGTTTGATGGAAGTGAAAAACCTGTGAGAGATTCATACAAGTGGCTTGGAAAGAAAGCCCTTGCTCTTTTTATATCTGATCTTAAAAATCTCAGTGCCAGTATGTTCTGAGGTTTTGTCCATAATTAGCAGTGACTTATGGGCTTTAAGGATATGCTATAAGGAGCTGAGAGCAGAATATCCCTTATGTGTTCGATTTTAATGAATTGTTGCTGAAATAAAAAAAAAAAAAAAGGCTATATTTAAGAGGAGTTGTGAGTCTGAGGACAAGACCATTTAATGGAGTTTTTGTGGTAGCACAACACTGCATGCTAAGCATCCCTTGCTACTCTGTTCTTCTGTAATGATGGAATTTACCTCAATGTGACAGTCTATAGGCATCATGATCCTGCATCAGACCATCCTATGATCAATTTAACTGCAATAATTTGCTCCTAAAATGAATATGTAGATATTACTGCTTTTTTAAAGTCACCAAATGTCTGTGAAAAATTTAGTAGGTTGTGTGTTATCTATCTTTATAGCATGACTCCTGCATATTTTCTGTAGGCTTATGCAGTTATAGTTAACATTTTTAGTATTACAGATTTGTCTTGGTTTCCTTCAATTAACAGCTTTTTGCAGCAGCTGATAAACAAGAAAATTAATTATTCAGGGTTGGGGGTACTTTTGAAGAGGGTGCTACATTTCTC
Source organism: Harpia harpyja (assembly GCF_026419915.1). Taxonomy (NCBI): domain Eukaryota; kingdom Metazoa; phylum Chordata; class Aves; order Accipitriformes; family Accipitridae; genus Harpia; species Harpia harpyja. Next base: position 84,871,907 of record NC_068969.1, on the reverse strand, counting down.
TTACTGCAAAACTGACCATCTAAACCATGAAAAAATATTTCCTTATTTCTGCTTTTCAGAAAACAAGGACTCCCCCCCCCCCCACTCTCCCCAATTTGCCATTTCCCTTTTACCTGGGAAATGTTTCTCTCCTACTTCTGATTCAAACCCACAAAATAACCCCAGATGATCTATAAGGAAGTATTTTCACGAAAGGTTTGCTGAAGTAAATGTGGCATAAATATGCACACGATTTCAATTTCCTGAGCAGCTCTGACATTTTTACTCAATTTCCTCTTAATCCTGCATCACTCACAACTCCCTTGCTTCTGGATTCCTTTCTCAGCAGCCAGAGGTGGGGTTAAAAAAACATTGAAATGGAAGAGAGCTCAACCAGCTCATTCTGTGTAATAAAATCCATTCCACTGTGGTCCTAATTTCATCAACTAATACAAGTCAACATCGAACGTTAATGAGGAAAAGTTTCCAATTAGATACAGTCTGACACTGACCCAGCTTTTCAGTCACCTTCAATTGTCAGCGATAAAAAGGACGGTTCAATATGATATGGATCATTCACTCCAAATCTCCACAACTCATTTATGACAAACACAACTAACAGAGCATAGGGAACTGCTGAATTGTTTTTCATTATGCTGGCACATTGGCTTTAGTCTACAGTGGTAATGATCTTTAGAGGTTTTCCATACAGAGTGCCACTAATGAGCAAACCAGGATGGGGTGATGAGGTGATGGCGACCCACATTTTCAAGTGACAATACCAGCAACATGATGATGCTTAAAATTCCCTATTATTTCTGGAAAGTAATTCACTACCAGAGAGAAGAGAGAGTTAGGAGGCTAAGCTATTAAATAAAATGAGTACAGAAAGCAAAGAACCCATTAAAAATGAAAAGCTCTTGCAAAATACACCAGCCTTTCCTTTACCAGTCACTGTAAAATGTGTTTCTGTCTGTCTTTCTGCAGGAAGTTACTTAGAGCAGTATTGTCGTAAGCTAGAAGATCTGGGGATGTGTTAAAGTCCTGCAGAAGTGCAGTTGCCAGTGTGATATTACTCCACCTTCAAACTCAGAGCACATATGGGGAATAAAGATGGATAAAAATAGATGTTAAATTATTTCCTGATCTTGGTCAGGGGCTTGCTACTGCCCAGGCTAATACAGGGCACTTCCGAGAATATTCTAAACCCACTGGGTTGTAATGACCACTTGCAAGTTGTTACAATGTTAAGCATGGCAAGACAGAAAATTGCAGCACTGCTACAGTTACTACAATATAGGTACAAGGTAACTTAATAATAACAACACATAAAAGCTAGCCAGAGACTATAAAATATAAAAGCCATAGCTGATATACTTTGAGACTGAGTAAAACTTTTACATCAGTTATTGTGCTTGTTCCTTTCAAAATCTCCCTGAAACCTTTTTATTTCAGAACAGAATGAATTCCCTTTTATCATTTTAGAACCACAAAAATCCATAGAGATTTCTAAAGCCACATAGGATTTGAAAACTTGATTTAATTTCTGTCCATATAAACTATTTGCTGGCAAATGCATTCCAAGGATCAGAGTACTTGGGGAAGAAAAGAAGGCTAGGACAGCAAAAGAAAATGTGCTGAGGTTTGTTATTAGCAGAAACTGAAACTTGAAGGTTTCCATCAGAGAGTATGTTGCAAGATGAAATGAGTTTTAACCATATCAAATGTTTTCAGCAGAAATGAGCTCAGTAAATATCAGCTTAGCAAAATATGGAAATTACTACTTTTTCTAGCTAAGATTTGACTGTCAAACAGAGTAGACTGGTCAAATAAATATCTTGTGTTGCTATTTCACTAGAAAATCTGCCTATTTTAATTGTATGTCAAACAAGAGCGGGAAAAGCCCGTATGAGGTATGTCAAACTGCTTTTTTAAATTGTATGGGAATTGTTGAATTTGAATTATTAAAGTCTATTTTGCACATAATTTTCCATTTTTCTCCTTTGCAGGATAGCCATGCAACTGTTCTTCATACTGGAAAGAGTCATTAACCCCATGGAAACACATTAAGAGACTTATTAATGACTTTTGTGTTTTATCTTTGTTGTTTATAATCCCCAGTCAAATGATATAGAAAGAAACTTGCTAGTGTAAGTTTATGTGGGTTTCATAAAGCCATGCCAGCAGTTCTGATACATGGATTTCACATGTCCTTGGTTTTATCTGACATTGTAACCTTGCCTGAAATTGTGTGGACTAGTGACTTCCCAGCATGATTAATTGTTCCTTATTTACTGATTGATTTAAAAGTCATATAGTAAAACTTATATAATAATTCAACCACATTCTTCCTAGAAAGTCCTGCACCATCTAGGTCTGCCTATGAGGCTCCTTTGTCTTTCTTGTATCAATGGAAACAAAAACTTTCATCGAGTGGCATTTGTACAGTCATATTATCAGGCAGATGCACCCTGTTATCAATGGATCAGGAGACCTTAGCATGTTTCAATTTGAATGCCTTCAATAGCTGAAAGCCTGGTTATTTTCAGTATATAAGATGTAACGGTGGAAATCTGTCAAGCTTATGTCAATCAGAATGTCTATATTCTCATTTCGTAGAGAGAGAGTTTTGGATGGTTCACATGCAAACACTGATAAACCTGTCCCTTCTAATCTTGGGCTTTTGTATACAAGTAATTGCTGTATAGGTATAGCTGTGTAAACTTCAGACACACTGTCAGCATAGAATACCATCTGAAAACAGCAGGAAACAAAGAAAAAAGAAAAATAGTAAAGGTCTCCAGAAATTGGAGTGTTTGTATGCTGCTGCATATGAATTTTGAGTTTCATGGTAGGAGATCTCTTTTAGGAAGGGCGAAGGAAGAGGATGTTGTCTACAAATGTGGGCTGGCTCAATGAGAGGTGTGTTGATTTTTTCTGTAACATAAGGCCAGCAGACTCTGAAGGCCGGTGTTCTTTGGTTTGTGCATGGAAGAGATAGGCTCCTGAAGAGTCTAGTTCAGAACAGGAGTATACATATCTTACATTTGGGATTGTTATTACTATACAGACAGGTGTTTGACCCAGGTGGCTCCTCGTCATGAAATGGCAGTGTGGCTATACTTTGGGCATGCCAAGTGATCAGGCTGATCCTTGCCCTGGCCAAAAACATGATCAGGTTTGTGCTGGAGTCCCTACACTTCCTTTGCCTGGTCTGGCCTCACTGCTGTCATGGGTGAATATACAACAGGAGCCATCATGCAGAGGGGCTTTGTTGCAGTCCAGAGCAGTCAGTCTAAGCCACTTCTGCCCAATATGACTGAAGTCCTATTACATAAGTGGGTCAAGGCATGGGTCAGACAAAGAGCTCACCTTGGTTCACTATGGTACATAGATGCACCCTGAGTTTCTCTGCAAATTTTCAGTTCTGGGCTTTTTACAAATCATATCTGAGACTTTCTCAGACCAAGGAGACTGAAAGGGTCTCCTTGGGCCCTTGCTTATGTGAGGTGACTGCCATTAGTTGATAGGAAAGGTGAGCTTGTGTGATAGCATGCAATTACTCACATGGTAGGAATTTATTGCTTTCCCCCCCACCCACCTTTGGTGCTTTTGTGCCCAGTATAGGAGTTGACTGTCCAGTGCTGTAGCTTAACCCAATGTGCTTTTGTGGAGGATGTATCCATTAAATTTCTTCCATGAGAGAAACACTTCTTACTCTGAAATGTGTTTATTCTAAGCATCTTCAGGATTCAGGATCCCAAGCTAGGATTTACTTTCTGTAGTGGATTCCCAACTCGAGCTTGAAGACACTGTGAAACCTACCCCTGTGCTATTGCATGGCTAGGATTTGTACAGGGATTTACTAATCAATGTTTTCTACCGACACACACAAATGGAAAAATTGCTAAATATTCTTTTAGGGACTGAGCCTGTGAATGTCTTGACTTAAGTTGTGAACTTCTGTGGCTTGTGCTAAAATATTGATTCGGCTTGGAGGCAGCAGAAAATCTACAAGTTACTACACCGTATTGTGGTGCATTGTCACAACAATGCCCTTGGGAAACATGTTACCTAAGAAAACGATTTGCAATTTCAGTTAGTCTATTTACCTCTCATTTTACTATTATTATTATTGTTATTATTTTTTTAAATCCCAATTCCAAACTACTTGTCCCACAGCCACTAACTTTGCATAATGAATCTTCACTATCCTCTTGATTTCAGTCTTCCAGAAAGGAATGGAAAAATGAACCTAAGTATAGGTCACTACCCTGTCAATTTATCTGTGTGTTGTAAAAGTGACATCAGAAGTCATATTTGGCAAGCATTTTCCTCTTATGTTAGACAGATGTGACTTGTAACAGGTAAGTAAGTTTGCAGATTACTTCAGGGTGTGCAAAGTGCTTCACCTAATTGTTGAAATCTCTCTTTTGCTCTTAATTGTTCTGCAAGGTTATGTGCTTTTCCAATGGCAGCTGAAATTAAGCAGAAATCTGATTTAGAATTTTCTATATGCAGCTTTTCTGTATAAAAGCATAGACTTCTGGAGAAATTTCAGGATTTTTGGAAGATTTTAAGTGCTTTCCAGCTCTAAATCAGGTCAAATGTATTCAGAGAATGGTCTTTCCTCTTCTGTTTCTAATATTTTGCTCTTAGTGGCTGTTGAAAACAAATGTGAAAAAAGCAAGCCAGAGAAAAGTTAATGGAATTCTTCTAAGCATAAAGTTGCATTCTCTGCAATTCAGGCTTTTGGCAGAGTTTCAAAATGTTTTGCTTGAACTGTCACATCTATAAGAAGTTAGAGTTAGCTTGGCAAGAGAATAAGTGTTCATCATACCTAGATAGGAAGTGCATTAATTTCATAATATGCAACTGATAAAAATGAAGCTACGTTTCTTAAGCAGCATGACTCTATAGTCAACACAACTGAATTTGTAGTAAAACTCTTAGGATTCTCAAACTGTTAATCAAATTATTAGTGGATGAATAATATGTTCTATCAAACCAGTATAGGAACACATGGACCTGATTCTCCCCTCATTTTAATAGGGTGATTTAATTGTTGTCAGTGGTGTTATGCTGATAAAAAAAAAAGAGTGTAGATGTGAGAAGAAATTCAGGCCAAATATTGCCTAAGGGCTTCAGTTTACAAAGGGATTAATAGACTTAATAGACAATGTCCTGTAAACTGAGTGGATTTTTTTTGCAGTCAATGTTTTTAGAATGAAAAGTGTTGTTCCTCAGAAATTTTGGGGTCTTCCTTTAACACAGCAATTACATTTTTTTGAAAAGAAGAAAAGTCTTTCCTACACAGCCCTTGTGCAGAGGACCATGACAGAAGAAGATGGATTTGTTCTGCCACTCCTTATATTGCTAATAAGAAATACGATAGGACCAATGAGTTTGAAATCAGAAATCAGAAGAAGAAGAATTGATACCCCTGTCTAAAATATTTTTAAAAAATCAATTGGCAGAAATCTTGCTAAATCATGTCAAAAGAGCTCTTTAGTGCCTTATCTGGCAGCTGGGAGGAAATCAGGTACTGTGACAAACTTGGGCTGGCTGCCATTCATAGCTTCACAGGCCTCAGGGAGTTGTGTGTTGTGTGTGCATTTGCCTAGAAATCACTGGAATTTTGTACACAGGTCTTTCTGATTTCTTAGTGTAACATTTCAATCATTATTAAACTTAGGACATTATAAATTATCTCATATGTAATGGTTTGAGTACTTTTGATGCTCAGCTCCCTGAAAACAACTTCTTCCCTAAGAAAGCAATGATAATTGGCAAAGTTTCTTATGGATTTCTCTCCCAGCTGAAGGACAAATTTAACTCAAGTATACTATGATTACAAGATGAGCTCATGCTTTATTAAACATCTGATACTCCACCTGGAAGAAAGGAGGGAAAGAGTGTCAGAGAGAGAGAGAGGTTATGAATACTCTGTGGAAAACGAGCTTCAGTCTGCATTGCCACTTTATTAGATGCTAGAGACTCTACCACAGTGAGTGCTGCCAGCATGAGCACATCTTGAACATATATTCTCTGGTGTATGATAAATGGCGTAAACTCACTGAAGATTTTGCCACAGTCAAGGAACATTCAGCTGTGCTGTCCGCTGTGGATTCTTCCGTGGCTAATAAGAGCAGAGCTGCTGTCATAACCCTCAGTTACATTGACCAGAGTGTCAGTCTGCCATGAGGTACAAACACATTGGAGACCAGGCATCACTGATTGTGGTGCTCTCGTGGGTACATTATTTGATGTTGAAAAAGGTTAAAAAACATGCTGTGCTCTTTCCCTTGATGACGGCAATATATGTGTCTGTCTTTTCTGGTTATCCAATTTTCATGAAATTCACAGGGGTTTAATATCTTTGAGAGAGCTCCTTCTGCAGATTTTAATTGAAATTGGCCTCGATTGAAAATTTATGGGGAAGATACAGTTAGCAGAAGGATACAGCATGATTGCCTAAGTTTAGGAAATCAGGCTAGTACTCCTCCCTCTTGCTCCTCTCCAAGAGGAAAGCAGGGGATATGGGAGGGTCTGGAAAGATCACTGCAGTGTTTGAAATGTACAGCACCTCAGAAGAAAAGAGACAAAGTGTTTTGTGCCTGCTTTTCCTAAAACATGCCTGGAAAGCATATCCAAAGAGTGCCCTGTGATCGTCAGTGTAAGTTAGCATAAGTTGGTTGGTTATTTCATACTATCTCATCAAACGCTGTTAGTAATTGCATATTGTTTCAATCAGTATCTTGACTTTTGCTTGGAAGTGAAAGAAACTTATATTTGACATTTACATGTTGCTCTTTGAGAGGCATAGCAGGCACTGAGCTTTATTCATAAACTGAATTTTCTTCACTGCAGAAAAAGCAAACTCTTACAATGTTTCCATTTTAACCTTTTATTTTTATGCTTTTTCCTAAATGTTGTATATGTAAGGATTTTTTTTCCAAATATTTAACAACTTCTTGGTGATTAATTTTATTTGTTTGCTTGAGCATAAATAATTATTCCATTTCAATCAAGGGAAGGCTAGAAAAATATTTTAATATAAATTTATGGAAGATTTTTTCCTTCAAAAACACCTGTGCTGTTCATTCTGGTAAACAATCATTTGGTTTGGAAATTGCCTCAAACAGGCACATATTCCTGTACTTATGTATGAGAAAACTGGTTTTGCTTTGACCTGTGTGGGTATTTTGGGGTATTGGATATTGAATATGCATAGTAAATTCTGTCACCAAGCTCAAAAAGTGTGCAGATAAGACTGCTGGGCTGGTGAAGTTCAAAGTTCAGACTCTGTTCTGTAAACTGCCCAGGCTCTGTGGAAAAAGAATTTGCATCTAGCCAGATGCTGCATGTCTGTTGATGGATAAAAATCCCATAGAAGCATAACTAGAACAATGATTTTGTGATTGTCTTTAAAAAATGATGTAAATAAGGACATTGAGGGAAAATTTGTATGAAAGACCATGTGCTATAATGTACTTGCATGTATATCACAGGATTGGTGTCTGCAGTGATGGCTTGGAATTGCAATCTGTTGAAGAAAAGTGTTCTGGTCCCTACGGTTCCTACAATCCTTTGAGGTTTGAAATTCCCCCAAAAGATCCAGTCATGATATCCAGAATGTGAGATAATTTCACAGGCATTCCTGAGATGGTGTAAATAAAGATGAGTCATTGCTTTTACCTTCATGAGTCAATGGTTCTGAGTGGCTGCCTTTGAATCAATGACGTAGAGGTAGAAATGCCTTACATTTCATCACTGCTTTCCATCTGGTTCCTGTCTTTCACACTGTCCCAAGTTCCAGATGATATCCTTTGTGTCATAATATTTACAAAAATGTGAACAACCTTCCCTTCACCTTCTCATTTCCACCCAGTTTCTCCTGTCCATCACACAATGGATACATGAAAAGCATGTTTGACTGGGAGGACACACAAATACAGGCCTTCCCATAACAATGTAACACGTTACCTGACGGAGTAACTGACTGCTAGGATTTTGAACACATACATAATTGAACTTCTGAAATTGAGTGAAATCTCATGGTTATTACTCATCTACTCTCTCTCACATGAGTGGCACACCTTGGTAAGTGTTTATTTAGTATTTCTAGTAACACAGCAGATGGAAACCTTGCTCACAGAGCTTAAGGTGTACTCCTCCAAACTCCAGCAGTAACATCAGGAAGAAGTTCATATAGACTCATAGACTTTTGGTGTCCTAGCTGAAATGTTGTAATAAATTTTAAACAAGCAAAGGCTGCTGCTGTTGTTATTTTTGTTGTTCTTATTTTTGGTGTTGAACTAGTAATAATTATTACTGTTGTCATAAGTAATAGATTATGATGGTTTCTGTAGCATGAGTTTCACTGTTCAAATGATCAGTGAAACTGATTGAAGATCTATATTGATTTCAACCACACATATTTAAGCTTTATATGAATTATCATTCTCAGCTGCATGTTATTTATTGTCGGTTTGCAGCCTGAAGGTATTGTACTCACACAGCTTCCACTGCATAAAGGAATGATTATACTTATTTGATCCTCTCTCCAAAGTAGAGTGCAAAAGTGTAACTTTAGTAAATTAAATTATTAGCAGCAACACATGAATTTTCCATTTTACATGAGATTTGTAGTAGTGGTGGTTAGCATTTGACAATTACTTATAGCAGTTGCTGGTAATTAAATACTACTTCATTTCCTGTACTCAGCAACATATTTAGTTTTATATTTATGGATGACATCTTTCCCTAGAAATATGTTGGTTCTGTAATTAACATTAATAAATATTCATGTCAGTTACTCGGTAAATTGTAAGTAATTCTTAGGAAACATAAGGAAAAAATAAGTGATTTATATTATGTAGTAACAAACACATCATTACACTTGTATAGTGTGCCAGGTCACAATTAAGAGCTGCTTAGGTATTAAAGCTTCCAAAGGCTGACTGGTTTCTGCAGTTTAACTGTGCCACTTATTGTCTCTAACATTGCACCCAACCCAGCAGGGCTTTGCGAGGCACCTGTTTTTGCAAATGTTGTCTTTTGGATGATAGTTTATGTGCAGACCCAGTATCTTAGCAACTTGTGGTCATTACAAATCCTAATTCTGCTTGAGAGATAAGTGTCTTAATTATTGTTTGAGATATCTCATTTTACCCACTCTGAACTTCCATCCATGGCTGGCTGGAATCTCCTTACTCCCTTGTGAGGCTGCACCATGGAGCAGCTGTTGCTCTCCACAGGGTGCTGAACAATCTGTTCTTCAAAATCTTCTCTGAGATTTGCTGGAACAAGGCACTTTGATAAATGTGTCTTGCTCGACCACTTCCAGAGAGCAAGCAAATGATCTTCTGTGTTTTTACAGGGAAGTCAGATTCAGATTTAGAAATGCTGAGGATGAAATTCTGCTGAGAACCTCTGTCATGAGAGCTCAGGTGAATACTGTGCATGCCTTAGATCTGTGTCTCCTCCAAAGGAAGAGAATGGGCGACTTTTACCCAAACACTTGGGTGAATCATGAGAGAGTTTTGATAAGTTTACTTCTGAGTGTGGGGTATGGGGCTGATCCAGTTAGTCTGTCACAGCAAAAAGGCCTATTACCTATGTTTAGATCTGCAAAGCACAGATTCGTTTGTGGACTTTGTATCAGATTGTGTTCATTACTACGTAAGAACATGAATGTGATATTTTGGTCACCTTAGGGTGGGTTGACCTTGGCTGGGTGCCAGGTACCCACCAAAGCCGCTCTGTCCCTCCTCCTCCTCAACTGGACAGGGAAGAGAAAATATGGCAAAAAGCTCATGGGTCGAGATAAGGACAGTGAGATCAGGGAGAGCAATTACCATCATAGGCAAAACAGACTCGACTTGGGGAAAATTAATTTAATTTATTACCAATCAAATCAGAGTAGGATAATGAGAAATAAAACCAAATCTTAAAACACCTTCCACCACCCCTCCCTTCTTCACAGGCTCAACTTCACTCCCAAATTCTCCCTGAGTGGCACAGGGAGATGGGAAATGGGGGCTGTGGTCAGTTCATCACACATTGTCTCTGCCACTCCTTCCTCCTCACACGCTTCCCCTGCTCCAGTGTGGGGTACCTCCTGCAGGAGACAGTCCTCTATAAACTTCTCCAACGTGGGTCTTTCCCATGGGCTGCAGTTCCTCACAAGCTGCTCCAGCGTGGGTCCTTTCCACGGGCTGCAGTCCTTCAGGCACAGACTGCTCCAGCGTGGGTCCCCCGCGGGGTCACAAGTCCTGCCAGAAAACCTGCTCCAGCGCGGGCTCCTCTCTCTATGGGTCCACAGGTCCTGCCAGGAACCTGCTCCAGCGCAGGCTTCCCATGGGGTCACAACCTCCTTCATGCATCCACCTGCTCCAGCGCGGGGTCCTCCACGGGCTGCAGGTGGATATCTGCTCCACCGTGGACCTCCATGGGCTGCAGGGGGACAGCCTGCCTCACCATGGTCTTCACCATGGGCTGCAGGGGAATCTCTGCTCCAGTGCCTGGAGCACCTCCTCCCCCTCCTTCACCACTGACCTTGGGGTCTGCAGAGTTGTCTCTCTCACATATTCACACTCCTCTCTCCGGCTGCAGTTGCTGTTGTGCAGCAGGTGTTTCCCCTTCTTGAATACATTATCCCAGAGGCACTACCACCGCCGCTGATGGGCTCAGCCTTGGCCAGCAGCAGGTCCATCTTGGAGGCAGGTGGCATCGGCTCTTTTGGACATGGGGGAAGCTTCTAGCAGCTTCTCACAGAAGCCACCCCTGTAGCCCTCTGACTATGAAAACCTTTGCCGTGCAAACCCAATGCACACCCTCTTCATTCCTGATGTCTGGTGTCCAAATAGTCCAGAAACAGGCAAGGTTATGACAGGCTCAGCTCTTTCCAATCTTTATGACCAGGGTGATTTTGTAGCCTAGTCTGTTGGGTGATGGCTGTGTCTAGTGAATTTGAGTTTTGGAGGGGATCCTTTCTTGTGAAAATTTGCTTTTTGTCTTTCCTGTGTTACACAACTAAGTGCACGGCTGGTACAATCAAAATTATTCCTGCTGCAATTAAGAGAGATAACAGGGAACTGCCCAGAGCACCTCACTTGCAATGTGGATGCAAGGTTGCTCAGCACTTACCATACAGGCCTGCATGGTATGCACAGATGACTGGATACCAGTCCAAAGCTAATTGCTGGTTAAGAGGTCATGTAAACATGCAGTCCTGGAAATGTTGCAGACTGCAGCAAATCAAATCACAGTACTCCTCTCCTTGTGCCATACACCACTCAGTAATGTAGGCACACCCTACATAAGCTCTGTGGCCAAATGGGAAAGGCTGTAGAAACTGTTAAGCCTTATATCTCTCCTCTGTGGTTTGCCTTTTTGGAATGAATAATACCTGCATTGATTTTTTTTTTTTTTTTTTAGTTTGTTGTGTTGTGTTCCTTTAATAACACTGAGTCAGGAAAATTAAAAGAGGGAGTGGTCTCATGAAAAATTATTTAACCTGTTCAGGAACAGAAGATTTTGGAAAACACTGGATGCAGTAAGCAAAAGGAAATGAGAAAGCCACAGCAAAAGCCTGCAACTCAAACACAGAGCTGGAAAAACAACCAAATACAGCAAGAAGCAGCTAGTCAAGCTGTAGGAGAGGCAGGACAAACCCATGTATCATGCAGGTCTTGTCTCAATTTGAAGTGAGTGAGCTGGAAAGGACTCTTCTGTCTCCTGTAAACTTTCTCATAAAGTTAAATTTCTAGCTTTTATTCAAGTATATCATTGCTTTTTGGCTTTGAAGCCCTTCAGACTCTTGAGACGCTTACTTAAGACCATGGATAGGCACATCTACCTCAAATCTCTGAGGAGGCAACCTTAACATACCCTCCTAGAAAAGCAGATTAGGACTTTACAGCTATGGTGTTACTTTTTGCCACAGATGCTGTGTTTTGCAGTCCAGTTATTGATTTGTAAAGCTGAGAATTGATGGTGTGTTACAGGATTAATCTGTTGCGTGTTTGCTATTTTGTGGACACGTAGATTTATTAAGTCTGCACTTTTCTTGCTGATAAGTAGCTGGAAAAAATGGTAGCAGACATCAATGCAAACTGTTTTTAGGTGTAAAAACCAGAAGTCGTAAAACTGCAAAAATGATCATAATTATTGGTGCTATAGGAAATTAACAATATACTTTAATGTCAGGTCTGGTGTGGCAACTGTGGCAAGATGGCTGTTTTGCTGTCTGCCCCTTCTTCACTTTCTCTCTTATACTTCCAGTTCTTTAAATTTCTGGTGCAGCCACTGGTGCACAGTAGCTATCTTGCCTGTATTGAGCTCAGGGAAAAGAAGAAATGAAGCAACTCAGACTGGCATCAGGCCAAACTATCTGCAGTTTGGCTTTTCACCAGACAAATCAGCATACAAATAACATCCCTTCTTTTTTGCCAATGTAGATTACTGAAAAAATCAAAACATCTTGTCTTCATTTTAAATTTTAAAGAGGCAAATTAATTTTATTAGTTAAACAACTCTAAGGTTGGAAGGAAGCAGAGCTGGGCCTTGGCTCTGGGGCTGTCCTCTCATGCATTACAGTATGAAGTCTAAGTCTTGCTACTGACTTGTCCCTAAACTCCACTGAAAGCTAAAGTAATAAAGCAAACTTATCATTTGAAATTTAGTGACACGACTCCAAAGAATTGAAGAGGGAGAGCAGGAGGAACAAGAGCAGCTGCTTCTGCCTTATGAGATTGTTCTCAAGAGGAAGCTTTTTCTGTAGTGAGCTGCACACTGGAACAGATGCAAACTGTAGCAAGGGCATTAGTAGTTATTATTATAGGGACAGCGTTGGAAATTTTGTTGGGACCCAGCTTTCTATATAATAATTGCATCTTTTTTTCCAGAGCCCTTAGATGCTTGGAAGTCTCTAATCTGAGAGGGGATTAGTGAACTCAGCTTCATTAATTTTCAGCAAATGTCATCTTTTCTTTCTCTCTTTGTCTGGTGACAGTGATGCAATTATAAACTTTAAGCAATACCTATGTGCCACAATGCATGACATTCACCCAACTCCCATCCAACTCCTATCAAACTGGCTTGAGCATTGGAGCCAAAATAGTCACACTAATCTGGTCCTTTACCTGACCTAGGCTGTGTTTCAGATCTTGCTAGTCCCGTGCAGCTGTTGTGCCCTTGGGAGCTATATTGTCATTCAGCCTGGATATTCTGACTGTGCTATTGCTATGTTCTTACAGTATACCATCTTTCCTGTTATAAATTGTAGAGTAAATCTTCCATCCTAAATTAAGCTTTTTGTCTCCTTTACGCTTCACACTTTATCCCAAAACTCATTTCCTTAAGTTTTCATCACATCTGCTATTTTAGTGAAGCCTTTTTTGTTTTGTCTATTTTTATTTTTTTTTTAAATTTTATTGAGCTTATTTTAGATACTGTCATTCAATCTATAGTACTATATAGGATGGGAGTCTGGAGATGTGGATTCTGTTCCTGTTACTCAGCTTTACAAGTAACCTTTGCCATATCAGCCAGTCTACCTTTCACAAAAGCATTCACTAATTTGGGATACAGGGTTCTGAAGTCTTCAACCTGATACATTTGCAACATGATTTTCTTGTTGATGAGCACCTGCAGCTACCAGCCATTCTAACTGAAGTTGCAGATGCTTGGAGCCTCTGTAAAATCAGATCCCTTGTTGTTTTTTTTCCAGAACCCCCAAATGAGCCAACTCTTAAAATTTTGGCTTAAAGTCTCTCCATATTCATTTCCCAAATGCAAAATTAGGATAATGATCCCTATCTTTTGTAAAGAGCTTTAGCTGTGCAGCTGAGACGTACTATATAAATGCTAAGTAATACCATTATTATAGGTGTGGAGTCAAAGAGTTCTCCATACTTTGCAACTGCTTTTGTCACAATATTGTACTAGCAGATTATCATCTTTCTGGACAGCTGGTAGGGCATTGTTGCGCCTGCATTTTTTCTATTTTTTTATGCATTCTACCAAGAACAGAGAGCCCCAGCCATGGCAATCCTTCCTCTATCTAGTCTGTCAATGCTTCTCTCTTTGGAAGCCATAAATACAGCTCTTGTTTGTTGTTGTTACTGTTGCTACAGCCCATCCCTTGAGATCTGCACAGGGATACCTTAAGGTTGGATATGGCCCATGTTTTCCAATAATACTGCCTGCAGCTTTCCAAGCTGAAGGGTGGTGTCTGGGTGCAAAAAGAACCCCAAATATGATCAGCTGCCTCAAGAACCATTAGTGCAGTCTTTGAATGGAAAAGAGAGATGTGGAGTGGTGTAAAATGGGAGTCTCCCTCTGGTGTTTGAATGCAGCCTTGAAATACTAGTCACTTTCTTGTCCCAAGAGCTCATTGCTTTGTCTCACCTCTAAATAACATTGAATTTTCAGTGCCAGTCTATGTTATTTACCACTCTTTCCCCATTCCTGATGCTCTACCCTGGTGTTGTCACTGGCGTTACATATCCCTTTTATTTTACAGACAGAGACAATAACATTACAATCAACATGGAACAGTTTTGCAGAGCTTCTTGTAATTGGGGTGGATGTCAGCCCTCCATAAATGCTGACAGTTTGAAAGAACACAGTTGCTTCTTTGTTGGGAGGAATATTAGCTTTATCCTTTTCCAGTATGGACACACTGCCTTCGCAGTATGTAAGGTCTACCATTCCTTTGTATTGTTTTCACTTTCTTAATGCTAAAATAGAAAAGTGCAAGATTATGCTTATAAAATTAGACCACTGTGTTTCAGATATTCTTAATTCTACAGGCATGTAAGTCTGGAGTAAAGTAGCTATATCTGTATAAGAATTGCAGTAAAACTCTGCTCCAGTAGATTCTGGTTCAAGTCTTCATGCAACTGGATAGACTGTTCCGCCTATCCTGAATCCTACACTAATGCTTAGATGCTAATAAACTGGAGTTGAATATTCTTTGCAAATAGTAATAATGATACCAAAATTAGTCACATGTAGAATAACACAGTTTACTGGAGGCAGCCTGTTCTGTTTTAGCAAATCATTGAATGAGCAATAACTTTTTACGTTCATTTTGTGAATGTCTGGCTTTGGCTTCTTACTATTTCCTCTACATGACATATTCCTCCATAACTTACCTCTGACATCATTTGCTTGGGCTTTCCTATTAGAGAACTGAAGTCTTTTAAATTGTGACTAGCAAATAGTTGTTCTGTTAAGGGTGACGGAGAACTTCTGATGCCACGCGAGCTGAAATGGGCATCAATATGGTGATACCAGGATGCTTGATCTGTCTTTCTGGGTGCTCCCCTGCTTGTCAGAAAAATCACCCTGACCACCACTACTCTGGTCTTCCGGAACTTGGAAGTGGATTGATTTTCAGGTTATAGTCAAGGAAGTGGGTTTGGTTTGTTGTCTTCCTCCAGCTGCAGTGGCCAAGCTCAGGGCTTCCTGATAGGTAAACCCAGGCAGCACCACTCTCATGATTTGCACACCTTATTCTCCCTTTTCTTTTTTCTTTGACCTCCTTGGACCTCTGCTGTACCTTCCTTTCCCACACCAGTCTCCTTACAAGTAAACAATCCCGGATTACTCTTCTCAACTGGTCACAGTTCGGATACATCTTTATCAAAATTTGGTATTTCTGGTACCATTATTCAGGCAATCTTAGTTTTATATGTTATTACTGATACAGTTACAGTCATGCTGTTGGTCTGTCAAGATGGTACCCACTAGAAAGTCCAGAGTGCTCCCCTCCAGATACCTCTGGAGTCTGGTGGGTTAACTTCCGATTAACCACCTGTGAGATCTTGCTATCCTTCATGGCACTGGCTGTAACTTTTGTCAGCTTCTCACACTGAGACTTAATATGTTCAGCATTTTCTTATGTCACATCCTGTAGTTTTCAGTGTTCTGTTCAGTTAGTGCAGTCTCATGCTGCATCCTAGTCAAAGGGCTACTCACTCGCCTGCAGCTCTAACGTATTCTAATATGAATTTTCAGACTTCAGAAAGATACCATAATAGTGGTGGCAATGAAGCTATCATTCTAGAGAGAATTTATGCTGGATTCACAAATATGTTTGTGAATATCAAACATTTATCAAAATGCTTACAAAATAAGAAATCTCACAAAATGAATTTAGTCCATTAGTCACAAATATTTTAATAATTATTCTGCAGGCCATTCAAATCTTCATTCTCGTGGGAATGTTTCTACTATAATTGGACTGTATAACACAGTTAGTTATTCTAACTCTTAGAATACTATTAAACCACTTTGAAACCATTACTAAGAAGTACTTTGCTATGCTTAAACATTTATTTGTGTTGTAGGCTCCAGTGTTGCAAACAGATAGACTTATTCATAGACTTTTGGCAATGTTCTTAATTAAAATGTCTGAAAGACCTCATGCAGATGAAGGGGTCAACTATTGTAAGTATCATGTGAGGTATAGTCCTTTGCTAACATTTTTTTTTTGGTGGTGAATTTTCCAAAACCATGCTGAAAGGCTGTTGGCAGAACTTTAGCTTATAATATCCATAAAATCCCCATCAAGCGTCATTGTCTGAATGAACATGATTCAGTTGCCTAAATGTAGGTGTCTGTGGACATTTCAGATGCATCAGGGTGTGTGCCACTGGTTACAGCTGGCTCTTCAGAACGATGTGGATCTGCCAAAGATGACAAGCCATATCTTGCAGACCAATGTAGATGTCCCAGGCACCTTAGAGGACATACATTTTGCTAAGCATATGTTCCTGCTATCTTTGCATAGCAATGTGTATACAGCGGTCTATCATTCCTGTAGGCTTTCTCAGTCATGGATGTTCATATGTTTATAATCCATGTACACATGGACACAGTTATATTTAATCCCTTTAAAAAGTTAGAATATAACTCTTGTGGGGCTTCTCATCTGTGTGAGTGTTTGGTGATTAAAATATTCAGTATGCCTTCATAAAACTTCAGTTTTATATAACTTTATTCTGAAACATTAAGAATTCTTCCATACCTACATGCTTCTATGCAATTTCCTTATAAATAGCTCTGAATGAATTTAAACTTCATAGAAAGGCATATTTTTCAGATTCTGCTATAATGTGAGTTAATAATGTGCAAGCTTTCATCTCTTGTTTTCTGTGCCATTCAGATTTGGCCTGTGTAGTTGCTAATTTTCCCTTGACTGGTGACTGTCATTTCTGTCAGCTAGATGTGTTTTGTGATGTGCACAAATAGCTATTAGCATGGAGGTCAACAAACTTATCTCCATTTATATGACCTGAGTCAGAAATTTAGCAATTGGTCTGTAGAAATCACAACCTTGTGCCCCAGTTCATCCTTCAGTCTGACAAAACCTTCTGATTACGAATATGCTCCCACACAACAATCATTATGTAGTTACCACACAATAATGTAAAGGACAGAAAAGAGACTTTTTGTTTCACCCTGGTTTTGACTTATCTGTTTATTTTTTATTTTTCTTTTATGTTTGGAAGGGGTTTTGGAGCTGCTGTCCCCCCTTTTGGCACATTTTGTTTCCAGCATGTTCTTCCTATATGTGTTGCCATAGAAGACCTCTAGTGCGCTTTGTGATCATGTAGGCCTCATTTGCTTGAGGGCATGGCTCCAGGTAGAATACCCGGTTAAAGGTGTTGAAAATGCAATAGAGGGCTGTGATATTGATTAGTGCTTTATCCTCAATATTACCACAACTTCTGAAATAAGAAGTGTATTACCTCTGCTTGAGAGACATATGATACCATTTTTATTATATAAAACCAGTTTGTCATCTCCAAGAGTGCAAACATATTCCTTTTGAGAAGCAGGTACAGGAACTGTTTGCATGAAAATAAATTTACTCATAGTAAAAAATACTGATTGGACAGCCAGACCTACAGTGTGCACAATTCAGACACGTCTCAGTCACTGGTATGCTGGAAAGATTGCCTCTTACGCCTACAACATAATATAACCTTTAGGGCTGTTCAGCCCTAATGTTTCTGCAAATTTTTGCAGTGGTGATACAACTGTTCACAACCAGACTGAGATCTGCTGGCTCATTTCATACAGTCTACTGAATAATATTCAGACGGTAACGCATTTTGATCTTTAGTGTTGCATTTAAAGTGCCAATACTCACAGTAAGGGGTATGAACTCATTTCCAGCCCTTTCAGCTATCTGTTTCCATCAGCCCTATATTCCTGATATCAAAGTTACAGGTATGCATTAATGTTGTGATCTGTTTTAGACATAACAATCTGTTTTTATTTCCATGTCTTTAGTACACTTGCAAACTGATATTTACATTTACAAACTAAGTAATCTTCTAGAATCTTTCAGCAGCGTTAAGTGCAAAAATACTTCTCATATTTAGAACATGAATGAGATTAGTGCATATTCTGCTGCTGCTTAAACTTCATATTGATTAGAACATCTGTGGAAGGTAAACTTCAGTTTTTTGCTGTTAGTAGGCCTATTGCTTTTAAGAAGACATCAGTGTAGTGACTAATTGGCTATCTCCAAGTCACTCCTTATTTTAAGAAATACTGGTTTCACCTAGCAAGACTTGTGCAAAGCATTTGACACTGCCCTGCACAACATCCTGGTCTCTAAATTGGAGACACATGGATTTGATGGATGGACCATTCAGTGGATAAGTAACTGGCTGGATGGTCGCACTCAAAAAGTTGTGGTCAATGGCTTGATGTCCAAGCAGAAAGCAGTGACAAGTGGTGTTCCTTAGGGGTCAGTATTGGGACGGGTGCTGTTTAACATCTTCGTTGGCAACATGGCCAGTGGGATTGAGTGCACCCTCAGCAAGTTTGCCAACGACATCAAGCTGTGTGATGCGGTCAACAAGCTGGAGGGAAGGGATGCCATTCAGAGGGACCTTGATAGACTTGAGAGGTAGGCCTGTGTGAACTTCATGAACTTCAGCAAGGCCAAGTGTAAGGTCCTGCACATGGGTTGGGGCAATCTGAAGCACAAATACAGGCTGGGTGATGACTGGATTGAGAGAAAACCTGAGGAGAAGGACTTGTGGGTATTGGTTGATGAGAAACTCAATGTGACCTGGCAATGTGCAGTTGCAGTCCGGAAAGCCAGCTGTATCCTGGGCTTCATCAGAAGAAGTGTAACCATCAGGTTGAAGGAGGTGATTCTCCTCCTCTACTCTGCTCTCGTGAAACCCCACCTGGAGTACTGCATTCAGCTCTGGGGCCCCCAACATAAGAAAGACATGGACCCATTGGAGCAAGCCCAGAGAAGGGCCACGAAGATGATCAGAGGGCTGGAGCATCTCTCCTATGAAGACAGGCTGAGAGACTTGGGGTTGTTCAGCCTGGAGAACAGAAGGCTCTGGGAAGACCTTATAGCAGCCTTCCAGTACCTAAAGGGAGCCTACAAGAAAGCTGGAGATGCACTTTTTACAAAGGCATGTAGTGATAGGGCAAGGCATAATGGCTTTAAACTGAAAGAGGGTAGATTTAGATTAGATGCAAGGAAGAAGTTCTTCACTGGGAGGGTGGTGAGGCACTGGGACAGGTTGCCCAGAGAGGTTGTGGATGCCCCATCCCTGGAACTGTTCCAGGCCAGGTTGGATGGGGCTTTGAGCAACCTAATCTAGTGGAAGGTGTCCCTGCCCATGGCAGGGGGATTGGAACTAGGTGGTGTTTAACGTCCCTTCTAACCCAAACCATTCTGTGATTCTACGGTTCTATGAGATAATCAACAGTATGTGCAGTTAAATCACAACAACCTGGTCTGACTCTTAAAAGTGAATCATACGATGCTTTCAGCCAAGAGATCTCCGTTTATAGAACTTCTGTAAAATAGGTTTGTGGGAAAAGAGGATGAGAGAAAATTTTCATTGTCTCACTGATCCACAAATATCCACAGATACATTACCTTGATTTTATGCTGAAATTCACACTTTCTACATGCTTCTACTAATAAGTTGGGTTTTTAAAATTTATTTGTTTATAGTCTTTCCATTAAACTTTGGTTTGTAAACTACCCCTACTTAGACCTTTTTGTCCTTTTTGTTTGTGTCCTTTTTGGTCTCATACTGTCTCTTAATTAGGCAAAACGTTCTTTATACATGTGGTGGGTTGACCCTGGCTGGACACCAGGTGCCCACCAAAGCCACTCTATCACTCCCTTCATCAGCTGCACAGGGGAGAGAAATTATAATGAAAAACTCATGGGTTGAGATAAGGACAGGGAGATCACTCAGCAATTACCACCATGGGCAAAACAGACTCGACTTGGGGAAAACTAATTTAATTTATTACCAATCAAATCAGAGTAGGATAATGAGAACTACAACTAACCTTCCCCCTACCCCTCCTTTCTTAATGGGCTCAGCTTCATTCCTGATTTTCTCTACTTCATCCCCCCAAGCAGTGCACGGGGATGGGATATGGGGGTAGTGGTCAGTTCAACATGTGTTGTCTCTGCCCTTCCTTCCTCCTCAGGGGGAGGACTCCTCACACGCTTCCCCTGCTCCAGTGTGGGGTACCTCCTGCAGGAGACAGTCCTCTATAAACTTCTCCAACGTGGGTCTTTCCCATGGGCTGCAGTTCCTCACAAGCTGCTCCAGCGTGGGTCCTTTCCACGGGCTGCAGTCCTTCAGGCACAGACTGCTCCAGCGTGGGTCCCCCGCGGGGTCACAAGTCCTGCCAGAAAACCTGCTCCAGCGCGGGCTCCTCTCTCTATGGGTCCACAGGTCCTGCCAGGAACCTGCTCCAGCGCAGGCTTCCCATGGGGTCACAACCTCCTTCATGCATCCACCTGCTCCAGCGCGGGGTCCTCCACGGGCTGCAGGTGGATATCTGCTCCACCGTGGACCTCCATGGGCTGCAGGGGGACAGCCTGCCTCACCATGGTCTTCACCATGGGCTGCAGGGGAATCTCTGCTCCAGTGCCTGGAGCACCTCCTCCCCCTCCTTCACCACTGACCTTGGGGTCTGCAGAGTTGTCTCTCTCACATATTCACACTCCTCTCTCCGGCTGCAGTTGCTGTTGTGCAGCAGGTGTTTCCCCTTCTTGAATACATTATCCCAGAGGCACTACCACCGCCGCTGATGGGCTCAGCCTTGGCCAGCAGCAGGTCCATCTTGGAGGCAGGTGGCATCGGCTCTTTTGGACATGGGGGAAGCTTCTAGCAGCTTCTCACAGAAGCCACCCCTGTAGCCCTCTGACTATGAAAACCTTTGCCATGCAAACCCAATACAGTACACAATTTTATAGTGAGGAATTTTAGGGACAGTATTGAATATGTTCCAGAACTTAATTTTGCTTGGATAGGGCTCTATGTATCACTGCCCTATAACTAAGGTATACCATTATTTATGTCAGCTACATTGGTCAAAGTGATTGCATACACTAAAAGAAAAGAAAGCTTCATTAACATACTAAACCTGCTACTTTATGACACTGATATCCCCCGAAAGAACTTGCCAGCCTATGTGGATACACATCTATGTGTGTGTGTATGAGTCTATGGACATAACAAGATACTCATTGTTTATTAGTCCTTTCACCATTCTTTTTCTTAATGCTGTTGTATTTTTCAGCAAGTATGATATTGCATTTTGCCCTGTAATCCACAGGTTAAGATAACTATAGTTAACAGGAAAATCTTCAATGTGACACTCATTATTTCTGGGGTTAACGATATTTTCTGTGTAAAATATGAATAGTATGACGTGTTTGTCATGGTTCATGTTGCTCAGTGCAGGTGTTCCTGCAGCGCATCTTCTGGGAATATGTGTTTGCATACAGGTGCCTTCCCCTTCCTCCTTCCTTTCCCCTTCCCCTTCCCCTTCCCCTTCCCCTTCCCCTTCCCCTTCCCCTTCCCCTTCCCCTTCCCCTTCCCCTTCCCCTTCCCCTTCCCCTTCCCCTTCCCCTTCCCCTTCCCCTTCCCCTTCCCCTTCCCTCTTTTCACAGCAAGCTCCTCTACAAAGAAAAGAAGTGCCTGAGACTAAAAATGATGATCAGTCTGTATTTTGGTTGGATAATTGCAGTTTTACCTACGCAAATATTGAAAAATATTGAAAACATGAACCACAAGAAGTTGTAAGAACACCCTAAAATCCTTAAGTTTTCTAAAAAACTATATATTTGAGGGAGTTTGTGCTTTTTGTAATTGTTACTGAATCTCTGATATCCCTACAAGTAAGGGTATCTTACTAGTTACCACTATCCCTAGTAAAGGTCTGATTCTTAAATGCCCTGTTTATGTTCAGGTGTTCTGGCAGCATTGTATTTTATCTAAAATAGTTTTCCACTCTACAATTTACCAGTTCTTCTTCTTCAGTTTTGTTAGTTCCTCTGTCTTTCATACCACACTCAGGCGCTCATCCTAGCTGAAACTGAGGCAAACTGTCAGTTTAGCTTTTGAATCTTGTCTATATTACCCTTAATTTTAACCTCTTCTTACCTGAAGGTTCTATGCCTTCTCTATAAACAATCCTTTTCTGTTTTAATCTCCTTCTTAGACTGTATCAACTTGACTTTTAGCTATTCTCTGTGCTTTCTGATGACTAAAATATAGTGTTTCTTTGTTGAACAGTCCTTTATGTCAATTGTTATAGTCATTCTACTTGCATTTGATATCTTTTTTGAAGTGATTATTTAGCTAATTAGGTCTGAAAACCCTCCACAGAAGTTTTTCCCCTTGGCTGGGGTATAAATTTTAGATTGTTTTTGTACTTTTGTCAGTGCAGCTGTCTTTACCAACCAGTACTCTTAATTTCTCATAATCTATCCTTTTGAAATCGAGAACCTTAGGGCACAGTCATACATTCATTTTTGAAATAGATGTAACAATTTAAGATGTCATTACCCTATGGCTATTCATTAATACCCTTCAGTTTGAAATTGTTGGAGCCTCAGCTATGGGGACTGATAACTGATGACACCAGCATTTCTAGTCCATTTCAGAGAAAAGTGGAACAGGTTTGCTTAAACTACCCTTTGTACTGAAATGCACTTCTACAATGAATTATTGTCTCTCAGCTGAAGGGATGGTTACAACTTGCTGGAGAGTAGGAATAGCACATAGACGTCAACATCATGGAACTGGAGGAACTTTGGGAAGCCACCTCCTCCAGCCTCCCTCTGCAGGCAGAATGGTAGCCTACCCAAGATCAAGTCAGTCACAACTGTATCTTGCCAAGGCTGGAACACGTTCAAAGAAGGAGATTTTACACCAGCATGTGGCTGCCTGTTTAGTTTCAGACACACTTATGTTTATCATCACATGTCAATGAAACTATATGAGTTTGAGAAACTATAATTACAATGGTAATCCATGGCACATCTTTGTGATCTTGTCTTCTGTAGCTGCTTACTCGCTTTAAAAACAAAGTCATCTCTCTGTATAGTATCTCTGGTTTATGTTAGATGGAAGCGACCACCTGCAATGTCAGCATTTGGTAGGCAATTGTCAGAGTTTTCTTCAGCATGGAAATTTTCCTAATCTTCACTTCTTTTTCAGAGTGATTTTGACAGAATAGCTGGAGGTTTTTTTCTCATAGCTTTTCCCTGAAGGTCAGGGTTGAAGGAAAATGTTGTCACACCAGTTCAACACACACAGGACTTTCCTGGGAAGGCATTTTAGCTTCAGAAACACTTAAAATAGGAATTACAAACTGAAACTGATTATCATTAAACATTAGAATCCAGAGAAGAATCAGCTTTGGAGAAGTAAGAAATCCACTATTCTACGCACTATCCTGAAAAATTAAAGACAGAAACATGTATCTGCTTTAGCCACATACATTTTGCTACGTACATTTTTTTCCAAAGCTGAAAGGCAGGATTATAACTGAAGGGCACATAACAGAATGTCATGAAATACTGTTCTTCACAACAATAAGGAAAGGGATGAGCAGGCAGGGAAATTTGGAGCTGTTACCAAGGATGAAAAGAATGTAATGAAAATGAACTGCATTGTAATTTGTTGATTTGGACAGATTATGTACCTATTTGTGCTGTAGAATGGATTCAAATTTTTAAAAAGTCTCTATGTAAGCATTCTCATGCTTCCGTAACGTTTAAATACAGGCATTTTTGCTGTGCTAATTATAGAAACACACACTGAAGTGCTCAGAGAACTACAGTTTCTTCCATTAAAGTTGATAGAAGCAGACTATTTTGCAATGGACAAAAATATTTGCTATTCTCTCTGTTCTTTTATTGGCTTGCATCAGTTTCCTGTCCTCTTATGGGAAAGTAGAAACAATAGCCCCATGTTCCATGTAACCAACTGAAATGCTTGGAACAGATGGAGGCACAATTATGTGAACAATTCAACAGCCAAAATTTGTTTGTATAATCTGTTCAGGATATGCCCATGGATGGTTAATATCTATTTATAATTACTCATTAATATTTCCCAACTTATGTATATATAATTGGCGTGGATTCATGAATGGTTTATGAACAAAGAAGTGAATTGTACTTGTCAGATGAATTATCTACAGTAGATATTTGACCTACTCATTAAAGGTCTCATATTCTGAGTTTAAATGTTATTTGGGTCCACTTTTGTGTTGGAGTTTTTAACAAATACATATTCAAAAAAGTGATTTATTAATGTTTTTTCTTCAAGTCGTATTGATTCATATTATGCTACATATGTCAAAATATTCTTCAAAGCAATAAGCTAATTGGAATGACATTTACTCCATGGAAATTCTAAATAAACCAGTCAGAGAATGGTTTTTCTGTTATAGAATCTTTTAATTCAAATGATGAGAATTTAAAAAATACTGCAGCATGAAAACAGTTAAAAGTATCACTAGATGTCCATCAGATTCTCTGAACAGGTCATTGCCAAGCTAGTGAATTTCTTGGTTGGTTGGTTACACATCCTCATTTTCATTTCAAGATGCCACAGAAAGCATTCACTGCCAGGCAGCAATTAGTACTTAATCAGGTCTTATGGCTGAAATATTTGTCAGCAGCAATGCAGAGGAATCATTTGCTTCATTTCTGAAGTTCAGCACTGTCCTCTATGTAAAGCAAGGCTCATTAGCATTCAGGACCATTTCATGGACAGCCTTTCCAGTGCTTTATCTCAGATGGCTCTTTTTATCACTAGGAATGATTAGTGTCCTTACAAAGAGGCTCTTCAGAAATTTTTCTCAAGAATAAACTCCCTGTTACTGTTTATGGAACATTTGTTTCTAGTTTGTTTAGCTGTAGATAGGATTTTTAGATTAAAAAAATATCACAATATTCTTCTTTCTTTTTTTGGTAACTCATTTTAACTTTGAGATGGAACTGTGCCTCTGGGATCCAAAACAGCTCCCCGTGCAACTCAGAAATGCACACAGACTGATTGAATATTACAAACCAGTCCATTTCCTCTTTTTATCAGGAAAAAAAAAAGATTGATGTTTTCTCCATTTCTGTGGAACAGGGAAAGGAAGCTAAGTGTAGAATAGAAGCAACACGAAAGAACGTGCCCCACACCCCTCTTTCCATGAGACACACAAAGCAGTTTCAGAGAGAAGGAAGAAAATCAAGCAAACAGTTGTGTTGTAGAAACTCAGATGGTGCCTGTGCTTGTTTCCTCTGTTATAGATGTTAAAAGCAATAGCTGAGTAAAACAACTGAAAGGCACAGCTGCTTTATTCCACATCCTTACTGATTCTGACTATTTTACAGAGCTCCAGCAGCTGGTCTGTGCTTACAAAGACCATTTTATTAGATATTTCTAATTTCTACTGGCAGTGTATCAGTGGATTTTGAATGCCCACAAGTAAGTATTCAGAGAGGAAAAAGAGGTGAACACAATCCTTTCTTTACTTATCTGTGAGACTAAACCATATTGTTATATTTTATATTTACGTTACTCTTTACAAGAATTCTACATCCTCACAATTCAATTAATAAATGACAATACTTTAAAAAGTGTGAATAGATCAAAATGTAGAGTAAGTTTATTATTTTTATGAGATGTCAAAAATACTTATTAAAAACCTCTTTGATTTCTTTCTTCGACTGTTGGAATTCAGGGTGCACCATAAAGATCAGCAAGCATAGCTTGTTCATGGAAAGGGTTTGCCTAATTTTGAAGTAGTCTAGATAAATATGTGCTTTGGAAACAACCATGTCAATGGGTCAGCTCTGGTTAGAGTTTTCTGGCTTACTATCCTCAGTAACAGTCCTTGGAGAAGAGGAGTGGTAATCTTTTAAACTATCAGAAATTTTCAAATGTTCACAGTCCATGCCTGAGGTCTTACTAAAGTAAATGTCCCACATCTGAGAAACCTACTCTTCTGGAAAGAGTGGTTGTAGCTGTGTTATTGTATGTGAAACCCTTGGCTTCGTGGACTGCACTAGAGAGAGCAAAAAGCCTTGTAAACAATATGGGGGAGTGTGGGTTAGGTGATGGTGAGACCCTCAGCTGTGAGGACTCAAAATTCTGCTATTGGGCATTTGTAACTGTAGGACTTGCATACCTGTCTTGAGTAAATTTTGCTTCTGACATTAATTAGGAGACTACTTCAGGAGATGTGATACTGTAATCAGAAAATGTAAGACTTGGAAAGGCAGGAAACTGTAGGCAAGTCCAAATCTTTGAAGGAAGCTCCATTTATGTTTGAATTGTCACCTGAGTCCCCAGTAAGAGTTAAGTTTCACTGTAGAAAATCTAAGGATTTTGCTTTGTCAGCATAAAACTGTCTCATGAGGATTGGACTTGGTCCATCTTTGGGCAGCACTGTGTGGAGCATGTGGGGGCAGAAGGAGTGTTTGTATCCAGAGGTTCTAATGACTGTATTGTTCAGTTTAATGCTGCCCTGCTCTTTTGTACCCAGTGATGATTTACTCGTTCTTTCTCAGAGTCATCTGCACCAGTTTCAGAATTATTTAGTCGTGGATGCTGAAGGAAATAAGGAGCAGGATAACAGAAAAGCCAAACACTTCAGTAGTCAATGTTAAAATTTTGGAAAAAATGCATGGGAGAAAGTGTTTTTCCATTTGGGGGTAGATTATTAGAGGTTTGGGCTTTTTGGGGGGGGTTAACGTAGAGTGAAAACTTAATGTTTTTTAATCACTCTTTTAAGCAGAAAATTGAATCATGGAAAAGTGGCAAATTTACCACACAGAAACATAAGAGTAAAAAAAGAATTCTTAGATCACTGAAGCCACTCCCCTGCTACCATATGCAACAGTATAATGTATTTGTCAAACTTTATTTCTTCTCTACTGTAGTTTTGGTAAATCCTTCTGGAGTGTATGCATCAACGTGTGATCAGTAGCTGTTTATTTTTTAGCTTAGGATGGAACAGCTGAGCCAAAATATGCAAAAAGATACAATTGGTTTGATTTTTCCTCATATTTCCACTGTCATTAGCAGCTGAACAATGCTTTCTGTGGTGTAAAATATGAGTCAAAAAGACCTTTCAGTGAATTATAAATATTCCTTTAAAAATAAATTTACTTTTTAAAATTAGAAGGTGAGTTTTTTAATACATTCCAGAAAGCACTTTTTGCCTTTTCTTCTTGCAAAATTTATCATGGTTGCGTGCAAAACTGACTAGTAATAAATGATTACTGAACATAAAGTCTCTGAATTCCCATTTGTGTAGCATCATTCTAAGGGCAAAGACATACATCTTATATTACCGAATTCATTATTCTTGTGAAGGCTCAGAACATGGACATTAGAGGCAATATTAAAAGACTTACATTTTCATCACAGTAGATTTTAGGAAGGAATTGCTTGAATACTGAATCCATACTGGTGAGTTCATACTTTCCATATTTGCATTACAAAGGAAAGTGAATAATCACGGAGACCCTGTTAATCAAGGTGTCATGCAAATGAAAAGGGGAAGGTTTTTTCCTTCAAGATCAATGGCTGTAATGCTTTAAGGTTAAGTGCTACCAATTCAGAGCAGAGTGGAAGAGTTAATTCATTTATCTTGCATTATGTACTCCTATTTATACATTCCACCTTAATGTTTACATTACCTGAGAGCAGGTCTTTGCTAACTAGAGTTCAACTTACAGTCATACATAATCTATTAGTTTCTTTTCTGGCGAATTGCTTCTCAGCCAGTTTGCTCCTCTCTAAGGGACTACCACAAACTTCTAATGAATTAAATCTTAGTTTTATGTTGTTTCTCTAAGCTGTCAACATCTTTTGGAATTGCAATTCTAATCTTTCAGCCTTGCTTATTTTCCTTTTGAATACAGAGTGTACGTATATTTACACAGAATATATTACATGTAAATATATTTACATTCTATGTCAATATGTTTTCATATGTAATAAGACATCCTTTTGTCTTGTATTCATCTGTGAGATAGGAAGTAGGTGGAGGCCCAAATCAAGTCTCCACAGAATCACATTAAATAAGTCTATCCATTGTTTCAGTGAAACATTAATGACTTTTCACTGAATGTGGAAGTACTGAATTTGTGCTCGTGTTAAAAGGTTTTCATTATGTTCCTGTTGCTTTAATTTGTTTATGAGAATGTCACAGGAAATAACTTCCTGTGTAAGAAAACTACCTTCATTTGGCTTTCTTTTTTTTTAAACTAAATCTACTTCTGCTGTAACTCATCTCAATGTTGCTTGTTTCATTTGCCTACTAATAGCTTATTTACTCTCCAATGTTTCCAGGTATTCCAATTAAGTTAATTATCTAAGTTCTGTCTCCTTTTAAAGGAAGACAGCATATTTGCCTTTTCCTAGTCTTCTCATTCATTCCCCAGGAGATCTCAGAGTGACTCTCTGGTGATTGTATCAGTTTAATAGACCATTTTTAGTATTCTAAGGTGAAACTTCTTGAAGTTATTTCAAAGTATCTGAATGTTTTAAATATGCTCTTATCTGGTCCTTTCTTCCTACTAGTTTAGGTCTTTTCCTTTTTGTTTTACCTACAGTGATTAATGGGAATAATGGGACTAACAATAAATATGCATTTTTAATTACTTGTGAGTTCTATTATTTTGGAATATGAGGTTAGTAGAACCATGTCCTGCCAAAGCCGAATACTTAATGAAAATGGCACACATTAGTAGTAACAATTACTGCTAGTGATAGTACTCTCTGACAGATTTTTTTCTACTTCTCCTTAGAAAGAAAAGAAAGGACAAGAGCACTTGGGCAGTACAGAAATGTGAGAGGCACTAATTGAGACCAATTCATCTCTGAATGCTCTGCTGTTGGCATGATTTACCATAGTTATGCTTAGTTGCATTCTTTTGTTCTTTTCTGTAATGAATTTTAAAGGGACCTGATTAAGCCAAAGGGGAAGCAGGAAAAAAACCTTTCAAACCAGAAAAGTGCAAAACACATGAAAAAAAAGAATCTAAATGGATGATAAATCAATTTCAAGTCCTCTGTGAGGAGTTGCTTCCTAAGAAAATACTCTAAGCATCTCTTCAACTGCCTTCTGGAAACTGTCGTCTTTTTGTTCATAGAAGTAGATCACAAAGGTAGAGACAAGCGGGCCTTGCTGAATGGCAGAAGAAGAAAGCAGGGATTCTATATATCATCACAGGACTTTGCCCCAGCAGCACAGAAAGGAATACTAGAGATTTATTTTAAAAAATTTGGTAGAAGTGTAAATACGTAATATAAAAGTAGTTAATAACTTTCAGAGATGATTTCTCTTCTGTTTCTTATCAACTAAGTCTTTGTTTGACAAAGGCTTCATATGCAAAAAAGCTGAATGAGTTATCTTAGCACAGGCTGGTAAAATAGGCTTCAGAAACCACAACTTAATTTCTGAATTGCATTACTCTAAAGTGTAGTACAAACAATAACAGCACTTGGACTTGTTCCAGATTTGTAATATCAGTCTTCTAAGGACTTTTACATATTTTGTGCTTGATGAAGATACAAGTTCTTTCCATCCTGCAGACTGAGGAGAAAAAAAATTAAGGAAAACCTCTCTTTACTCATTGTAAGAATACAATCTAGCCCTTTCTTCATAAAATAGAATACTTTGGATTTGCTGAGTGTTACTTCTCAGACAGCTCATCATAGAACTCCTCTGAGAAATGCAATGAATAATATGGCTAACAAGGGGCAAACACTCTCTGTCTTTTTACCTTCTCCCACTGAACAGAAGTGTGAGTGCAGGGCTACTATGCATTTAGATCCACCTTTTATTTAGAATGCAGCATGATGAGATTTTTGATTGCCCTTACTTTCCAAAGAAAATTAATTTGTAGTCTAGAAACCTCCTTTTCCCCATCTGCCATTCCTTCTTGCACCAGCCCATGGAGTTCAGTTTCCTTCAGGTTCCTCAAAGTACAAACAGCATTATCTGAGGACTTGCTCATTCCAAAAATTTGTAGTAAGGCAGATAGGTAAATATAAATGAAAGGACAACAACCTCATTCCACAACAGATCGTATTGGAATAGAAAATTTGACAATCCACAAAGTGAAACTTTTCATACAATATTTGCTTTCCTCTAAAATTTTTACTTTTCTGTTAAAAAACTTTTCATTTATTTGGTGACATGCATTTTGACAAAAGTGAAATTTTCCTCTGGTTTTTGAATGTAATTTGTAACATTTTATGGGACAAGCCTAACCATTCCTACCCCACCTCAAATGTATATACCTATGTACTATATTGCACTTTCTTAAATATTAACCATGTTTTTCTCACTGGGATCTCAGAGCTTTTCCATCAGTTGTGTGCTGTGTAATAATTGTAAGTCTTGAAAGTTAGAAGTTTGCTTTTTCAGATTATGATTTGCCAGTATGGATAGATATGAAGATTAAATGCAGTATTACATCTGAGGACTTCAGACTTTTTGCAGACCTGTAACAAAGTCTCAGTTACACCTTTTGCATGCATACAGGTAATTGAAGTCATCTCACAATGACATCACAGTGTCACAGGAGTACTGATGCATATGAACTGAAGGTCAAATGGAGATGGAAAGAACAGATTGTAATAAACAATCTGAAAACAAGAAGAATGTTTTAAATCATTCTTCTTTGCTATAGGAATGCTCACATATGATAAATTATACAAAGTAATTAGTCTGAAAGTGGTTCAAAATAACTACTTGTCATGGTCTTATATTCCTAAATTGTAGAATTCATTGATGAAGTATGCTGCATATTTTCTTTTGAGTCTTAATTCTGACTGTTAGATCATCTTTATCAGTCACTTATCAGAATGGTTTTAATCCATAGAATGAGACACTGAAGACAGTAAGATAGGGTAGCTCACGATAAAGATATGAGATCACAACCCCAAATCTCCTAGGAAATGATTTCTCACTTTTGTCATGAAAGGCTCAAGAAGAAATAAAATGTAAGCGCAAACTATATTTCTAATGCTGAAATGGTTTATCAAGTTGTACTTCTAACTTGCCCTCAAGGACATCGAAGTCAGATATGGTGATCTCTGTGTTAGTGAAGGTTTGGTTTAGCAGTGTCACAGCTCATCTGAGCAAAGAATAAGCTGGAAGGAGTTGCAGAATACTACAGTATGGATCTTATTGTCAGAAACTTATTATTTCTATTTTTGAAACCTATCTGTCTGTCTCAGTTTTTTACTTCTGTCATCTCTAGGCAATCCCAAAGTGTTCATCCAAAGCTGTGCATTTGTTTCTGGTATAGCACCAAAACGCATAAAATTCCTGGTAAAAGACTGACCTATTATTCTGTTCTCTTGATAGGCCACCTGCATTAATTTAGAGCTTGCGTGGCAGTAGTTTCTGCACCACATTCAGTGCTGAAATTCAAGACAACAGAGTTTGATCAAATAATTGTTTAAGCCTTTTATGTATTCAGTATTTGCTTCTATCTTGGGACTATGGATAGTTTAAGAGCATTTAGAACTTGCAGCTGTGAAAGTCAATGAACTAGAAAGTTTAACATGGCATGAGACTTTAGTCCTAAAAGTACTGATCAGGTAGTTTTGTGTGTGTGTGTTTTTCTGTCTGTCTTCTCTCTGCGGATGTTTCCTCCCCTGGATTTTCAAGGATTCCTAGTTTTGATTAAGTATCTAGGTAGTAGACTAAAAGTAAATAAGGAAGCAAATAAATAAATAAATATAAAATAAAATAAAAATCTTATTTTAAGGCAGTGGTGATTAGGTTTCTCAGTGACAAAAATTAGGAATTTCATTAGATTTCAATAATCATAAAATCCGATGTCTAGGATACATGTTAGGACCGTGTAACCATCCTATCTGTTAGGATATAAAAGTGCCCTTTGAAGTGAGACAGGAAGTTATTTTAAGAGAGCAAACTTAACTTGCCTAGGGACAGTCACAGGAGCATCCTTCCATCAGGTATCATAAAGCTAGAGCTTAGTAAACTACATAATAATAATGAGAATATTTGTCTGAAAGCTGATCCTGAAGTAAACTTAAAACAGATATCAAGGAAACTTAGAATACTAGCTGTTGGCTTTCTCAGTAGTGAAAATTGGCAGTGACCTTTGGAGAACATCACTGAAGCTAGTGGAAGCCTGTGGTTGGAATTAGGGTTTAATAAAGTGGAAGCTGTGAACTGACAGCAACAGTGCATTGGAAAACAGATTACAGAAGGAAATTCTTCATTAGAAAGTGATGAATAATGTCCCAGATGGTGTTGCTGAGGCTTATTGAAACCAAAGGTTATGGTTTACCTTTAGTGACTAGAAGTTTTTTACACTAAAAATAAACTTTTAAGAAGTGGAGCCCAGGAGTTAGAACACTGGTGTGCCATTTGATTGTCATTTTGTCTAGGAATATGGTAAAGATTATGACTTAGATAAAATGAAGCTATGGAAACACAGTGAAAGCATACTGGTAGACAACTCCAAGCTACATTTAAGACCATGATTGTTGGGTTTTCCAAAGATAAAATGAGGAACAGAATTCTTTAGGGTGTTACTGAGTTCAGCCTAAAGCAAGAATTAAGATTAGGGCTTTATAAACTAGGATCTACAAAAGGTCAAGAACAACAAATTTCAGACAAGACCAAAAATGAGTTCAGAATAGTGGGGATTCAGTATTTCAGTGAAAATTTAGCAGTGCCACTAAACTCATTTAAGGTTGAATAAACTAGAAGTTGTGGCTGTGCAATAAGAAGGTCATAGAAAAACAGATAACAAAAAAATATTGAGACATCTGGCATTGGGCATCTTGGTAATAAAGTGATAAAATTCCTTGGACTGACAGTGAATGCTCAGTGGTGAAGCAAAACCACCGAAAAGAAGAAAGTATCTAAATGTGTCTAGAGTCTTGTGGAAATTTAGAGTTAGGGTTCAGTTAGGGTTTAAGTTTATTAAATTAGAAAATTAAGGCATGAGAGTAAGAAGGACTTAGAAAAGATTACCCTAGAGAAAATAGGATTTTAATCATTAGGGTTCTCAGTGACAAAAAGAAGGAAAATGGTATAGGCACTTCTGAGCCTGAGGGAAGCGCGGATTTAGTGAGAGACTGCAAGTCTGCAACTAAGACAAGAGTTTAGACTATCAATGCCATAAGAAAGAGTGGGATTCCTAGAGCAACAAAAACATACCCACAGAAGGCTGACCCTAGAAAAAAGTTAAGACAGGTTTAGGAGTAGCATTGTAAGGGTATCCCAGAATTGTGGAAAGTTGTCATGAGGTTTCTAAGGAATAAAATGAGAAATGACAATCTGAGGAACACTGTGTGCTGAACCAAGGGTAAAGTATGAACCAAGGGTAAAGGCTAGGCAAGATGTGGATTATTGCATGCAAAATGATTGAGGTAAGGGAGAGCTTGCAGTTAAATGTAATATGATGTGAATGAGAAATTTGGGACACTTGTGAATATGCTGAAGGAAAACTTCAGAATAAGCCATTTCGTTTTTTAGTGAGAAACTGATGAAAGGTTCAAAATAGATCACCACTAAGGTAGACAGAAAAATATTCTTAAGACAGTGCCCAGAACATTTTTAGGGGAAGCAATTATTTATGTCGTATACTTCTTAACTCAGATTCTAGATGGCACACTTTGGGGTGATGTCCTGGATATGTCACTCATGAATGATGGAACTGGTAGTGGAAATTATGATCAGTGGCAGCTTTGTGAACATGAAACAATGGATTTCAAGATCCTAACAAGAGTGAGGAAGGCAAGTAGAAGAGTAGATATCCCTGGACTCCAGGAGAACAAGTTTTAGCTCTTCAGGAAACTGTGGTACAGCTCCGAAGGGCAAAGGATCTCAATTCTTTAGGACAGCATCCTCCAAGTTCAAGATAGGCCCATGCTAACGTTCAGGACAATACCTGAACATATCAGGAGACTGGTGTGGCTAAACAGGGAACTTATGACTGAGCTGCAATGCAAAAAGATCTATACAGAAGGTAGAAGTGAGGACAGACTATAATTCAAGTTTATAGAAATATTTCCTGGCCATACAGAGATATTCTTATGAAAGCAAAACCTCAGCTATAGCTGAAACTGTCAAGGGACATGAAATGCAGCATGAAGAGCTTCTACCCCTGAACTAACAGTAAAAGAACAAAGGAAAATGTGCTCTTGCTGCTGACTGGAGCAGATGATTTACTGACAGGAGAGGCATATAATACTTTCTTTGCCTCATGCCTCACTAGCAAGGCCACTCTGAAGGTCTTGCACCTAGAAAGAAGGTTCAAGAAATCAAGGAGCTACCAGCAGTGGAGGAGAATTGAGTCAGGGATCTCTTGATATACCTTGCCCCATACACGTCTAGATCCAATGGGATGCATCTGCGGATGCTAAAAGAACTGGCTGATGTCATTGTGAGGCTGCTCTTGACCATCTTTGAAAAGCTGACAAAATCCATTATGACTGGAGAAAGGGAAATGTAGCAACCATATTCAAAATTTGCAAGAAGGACAATCCAGGGAACTACAGGCTGGACAGTCTCACTCTTGTGCCTGGGAAAATGGTAGAACAAGAAACCATTTCTGGATGCATGAAAGAAAACTGGGTGACTGGAAATAGCCAGCATGAATTTACCAGGAATAAGTCATGTAAGTGGATGAGAGGGGAGCAGTTTTCTACTTTGCAGGATGTCTACCTTGACTTCAGCAAGTGTTTTGACCCAGTCTCCTGTAGGATTCCTGTAATCAAGATGGCATGTTAAAATCTACGTGGTTGGCCTACCATCTAGGTGAAAAACTGGCTAAATGATCAGGATTGAAGTATAGTGCTTAATACGTCATACTCTACATGAGGCTGGTTAAAAGCAGAGCTCTTCAGGTGTCTATTCTGGAACCTGTTCCGTTTAGCATGTTTATCAGTGGCGTAGATGGCAAGATAAAATACACCTTCGCCAAGTTTTGAACAACAGAGGGATGGGGGTACAGTCAATACTGTCAAGAGCAGAGCTACACAGGCAGGAGGACTAGACTGACAGGAGTCTCCTGAAATTCAGCATGGACAAATAGAGAGTCCTGCATCACATCTGCAATAGCACACACTGTCTGCTCTGGCAGCAGGTCTGCAGAGAAGGTCCTGCGGGTCCTAGAATCATTTTCATAGAATCATTTTCATTTCAGTCAGAAAAGACCTTTAAGACTGAGTCCAACCATAAACCTAACACTACCAAGTCCACTAAACCATATCTCTAAGTGCCACATCTACATGTCCTGATGAGGAAGTCAGCTAAACTGTGCCTGCAGTGAACCTTGGCAGTGATGAAGGCAAACAGCACCCTGGGCTACCTCAAGAGGAACATATTCAGCAGATCAAGGAAAGTGATTATTCCCCTTCAGTCGGCACTTTGGTTATATTACATCTGGAATATGATGTGCAATCAAGTGGAGGCTACCAAAACAGTGGGATTGGAACTTGTGTCCTGTGGGAAGATGCTGTGGGACTAGGGCTAGTTCATCTAGAAGTGATGGCTTCAGTGGCACCTGACAGCAACCCTGTCACTGATGGGAGGGGATCAAGGGATGCACCTAGGCTCTTCACAGTGATGCATGGCAGGAGGGCAAAAAGCTGTGGGCAGAAGCTGAAACACGAGAGGCTCAGGCTGGATATAAAGAAAAAACACTCATGATGAGGATAATTAAGCAGTGGAATGGGCAGCCCCAAGAGACTGGAATCTCTGTCCCTGCAGGTTTCCAGACCTGACTGGACAAAGCTCTGAGCAACCTGTCCTGAATGCACTGTTGACCCTGCTTTGGGTGGGAGGCTGGATAGAGACCTCTCATGGTCTACTCCAGCCTGTATGACCCAGTGGTTCTAGGTGTTTCATGAGGTGTCAGTGAGCACAGTCTGAGGCTTTTGTTACATTTCAGTAAATGAGAAACTACTGAGAAAGACAAATGCAGCATTTGAAAGTAGATTTCAAATTAGGTTTAAGATGGTAGTAATTAAATTCCTGTCTTGGCCTGTAATTCATATGATTGAACTTTGTGTGAGCCTACATTAAGGACTGGAAAACGAGAAGCTCTGGAGTGACGGTAAGTGTGTCATTGGTCATTAAGTTTCTCAGTAAAAAAATTAAGACTGTCACTGCTCTGACTATATAGATCTAGTCAAGCGTTTGCCTAGTGCTAGATTTTGGGGATGTGTATTCTACAGTGTGACAGTATCAGCACAATCAAAATGCATGCCACAAAATAATTTTCGAACAGGAACCATTTGGTTTCTCAGTGTGAAAGTCAGGAGTGATGTTCCACATAATACCAATGAACCTGATTTAATGTTTGGGTTATGGTTGGGATTTAGTAGATTCTCTAGAGTGTCTGTAAAAATGACAATTTAAACCAGAGCCCAAAAGGAAACATAGCACAATAGCCAACAGTATTTTCATGGTTGAAGCAAGAGAATTTGTTCCCTGTTACTACTGTGCATTGTGTAAAGTCACACTTCTCCTTTACTGTAGTAGAAGACATGACTGTCACTGAGAGTGTCAACCCAGTTCAGTTGTCTAAAGGTGTCTATCTTCACCTGCAATACTCTGTGTTCTGCTTCTTGGCCTCCAGCTCTCTCTCCAAAGGGGCAAAGATTTTCCCTCAAATCTGGGTTGTAGGTTGTATCTGCCAGTCAACAGTAGTTGTGATCATAGGGTTAGAGCTGTCTTTGCATTTAGGGCTCAATAAAACAGACCATGTGGATCAACAGTAAGAGTGCTATTGGCCTCGTTACTGAAGGTATTAAGAAAGTTAGCCATTAAGGCTCTAAAGGATACTGTGAGTTGGGCTTCTGTCAGATTTTGCTACACGTTGACTAATCTAGTGCTAAGGTTTCATAAGTTTGAAGATAATGGATTCTGAGTCCCACTAACAATCAAATCCCAAAGTGGGCTTAGAACAGCAGTGATTAATTTTCAAGTTTGGCTGTTATACAACGCAGGAATTTATTCAGGATAAGGATAGAGTCTGTGGTAGGGTTTAGATAAAACACTGAATTACAGTAAATTTGGAGCCTGCTGCCATAATAACTTGATAAATCATGATGGTTTATTTCCCTGTGGATATTTCTGGTCATGTGCTGGTAACATTGTTCAAAGGTGTAAGACAGAGAGAGGGTTGGAGTGAAAATTATTTACATCGGTAGAGGCTGAACAGAGAGGGAATCTCCTTTTGTTTTTCACTCCAGATTTGCCTGTATTTCCCTCCTTCTCTCACCATTCCTTTTCCTGCTGGCAGCTGAATCACACAAGGCTATAAGCAGAGGAGGAGAAAGACATATGCTTCTTTCATCAAGGTGGCAGTAAGGGACTGTCTGGAGAGAAATGGGATGCCTAAATTTGACTTAAAGATATGGAGGGTGTTCTACATTAGCTTTGAGCCTAGTCTGGGAATAGGATTGTGTTTGTTCCAATACTTATCAATAAGTAGGTTTATTACTGGATCTAACAAAGGCCATAGAGCTCAATCAAGTCTGGTATCACATAGGTACGATTAGTACAGAGGCAGAGACAAAAAGGAGTATATTGGATATAGTCATGGCAAAGATTTTTTAAA
The DNA here is from genome assembly GCF_026419915.1 of Harpia harpyja. NCBI lineage: Eukaryota > Metazoa > Chordata > Aves > Accipitriformes > Accipitridae > Harpia > Harpia harpyja. The sequence continues at coordinate 84,833,980 of NC_068969.1, read as the reverse complement.
TTTGCTGAGATGCAGCAAGGCTGAGATACCCAGCCATCCAATCCTAGAACTGTCAGGAAGCTTAGGACTCAGGTTAGCAGGGGACAATGAGCTAGCAATACTGCCAATCAAGAAAGGACAGGTGGATTCAGATTAGAGTTGAACTTGACCAGTCTTGTGCTGTCGAGGTTGGGGTTAAGATATGAGTTTAGTCTAACAGTAGTCAGTGAACTGGATTTATTGCCTCATCCAACTTCTCTTACTGAGTTATGGTTAGGGCTGTATTCATGATTGGTCTCCTGGATAAACTCAGGGGCTGCCTAGTGTCATTGAGTTTAAACTGATGGCAGAACTGGTACGAGTAAAATTTAGTGTGCTATGCTTACTAACAGGTCTGGCAGAGGGAGCAGGGCCTGTGCAAAGGTCAGAACTCAGAACTCGAGGAACAAAGGTAGGTTTATTGCTGTGTACTCAGGTGTCAGTCAAACTAGATAGGGTTCTTGCTTTTACATGCTATATGATTAAGATTTTTTGTGGGTCAGTAAATATTACTGGACTAGGCAGACCTGATGAGCTGGGTTTGGGAGATGGCAGGTTTACTGGCAAACACTAGGTTTCATTGTGGTGTGGCATGCCTAGGTTCAACTTCTCTGTTTTTATGTACTAAGCTCATGGGAGCAAGGGAGAAGATGTTGCTGTCATGTGCAGTGTATGCTGCTGCTGTAGCATTTTTTTCTTGTGAAAAGGTGTAGTGATGATGAGAAGGAAAGGAACAGGCCTTGTATCACTTCTCATAATCATAGGAAGACATGTGCATAGCGGTGGCCCAGGAATTAGTCACTGTATGCAAGACAGGAATGTCTATTGGTGTTTTCCTTGATGCTGATTCTGCTGATCACCTTCAGTGAGGAAAGTGCTAAAAAGCCTGATCATCCTTTTAGTGCAATATGCATAACAATTTTCTAGTCTCTGTCAGAGGAGAAGTTTTACTTACTGCTCTTAACGATGTGACAAGACATTCCCACCAGTGGCAAAGGTTTAGTTAGAGCACACTAAAAGCATGTCCATCAAGGAGCTAATAAAAAGCACCCAACTGCTCCAGCAGGAAGAACAAGCACAGGAGGAGGAAGCATGTTGCCCAAAATGCTTTTCAGGAATATTCTAAATGCACACTTAATAAAAACTCTCTCGAACTCCTAAATGCAAATCTTCAGTAAGAGAGCATCAGGTTGAGGCAATGCTACAACTTTTTCAACAGAAGTTGTGTATTCTTTAGCAGGAAAAGTTGGCATAGTGAAGGAGAGACACAGCAGAAACAAACCAGCATATTGTCTAAGTAGCACTGTGAATTATACTGTAAAAAAACTTCGTCTGCTCATACACTCTTCTATGCACTCTCCTAAGCCATACCCCTAGTACCACATTGCTACCCTTAGGTGTGAAAATCCACAGTGATGATGAACAGGCTATTCTTCCCCAAAACCTCTGGGTGGATGTTGCATTCCCTTGTGGTGTCCTGAAAGATGGGGGCTGCTTATCTGAGTAGCAAGGGTTCACTAGACATACTCCAGTACTGCTAGATGGGATTTTAATAAAATGTTTTGTTGTAGGGGGCAAAAGAAGCTCTGGTGTAAGAACTATTGAAGTGAAAGATACACCATATTTTCATTTGATAGATGCCAGTTAAAGATTTGTCCCGTAAATAAAGAAAAATAGTTCAGAAAAAGTTATTGAGAAAGAAAAAAATAATCTCTGTAAGACTTTATGGAAACTTATGCAAGATTAACTCCAAAAGGGTTAGTTATAATTAAGATAATCTGGTTTATAAACAAAATTAATATAGAACACCTTTTTTGAGGAGATACTACTTTCAGACTTATTCAAAGTGATTGGGAGGAAAACCAGCCATGAGATACTATTGCTCTAAAAAATACAACTATTTTTCAGAAGTAATTCAAAATTGCTGTCATGAAATCAGAAAAAGATGCAGGAAAACCAACTAGCCAAATAACAACAGGACCAGAAAAGATTAATATGAACACCTTGTAGGTGAAATAGATGTTTTGATGTCTTCCTTGTACTCAGCATAGTCCCCAAGATAGCAAACTGGTAAATACATACATTCTACTTGGTAGAAACCTAGCCAGATGGCTTTCTCTTACCGCTGCAGAGAATTAAACTCTGTAGTTACATATTTCCAATGCTCATAAGGAAAACAAAAAGACAAAAAACCCCTGTGGAAGCCTGATTATGATTAGTGGGGCCATGTGATAAATTATGCATGCATTTTTTAAGATTGCTTAAGACAAGGAGATAAGCAGAGAGATTATGGAACATCTCAGTAAACATAAAATCACAAATTCTCAGTAGAAACATTTAGATCAAAAAATGAAAACAAAATGAGAACAAAACAACCCCTTCAGACTCTAGGACTTTGCTTGGATCTTCAGTAGTATAGCACACTGGCAATAAGTCAAACTTTTCTGGAAATGATAAATTCACCATATGTTACAGATACTCTGTTTTTTCTTTCATAGTTTAAGCAAGGGCTTGCTGATTTCACTGATGCAGAAGAAAATAGGCTGTGCTAAGAGTAACATAATTTGTGTGATTTTACTAGTGGCAAAGCAAAAGCATTGTGCAGAAGCTTGAAGTTACGGCACCTTTTGTATTGCAGAGATATGCCTGAAAGGAAAAGAATAGCAGCTAGTATATTCATGCAATTTGCTCTTGCAGATTTGATGGACTCCAGAGGATGAGACCACATTGCTTTCTTTGGCTAAGTGAATGGGTAAGCAAAAGACATAATTTCTTAAGATCTGTACCAGAATAGTTAAAATAATTAAAAATAACTTCAAAGACTTCAATCTTCTTGGTGGAACAGTTGTTTTTAACAGTTTTGTCATAAAATAATTTTAAAGATAAGGTTCTAGTCAATTCTCCAGCTCAAGGGAGGTCAGTGAGATGTTTTCCATTCCTTGGGGATTTTCATCCAGTGAATCTAGAAGATATCTAATGATGGAGACTCTACAATCATCACTTGCAGTGTCTTCCAGTGCTGTGCTGTCTTTACTGTAAGACAACTTTCTCTGTCTCCCTAGAGTTATTCTTGATTTTAACTACCTGGATGAGAAAAATAGTAGCCCTTTTCTGTTCTTTTTTCACCCTGTTCTTTAAACCTTCATCATGGGTGAATATACATATTTATATATATATAATGTATATATGCATGCATATGTGTGTGTGTAAATATATAGGTATGAATTTATCTATCTATCTAGCCATAGGAAGTTTCATATCTTTCTTTTTTTAAAGCAGAGAACCAAGAACTGGTCATAGAAGTCTAACTGAGGCCTTACAACTGCTTAGGATTATTTGACATCTGTTGTGAGTTTATTATGCATGGCTTGTCCTTGGATGTTGTTAAGAAGGGAAGGGACCTCCTAAATATCATTTCAGTGCTATATGTAAAGTTACCACAAAATTTCTTCTACTTAGCAATAAACACTTGATGTTCTGTTGCAGTCCTTTATAATGGCCACAGCTATTTTGGCATAGTAGTACCTGAAGCATTGTGGTTTAAGAAAGAGTCGCTTAAAGAAAGAAACTTCAGCTAATGAAAAAACTCAGATGTGAAGTCTTGAGGAACAGAATTGTATTATGAGCATAGAAGGAACTTATCATGGGCAAGCTTCCACACTTTATTACTTGAAAATACCTACATTATTAAGGCATGTGTGCATCAATGCCAAATGTTCTTTGACCTGTGTTCACCAAAAGAGAGTTGTGATCTGTAGTTCATTTCACCAAGTGGCCTCTATCTCAGCACAAAAACTTTGTGTGTGGGGGGGTGCATCTGTGCATGTGCATTGTATGTAAGACAGTGTATATGCTCAGTTTAGGCACATTCAAATGTTACAGGAGTGGAAGTTCTTTTTTTGAGCTGGAAAAATTTAAGAGTTCAAGTTTTGCTTTGGGGAAGATGCAGAGCGAGACAAAGAAAAGGCAAATGTTATACACCATTTATTTTCATTAGAGTAAGATCAGGGAAAGTAGAAATAGATGAAAAGCTGCTTACAGAGATTGATGAAACATTATTCTAACAGTAAAAAATACCCTACATGCACTAAGCATGTAGTAAGCAACTGTGTTTTAGGAGGCAATGGAAATTGATTCTCATCAAAAAAGGAGGAAATTTTCCAGAATTTTTGGATTTCAGTTCAGTGAAAGTGATAGCTCAAACTGGCTGCTGTGGGCAAATGGCCAGTAAACATACAAAGGTGGCCTGTGTAATTACTTTCCCTGTAACTTACAAGGTCAGTGTTACACAGTTCACTGTGAGTCCATGACAACTGCGTTGTCTTCAGGGCATGCTGGATGGGTGGCATGGGAAGGACAGGCTTCCTCTGCACAGTCTCATGGAGGCCAGCGCATCCAGGATGTGTCAGACTAGCCTAATGTGAAGGTTACATGTGCCCACGCACTGCATGTTTATACAGATGGATGCAACACATCCAGGCTGATCACATCCACTGGACATGCTCTGCACAGCACTTTCACTCTTGTTTTCATCTGGGATTTCCTCAGTGGAAATTTCATACACCTTTGCAGGACAGGCTCATCTGTGAGAAAGAGAGGGAAAGAACATCCTCAAGAGGTGCTCCAGCACATTTTATGGAAGACAGAGTTAATTGCTGTGGGGGTTAGAGCAGCAGAGAAATGATGAGTTCACTAACAAGGCCCTGGCCTGAGTCCTGGCATCGCCATCCTGAGACAAGAATGAGGTGTTCTTAGAAACACATGCATAACAGTCTTGGGGAAGGCGAACAGCCTTTTTAGTTTAGGGACATAAAATTTAGAAATCTGAACATTTTTTGAACCCCAATTGTATTTTTAGGTTTCCTGATTTTCTATGTTGAATTGATATCCACTGCATTTTAACACTGCCTGATTCATGTTGAACTTTGAAATGATATCCTAGATGAAAACCTTCTAGAGGTAATTGTGTTTTTAGTTATCTAACCCTTCATTGATGGCTTTAATAAAAAAAAAATGTAACATGCTAGTATTTATATTCAAACCATGAAGCACATGTCTTTCTGATGCAAGACACAAGGTGATCATAGTCTCCATGTACGAAAAGTTTACATCATTCTTTCCTAGTGTGATCTTTAAGTTTCTAATGATAGCTTTCATAAAGTATTATATGTTTCATAAAGTATGAGATATTTCTGTGAGATTGTTAAGGCTTACACCTGTCAGAGACTGATGGAGTTAATGTCTCCAACATTGTGGTGGGGCAAGTTCTGCATAATGGCTTACTCTGCATAACAAGGAATGCTGCGTAGCAAGGCACCAAACTGCGGGTGAGATGTTGGTCAGGAACAGAATGCGGAGGCCATGCCATCAGGAGGGTGTGCAGTTCCCTGTTCTGACAGGCTGAGCGGGACAGCTCACCGTGTATGGCCAAGGGTCAAAGAACGGTCATACCTGCAGGGACGGAGAAATTACTCCCCAAACAACCCCCAAGCTCACTGACCCATCTCCCGAAGGTTCTGGAAAAACAAAATGTGCATGACACCTAATTAGCCTAATGAGTTCGAATGCCCACCTGAAGGAGGGGCAAGGAGTTAATAAAAAGACACAAACTGAAGCCCCATGTGCACCCTCCAGAACTGGACCCTTAAGCTGGCTGGACCAATGCTGGACCCAGGGCCGGTGAAAACTTTCTCTTTTCTCTCTCTGTCTCTCACTTTCTTTTTCCCCACAATTACTACACCTCATCCCTTTAGACATAAACCGCTGACCAAGTCTGGAACTAAGAGTGGATCCAGCCACCCCTATGCTCCTCTCTGAGAGGGAGTCTAGAAAGCAAGGGGGTCCACTCTGAACCTTGTGACTCAGTGGGAGGGTTCTCCTTATTTTCTTCCCTGAACTGATCCCCAAATAAGCAAGGCTCATAGTACATGTTTGGTGATGTATGGTTAGCACGTTACATAGTTACTGACGTAGTTTCATGCCAGTTCTTGTTGTGAGTGAATAAAAGTTGAGTTTTGTGAGTTAAAGGATCCCTGGTGTTGTATCACCTTAGTCCTGACCTGGGAATCGGCAAACCTGAGTCGTCATCCTGAGAAATTGGGATGTGACAACCCCTACTGCGAATTTTCTTTTAACTCCCACTGTAATTAAAAGCATTCAAATTGTGTACACTCAGTTATATTTTAACTATATTTACACTGCTCCAGTTAACTCATATAATGCAATGAAAGAATGTCAACCACCTCTCTGAGTATTTTATTGAGCTGATAATGTAGCTGGATTCTGCTGGTAATTGTAAAAGTATAAGGCGCATATTCAATACACATTGATGTAGATGTTGACATAAAATTTGGCTGAAAGATCATTGTAGAATGATTTAAAATCTTCTAATTCAAATAATACGAAGAAGAGAAGTTCTCTAAATACTGCTATCTTAAGCACATAGTAACATATGATTATAATGTATTAGCTGGTGGTGACTCTTCAGCAGGCTTTATTTCATTGAAATCAATTTCAAACCCTCCTTAAATTCTCCATTTTTTTTACCTATTTCTTTTAGCTAATGTGGCCCTAGTGTATACTTAAGGTGACATAAATTTAGCCTCAAGGATGAAAACAAGTTTTCCTCAGTAATGATATATAGTTTTGTACAAAGGACTGGAAAATTCAGTCTTCATTTTCTGAACCTCCAGCCTAAACAAAAGGATTTTCTTGTTTGTGACAGCCTGGTTCAGGTTAACCTGGATTATCTTGCATAGGAGCCGACTATGAGCATTCAAAATGTATGTTACAGTGATTCAGATGAAGTGGTAAGATCCAGCTAAAGGATAAAATAAATTTTAAATCCTTATCACTTTTTCTGAAGTCATCATGTGATGCTTTAAGTGCTGAGTTTTATTTTTGTAGTTCCTTTCTTCTTGAAAATCCCAGAGATTTTTATAAGCATAAAGGACTTAAGTGTATGTGCTATGCACAGTACAGCACAGCAATCTGTTTGGAGTTCTATGAAATACAGCAGCTGCTTCATAGTGCAGTATTTCTTAAAAAGTGTTTTGCCAAAGAGCTGTTTGTAATGCAAGCTGTAATACACATGTCCTATAGGAGAGAGGAACATTGCTTGAGCCCTGTATGTTGATACCTTAATTATTAATTAAGTATTTACATATATGTAAGTATATATAGTCATAGGGGTATGACCAGCATCAGCTCTGCAGAAGCAGGCAGAAGCTTTTCAGATTTTTTCAGCATCTTTAATGAGCTGCCCAGAAAATGAGATATCTGGATTCTGTGTGAAACTAAATTTGAGAAAATTGTACTTTATAAAACTCACTTTATTGATAAAGCCTATGGATTATGCTAAGCAAGTGACACTGCTATATCTGCTGCTGGAGTGGTGACATTGTAGAGAGGTGTTGTGGTTTAACCCCAGCCAGCAACTAAACACCACGCAGCCACTCACTCACTCCCCCCCACCCAGTGGGATGGGGGAGAAAATCGGGAAAAAAAAAAGCAAAACCCGTGGGTTGAGATAAGAACGGTTTAATAGAACAGAAAAGAAGAAGCTAATAATGATAATGATAACACTAATAAAATGACAACAGTAATAATGAAAGGATTGGAATGTACAAATGATGCGCAGTGCAATAGCTCACCACCCGCCAACCGACACCCAGCTAGTCCCCCCGAGCAGCCATTCCCCGCCCCCACTTCCCCGTTCCTATACTAGATGGGACGTCACATGGTATGGAATACCCCGTTGGCCAGTTTGGGTCAGGTGCCCTGGCTGTGTCCTGTGCCAACTTCTTGTGCCCCTCCAGCTTTCTCGCTGGCTGGGCATGAGAAGCTGAAAAATCCTTGACATTAGTCTAAACACTACTGAGCAACAACTGAAAACATCGCTGTTATCAACATTCTTCGCATACTGAACTCAAAACATAGCACTGTACCAGCTACTAGGAAGACAGTTAACTCTATCCCAGCTGAAACCAGGACAAGAGGGACGAGACAGAGTGGAATTTGGGGAATGTTAAACCTGTGATACAACCCAAGTCATGAGCCCTGGTGTGGCTTTTACAGCCCTGGGTAAACCCTGATGGCAGGGCTGCAGAGTACTTCCTGGCCCGCACCCTGAAATGTTTGTTTTACTTATCTGTCAGTGAGAATAGGTGCACAGCCCAACACTGAAGAGTGAACATCAGGTTATTTTTATTTTTAATGTTTTAACAGACATCCAATCTGTCCCTGGGAACCAGAGACTCAAAGTGAGCTAAAGTCGCCCCAGGTATGTCAATCACCAAGGATGCCTTAGGAAAGTGGAGAGGCTGAGCTGCCCAAAGTTGAGCTCTGCATTTCCTTATCTGACTCCAGGGGCAGTATCCGGACTTCAGCCCAACACCAGCACGCAGGAGAAGCTCTGCTTTGGCTCCAGAAAGCTGCTGTGTGGGGAGGAAGGATGGAGTTCATGGGGTCCAGTTTCAGATCTGGCTGCAGACAGTGCCTTGTTTAGATAATGTGTGTGCCTGAAGGGCTTCAACAGCAGAGCCCGTGGGAGCCCAGATTAGCACCTGGCCATCAGAGTAAGCCTGCTCCCTGCAGCCAAGTGAGGAGATGGAGATGTAACAATGGAGGCTGTTTTCCATTTGTGTGTAACAGTGACTGGGTGAAATGCATTACCAGGGACCAACACTCCATCTTCTCTCTGCAAAATGGAGAGCTATTATTTAATACCAGCACTTTTCAGATAGGTCTCCGTTTTGCATTTAGTGTTATGTAACAGAGGGAATATTATTTGATAACAACTGGAGACAGAATAAGATAAGAACTGTTAGTTAAGCTAATTTAGTTTTGGTTAGAGTAAATAGGATTTATCACATCAGAAAACACTGGAGGTGAGAGGCTGAGATGAATCAAAATATTCCACAGGCAAACAGTGTGAAATAGTAGCTTGAAAACAGAACAGAATCATAGAACTGTAGAACCACAGAGTATCCTGAGCTGGAAGGGACCTATGAGGATCATCGAGTCCAACTCTTGACTGCACACAGGGCAGCCCCAAAGATAAACCATATATCTAAAAGCATTGTCCAAACACTTCTTGAACACCAACAGGTTTGGGGCCGTGACTGCTTCCCTGGCAAGTTTGTTCCAGTGCTTGACCACTCTCTCAGTTAAGAACTTTTTCCTAACAGCTGATCTGAACTTGCCCTGACACAGCTTAAAGCTATTGCCTCACACCCTATCACCAGACTCCAGAGAGAAGAGATCAGCACCTCCCTCTCTGTTTCCCCTCATGAGGAAGTTGTAGACAGCAATGAGGTTGCCCTTCAGCCTCCTCTTCTGTAAGCTGAACAAATGTATCCTCAACTGCTTCTCATAAGTCATGACCTCTAGTCCTTTCACCATCTTTGTTGCACTACTTGGGAAACATTCTTATATTTCTATATCCTTCTTATATTGTGGAGCCCAAAACTGTACACAGTACTCGAGGTGAGGCTTCTCTAATGCTGAGTGTAATGGGACAACCACTTCTTTTGACTGGTTAGCTATATTGTACTTAATGCATGCCAGGATATGGTTGGCCCTTTTGGCCACCAGGACATACTGTTGACATATTGAGCTTACCATCAACCAAACCCCCCAGATCCCTTTCTGCAGGGCTGCACTCCAGCCTCTCATCCCTCAATCTATACAACACCCAGGATAACACCATCCCAGCTGCAGAATCTGGAATTTGTCCTTGTTAAATTTCATACAATTGGTGATTGCCCAGTGCTCTAATCTTTTAAGATGTCTCTGTAAGACCTCGCTGCCCTCAAGGTAATCAATGGCTCCTCCTAATTTAATATCATCAGCAAACTGACTTACTGTGCACTCAACGCCTGTGTCCAGGTCACTGATGAAAACATTGAAGAGAACTGACCCTAAAATTGAGCCCTGGGGAACAGGCTAGTGCCTAGTAGCCAGCCAGATGTTACCCCATTTACTACAACTCTTTGAGCCCGACCCTTCAGCTGATCAAGATGGTAGAATACTTATGTTTGGAAGGGATCCCTGAAGTTCATTTAGCCTTGTCTGTGCTCAAGTCAAATCTGACTTAAGGCATGTTCAGATTGCTCAGGAACTTGTACTGTCAAATATCCCTGAGGAAATTCCACAGTCTCTTTGAACACCTCTTATAGGTCATATGTAGTTACCTTATGTAACTTGAGATATCTTATATTATTCATTAAGATAATAAAAGATGGGCATGGCATCCTGGCTGTGTATCTTGCCCTTTATTTTATATTCACAGAGTTTCTCACCTGCAAGTACTCAAAATACTCTTGAAACTTACCTGTGGAACTTAGATATCTTATACAAAATTTTGTCCCAATAAGTAATTTGTCTCCTGGTGTTCATTTAGAGTAATCCATACTTTTATTTTTGAAAAATTATCTGTTTATTTTTACTTTTAAAATCTTCATTCTTTATTCACACAATCACCTCTTTCGTACATTTTATACTATGGTAGTACAAAAATATGTGATGTCCTATCTATATTGCTGTATTCTTTAGCACATCTACTGCATGATTAAGTGCTTATGTAAAACTGTTTTTTATTTTTTTTTACTGGGCTTAAAACATTGTTCTCCTGAGTCAGGTTCCCTTAACTCTCATGGCTGTACAGAAAGGTCTAGGGAGAAAGACTGGACAGGCAAAGGAAGACTCACAAAGTCTGGTTTTCTTCTGGTTTGTTTTCATTTGCTTTCTGTGGACCTTTGGCTTCTCCACACTTCGCCTTTAACCATAACAGATATGTTCCTATCCTAGCTGCACAGGGAATGCATATTAAAATTTCATTTAAGTGAGGTTTAAAGGCACTGTGGGACCTTGTGTAGGCTTGTTACCCCAGACTGAGTCTTCTCCTGTAAACGGGTTTATCTGAATTGCTTTTCTCACCCCAGACAAGTCTTTGCGTCTCAAACCCAGTATGTTTTGTATTGGCACAAGGGTGTTGCTCTGATTCATTGCCATAAAGGACTTGCTGACAGATGACTCCTGATGGAGTACAAATTGAAGACCACTGGGAAATCCCATGTTGCCGCAGCCAGGATGTCTAATCTGAGATGTAATGGATTGCCTTTTCACAGTATTGAGCAGCAGCAAAATTACTATTGAGCCTCACTGATATGGCACTTCTGTTTTGATTACTTTTTTGTTTTGAAAATTTTCAAGAAAAGGCATAGATCCACCTTATGGCATAGATCCAACTCCTTTTTAGCAACGTTATGCTTTAAAATGATGATATGTATCATTGTTGTGGTTTAACCCCAGCCAGCAACTAAGCACCGCACAGCTGCTTGCTCACTCCTTCCTGCTCGCAGTGGAATGGGCAGGACAATCAGAAAAAAAAGTAAAACTCGTGGGTTAAGAACTAAACTAAAATATAACAACAACAACAACAACAACAACAATAATAATAAAATAATAATTGTAATGAAAAGGAATAAAACAAAAAGAGAGAAAAATAAACCCCAAGAAAAGACAAGTGATGCACAATGCAATTGCTTACCACCTGCTGACAGATGCCCAGTTAGTTCCCAAGCAGTGATCTGCCACCCAGCCCAACTCACCCCAGTTTATGTCCTTGGCATGACATCACATGGTATGGACTATTCCTTTGGCCTGTTTGGGTCAGCTGTCCTGGCTGTGTCCCTTCCCAACTTGTTGTGCCCCTCCAGCCTTCTTGCTGGCTGGGGATGAGAAGCTGAAAAATCCTTGACTTAGTATAAACACTGCTTAGCAACAACTAAAAACATCAGTGTGTTATCCATGTTATTCTCATACTAAATCCAAAACATTACACTATACCAGCTACTAGAAAGAAAATTAACTCTATCCCAGCCAAAACCAGGACAATCATACATGAAGAAAACACACCACTGGGCCTCTTGGTCAAGCAAATTTTAGGCAAGTTTTTCCTTAGTCTCCTGTACAAGCCTAAAGGCAATAAGAGCAACAATCTCTTTTCCCAGCAAGATTTGTTACTAATCCACTGTTAAAAGTAAAATTGTATTCAAATGACTTTCTACACAATTTTCTGACTTTTTAGCATGCTCATTCTTTTCAGGTAAAATTCTGTCACTCAGCCCAGCATCAACCTAACATTTTTTTTCCTTTGGTCTTTCCTCTTGTAAGACATCTAAAAAAGAAAAACAGAATATGTCAAGATTTTCTAATAACAGAAAAAAATATTTTTTTAAGCTGGTTAAACCTAGCACAGTAGGAGAAAGTCTAGACTTTATTTTACTTTCTATAATCTTTGAAAAATGTTCAAATACTTTGATGAAGTGAAAAGAAGTGAATATTAAGAAAAGGTCTTCTCTATGATGTGTATCTGTAAACCCAGTAACTCTTAAACTAAAAAAGGAGACTTCTTGTCATATTTTTAAACATTGAGAGAGATTTGGGGTATTTAATTTTTTTTTCATACCTGGGTAACTTCCAGAAGCAACATTGAATACCTGTTCCTCAAAATCATGTGATCTGGATGATATTAAATATTTCTACAGGACACAGTTGCAAATTAGAAGCTTGAAACAGCATATTTGTCCAAATAATTTGAAATGTACAACTTACAATGTGCAATGTCTTTCTTCACATACTTGTTGAGGTGTATACAATCATAACCCAAAATCTGGCATCTGTGAAAAACTTTGATAGGAAATACTGGATGTGCAGAAGAAGCGAATGTGTAAGAATCTCTGTCCTGAGTAACTAGGATGACTTAAACAGTCCTAAAACCTAGGTCTCAAATCTATTTTCAGTTAATCCCACATTTGATCTATTTATGCTACTATCTGTCAGCTAATTTCAATGATATTATAAAGTCATGTGTGTAAGTATTTGTTAGAGGATATATGATTAATGAAATTCTCACCACAACCTTCAAAACACTGGAGGCCGTAAAAAGATTATTTAAACCAAAGAGTGTGCTGAGTAAAGAACACAATAGGATTCTAAACTCGGAGAAATCCTCAGGGAAAGGGGAAGTGACTCTGTTTACTATATATACAGTGGGGCCAACTCTAAGGAACAGAGGAAGAAACTGTAAGATGTCACTGCCACAACGGATTAAGAAAGTCACTTTGTGCACATGTTAAGAACAGGCAGTAGTAGGTTTACAGGTCTCTTAGATTGCTAATAAATTGAAAAGCAAATGGCTGCACAAATCTTGTTAAACCTTGTTCTCTGTGGTTTCCAAAGGATTATTTTATCAATTTATGTCTGTAGCTCAGTTAACTTCTGGAGAGGAGAAATTGAAGGACCAGATAAGTTCTGGTATTTCAGCTCAGGTTGATGTAGGGTTACTTTGTAGAGAAAGTCATACGTTAGTGAAAACAGAAGAAGGTTCTTGAAACACTCTCGAGATCTGAGAGACAATGATAAAATCTCCCCCAATTTTTTTTTTTTTTTATGTTCTATATAATAACAATATAAGTAGTGGCCAAAACCAGTTCAGAATATAGTTTGTCAAGTCTCATTCCACTGGGAAAAACACTTTCTGCCTCAGGCTATTGCTGTTGCTTCCTCAGCTCCAGGGCACAGCAAATAAACTGAAGGACAAGACAGAAGTCATGGTGTTTAAATGGCATGTGTGGTTCCTGGGGAATCCTATGGGAACAGCAAATGTGAATAGCATGGACAGACAGGCACAGCTCATGCTCTTAGTCTGGGGATGTTTGTGAGAATTTGGATATGTGCTTTCCACCATGCTGCCTGGGCTGAATTAGGAGCTGGACTCACTGCACCTGCTTCCCACAGAGAGAAAACCTTCTCTTGTGTTTGAAAGTGTCTCAATGAGACATATCTGAGAAAGACTGCTTCTGAGTCTGAGAATATTTCTGCTTGTGACAGCCTCTTGTTAATGTAGTGTAATTTAATACAGCCATTTTTGAAAGAGAATGTTGCCTCATGTTTACAGATGTACATATTATCTTGAATCTCAAGATCTAAATGAAATGAATTGGGTCATTTCTGGTTTATGTCCTTAATTAAATTGTATCTTTCAAATATTTCTCATATAAAGAAATATGGTTTAAAAATGCTGTAACACACATAGTCAAAAACGAAAAACATGTTGGAAACAAGAGTTCTTTCCATGGGCCAAATTCCAAGTTAACTCACAACCCTGGCCAATACCACTAAAGTTAATGGGGTTGAAAAGGGTGTAAGTTAACTTAGACTTGGCCTTGTATGTTTCCAGATTTGTCCCTTGTGACTTATCATAGAAGGAAATTATTTGATTTTTAAAAAAAAAAATTCTGACAGTTTGAGGTGGAAGTTAATGCCTCTTTTTCTGCCAAAATTCATATAATTTGGGGTGGAAAAAATATACTTTATAGGCTATGATGAAACTAAGTGCCCACTGGATGTTATACTGAAATGGAATTGTATTCTCCAGATTGCTTTACAGTTAGCATAATGATACATAACTGCACATTTTTTCCCTGTTATGTATTTCCCTGTACTCTGGCTGTTACATAAACACCAAGTTTATTGTCTTACAATGTGTAAATCCATGTACTCTGATTGTCTTACAAACATTGTTAGCCATCCAGAGGAGAGGAACTTGTATAATGGCTGCACAGTCTTATTGACTACACTGTGAATATGCAAATGTCCATATTCAAGTAGTTAGTGTAGCTCTTGACCTAAATGTGTGAAGTACACTAAATATCTGGAGGTCCATCTGAAGTCAATGGAAACTACTTCCAAGCTCAGCACCTTTAAAAACCTTGCCATCTGGCCTGGCTGGTTCTTACACTTGAGGTGTAAGTGACAGAACTGTTTGCCAGCAACAAACATGTGGCTTCTGCTGCTTTCTTTTCTGATGAAAATAGAAAAAATTCTGGACAAACATTAAAGGCAAGGGGTGACAAGAAGAAGTTCAGATACAGCTATGAAATAATGGAAAAGTCACCTGTTTTTAAATGTATACAACAAAAGAAGACTAGTATTTGCCACTATATTATTATTCACTCAGTGTTTCCAGTCATTCCTATACATTGGCAAATCTTGCGTTCCCAGAACAATAAGCATGCATAAGTGTAGACATTTATCCTTTTAAATCAATCTCTTGGCAAGAAGGAGGCTATCTGGCTATTTGTGGAAACTCATCTTGGTATCCCAGTTTGGTGGAGGAGGATAGAGGAAGGGAGGACTGGGAAAAAAGGGAAGAAAACACCGAGGACAGAAATAGAATAGAAAGCCAGATAATGGCACTCAGAAGTAAAGTTTTTAAACCCTTTTATTCCTTTTGAGCAATTTGGCAAGCACTTTTGTTTGTTTGAACATTCATCTTCTTTTTTTACTAGAAATTTGTATATTTAATTAAGTACTTTGGTATAATGAGGGAAACCTGAGGGAAACATTTTTTTTAACTTGTTTATAGCCATATCCTTATCTGAACAAACACCTTCTGTAGATTTTAGCCTCCAAATATATCAGGCCTATGGTCTATTTTTGTTTTATAAACAGGAAGTTCTCTTGCGTTATCATTTTTTAAAAAAGTATTAAAAATTGGAACTGGTAGCTAATGATTTCAGTGTCACTTCAACTCTTCCAAATTTTTGCAACATATGTTAATTTAATTATATACTGCTGTGGAATTGCAGTTACATATGTTTTTGTGAATAATGTAAGATATGTATAATGTGTGTTTGAATGTACTATCCTGCTCTTTCAAGTCTTATAGCACTTTTTTGTGCTTAACAAGGGTGTTTTGATATTTCACATACATGTGTGAAAATAGCATACTCTATTCTCATTATGGTGAGACAATCGACAGTTCAGGCTACTGAGCTAACTGTCAGAAAAATAAACAGATATCTTGATTTAAAAAAACAAAATAAAATGTCACGGTCCAGAGGTTGTCTTCATGATTCTCCCATGGCCTAGCTATATAATACTAGATATTTACTAAGGCATGTTTTTTAAGGATTTTTAGTTACATCTCATTGTTTCATATAGACTTTTCTCAATGAATTAAACCCTTGTGAATATCTGTGGTCATGTTTAGGAACAACGTAGTATCAAAAAAGTCAGATTGTTAGGAGAATAGATTTAGAATGACAGCAATTTGTACAGTGTGTAGAAAGATGGTGCCTCAACTCTCACTGGGAAGCTGGAGAGTTCAAAGAAGGCTATTCAAAAAATAATGAGCTCCTCTGATTCTTTATTCTTCCCAGAATTTCTAAAGAAGTCACCACCACTTTTGGATGGGCAAGTGAACAGGAACTGTTAACTATAAAGAGAATCTTTTCAGCATGGTAGCTGTTCTTGTCCTCTCTGGGAATTAACACCAGAATAGTTTTAAACTTTTAAAAGCAGACTGTGCAGATGTCTGCATGAGCAGATGTATGACAGGGCCTACAGAAAATCTATGCCCTTCCAGAGAAGCAGGTAGGATCCACGTAACACGCACTGGGATGTAAAAAATGGTACCTTGTACCTGTTTTAACCATGAGATCCAACATTCTCTTTCCTCTGCACCAAAATTGAGAAACTCTGATTCAAAATAAATATTTTTCAGGGATGGGAAAGAAATGGATTTTCTTACTTTTTTTCAAAAGTAATAAAGAGGTGAAAAGAGTGATCTGAAATGTAGTTTTTTCAGCTTTAATTACAGCAGTTTCCTGGGATTCCACAAAGTACCTGTAGGGAAACCTGAAAATTGAAACCAAATCCATTCATTGTAAACTGTGTACTTCAGTGTTTTCAATCTTGTGAGCCAAAATGTCTTTAAACGGATCTAACTCTGATTTATAAGTGCTTATCTCAGGAAACAGAGCTTGGCCCTGCAGTCGATGCCTGTGTGGAAGTGGGTGTGCAAGCATGTCTGTGTATATGTGCAGACGTTATTGAGGTTAAACCCTCCAGGGCTCATTGGGAAGAGAGGGACAAGGCGGCTGGTTAGTGATTCTGTTTCTTGGCTTTTAACCTGTCCATCAGAAATAAATTAGAAGACAATACTTAATCATTTCATTATAATTCATTGCAATGTATTCATCTACTGTAAATGATGGCAAAGGCTATTCCCATCTTATTCAGAGGGACAATTTCTGTTTATTTGCTCCTTTATAAAAATCCCAAAAGGAAATAGGTACTTTCTTCTGTGGTAATGGAAGTGGCAATAGTATCATCGTTGAAAAAAAAGAGATAGTGCATGTCTTTCCTTTTTAGGTGTGAAACCTCACTGGCTAATGTACAACATTAAGTCTGCTGAAATGCTTTCCAAACCATTGAGCTGTTTAATTTAAACAAGGAAGGTACATCTATAGGGCTGTGCATACTGAACTATAAGCATATGCATTTCACTTGTATTTATTCTGCACGTTTTGTGGGAACATGAGAGATCCAGAGTGGAACTGAAGCTGCAGATCAGATTATCTGATTTTGATGCAATGAGGTTATCTTTACAAGGCTTTGAGCATGTCCAGTGATTTCTCCAGTTTCCCAAGCAAACTATCTGAGTGCTAATGGTGTTCATAAAAAGTGCTGCCTCATCACAGATGATAGACCTGATGCCCTATGCCATTGCTAACTGTTGCCATTATCTAGGTACAATCTTCATGCCTGAATCCAGCCTTCTAATGAGCTTTGCTATGAATCTTTGATCTGCTTTGAAATGGTTGATCACAGTCATAAATTTAACAACTCTGGCAATTACTGCCAATGAGTTTATAACACCCTGAAATGAAATAGACCATTTTTTAATAACACATTCTAATAATTGCGTTAATGCAACTGTTAAGCACATTGAATTTCAATATCACTTCAGTTTGATTTGATAATCTGAACAAGGTGTTGGTTGGAATGAATTTCTGATTGGCGCTTGGCTCACATTCCCAGAATATCCAATGAGCGTTCTAGCAGAAGTATAATTTTAAACCCTCTTTGAACTTCTGTGATATCCGGGTTAATATTCTGTTCTTTCTGAAAATGTACATGTGGTAGTTGATTCTGCTTCTCCTTCATACCTTGCAATTATCTTGAATCCTTTACCAATTATACTCAATCAGATGCTGTATTGACTGCAGAAGAGATTTCAAGATCTGGCTCACAGCTACTTCTCATTATCATAATCAAAAGAGTATGTTTTGTGATGAGCTCTGTGCTTGCAAATGGAATTTAGGAAAAAGGACTTCTCATTTGTAGACGAAATTCAGTCTCAAGAATTTCCAGTCTTTTAAAAATTCTATTCACAAGTTGCCCCTGAATACATTTTGATTTTTCAGAATTTGAGATGTTCATTTTAAATGACACTTGAGCATTTCATTTTGGTTATGTATTACTTGTGTGAAAAGTCCTCAGTGAAATTACCCAGGTTACCTGTAGCTGATCCGAACTGGGAAACAAACTTTTACAAGAAGCATGAAACATCCACACCCACATGCTAGGAATATTTAATTGCCACTGATTGCAATTTGTTTTTGTTCTAGCACTATATATATTTTAATACTAGATGCATATGTAATTTACTAAGCAGCACAGACAGTGACAGAGGAATTGGATTATTAGCATTTAACTCTGGCTGCATGACTGATAGCATATTTCCATACATTCTGTATGGTATGTCTAAATATTTTAATATTTTGTACCAGCCGTGGAAACTGGTCTGCTGCTAGGTGACTGTAAAAGTGAGATTTGGTAAATAATTATTAGAAATCTTATACTAACACTATGGTTGAAAAGACAGACAAAAGTATAGCCAAGCAATTAACTAGCAGAGGTAGTTACTCATAAGTTTTGCAGTTCTTTGCTCTTATGATTAGATGTTCCTGTACGCTAGATGAGAACAATATTGAAACTGACCACATGTGATTGAAACTGTGTTAAACTTCAAGATCAAAGAACAAGGACAAGAATAAAGACTTCAAGGACAGCCAACAAGGACTTCAAATGGGTCGGTGGCCGCAAAAGCAGCCCTTTGACTCAAATCCTTCATTGCGCATGATCGGATGTAGGCAGTACTAAGATCATCAGTAGCAATTATTTTTATGTATATGTATACTAATCTGATTAATATGCAATTAGTTATTCTATATAACCTGTTTGTGCTAAAGCTGTGGCATGCACGCTAGGTGGAATTATCCCCCGTGCATCCAGCGCTGCAATAAGAATGCCTGCTTTCTAAAACTCCAGAACGAGTCTTGGAGAGTTTCTTCGACCGGCTTTTCGGTATCATGACTTTTCAGCTTTTGCCTTCTGATAGTCATGACTACAAAGCTTCACTCCTGCTCTCAGAAGACATGCAGAAGTGTCCCAATCCAATACCGGGGAAGTTTTCAATATGATGCAAAGAGCAAGATTAAGACGCAAATGAGGTCAAATGCCGTATACCCAAAACAGCTTTTATTATCAAAAGTATCAAAAGTGGAAAATAATAGCAATAGGATAGAATGGAAGAAAAAGGCAGAAATCAAGCAAGCAGTCGGGATAGAGTTGCAAGAATAGTCACCACCATGGATCCAGCAGCATTGCATTGGTCCTCAGTCTTCAAATCTTCGGTGGTGGTTTCCCCCCACGGCTTGTCTCCACGGTTTTTTATAGGGCACAGTCCAATATATGCACGTACGCTGTTCACGTGCTGCAGGTTTCACCTGTCACAGGACATTTGCGTCATCAACAAACCAGTACGTTATCTCAAGGACTACAATTTCCATGACAATGGTAGTCTCTGTGTATTCCTACATGCTTCAGAGCTCCAGACCCTCTCCTCCCTCGGATGCCTCAGTGGCCTGGTAATAGTCCTTATTCGCCAGAGGAGTGTCCTGCTTAAACAAGCCATCCTTGAGACAAATGGCTCGAGATAAATAGTTCACAGTTCAGTCTCTCACAGCAAACAATCTTTGAGACGAATGGCTCAAGATAAATCAGTGTCTCACAAGAAGGCACTGTGATATCAAATAATCAAGTACAGGAGAGGATCTTGGGAAGATCATGTGTTTCATCTATTTAACCTACCTGAATGAACCTAGATCCAAGTCATTCCTAATAGACATTTGTCCAGCCTGTTTTTAAAGATTCCTAGTGCCAGAGACATCACAACATCCCAGGACAACTTATCCTAATAATTCACTGTTCTTGTAGATACAGGATCCTTCCTTGCTTTATTCGGAGCTATACCAACATAGTTAATTTATTCTTTTCCTGCATGTTTTTTATAGAACTTCTGTGTCTAGCTGCTTTATTCTGCAGTTGTGTCATGTAGTTCTCAACACCTTTCAAGCACAGAGTAGCAAAGTGCCAGCAGAGACTTTGATGAGTACACTGGAGGTAATTCTTTGCATAACAACCTATGTTCTTGCTAAAGCATCTCAGGGTAATATATGCTTTTGCTGAAGCACTTTGGCATGGCTTACTTGTATACAACTTCTGATCCACTATTGTTCTTAAATCGTTTTCTCCCTACTATCTAATCAGTTATTGCAGATCTGCCTAAGTGTGTGTCAGGTAGTTAACTTAATGAATTATTAAGACTGTGCAATTCATGAAGTCACTCTCAATAAATTCATTATGGATAGCTTCATGAATTGGATTCTACTTTTCCAGACTAGTTCTCCAATTTTTCAGGATGACTTTATGTTTAAATTCCATTCTCCAGTATATCTGTACTGTTATCTGTGAATTTGTATTGGGTTTGCATGGCAAGGTTTTGGTAGCGGGGGAGGGTTACAGGGGTGGTTTCTGTAAGAAGCTGCTGGAAGCTTCCCCTGTGTCCGACAGAGCCAATACCAGCCACCTCCAACGTGGACCTGCCGCTGGCCAAGGCCAAGCCCATTGACGATGGTGGTAGTGCCTCTGGGATAACATATTTGTGAAGGGGAAAAAACTGCTGCACAACAGCAATTGCAGCCAGGAGAGATGAGTGAGAAAATGTGAGAAAAACAACCCTTCACACACCAAGGTCAGTGAAGAAAGAGAGGACGGAGGTGCTCCAGGCACCAGGGCAGGGATTCCCCTGCAGCCCATGGTGAAGACCATGATGAGGCAGGCTGTCCTGCTGCAGCCCATGGAGGTCCACGGTGGAGCAGATATCCACCTGCAGCCCGTGGAGGTCCCCACACCAGAGCAGGTGGATGCACCAAAGGGAGGCTGTGACCCTGTGGGAAGCCCGTGCTGGAGCAGACTTCTGGCAGGACCTGTGGACCCATAGAGAGAGGAGCCCATGTTGGAGCAGGTTTTCTGGCAGGACTTGTGACCCCGCGAGGGACCCACGCTGGAGCAGTCTGTGCCTGAAGGACTGCAGCCCAAGGAAGGGACCCATGCTGGAGCAGTTTGTGAAGAACTGCAGCCTGTGGGAAGGACCCATGTTGGAGAAGTTCATTGAGGACTTTCACCTGTGGGAGGGACCCCGCGCTGGAGCAGGGGAAGTGTGTGAGGAGGAAGGAGCAGCAGAGACAATGTGTGATGAACTAACTGCAGCGCCCATTCCCTGTCCCACGGTGCTGCTGGGGGGAGGAGGTAGTGAAAATTGGGAGTGAAGCTGAGCCTGTGGGGAGGGGTGGGGGGAAAGGTGTTTTAAGATTTGTTTTCATTTGTCATTAGCCTACTCTTACTTTTGACTGGCAACAAATTAAATTAATTTGCCTGAGTCGAGCCTGTTTTGCCAGTGACAGTAATTGGTGAGTGACGTCTCCTTGTCCTTATCTCAGCCCATGAACCTTTCATCATATTTTTCTCCCTGTCCAGATTAAGAGGGGGAGTGATAGAGCGGCTTGGTGGGCACCTGGCATCCAGCCAAGGTCAACCCACCACAGAATTAAATAAGCATATCTTTGGTATTACACCACACATGCCATTCATAAAATACTGAGTAAGTACAGATCCAGGACAGGTAACCCATGCAGTGTATCTTTTAATTTTGAAATTGTTATGATTTTCCAGACATTTCGTCAAACATGCAAGAATATATGTAAACAGACCAAGCATTCTCAGGCTGTATGAGAAAATACCAAGGAAGATAGGGTCAAAAAACCCTTAGTAAATTCAAGACATTTGTTACCAACAATTTCTCCTATTTGTTTATGAAAAAGGCCTACTACACTTTGAGAAACTTGCGTGGTTTTGAAAGCAAATCTGTATATGTCACTGTTCATCTGTTGTTTCAAGCATTTACCGCAAGATTTTTTTTTTCAATTTCCCCGCATATTTTCTGGGTTCTGAATTGGAATGATGAATCTGTAGTTTTGTCACTTCCCATTACCTTTTTTGAAAGATAAGAACCACATTTGCTTCAGACTTCAACCTTTCAGTATTTACCCATTCTCAACATAATCTTTAATGGCTTTAATGAGCATCACTCAGTTCACTAAATATTGTATGATAAAATTTATCAATATTTCATAATTATCTCAGGTTTTTACTCAATAAATTCTGCCAACTCTAGTTCATATGTCACAGAAGCAGCATATATATGCATATGCTTATCTTGAATTTCACAGGGAAACCTCATGAAAATTGTACTGTACAAAATAAGATAGAGATTCTACAGTTAGAAAAGTTTCAGTACAGATTCTTTTTAATCAAATATTGACTGACAATAACATTGTGTCCCTTTCTTCCTGCTTCATTCTCCAAAGTACTGATATATGTATGAAATCTTCATAAAACTTTGACAGGCATACATTAGAAGATAAATTCAACAATATCTTAGTCTGTCCAGTGATTTCCTATTAATTGGGTCATTATAACACATTCATTTTGCAGGAATATTGCAGATGCTTGTCATCAAGTTGACTAATAAAAGGGTACCAAAAATGTGGCATGAGGTGTATTCACAGCTGGAGGAGAGCAAGATAACTTGGCTATGAAAAACATATGAAAGATAAAGGATAAAGCAAATGTTCACTGCCTAAAAATATATTCTACACATGTGCAAGTAGACAGCACATGTCCAGGTGTAAAATCCATGTAAGAAATTTCAGAGCCACATGAAATCGTGTATTCATCATGTACCTTGGAGTTGCTAACCTGTCCTCTGCTCACTAATCCAGCTTGCCTAGGATTCATTTTGACATTCTAAGTCCCTAAGTATCCTCAAAAAGCTGTCACTCTTTAAATAAAATTCCCAGAGGAATGTTTTCTTTCCTGCATCAAAATTATACTGGACTGCACCCAGGTTGGGCAATATTTAGTGCTGGACCAGAAACAGATTTGAGCTCCAATATTCCTGATTTCTCACGGCTAGTACAGGAGTTTTGTGTACTTGGAAAGCTAAGTATCACAGCTCTTCAAATAATATCAGTTCCATGAATAAATATAAACACCTAAAATACTACATTATGTTTTCAAATACAATCTTCACTTTTTAGTCTTGCTTTTCCTAAGTAGCAAAATATGTACCCAGTTTGGAAAAAAAACCCCTAAAATTATTTGCAATGTATAGTTTTGATAGATAGACAGATAGATATCATGGCAGATTTCTCAGATCTAGATTCTTTAGTTAACTTTTTCCTTAGTTAATAAATAACAAATGAATTTACTTTTATTAATATCTTTGAGGTCCTTGGACTACATGTACATTGAATTTATTGTCATGTGATGCCTTTCCTGTGTTTGGAAGACCAAACTGTGGAATAAGTTTGAGAAAACATGCTCTGTTTGGATATGTTGAAAAAATCTTTTCTGCCAAACTAGTTACACCTAAGGCAAGCAGATTTACACCATGCATATTTACAGGTTAAAGAAATAAATATTAACTTTTCCTCAGTGTCTCATTAATAACTTGTTTTTTCTCCCTCTTCTATTGGTAGATTTTTCTAGCTTTTAACAATGCACTGCAGAGCAACAACCTTGGAAGAATATTTGTCTAACACAGAGCAGAAGTTTTACTGATATTCCATATGAATACTTTCCAAACATCTACTTTCTGTAACACCACAGTAAACTCCGACATGAATGGAATGCAAGGGAATTCAATATCACAGAGCATAAAATCCACATTGTTTTCTTTGCATTTGGATGTCTCCAAGAATATCCCCAAACCCAACTCTAGTATTCATTCAAAAGAATCATGGGTATCTGAAAATACTGAGATGAATAATTTTCTCTCAAGATATCAGGAAATCTATTCTGTTAAAAATAAATTGATATTTGTCTTGCAAGTTCTTGATTTTAAGACCTGAAGCTAGTGAAATGTTCATGTCCTTGGTATGTCACAGGATTATCTCACCAAAGCTTTTTTTCTGCTAGCTGTTTCCACGTTGCTGAATAAGACATCACCTGAGCAATGGAACCTTTACTTCAGCAGATCTGAGCTCCTTATTCAAGGGATGGGACTTTAAAGATTTGTGTTATAAGGTCTTCTGGATAAAAAACATTGTGCAATTTTGCTAAAATTATGGGGTTTTAATTTAAAAATAATAAACTATTTTTTACTGTCCATCTCTTGGAGACCCTCCTAGTTTGTCTACTCCCTGTTTTGAACTCCTTTGTATGTCCACAGGAACCTTGTCTCTGATAGAGTGGTGACATCTGACTGAACTATTTAGAAATAGGGTAAGGATTTCACTGTGCTATGTTGAGTATTTTGAATTTGTATGCAACCTTACCTACTCAGATGGTGTGAAGAACAGTTTCTAAAATCAAGAGATTGAATTTGTCTATTGAAAAGCAACTAATGGAAGCCATAACAGAAATTATTAGCCCAGATTCAAAATATACACTCCATACTGCTATAATAATAATGGTAATACAGAAATGAACTATATTTTACTTTCCTCAAATAGAATATATGTGTCCCTGATGAACAGGTGAACTGAATATTGAAAGGCTGTTTAACAACATTCATTAGCCCTATTTACATAGGCAAATACTATACATCATTGAAAAATGGAAATTAAAAGTTAATTTTCAGAGTCACATGGATGAAATTAAATTATATTTTGTTCACACTAGTTGAAGTCTTTCTTTTGTTTCAGAATAGGACAGAAAATTAATCAAGCCACACTTCTATGTTCATATCTTAGCTAAGTCTCCCTCAGGAACTCTCATTAACCAGTGCAAGTGTGTGATTGATAAATTGGTAACTCTTGACTCCGTATCTCCTGAGCATGTATTTTCACACTCTGTAATTTCCTTCAGATTTCCTCAGAAGACAAAATTATTGTTGTATTCTCTCATCCTGTCAGTGTTAGGGTTCACTAAGGTAGATCACTTTATTTAGCACAGTGCTCTGAGATGCACGCCCAATATGTTTGTACATTTGGGCACCGTATCTCCACTGTTTACAGCCAAACAGGATATAAAGATCTCACACCATCAAACAAAACTTTGAGGTACTGAGTTTCCTTGTTTGTCACAATAACACCAATTTCGACAGAATAATTTCAAATGCTGTTCCCATAGACACTGAAATATAACAAAAGCTAAGAACCCCAGGCACTCCTTGGGATATGGAGATTATCACAGTATAGATAGAAATTTTCCATGGGTTTTAAGTAATTTATAATTGTAATTCCATTGCAGTAAATCAGTTGTATCTTGCATTTCCCCCTATCATCGTGTGAGGGCATTCAGGGTTAATCACACTTTGCAGTTTAGTTTGCCATTGTTGCTTAGTCATTTCCTGAACAGCCTGTCTCTCAGCCTGCTGTCCTCTGCTGATAGGAATTTGATCTGAGGAAAGTTTTAAGCAGATAGCTATACTTCAGCCAGCACATGTTTCTGAAACCTTCCTTCTCATTGTCTCTTTCATGTGAAATCTCTCAGTTTCACTTCTCAAACTTTCTCAATGAGTGCAAACAAATACAGGTGTTAAGATGAAAGCTTTAGATGCATAAATCACATGTATCCAAAGCATGTGATAGCAGAGTTCACTTTAATCTGTGCCTTGGCACTCAATACTGTGACAACTCCCCTTCCTGACTTACCATTCAATTGTGCTTCCTTCACCATACAGGAAACAAGTAGCAAGCAAGTCCAGGTGGCAGGCTGGAAACACACAAAAGGATCACCCTTTCTGACAGAAGGCAGTCAGACTGTAGACTACACTGTCACAGAGTGTTTAGGTTACTCAAGACGTCTATAGGCGCAAAAAGCATTTAGACAAATTCCCAAATGAAAAAGCCAAAGAGGGTTGTCAAGCACCGTGCCATCATTTCTGCTTCAAAAATCTCTGTGTTACAGATTACTGGAAGATGGGTAGTGTTACTGGGACACCGTCAGTGCGTGTTGTCTTTGCTATCCCATTTGGCTTTAAGCATATGATATTGCCCAGTGTCAGAAACACAATACTTTGTTAGCATCACATCTCCTCTCTGAGATATGATCTCCAGCTGTGGAACCTTAAAAATGTAGCTCTCATTAGCTTTTTTAGTATATCCAGATTTGCCCACCTAAACATAGGCATCTCCTTTGACTAGCTTTCACTGTGTCCTAAACTGGATTTTTCTTAGCCAGCTCCTTACAGTATTTTTCTTTAACACTAGTTTTTAATTTTTTTTTCATGATACCAGTTGTACATTTCGCTAATGTAGGAATTTTTGTCCCACTGATTCGCAGCTCATATATTATTGCTGATTCTAATGTCAACACATGCAATATCCCATTATAAGCAAGTGGACTGCTGCTGATCAGACCCTGCAGTCTCTTCAGACTTCTTTCAGTTTAGAAGGATATTCACAGGAAAAAAAAAATTAAATACACAGGATCAGAGATGAAAAATATGTCTCTACCTGCTGGTTGGTTTTTTTTTTCACTTTAGCCACTTGTGGCTGTCTATTCCCCTATGTAATACATCAGAAAACAGAGCTATCCTGTGCGTCTGAGGCTTAAAGGTATCCTTGGCAAGAGCAGATCCTGGAACCAAATATTCGAAAACTAAAGTTTCCTTTCTTCCTTAGTGGTGGTATGTTGACAAGTGCATTATGATCCATTTGGATAAAGGTTCTTCAAGTAGTTGTCAGTAAGATCTATGTTTAAACATTGCAATTAAACTCCCTAAGTAGATCAGATTACAAGAGCGAATTGTCAAAGAAAGGAAGTTACCAGGTAAGCACAAATCTTGCAGTGTCTTCAATGGTCACAGGGTACAGATACATCTGCAGGATTTCTGAAGCTGTAGTTTCTCAGTCTAGAAAGAAAGAACACATTATGCAAACAATGGACAATTCTTAATGCTAGATTTCTTAGGACCTAGGGAGCTGGTCCCTAAGGAAGCATACAGCAATGCTTCAAATATAATACTGGTGAAGACTGAAAGCTGAAGTTCTGCTGCTTTGCGTAATCAATGGGGGTAATGCTGACCATTTTGTTAGAAGTGATGTGTGGAAACAGACTCCACAATCAGTGCGATTGTAAAGTAGGTATGTTCATTCAGCGCTGGGCAGCACGGGGGGTAGTCCCACCAAAGCTGTGCGCGCCTGAAGCATCACTTCTCATCCTCTTGGGCCATGTCTACCTCTATTGAGATTTCTTTAAATTCATTATAAGCTAGATAATTATTAAACAGTTCTTATCTACATCCATATATCTACTAAGGTTCCTTTGGCTCCCCGTTTCAGTCCCCCCTTTTCTAGAAAATAGTAAATTCTTTTACTATATCTAACTCTAGTACCTCTAATACATTGTTTCCCTATCTAGCATTGTCTCAAAATATTTGTTGGACTTGAGTTTTTGTCGCAACTGATTCTTTTTCCATTCGCTGTAAGAATCTCCTGTGCTTTGGAAACACCTTAAGCCACATCGAATTGTTGTACAAAGGATTATGAGCAGAAAAATGATTACTATTGCTGTCACAAACAGTTGTTTTGGCCATGTTAAATTTGGCAACCAGGAAGTTAGTTTTTCCTATATCTCAGAAAATCCCCATCATGTGTCATCCATAGTGATAAGATGTAACTCCTTAGAAATTTCCCAAATCTTTCCAATATCTGTCTCTACTTGCTGTCTTTTATTTAAATAAGCACAAGAGCTTTGATTTATAAGTATGCACCTCCCCCCTTCCTTGGCGGTTAACATATCTAATGCAAGGCGATTTTGTATCGTTATCTTTGCTAAGGAATCAGTTTCAGCTTGTAATTTTCCTAGAGCGCCAGCAGTAGTATTGGCTAAAATCTCGACTACCGCTGATACATTAACTATTGCTTTTTCCAATTCAGATACTCCAAGCATTGGGAAAAGCCATCGTACCACACTGTGGAATGTGGTGCCTCGTTCTGTAAGAGAGTTAGAGGTTCTTTTAGTCCTCATGTGGTGCCATGGGGATTGGAATATTCCCTGTAATTTTCCTAAGATAGGGAGTGTTTGTGGGATTATTATTCCCTCTGTGCATTCTCCCCACCAATCAATAGGTAAACTCTTATGTGCCTTCCCGTTTGCACAAAGGTATCAACGTCCATCAGGGAGATTACAATTGGACGGCTCCCGAGGAGGAGGAAGATAACAACTCCCTGTTAGATTTTCCCATCCTGTATTAGCTATCCCTGTAGAGTGTGATTCATTACATCTAAAGCAAGTTCCATTCAGTGTCCCGAGAAAACTAGAAGTGTTGGCATAATGGGGGCGCATCATTACGGGGTCTCCTCCTCTGCCTCTTTCCATGTCTTTTAATCTCCAAGACCAATTGTATCGATCATTATCATGTGGGTCTTTGCTATCCAGATCAAGTTTATACTTCACTATAGTTCTGGAACCATTTCCATATAAACAAGTATAGTTGGGAGTTCTATTCAATAGTGTTTTAGTGCTGTTTGTTCTGAGGGGGACACCAATAAACGGGAAGGTTTCTCCTTGTCTGGGTATTAAGGTACACATCCAACAGCTTGATATATTAATATCCTTTGCTAGCTCCTGGTTATATCTGACAAACAGGTTTTCATCCCACGCCTTACACAGAGTCCCCACAACTCCCCATATTACCGCGTAAAAACTGTATGTCCATCGGGTTTTGTGGTGACTTTCCATGGAGTTTTGGGTGTCTTTTTCACTCTGGTGTGATGAATCCAAGCATCCTGTTCCTTGATTCTGATTGCAGTAAAGGAGGCGAGTAGTACTTGGAATGGTCCTTCCCACCGTTTCCAGGGTTTTTTCTGTAAGAGACTCCCGAGCTTTAGCCATTCTTGCTGGGAATGCTTCTGGCCAACCTCTTGGCTGGTGGTGATGGCGTATCCTGCATGTAGATTACCATTTAGGATGTAACTGCTTCCGTCTGTGAACCAAGTTTCCCCATTTTCCATGGGGCTGTCTTTCAGGTCTGGGCGGCTTGCGTATGTTGCTTCGATGGTTTCCAAACAGTCATGATGTACCGGTTCTCCTGTGTTCCCACTGAGAAAAGAAGCTGGGTTGACAATGTTAGTTGTGGGATACTTGGAAAGTAATGGGCACATAGTGAACAATCCAGACTTGATGGAATTGATCAATTTGTGAGTCAAGGATGTTTTGTAGGCAGCAGGCTTCAAGGACGCTTTTCTTGTGGACACATATTTAGCTAACGGTAGTAAGAGCATTCCAGACGCCTTTAGAAGGCCTTGAACAGAATAAACAAGAAGACAAAAAAAGAAAGATACCAATTAGAAGAACACAGGTGCGCATTCCACAATAAAGGGAACTTGGCACAAAGAACCTCAATTCGGCAGCTTATCTTGACCAATTAGACTGAGACAAGTTTCGCATGTTTTAGTTAATACAACCAATTATGCCTTATGTTTATGCGCGTGTACAGTGTTGATATAACCAATCATTAGGTGTAACTAGGCGCGTGGACAGCTCATGCTAACCAATCTCTAATTTGCTTATGCGTGAACAGTAACTAGAATGAACATATAAACCGAGCTATCTTGGCAATAAAGTGGCATCTGCTTGATCATATTGATTGTGTGTAGTGTCCGCGACTTCCACGTCAACATTAGTGACTACAATCTCCACATCATCCTGCTCTACCAATATAGCTTGATATCCCAGGAATCTCTGTGGAGAGAGCCAATGTCCACCCTTGGCTTCCAGTACTGTTGATACTGTATGAGACACTAAAACAGTCATTTTCTGGCCCAGAGTAAACTTTCGGGCTTCCTGTATGTTCAGTATTACAGCTGCAACCGCCCGCAGGCATCCAGGCCAACCTTTTGCAGTTGTGTCTGCTTAGAGAGGTAGGCAACTGCCCGTCGATATGGACCCAGGTTTTGTGTTAATATTCCCAGGGCAATGCCCTGCTTCTCGTGGGAGTAAAGAAGAAACGGCTTACTCACATCTGGGAGTCCTAAGGCCAGGGCTGACATCAAAGCCTTTTTCAGTAGCTCAAAGGCTCCTTCAGTCTCCTTGTTCCACTCAAGGTGTTTCTGCTCAGTGGCTGTCAGCGCATACAGTGGTTTAACAAGCAATCCATAATTATATATCCACAATCGGCACCACCCTGTCATTCCCAGAAAAGTCCGTAACTCTTTTACTGTCTGAGGTCTCTGAGTTTGGCATATTGCCTCTTTACGGGCCTGTCCCAAAGTTCTTTGTCCCGCACTAATTTCATAGCCCAAATAATTCACTTTGCGTTGCATTACCTGTGTCTTCTTCTTGGATACCCGGTACCCTTGAAGTCCCAGGAAATTCAGCAGACTCACCGTCCATATTATACAATCTTTCTCTGTCTTGGTGGTGATCAGGATATCATCCACATAGTGCAACAGCTTTCCCTCCTCAGACGGGGTTTCCCAGGATTCTAAGTCTTTCGCAAGCTGATTGCCGAAAATGGTAGGACTATTCTTAAATCCTTGTGGCAACACCTTCCAAGTGAGTTGGGTCTTTCGACCACTCTTGTGGTTTTCCCATTCAAATGCAAATAATTTTTGGCAGGTCTCATGGCGAGGGAGGCAAAAGAAAGCATCCTTTAAATCTAAAACAGTAAACCAAGTCAATTCAGGTGTTAATACGGTCAACAGGGTATATGGGTTTGCCACTACCGGGTAAAGATCTTCAGTTATCTTATTCACTGCCCGTAAGTGTTGGACCACCCGATATGACCCATCAGGCTTCTGAACAGGTAATATAGGGGTATTGAATTCAGACTCACACTCTTTTAGTAATCCCAACTGCAAAAATTTTTCTATCACCGGCCAGATTCCTTCTCTGTCTTCCTTCTTTAGGGGATATTGTTTAATTCTTACCAGCTTTCGGCCTTCCTTGATCCTAACTTCAACAGGTGGAGCACTTTTCACTCTTCCGGGTGCATCGGTAGCCCATACCCCCGGGTACACTTGGTTTAAGATGTCCTCCTTCTAGGGGGAGACTGGTTAAGGTTAGGCTCAATATTGGAATATATTGCTGATCTTTTACCTCCAGAGTAATTTCTCCCTTTTCGAATACAATTTTTGCTCCCAACTGTTCCAACAAGTCCCTTCCCAAAAGTGCTTTTGGGGAGTTGGGCATATATAAATATTTATGAATGCCCCACTGTTTTCCTAATTTATATTCTAAAGGTTTACAAAAATATGCCTTTTCACTTTGGCCAGTCGCTCCTTTCACCATGACATAATCATCTCCCAGGGGCATCAAAGCTTGGTTCAGAACTGAGTATGTTGCCCCCGTATCTACCAAAAATTCTACCTCTTGTTGTGTTTTCCCTAGCTTAATTATAACCAGTGGATCCGCTAGGGTAGATTCCCCAGGTTCCCGTCAATCTCCCTTCACATGGGCTACCGTTCTTCCTGTTTGAGCCCTCTGATCCTCCTTCTTGTTCTTTGGGCATTCCTTTTTCCAATGACCAAATTTCTTACACAAAGCACATCGATCTTTGCCCAGTCGGGGCAAGTCTTGTCTAGGCCCTCTTCCTCTTTCTTCCTGGATAACAGCCATTAATTTCCTTTGCCCCTGCCTATATCCTTCTTCTCTGTTACTAAATACTCTCCATGCTTCATCCAATAATATTTCTAAATTCCTACCCTCTGTAGGGCGTAATTTCTGAAGTTCGTGTCTTATATCCCCTGTAGATTGACCCAAAACCAGGGAGACCAATTGTTGTATTCCTACCTCTGACCCAGGATCCAGCGGTGTGCTGCGGCACATTACATCCCTCAATCAATCCAGGAATTCAGATGGAGACTCGGAAGGACTCTGTCTGACTGCATATAAAGCTGACCAATTTATAGTTTTGGGGATTGCCCTCTCCATTCCTTTTGTAATCCAATCCTGACACCCCTGCAATCTTTCCATATGTGTAGATCTATTAACATCCCATTTTGGGTCTTGGAGAGGGAAATATTCCTTAATGTCTCCTCCTATAATCTTATAATGATCTTCAGCTAGGTTCCCTGCTGTTTTTAAAATCAGCTGTTTCTCTGTCTCAGTCATATATTCCAATAATAGCTGTATATCCTTTCAGTCAGGGTTATGCTGTTTTACGATAAATTGGAAATGCTTAGTTACACTTACCGGATCACTTCTATAACCTTTTGCAACCTTTTTCCATTCCCCTAGGTCAGCAGTAGAAAAGGGTATTTTGATTAACATCGTCCCACCATCCGGCCTCACTGCCTCTTGGAGAGGTGCTTGTAAAGCTGTTGAGGTAGTTTTCTTCCTAGTACGGGAAGATACAGGGCTGTCCGGGTGGGTTGGAGTTCTATCCGAGTCTGCATCCTGTTCCTGTGGTCAAGGGGGAGGCTTAAACAAATCAGTTAGATCTTGTTCTGGTGCCTGATGAATTTTATTTGTCTTTGTATATTTTTGTCCAATACTACATGCCGAACAGCACTGCCTCAGTTTACCTCTAAGCTCCTTGTTGTTTTCTTGCTCAAGTGCAAGCACCATGGGGTCCTGTGGGAGTACCATTCCACAGTCCCTTTGCCACTCCGGATGGTTTTGGAGGGTGAAAAACATGTCTGCATACGAAACCTCATCCCATTTTCCTTCTCTCCTTAAAAACAGCATTAGTTGTAATAGAGTATTATAATCTATTGACCCATTAAGTGGCCACTTAGCATCACCTTCTAACTTATACAACGGCCACCACTGATTGCAATATTTAATAAGGTTCTTTTTATTTTCCGTACCTCCGGTCCCAACAATATCTTTCCAGTGGGCAATTACACAACCCAGAGGACTCTTCCTCAATATTCCCCCTTGATTGTTTCCCATTCTATAACTTCTCCTTTTAATAAGCTTCCATGCAAATCGTTTCTTACACCTCTTTATAGTCTTCTCGCAGTTTTCCTCCCACACATCCCGAATTTCTGGGATTAAATTTTCCTTTCCACACACCAATTTCACTATTTCGGCTACCTTTCCAACCACAATCAATATGTCAACTGTATATGTAGCCCATCCCCTCTTATCCTAGGGAGTCCAAACTCGACACTCAGGGCATTCAATATCCCCTCCACAATCTATTTGCAACCTCTGTTTGCACCACACACATTCCAGGACATATGAGGGCATACACTCATTTCCTGGATGTAAAAGACACCATTCAAATACCCACATTTATGCGATGCACCATACAGGGACTTTCTTATACCAACACTACAAAATGATTAAGATACTCAAACTCAAACTTACAATTACAACGCTAACATATAAATTCAAGTTCCAAATCATCAGGGAGTCACACTTTGTTCGTCTCCGGCCGTACCCCTTGTGGAGTTACGAAACTGTGGATCAGAACTCCACACACGCTCCGCAGCTGAGCTGCGTCTCTTTTACTCAAACATTCAATTCACAGTTTTAGACATTTACACATTAACAAGCATATATACACATATAAATCTCAACATAACATTTTCACATACTCACACGAAATCTTTAACATTAAATTTCCAAACATTCACATCATACAATCATCGCTCCAGTTGACAACCTTTCAGCAGCTGCAAAAATGTACCAAGTACAATTGCGAGGGGGTCCACTTACCCCAAAAATGTACCAAGCGCAATTGCGAGGGGGTGTGCTTACCCTTCTCCTGCCTCTTATATACCAGTCATCGACAGGTCTGTCCTGGCTCCCGATACCGGGATGCAGCAGTCACCCCGGATTTCCTCGATCTACCCCCAAGATAGCTGGCGGCCGCTCTATCGGTCTGCAAATCCCCCTTACCATACAGGGTACCCTCCTCCCATATGGGGACTACGCTGCACGCCAGACGTCTCTGCGCAATTTACCAGCTGCCCCGGCCTGTACTTTTACAGGCTCCCTTTGTGAAACATACCGTTTGGTCCGCGGCTTCAGGAGGTTGTTGTCTGCTCCCGCGGTGAGGGGCTGGCAGCGGAGGCTCCTCCGAGGAAAGTGCTCTGGGCGTCCCCTCCGCAGTCGGTCCCGTAGACGAGCAGAGAGTCTCCTGGCTGGCTCACCAAACTGACGTGCAGAAACAGACTCCACAATCAGTGCGATTGTAAAGTAGGTATGTTCATTCAGCGCTGGGCAGCACGGGGGTAGTCCCACCAAAGTCATGCGCGCCTGACTCGGCAGTTCGCTTCAAATTTATACAGTCAAGTGTTACATATACATGGTGTTTCGCAATAAGCCTATACATAGGCATGACCTATCCCCACTTCATATTAAAATTAGTTCCAAAAAGTCACAAGGCCGGTCTTGGCTGGTTTTTGGGGTCGACTGCTGCTTCTTATCAGGGACTATCTCCTGCCACAGCCAGCCTCAACAATGCAAATGTTAAGCATCACTTCTCATCCTCTTGGGCCATGTCTACCTCTATTGAGATTTCTTTAACTTCATTATAAGCTAGATAATTATTAAACAGTTCTTATCTACATCCATATATCTACTATATCTACTAAGGTTCTTTTGGCTCCCCGTTTCAGAAGCAGCGTAGATATTTTTTAAACTTTGAAAGAATAAGAATCAAGAGTGTTGAAATGGTGCTTGTATTGCATACATGTACTACAGCAACTGGTGCTTGTACTCTCCAAGACTTTGTTAGTTCAAACTGACAGTCTATCTAGCTCTAGAGACACTTTTTAGATGGATTTATGTTTTAATTACTCTCCAGGTTTACCCTCACGCATTATCTAGTGTCACAGGTGCAGCACTCAATCTTGACTGTGTGTCTATAGTTTGAATCAAATCCCATCTTGTCTCTCTCAGCTATGGCAAGCTGACTCTGAGCCAATGCTCTATGGGCAAGTGCCAACTGCCAGTTCATCACCCCTCTAAATACTGAGTAATTTGCAAGACTACCAGGATCCTGAAATAATCTCAGAGGTTGAGGAGCTGGCAGTGTGGGGTATTTATAGATGGGTGTGACAACAGTTTTTAACAGGCTGTACATA
The DNA here is from genome assembly GCF_026419915.1 of Harpia harpyja. Classification (NCBI taxonomy): domain Eukaryota; kingdom Metazoa; phylum Chordata; class Aves; order Accipitriformes; family Accipitridae; genus Harpia; species Harpia harpyja. The sequence continues at coordinate 84,798,713 of NC_068969.1, read as the reverse complement.
TCTCTCCCTAGAAGAAGCCTACCCAAAAGCCCTGCTCAGATAAGTGAGACTTTGATGACATCTGCCCAGCTGTAACATTATATGATTTTGATATACACAGAGAAAACAAGGGAAAGTACAGACAATTGTCATGGGGAAGGTTCACCTAAAAGCTCTGGACTGCACTTGCCCTGTTGTAATTGTTAGGTATGACATGGGGAGAAGAAAAGAAGTACAGTTGAATATTAACAGCTTTACATTCTGGCAAGAAGTGACATCCTTGGAACAACTAATGATAAAGGTAACAACCACTAATTCACTTTAGTAATGCAGAAAAACAAAGAGAGTGGCCCAGGAAGATGTGACCAATGAGGCCTTCGGTGACTCATGCAGACCACCTAAATTACAAAGAAAAAAATAAGGAAGGCAGTGGTGCCTCAGGGTAACAAATCCATGAGTGCCCCACAGCAAGCAAAAGGCTGACTGCAAGGCTGAAGCAATGCATTAGGAAGCTGATCTGCCAGCCTGAGCCAAGTGACTGGGGTCAGGGCCTGAATTCCCTAAGTCCCTGGTGCTGGTTGTGTCTGAACTTCTAACATCAATAGTTGTGAATGGGCTTTGTACAGAGTATGTACGTGTGTGTGTCTTTCAATGGAAGAATAGAAATCACAACTGGCTTGCTATTCCAATCCTGCTTAGAGAATAGATTTTTAGATTTTATGCCACTGAGATCTCTTCTTGCAGATTCTCTAGCCCAAGTTCCTCTGTGACAATATCTGTGACATTTGTATCTATAACAGCCTTTTAAAAATTGCTCCATTTTAGACAGCAGAAGGACATTACAAAGACAGATGAAAAATCAGGGACTGCTGTCTTCAGAATTACTCTTTATTTCCACTATTTTTAAAACTTATCCATTCCTTCCGCCTAACCAATTGTATTAGTCCCTTTCACAAAAGTAAATATACATAGTGTTCTTTTCCTCCTCAGATAAAAGCTTATCTTTTTTTCTCTGCTTCCTTTCATACATCTCTTTCTACCGTTCTGGTTACAGTTGTTTTTTCCTGAGTGGTCAATAGTCCTTTTACTTTCAGACAACTCTGACAGTGATAATAGCCAACTTATCTGGGGCTAGGGAACCAAAATAGGACATACGTTGACAACAGAGAAATCTGCCAGGCAGAGTATGCAGGATGAGTCTCCTGCTCGAGTTTGCCCTTGGTCCCATGTGGGTGAAAAGCTCATAGTGCCCACGTCTTGGTGTCTGCCTCCTCATGATCTCACCATATGAATTAACAAAGTGGGCTAAGGTAACTACAGCAGTTGAGCTAGGATGTCCAAGAATCCTCTGGGACTGTGCAGTCCCAGAGGCTTAGCAAATGTGACTATTAGATACACTCAAAGAATTGAAGCATTTAATCCGAAAGTGTTCAGAGTCTACTCTTTCTCCCAGGCACATTGGAGCACTTTCTCCTACGCTTGAACTAGTCTTCCGGCACTAAAACTTTTTGTCTTTTCCTTAAAACACATTTAGCTGTTCATCTTGACATCTGGCGAAAAGAAAAAAAGAGGTAGTACTAATCTAAATTAAATGTGACTGATAAGCAACATCTGCTTCCTTTTTAAAGAGGCCAAAATAATATACCTCAGAGGAGTGAACTGTTTTATTGGTGATCAAAGCACAGAAGAAAGAATAACATGAATCAGATATATCTGTGCTCACTCAAATGTTAGCAGAGCTGACAATGTCTCAGCCAAGGCAAGACTTACCACATTTTTCCCTATAAAGTAAGAGCAAGTCATTTGTTCTTTATCCCATAGCAACGAGCCAAGTGTAAAAGTCGCAGTGTGATCAGCCCATTAGGCATGTGGGATTTTTTCAGATCTCACAGATGAAGTGCCAGGTTGAAAACATAACCCCTACAATATGTGTACCCTTTGCTTTTAATCTGTATCCAAGGCACAGCCCTGATCGGGGATAAATCGGGGTGAGCAAGATGCACAGAGATGGAGCCCTGTTACATCTCCAGAACAGGAATGGCAACTGCATCAGAAATACTATAAGTGTCTTTAACTTGCCATTTTTACTTTTAGCTTGCATTTAGTGTGCATTGAGTCTAATTTTGTCACTGCATGTCAGTGGAGTTTATCCTGTGGGAAGCATGTGATTTGTAGAGCAGGCTATGGAGCATACAACTCTGCATGTGTCTGTTTGTTTCAGTCTGACTGCCCCTTTTTTCCTGGAACTCTGGACATAGTTTCCAGTTCTTTAGTTTCTTATATTCCTTATCAGTGTCCCAGTGTGTGTGCATGCTAGTCCATGAAAGCTGTTATTACACCTGGTCCATTCCTATTACCTAGTCACTACTAGGCTTCCTCTGAGTTTTTTAGGAATATATCAGATATCTTTTGGGTCTTCTCCTCCTGGAGATGATTTTCTTACTGTCCTTGCTGACTCTGCCCTTTGACCATCCACTACCTAGTTTCAGCCTGAGGAGGGCTGTAATCACACCAGCGTTTTGCAAATGTAGGGGGTGAACAAAATCCGTAGCACAGCCTGAAATGGGAAACTGTTCATACACTGCTGCAGGGCAATGATTTCATATTATGATGTAATGAGAGCAGCAAAATATCACAGTATTTATAGTTAATCTAATTGAAACATGAAGCAAAATATAAGTTAGAGATAGCAAAACTTTCTAGGGAAATGGAGAGTGAGCAGCAGTAGATGGAAATATTTACAAAATAATAAGGAACACATCAGTGGATAAAGTAAGTGATGTAACAAGGAAGAAAGTAGAAAATAGTACACAAAATATGATTGAATCCCACCCTTGCTAGAGATGTCATCCCCAGTTCTTCTGAACCTTCGGCTTTATTTTTGTAGGAAATAGGTAAGGGGAATGATGACTTTTTTCAGGCAGACACACTGAATCCATTCCCTACCACATAAAGCAGCAATTCATTTATGCTACTGCTGTCATTGTGTTCCATTTTTTCTTTCTTATCACCTTGCTTAAACTTGAAGGAAGCAGAAAGTTCACCTATGTTGTTTGCTGGCAGCTGAAATTCTTTCTCAGTTTCTTAATGGAGGCAAGAATAGCTCCCAAGATCGAGCACTAGGTGTCCTGAGGCTTTTTTGGTTAGTAAAAGGAGATGACAAGACTGGAATGTATTAAATCTGCTGCTGTCTCCTGGGCACCGTTTATAGATTCTCTGTCAACTCACAAGATCCTCTATTACTATGAACAGTGTAATTAGTTTATAATTAGAAGTTAATTACAAATCTATAAAAGAAGCTTCCAAATATTGACAATGGTTAAGAAAGTGAAATTACCATATATAGATAATTAATTGCTGGTTTGAAATTTGTGAAGGGAAAAGAATTCTTAAAGCACCTTATAATCCCAGTAGCAGAAATTGCTCTTTCCTACTCCCAGCTTCAGCAATTCTTTCTATATCTCTGATATCCTGAAGGACACCCTTCCTTCTTTTTCTTCCTTCTCTGGATGTGTGTGTGTGTGTGTGCATGTGTATACATATCCATGCCTTTTTGTGTTTGGGGAGAGGGCATGTTTTTTGTTTTTAATAGAGAAGTCTCTATATCAAGAACTGTCAGGATACAAGGAAAATGCATGGTAGAGAGAATTTCAAAGGTGTCAGTCAGGAAAACAAATGAGTAACTCCTATGGAATTGTACACAATGTTATATTCCCTAATACCAAGTAAATTTTTCATGGTTAATGTTATTACAGTGACTGATCACTTGTACTGAAGTGTTAAGCAGTGGTATGGCCTGACATACAACTACTTAGAGAACTTTTTAGAAAGCTGGTCAAAATTAGGAAATTAAAGATATTCTTTATATTCCAGTGAACAATGTAGAGAAGAATTGCTGAAACTGTTTACAACTTGAAGGCAGCTCAGCAAGTAGCCCAGCTGGCACGCCTGCCTAAAAAATTGTTGAGGAATTAGGCAGAGGATAATCTCCTAAATGAGGGCTCCCACATTCTCTGTGGGGATAGGCCTTCACCAGCTGGCATCATATCTGCTCTTAGGCTGTCACAGAAAGTCCTGCTGAAGGACCACGTATACTCCAACGAAGCCACTATGGTGGCTCAGTCTAGTGCAGCATGGGAGGCAGCAAAAAATCCTCAGTCCAATGCAGGCCCATGAGGCCCTGCTGAACATGAGCACAACTCCTTCTTCAAGCACTCCAGGGCACAGACTAGGACTGCAATCCTTTATCCATCTTCCTGGGCTTCCTAAAAGAAGGCTGGGATTTGCCCTTATTAGAACAGAGGTTGTTCACCTAAAGCAATGTAAGTAAGCCAGAAATCTTAATCTTTCTGTCTTCACTGATTGATGTGACTTCCAAGAAGATGTTGGAAGCAATGGAAAATATGAAAATTGTCAGTATGACTATTTGGATCTCATTAATTACTTGTCGAAAGTCAGTTCTAGCACTGCTAGCCTTCTCATAAGTACTTTGGATGGTTTATTTTGTTGGTTGGAATAATCATAGTTACTAAGCCACTCTCCATCATATTTGAAAAATTATGGCAGTCAGATAAAGTCCCAAGCAGCTGGAGAAAAGGGAATTTCACACCCATTTTTAAAAAAAAACTAAAAAGGAGGACCCTGGGAATTATCGACCAGTCAGCCTCATCTCAGTACCTGATAAGATCATGGAACAAATCCTCTTGGAAGCTCTGTTGAAGCACATGGCAGATAGGGATGTGATTAGAGACAGTCAACATGGCTTCACCAAGGGCAAATTGTGCCTGACTAATTTAGTGGCCTTCACAAATGGTGGACTGACTGCATCAGTGGACAAGGGAAGGGGAACTGATGTCATCTACCCGGACTTCTGTAAGGCACGGTTCTCCAAAACATTCTTGCCTCTTACTTGGAGAAAGATAGTTTTGATGGATGGACTATTAGATGGATAAGGAATTGGCTGGATGGCCTTAATGTCCAAGTAGAAACCAGTAATGGGTGGTATCCCTCAAGGGTCTACACTGGGACCAGTACTGTTTAATATCTTCATTGATTATGTAGATAGTGGGATTGAGTGCATGCTCAACAAGTTTGTGGATGACACCAAGCTGAGCGGTGCTGTTGATATGTTTAAGGGAAGGGATGCCATGCAGAGGGACCTTGACAGGCTTGAGGAGTGGGCCCATGGGAACCCCATGGAGTTCAACAAGACCAAGTGCAAGGTCCTGCACATGGGCCAGGACAATTCCCAATATCAATGAAGACTGGGGGATGAATGGATTGAGAACAACCCTGCAGAGAAGGACTTGGGGATACTAGTGGACAAAGAGTTGGATATGAGTAGGCACTGTGTGCTTGTAGCCCAGAAAGCAAATTGTGTCCTGGGCTGCATAAAAAGAAGTGTGGCTGACATTTTGAGAGAGGTGATTCTCCCCCTCTGCTCTGCTTTCAGGACATCCCACCTGGAGTATTGCACCCAGCTCTGGGGTCCCCAGTACAAGACAGACATGGACCTGCTAGAGCAGGTCCAGAGGAGGGCCACAAAAATTATCAGAGGGCTGGAACATCCCTCCTATGAAGAAAGGTGGAGATAGCTGTGGAGTTACTTAGCCTGGAGAAGAGAAAGCTCCAGGGAGACCTTACTGCAGCTTTTCAATACTTAAAGTGGGATTATAAGAACAAAGGAGAAGGACCAGGGACTGTGACAGGACAAGGGGCAACAGTTTTAAACTGAAAGAGGGTAGATTTAGATTGGATACAAGGAAGAAATTTTTATGATGAGGGTGGGGAGACACAGGAACCAGTTGCCCAGAGGAGTTGTGGATGCCCCATCATTGGAAGTGTTCAAGGTCAGGCTGGACACAGCTTTAAGCAAACTGATCTAGTGAAAGATGTCTCTGCCCATGGCAGTGGGGGTGGACTAGATGGTCTTTAAAGGTCCCTTCCAACCCAAATGATTCTATAATTCTATCATTGACATAGTAGGATATATCCAGTGGCTCACAGTTGGGCCAGCTTCCTAGTAGTGTCCTTTTAGCCAGTGGGTAGATGTTTTGGATGACATTATGATAGGGTTCTTTGCTTGTTTTTCCCAGAAGAAAAAAAAAGTTTTGGAAAAAAATTCCTGTAGACAGTGTTGGATTTTCCCAGCTTTGATAGTCCTGAGTGCACATGTATAATGTAAAGTTATATACACAGTACAGATCACTGTGTAAATGTTTTTGATACCCATCTACAGTGCAAGGTCACTGCCAACACTGTTGGCCCTTAATCCATATGATTTGCCCTCTATGAAGCTCCTATTAACTCTGTGTTTTGCAGAGTAGTCTCTGAGCCTGAAGCAAATTGCATGTTGAGTGGCTGCAATGTATTAGGCATTCAATAACTAGGTCATGGATCTAAATTTGCTGTACAATGTTTTATTTTCCTAATTGTTCCTCTTCCTTTTTCCTCAGTTCAACCCTTTCCCTTCCCTTGTGGGATTTCCTTAATGAACTCTGTTTATCAGCATACATGTATTTACTCCCTGTTGCACTTTACAGTCAAACTTCACTAATACATCTCCTTACCCTCCTCGCTTTTGGGAGGCTAAGGGGTTGCCAGGACCTGAATAAGTGCCCATCTTAACAAATCTAACATGTACTAGCAAGGAGGTGCCCCTTTTGATAGATCAGGCAAAATATTCTTACTAAGCCAGCCTGATTCATTCCTTCCTGCCGATCTTTACTCAGTGAAGTTGCTACCTCCTGACTCCTGAGAAAAATCTGTTCAACGATTCTCCCTTACTATGCATTCCTGTTTCCTTCAAGTTACGATCAAACAAAGAGTTTCCTGCCTTGCACGACACATGAAGGCAGACTGCCTCTTCAATCACTGATGTATCTATACAGCTAATTTGAGAAGTACCAGCAATCACTGTTCTTTCCATTTCCCCAATCCTCTTCCTCAAAGTTTTTCTGCAGGGCATGGAACTAGGCTGATTTTGAAAATGGCTTAGTTTAATGTATTTTTAAAACTGATTAAATGTTCTCCACCCCTCCCCTGGTACCATGCAGGCTGAGCAATGGACGCCCCAAAATCCAGATTCCTCTCTATGGCTACAAGCAGAGATGAAGCTAGGTGTTAGCTATGGGCTGACCTCCAGTCTTGCCAGAAAGAATGGATCAGCCAAAAATGAAGCTTTTAATAAATGATTCCATGAGTGAAGGAGGTGGGAAGCTTGAAGGAGGAGAGTTTTCTCTGTATTTGCCTTTCCCCAGAAGGTGTCCTGGATTTGCCCTTGCTTTGATTGATAATGTATTCCTCCAACAGTACAACCCACCCTTCTGTTTTCCTTCATCACACAGCTGCACATTGTGCTGATGGCTTGGGGGCGTTTCCTCATATTGCTGCAAAGAGGGCTTTTGTTCAGTATGCTGAAGATCCTCTCCATTTGACAAATATTTCCTCTTTTTATTCTTTGCCCTAAAATATGCTGTGTTATTTGTCAGCATTAAACTGCATGTGCTTTCTTCGTTCTGCTGTGCCTGACTGCACTGCTACTTTGTTTACGCTAGTACTGATTAGCCAAATTGAAAGTCTAGAGCTTATTTTTGAGACTCTTGCTAATAACATTTTCTCAGTCTGAAAGAAAGGTTTAGCTAGGTGTTGAAGGCAGACAAATCATCAACAACATGTGCTTCCTCTGCTTGCAGATATGCTGGGCTGCTGTCATCAGATCTCATATATAGAGCATGGTCACACCTGGTAATGACTTGGATAGGAAATGGCATCATGCATGAAAATTCAGCAAATGAAGGTAGTGTTAGAATCAGACGACATGCTTGTTCACCTGAACCTTTACTGAACAGGTGCTTCAGCATTGTCTCAGGGTCCTGGGGGAAGTGTTTAAATTTAATTCAGGAATAAACCCAAGCTCCCAACTGCTTGAGATGATTAAAAATCCCAAGACTCTTTTTGTAAGAATAAGAGCATGACCCTGATATCTTGGCCAAATTCCAGACAGTGAAATTACATCCTGCCAATGTGAAATATACCTGTCATTTGAATTGCAAAGCTATTCTGAATTCCCACTGAGAACTCCTGTTGAGTTTTACACACTTAAATGGTTGCCATGTCCACCACTTAGATACAGTATTTCTGGAGTGGGACCTGTAAGTAAGTCTATGTCCAAAGCACATTGAAAGAGAAGAAATAAAGACAAAATGCCATCATTATTTTCTATGGTAGCACTATTATTTCCTCAAACTCTATCAAGCCACTGATTACTTTTTATTATTCTTCTTAGTGATGTTGGTTTGAGATTCCTCACAGGAAAGGAGATAATTGAAAGACAGATTAGAAAAGCAAGAGGTTGGGATAAAACTAAAACAGAAAATGGTATGCATGTTAGGCATGGCATGCTGGCACTTTAAATGCTTGGTCTCAGGAAGAAGATGGCTATTGCATAAGAAATTTCATTTTTTAAATTTATTCTTTTTTAATGAGTTAAAATAATGAAGCAGACATATGCAAACATACTGAAATCATCATACCAATCAATTACAGTATATCGTTATGTGTGACAGCTCTACCATTGCAGAGTGCGAACTGGAAGGAAGGATTCAATAGAATCTGTGCTGCCCCATTCCAGCAGCCCAAGCTCACTAGGTATGATATCTCCAGCCTCATCAGAGACCTACAGAACAAGAAAATTCTGGGTGGAGTTAAACCACAAATAACATTTAGTACATTATGAAGTGAACAAGAAAAACATAATTTTCTAATATGGCAGGGGTGTGATTTACACAGCCCTGGGAAAAGAAGCGGCATTCACATTGCCCCATCTAGTAACCAACTGTCCCCTTGCCAGAGAATTGGGGCTTAGGACATTTCTGTTCTACCGCTAAAAATGATCATGGCACCAATGATTTTGCCTCCGTTCTTTCTGGACTTAAAGCCTAACTGGACATAAGATACTGTTTGAGGGCTATAACTAAGGATGATTTCCATTTACCAGACCCTTCATATACTACTGAAACTGTGTAAAACAGCGAGTATCATTAAAATCATAGCCAAAGGAACCTTGGTTATAAGCAGTTTGTTAGGAGCACACATAGGAACTGTTAAGCCTCAAATAAATAAATATTGCATATGCTCTCTCCTTCCAGCAGTGTTTTGGTCACTACCGTCTGTCACTAGCAGACCTTCTGCCTTTGGGCTCAATTCTGGCAGCTGCTTTCGTTGTCCTTATCTTCTCATTCAAGCCCAAGTTTTTTGTTTCCTTCTTTCTGCTTTTCTGCTAAGGGCTGAAAAGCCTCCCTGCTCTGTGATGGACTGCCATGGGGCAATGTGCTTAACCTGCTGCTCCCCTCCTTCCTTTGATATTATGAACATGAGCAGATCCCCAGGGCTTTGGAAAACAACCCCATCTGACCTTACATTACTTCTTTCTGTGTGTGGATTCAGGCCAAAGACAGCATTGGGTTTAGGCATTAACAGTTACTTTCCATGCCTGGGAGACAGCAGGACTAACATGGGCATAGGAAGTGGTAGAGATGTGCCAGGGATACTGCAGCTCATCTATCTTGCTTCCGTGTGTGCTGAATAGCCTGCCTGCCTCTGGAGCTAGAGCTGCCATATGGGGGACACAGTCCTTTGAGGAGGGTGCTACGTTTAAATCTGCATGCATTTTCTTAGACAAGAGCTTGCACCATCCTGAGAGTCTTTTCTGAGAGAGAGCAGATGTTCTTCATTCTCCTAGATCTGCTTTTATAAGGCCCCTTACACCCGCTCTTTAAAATGGCCTCTATGGGCTTTCAAAGTGCTTGCTGAAATTGGGAGAAAAGGAAAAGGAGTATGTCGCCTTTGGTACGATTGTGATCTTTGGTTGGGCCAACTGGAAGTGTTGGCCTGGTGCCAAATAAATATTTTTGATTTATGGGGTCCCACTGCTGTGCAGAATCTCCAGAAGTTAGTTATTCTTGACCATGACAGGCAAAAAGGTGTATTTTTCTGAGGTTTACAAAGTATTCATTTTAAATGGAATCCTAAATTTTCTTCAGAAGCCTTACTTTCCTGTTTGCTATATGCCTTCCTTTCTCAGTCTTTCCCCATTCTTTTTCAAATGCTAGGCCACCACCTAAATTATTAAATGTAGTATCAAGTATACATAGGACTAGATAGAATAAAATTAATTGTGTTCATAATTTAATCTGAATGATGTGGTTAGAATCATACCTCAAAGGCATAACACAATTTTGTTTTCTGACTACACATATTTAGGAAGGGGGCTAGAAGTGATAGTAAGCATTTAGAACTCATGGGTTCTCCACTGCCAGTTCAGCTCTGTATTTCTTTCTTGTGCAATAGCTATACTCAGTGCAATATGTTCTGTGTGAATATGTATCCCTTCTGAAATACACAGCTACTTAAACCCGGAGATTTCTTAGTGTTTTTCAAATTGGCTTGAAATTAAACTATTCTCTCAGTTACAATTACATTGTAAAGAGATGGTATCAGTAGTTTCACTAGGTTGATTTCCCATGTCAGAAGAGACACTTTTTTCCACAGCTCACAGATTAGAAACTGAAAGCAAACAATACGAAACGCAACATTGTGCAACATGCAGGGAACTTGGGAGCAGAAGCAGTCTTCTCATGTGACTCAAAACCTCATGGAAAATAACAGCTAGTAACAAATACCATGATGTCATCAGAGACCTGCATTTATAGAATACAAAGAGCTTTGACAAAAGCTTTAGTCTTTAGCATTTATCATACATTTTTAGTGCAAATATACTCGTGGGTCAAAAATTGGTTGTGCAGCTGTCAAACGTTGTTGACAGCAAGGTTTTATTATCTACGACAGGGGACTCTCTCTGAGGATTGAGGGTTGCTTGTAAGAGATGGGATCGATCTGACCAAGCAGATTAAAAAGCATCTTTGCCAGCTGGCTGGCCAACCTGGTGAGGAAATCTTTGAATTAGGAATGGGGAATGGGGAGGAGTGACCAGCAGTGATGTGAGGAAGTGGTGGACAAGGCTGGGGTGTGGGGTGATGTAAACAGGAGGGATGTAATCAACAAAGCAGAGCACAAGGGACACCCACCCAAACATATCCACATAAATAAGGAAGTGCCTACCAGACAGAACTGTGGTAAAATCTCCCATGACCTTTCTGGGAAATGAGCATGACTTGCTGCCTCTCTGAGGTAAACAAACAGGAGGAATTAGAGTCTATGTGCAGTTAGAGAGTTATGATCTCATTGGAATCATGCAACCATGTCAGGATAGCTCACATGACTGGAAGGCTGTTAAGGAATGACTGGCTGGGACAGCAAGAGGGGACCCTTTACACAGGACAGCAGTGGGGTGCATGCCTACGGATGAACAATTAGCTGGTGATTGCTCATGTGTCAGGATTAGTTGGCAGACCAACATGGGTGACACTGTGGTGGGTATCATCTGCTACAATCTGCCTGACTAGGAAGAAGTAGATGAGGCCTTCTTGACACAGCTGGAAGAATCCTTATGTTCATAGGCCCTGTGTCTTATGAGAGACTTGAAGCCCCCCAAGTATGTGCTGGAAAGACATTGCAGCAGTGCACTGGAAATCCAAGAGGTTTTCAGAGTGCATTGGTGGCACCTTCCTGACACAGCTGATCAAGGAGCCAATGAGGGCAGATGCTCTGTTGGACCTCATACAAACAAGGAATAATTGGTTGGGGATGTAAAAGTCAGGGACAGGCTGTGGTGTCCATGAAATGCTGTTAAGGATCCTGAAAGAAGGGAGCAGAGCAAAAAGCAGGACCACAGCCTGGGCTTTTAGAAAGCACACTTCAGCCTCTTCAGAAATCTTCTTGGAAGAATCCAATGGGATGCAGCCCTGGAGAGGTGTCCAGGAAAGCTGGTTGATTTTCAAGGATGCCCTCCTCCAAGCTCAAGAAAGGTCCATTCTGACAAGTAGGAGGCCTTCATGGATGAACAAGAAGCTTCTAACTGACCTCAGACATAAAGGAACTGTGCAAGACGTGGAAGCAGAGAAAAAGTGGCCGGGGAGGAATAAAGAGACACTGTGTGAGCGTGCAGGTATGGGGTTAGGGAAGCCAAAGCCCTTCTGAAGTTAAATCTGGTGAAACATGAGAAGGGCAACAAAGAAGGTTTCTACAGGCACATAAGCAACAGAAGGAAGTTGAGGGAAAATATGGGACTGTTGCTGAATGAGGCAGGGGATCTGATCACAAAGGACATGAAAAAGGCCAAGATACTCTCTTCTGCCTTCACCTTGGTCTTTATTGGTAACACCTGTCTTCAGGAATCCCAGGGCAAGGAGTATCTGGTTAAGGAACACTTAAACTGGAGATACATAAGCCCCTGGTACCTGATGGAATGCTCTCACAAGTCCTGAGGGAGCTGACCTATGTCATTGCAAGAAGAATCTTGATCAGCTTTGAAAGTCTGTGGCAACTAAGGGAGGTTCCTGAGTACTGAAAGAAAGCAATCATCACTCCTGTCTTCCTGAAAGGCAAGAAGGAGGATCCCAGGAGACACAGGCCAGTCAGCCTTACCTTGATCCCATGGAAGTGGTGGACTGAATCCTCTTCAAAAATATTTCCAAACACATGAAGGACAAGAAGTTAATTTGGAGGAGTCATCAGGGATTTATGAAGGGGAATTCATGCCTGACCAACCTCACAGACTTCTACGATGAGGTGACTGTCATGGTGAATGAGGGGAGAGCAGTGGATGTTGTTCATCTTATCTTTAGGAAGGCTTTCAACTCCATCTCCTGCAACATTCTCACTGATAAACTGATGAAATGTGGGCTAGAAACATGGACAGTGATGTGGGCTGAAAGCTGGCTGAATGGCCAGGCTTAAATGGTTGTGACCAGGCCAGAAGGTTCAGCTAGAGGCCAGTTACTAGTGATGTATCCCAGGGATCAAATCTGGGGCCAATACTGTTTAACATAGAATGATAGAAACATAGAATGGTTTGGGTTGGAAGGGACATTAAAGATAATCTGGTTCCACCCCCCTGCCACAGGCAGGGACACCTTCCACTAGATTAGGTTGCTCAAAGCCCCATCCAACCTGGCCTGGAACAGTTCCAGGGATGGGGCATCCACAACCTCTCTGGGCAACCTGTCCCAGTGCCTCACCACCCTCCCAGTGAAGAACTTCTTCCTTGCATCTAATCTAAATCTACCCTCTTTCAGTTTAAAGCCATTATGCCTTGCCCTATCACTACATGCCCTTGTAAAAAGTGCATCTCCAGCTTTCTTGTAAGCTCCCTTTAGGTACTGGAAGGCTGCTATAAGGTTTCCCCAGAGCCTTCTGTTCTCCAGGCTGAACAACCCCAAGTCTCTCAGCCTGTCTTCACAGGAGAGATGCTCCAGCCCTCTGATCATCTTCGTGGCCCTTCTCTGGGCTTGCTCCAATGGGTCCATGTCTTTCTTATGTTGGGGGCCCCAGAGCTGAATGCAGTACTCCAGGTGGGGTCTCACAAGAGTGGAGTAGAAGGGGAGAATCACCTCCTTCAACCTGATGGTTACACTTCTTCTGATGAAGCCCAGGATACAGCTGGCTTTCCGGACTGCAACTGCACATTGCCAGGTCACATTGAGTTTCTCATCAACCAATACCCACAAGTCCTTCTCCTCAGGTTTTCTCTCAATCCAGTCATCACCCAGCCTGTATTTGTGCTTCAGATTGCCCCAACCCATGTGCAGGACCTTACACTTGGCCTTGCTGAAGTTCATGAAGTTCACACAGGCCTACCTCTCAAGTCTATCAAGGTCCCTCTGGATGGCATCCCTTCCCTCCAGCTTGTTGACTGCACCACACAGCTTGGTGTCGTTGGCAAACTTGCTGAGGGTGCACTCAATCCCACTGGCCATGTTGCCGACAAAGATGTTAAACAGCGCCGGTCCCAATACTGACCCCTGAGGAATGCCACTCTTCACTGCTCTCCACTTGGACATTGAGATGTTGACCACAACTCTTTGAGTGCAACCATCCAGCCAGCTGTAGCTGACCCTGCTTGAGCAAGAAGGTTGGGCTAGATGATCTGTTGAGGTACCTCCCAACATCAACAATTTTACTACTGTGTGATACTTAAAAACTGAGTGATAATTCTTCTCAGCCTAATTTAGACAGCCACTTAAGATGTGTTTGGGCAAGTGTCAGATAAAACAAGCAAGAATAACCTCTGTAAAAAGATGATTTTAAATAAACTACAGGACTTTGCATCAAAATATTTATCATGTAAAATAGAAAAAAATTGAGGCTGGAAGTAACATGTTATGCAGGGCTGGTGCCTGTTTGAAATCTGACAGTTATGTTCTAAATAAATTGCAACAAATACAGGTGACCTCATAAAGCCTCAGAAATCAAATTACTTGCAATAATTAATCTGTGAAATAAACATGAGTGTCAGAACTTCCATATCTCATCTTCTCACCATCTTCACTTTTACCTTCCTTCTTCCCTTTGGGATGTTCAATTAACTGGAGTTTTTAACACACCAAGAATTTGTAAATGATAAAATGGAACTTTGTCAAAGATAATGTCAAGTGGCAGGACTACTCTGACACTCACAGTGCATTGAAATGGAATAAAAGTAACATCAAATCAAAGTGCCTGCAGGGAAGGGAGTGGATATGTAACAATGTAACATAGAAAAGGACCTTTGATTTAATGAGGTTCAATTTCATAAAAGTGCAGGTCATCAAATGGGAGTGTCATTGAAGTAATCAGACAGTCCTGCAACTTCCATCTTATTGTTAAAGCAGACATCTAATTAAGTGTGGGTACCATCCTGAATAACAATGGAAAACACAACTTAATGTGATCAAGTTCAAAACTGGGCCCAGAACTGAGCCATAACTCTATTGCCCTGCTTGCTGCTTAACACACACAGCAAATCTTTGTGTGGTCATACTAAACAGAGGTTATCTTGCTCTTTGTTTGCTGCTAAAAGTCGTGCAGCAAAACTTGTTATTGATAATTATTTTGAATCATAGATGATTCTTCTAACATAGATGAGAGGTTTTTGACTGGAGTAGGAATGAGGCAATTAATATACACCATCTATAAAGTGTCATATAGAAAATAATAATTTGTGTCTTTCCTCTTGTTTAAAAGGATTAGAAAGACCTGTCATTCTCCAAAATTTGCTTTAATTGCTTCAGCTGTATTAGCACTAGTAAACATATGAAAAACATTAAATGCCTTTCCTGTTCCTAAAGGACAAATGGGACAGTGAGATGAAGGAAATGAGTAAAAGGGCAAGAATTCTTTGCAAAAAACTCCTTTCTGACAGTGGCATCAGGGAAACTGACTGCAAGGGAACTTGTAGGTGTTATAGGTTTCTTAATAGGAAGTAAAAAGTTGAAGATGTTAGCAGGTCTGTGTAGCAGGGGTGTTTCAGGAAAATTCAGAAGCTACCACTGTGCTGATTGACTGTCCAGCATTGAGGGTGTTGTGATGCACTGAAACTTCTCCCTCACATGCAGTTGCCTGAAGCAATTTTGGCTGCTAGCGTCCACTGGAGTCAAGATATTTCTGAAATTGCTGTTAGCATGGCCTCTCCTCAATTCTCTGCCCTGCTTGTGTTTTCCAAAACTGTGTGAGGGCTTTTAGAAGCTACATGCAGTTTCTTCCACAGCCTTCCACAGTTCTATCAAGAACATGCTTATTAAATGCTTTCTTTCTGGAACATTTGTCTAGATCAAACATCCAAGAGGTTTCCTGTTCCTCACTAAACATTTTTCCATGTAAATCCATTTCAGGCCAAGGCAAATCCCAGGGGACAGATCTTCCTACAGCTCCAGAGCACTTAGCAACAAATACATGAATGTCTCCTTAAAATGTGGTTAAACACAGCAAGATTTTCCTTGGGCAAGAATGTGCATGTCTTTCTTGACTTCTACAGGAGTTATCAACTCATGTGGATGAAGTCTCCCTTGAGTTTGTTGGTTTGCATTAGACAACTTTTGAAAACAGAGTTATCTGTTTCAGATGAAGGCTTTGTTTTAAAATTCCCATGAATAGCCTTATTATCTTTGCAGTGCTCCTTGGAGTCAGTCAGGACAACATCACTATGAGAAGAGTCTGTTTTGCCCTTTGTTCCTAGCCAAATCTAAGTACAGAAAAAAATCCAGAGGAAAAATAGTTAACCAAGAATTTGTAAAAAGGCACAAACTTTACTGAGAAGAAAGCATATAATCCAGTCATTACTAGTTCAAAAGACTCCACAGTTTATGTGGTATAGTTTATGTCTATATGTTCATTACAAGGCCCAGGCAAATGATTTGTGTGAATTCATTGAATTGAACTAAGATGTTCCTGGGACTCAGCTGGGCACACAGTGCAGTTACCTTGTCAGTTTGCTACATGCCACAACACTGTGCCAGCACCCCATGCTGTGGAAACACACCTCAGAGTGAATGAAGGAAGGGGAATCCCACTTACATATCCACAGTTACCTAAAGGGTGAAAACTGGCAAATCAAGAGCTTCTCTCTGAACCTCACTATAACTGGACTGCATAATGAAGTGCTAAACCTGCTGTGTGTTCCTATGTTCATTCTGCATGCCTTCAGGTCTGCATTTGGTTTTTTGGGCAGGTGCTAGCGGTGACTGAAGGCCTCCCTGCAGACCATTCTGGTTTATAAACAGCTGTGGAAGCATACAAGCATGAGCTCCCAGAAAAGCTACAGACAGCGTTCAAACAATTCATGGAGCCAGGGTACAAATCCTGACTGCTAACACATGCTGACGCACATGCCATCTCATCTTCACTCTTGTTGTTACACCCGAATGCTGACACGTGCTACCATCACATCTTCACTTTGATGTGTGCACATAGCTTTGGACATGCAAAGAACTGCCAGGGACACAGTCAGAGCAGGTCTTATCAAAAGTAAGAGTTAGTCATTTCCCTGCCTTATCAGACCCAATATCTCTGTATTTTTCTTTTTAATGTAGTTGTGTTTGTTCTTTTTCAAAAATACAAGTACTGTTCAATGTATAATAGTTTTCTCTGGGGAAAAGTAGCCAAAACCACATGCAGATGGAAAGTTAACATGGTTCAGAAGGTGCAAATACAATTTATGATCAGTTAAAGTGAGGACAGAAGCAGACTGTGGCAATTCCTTTTCTATTGGTTGGTGTGATTGCTATGGATGTAGACTGAAATGACAAAATAGTTACTGAAATGGTCTGTATGCTTTGAATAAAACAACATACACTTTGCATAAGAAAATACGTTTTTTCACAAGGTGAACAATAGGCTTTTCCCCTATGTTCTAATGCATGTGCCTGATTAAATCTTACCACAGTCTCTGTACACAAGCCATTAAAGCCATAAATATGGAAGGCTAACCATGGAAATATTCAGAGCCCATTTTACAGGCAAAGAAACTGAAGCACAGAAAAAGAAAATGATTTGTTCTTTGTCCAAGAGGGAGCCAGTAGAATATCTGTGAAGAGTAACCTGCTTTTGAATCCCTGTCCAACTCAGTAACTATAAAGCTATGCTTTCCAGCTAGAAATAATATTCATTCTCAAGGGATGTGGAGGGTTGCAATGTTTGCAGCAGCCTCGTGCTAGGCCTCTACATTGACCAGAGCAGCAACTAAGGCACACAGGCCAGGGCACTTTCCTTGAATTCAGAAGCTTTGCTGTCTTCTACTCTGCTCAGAAGGGTTTGTGCATGCTGTGTATAAACGCCTTCACAAATAATGTTAGGTTTTCATGGGCAATCTGTTCGTGGTGCTTGCCAAATGACTAAGCTATCATGTAGCTTAGGTAAGACAGGGTGAATAGGAAGATATAGGGAGCAAAGTTTAAGAAGATTTTTTTCATTTGTGTCGTGACGTCTCTGCTGGATAGGGAGAGCTTTCTGACAGAAAGTAGTATTTCACTTGGCAGTGTGACCTCTTGGTGAAAATGTGACCAAAAAGACCATGTGGTGAGTTTGAGATGCTCTTGGAAATACAGCACAGGTTCGCTTATGATGGAAAGACTATTCAAAAAATTACTGAGAAAACTGAGGTAATAGCTGCATTAAGAAGTCAGTAAAAGCAATATGAAGGAAGAGCTCATGTGTACTACAGCTTGTTGTAGTGGGATAGCATATTTTTTCAAGTAAAAGAACAAACAGGGTTTGGTAAGAGAGCATGAGTGCCTAAGGGATAGGAGGCAGCAGTTACTGGTATAGTGGGATCAGTGTTGAGAAGACTTTCTGCAAAGGTAGGAGGCTTGTAAAAATAAATCTAAAATGTAGGAGTGGAAACTGGTCATGAAGCATGTTTTAGAACCTCTTTTATATAAATTGGGGGAGAATAGGAAAGAATGTGAATAAAGAAAATGTAAAACTAGTATGAGAAGAGCTAAGGGGAAAAAAAGGAGAAAAAAAAGGTAGTATCAATAAGAGGATTCTTTGCACTGAAAGACAGCCCACCCTCTTGCAGTTATACCAAGACAAATTCTGCTCTCAGTGCAACTGATGTAAAGCCTGACTAATTCCATCTGTCACTTAGACTAGTGCAAATCTGAAAGAACTTGCAGAAAACACTGGAATTAATTGGGATTTACTTTGATCTATCTAAAAAGCAAGATTTTACCCTGTCTTATATCTGGCAGACTCTTCTCTTTTATCTTCCATTTTAGAGCAGTAATTCATTTACTCCATTCATTTTGGTTTCTTTGTTTTGCTTTTACACCCCCCCCCCCCCCTGCCCCTTCCCTCCTCCTTTTTCTGTTTTGCAGTGGCAGCTTACTGGAGCTCATGCAAAAGAAACCAGGCTCTTCCTCCATCTAGACTCTCTCTTTAAAGTGTCATGTGAAATGTTCCTGCAGCACTTTCCTAAGACTCTGATAGCTGCTGTTTATGTTGATATGATCCACTCTATAATAGGAGCTTAATATAAGTGCACCCTTATGTTATGCTTCAAATCACACAGGTTTCAATTCACGCTCCCCCAAAAAGCAAAAATGAGATTAGCATCTAAATTGAAATTGAAGCTAAAGAAATCTGTGGAAAAAGAAGTCTAAAAGAATCTGAGTATCAGTTTTAGGTTTCTTTTTACTCTGTATCTTGGTCATTTCCCAGAAAATAAGCTCTCAGTAATAAGCACTAAACTGTGTCTGGCCTTGCACAGGTGTGTTGAGGGATGAAAAAGGGAGAAATTTAACTCCATTTAGTTAATGCCATTAACTTCAATGAACCTGTGACTCCGTCAAAAGAGCCTCAGCTCAGCCTAAGGGAGGATGCAAGAGCTGCAACCGCACCATCTTTCCCTAGTTGGAGGTGCAGCTAAAGCATATTCCCTGGGCAGTCACTGTTTCCATGGTCAGTGGCAACCCCCCCCGGCACGCTCCTCGGAGGTTCAGGAACAATTTGAACATTCAGACATGTTTTCTTTTGGCACCCTATTGTCCTGGGATTCTGTCTGACACAGAGATGGCAAGCAGTTTGAATAAAGGAAACTCTTTTAAAATATTGTTGTATATCCTTAGTTTACCACCAGTTCCATGTGTATTCTTAAAACACTGTACAGAGTAAAGCCAAAGGAAAAAACAAAATGTTACTCCCCCCCGCCAAAACCACACAGTATGGTTTCCAGCTTACTTCGCACATGCTCCTTGGTGATAGAAAGTGAGGAGATCTGAGTCGCTCATGGCCCCTCATTTCTCATTACCTTCAGTGTGCAGGGAAGACATCTGGAGGTTTGCCACAAACTTCCGGTGACAGTAGATTGCCCCTTAATGAGCTCCTGAACGGGTCCATCTCCACACTTGCAAGTTAAGGAGTCAGAATCCATGTGAGACATCCTAACAAAATGAAATGACTGTGAGAGACCGAAGGAGTTAATGTCTCAAACATTGTGGTGGGGCAAGTTCTGCTTAACGACTAACTCTGCATAACAACAAACCCTGCCCAGCAAGGAACCACAGGTGAAAAGCAGCCCATCAGCGCCCATCAGCAACAGGGGGGGGAGGGCATGCTGGAGGATGCACGGCTCCCTGTTCTCTTGTGCTGTTCTGATGTGCTGAGCAGGGCAGGTCACCATGTACGGCGAGAGATCACATCGGCAGGAAAGGGGAAACTACTCCCCAAACGACACCCCCCAAGCCCACGGCCCAAAGGCTATCTAGTTAGCCTAATGAGTTCGAGTGCCAGCCCGAAGGAGGGGCAAGGAGATGATAAAAGGACATGAATTGAAGCTCCATGTGCACAAGTCCACCGGGACTGGACCCCTCGGCTCACTGAACCAACGCTGGATCCAGAACTGGTGAAATCTTCTCTCTCTCTTCCCTTTTCCTCTTCCGTAATCCCTACACCTCATCCCTTTAGACATAAACCGTTGACCAAGTCCGGTACTAGGAGTGGATCCAGCCGCCCCCAGGCTCCTCGCTGAGAAGGAGTCTAGAAAGCAAGGGGGTCCACTCTGAAGCTCGTGACTCAACGGGAGGGCTCTCCTGATTGTCTTCCTTGAACTGACTCCCAAATAGGCAAGGCCTGTAGTATATGTTTGGTGATGCATGGTTAGCACATGTTACACAGTTTACTGACACAGTTTCATGCCAATTTTTGTTGTGAGCATACCAATTTTGGTGGTGAGCATGCCAGTTGTTGTTGTGAGCAAATAAAAATTGAGTTTTGTGAGTTAAAGGATCCCTGGTGTTGTTTCACCTTAGTCCTGACCTGGGAATCGGCAAACCTGAGTCATTGTCCTGAGAAATGGGGATGTGACAATGACCAAAAAAGAACTGAAAATAAGAGGTGATGAAAGCAAAGGGGAATGGGATGAGGAAGTGTAATGGCATCATCACTTTTTCACAATTTTGAGCACAGGCATCCGATGGTGGAAATCTCAGCATTGCATAGTAATTCATTCTGACAGTAATGGAACTATTTAAAATGCATGATAATATCTCTCTGAGGAATAATGCATGGTACTTGAAAGCAAACTTGGCATGATGAGGAGGAAGAGAAGACACATACTCTGCTGTGGTATCCCCTCACATATTTCTAAATGAGAAGAACTGTTGTTTCGAAGTGCTTCAAAGGACTATTGCTTGTTTCATTTATGACAAATAGTGCTTCTGTCACTGGAGGGGCAAGAGTTGTTTATGTGACATTGACCTTCATAACAGTACAGCAAAAACCAAGCAGTATGTGAAGGAAAAGAGTGTGTTGATATCTTCTTCTTCTTCTACATGCAAAAAACAACCAAACACCACACCTAAATTCTTGAAAGATGTTGGTTCAGCCACTTGCTCCACCTAGTCCAGTCATCATCTAGCCAAATTCACAATAATTTCCACAGGGTTTCACTTGAACAGAAATAAATCAAGTAAAATTATCAGGATTTGGCCCATAAATATATAAACCTGCTGTTATCAGATTTAGTTACTGTTATCAGTTTAAACCAGAAGGCTATCTGAGACAATTTGGGGAACCTGATCCCACCCTCCCTATTTAATACATCAAGATAGGCTTTTACAGGCAGGTCACAATGAGTTTGAAGTTTGAATTCCCATGGGCTGTATCTAGCACAGGAGCAAGCACTATTTTCATTTCACTTACAATGGACCTGATTTCCATAAATCTGTGCATTTATGAGACTTAAAGATACCATGACTCTACATGAAATCACAGCAATTGCACCAGCAGAAATTGAAAATGGGCATTTATACTGACTTATTAAAAGTCTGGGTCAGCAATAAAATAAGTTAAAATATGTCTTAAAAATCCAAGGAGTTATGTGCTGTATTTTAGATCAATAAAAATAATGACAGTGTTTGAAGCTGTATTACAGCCAGTTTTATAGCCAAACATTCAGAGAAGTGTTGTAAGACTGACTGAACTGCACATTTGGGCTTCTGCCTAAGAATTACTATGCTAGGCAGAACACCATCTAGAAAACTGGGAAAATTCGGTTAGAAACACATCTCCTTAGAGTTGTGTTAGTTACTTTCAGTGTTACTATCCAGACGACAGTTCCTGATCCTGTCCTTACTCTTCTTAATTCTCTCTACAATAGCCAGCATATTCATATACATGTATACACTCAGGTCGTCCAGGCTGAGAAGTGTAACTAGCCATTTTAAGCTATTCTTATGCTAAACAGGGCTTAGAGTGTAAAATCTTTTGTTATTTTAGCTACTTGCACTTGTACAGTTAGCATTTTGTTTGAAGCACTTATGATAGTTCATGTTTAATGTGGTGTAGGGAAGAAATAGAACATGGATTTCTCACCTGATAGACAAACTTTTAGACCTGAATACTGAATAAAAAGTATGTCCTTTATTCAGGCAGTCAGTAGGTCAAATATATGAACCCTAAACATATCTTTTTTTCCTTTTTCTCTTCTTTTTTTCTCTTTTTTCTTTTCCCTTCTTTTTTCTTTTTCTCTTTTTTCCTTCTTTTTTTCCTTTTCCCTTCTTTTTTTCCTTTTCCCTTCTTTTTTTCCTTTTCCCTTCTTTTTTCCTTTTCCCTTCTTTTTTTCCTTTTCCCTTCTTTTTTTCCTTTTCCCTTCTTTTTTTCCCTTTTCCCTTCTTTTTTTCCCTTTTCCCTTCTTTTTTCCCTTTTCCCTTCTTCCTTCTTCCTTCCTGCTTTTTGCTTTTATTTTCTCTCCCTGCGTCATTCCTATCTGCCTCCTTCTCTAGCTTGTCCAAGTTCCTCTGAATCAGAAGCATTTTCCTGCATTTTAGATATACAGATGTACCTGAAGAGCCCACCTATCGAACTTTCAACTTAGACATAATGTCAAGTTCATGTTGTCATATTTCCATGCAGAAAGTCTGTGCCTTTCTTAAAGCAAGATAACAGTAGTAACAGATGAACCACTATCAACTTCCCAAAACATCTCTAGGGTTTATTTTAGCTACTTCTCCCAAAAGAAATTTTCTTCATTTGCTTAAAAATAGTAACTGTTTCTTCTGCCCTCTAACACTTGTGAGAAGTTACCTAAATTAACATTGTCCAAAAAGATGGATATGTATGTTTAGACTCACTGACAATTCCAAAGAATTTACCAAAAATATATACAGAATATTCATTGAAATAAACAACTACTTGGACAACACAATTTGACAAATATCTGCATACATCAAAAATAAAACAAATGTTATGTAGTCTGAAGAATTCAGTCAATTCACAGGTTTAATTGGTCAGCTGCCTTCAGCAAACATGTCTGCAAGACGATATCTAACATGGAAGTGTTGCAAATACTTTGATAAAGATTTGATTAAAATAAAATTGTGAGATAGGAATGTGCAGTTTGTAATGGAGTTATAGAGACTTAGGAACATTACAAAATGTGCTAAGCATAATCGTAAGAATATAAGTATTGTTGACAGTCAGTTAACCATAGAACTTTAACACAGATTGGTTAATTATAGTGGTTTGTTTTAAGAAATCATTATGGACCTTAGTTCTGTTGCTTAGAAACCCTACTTTGATCAAAGTTCCGGTTAATGGATTATGTGAGATCAACCAATGATTGTTTTAACATAAGAATATTAATAAGGTGGTATGATTAAAAGACCAATCATTGAAAAGGAATTAACATAGAATGTACTTTTGTGTAATTTAATATATGATGGCAAGAATCGTACTGCGCAGAATCACCTAAGAGAGGTCAAGAAGCGGACAGGTGAGGAAGACTATGGAAGACCACCAGAGGGCTTCTGAAGACCACCAGAGACCTTCACTGCGCCTGTGTAAAGGACATTTACATATGTCAATTGTTTCCCGGAAAACTAATGATTATGTATAACATTTCTCGGAAATCTAGTGAATATGTATAACAGGTGTGTATTTAACCTGCATAGTTAAACCAGACAGGTGCACACGATAGGTGAAGCGATCCCCCGTGTGCCCAGCGCTGCAATAAAGGAGTGCCTGCTTCTTAACTTCTCATTGCTGTTAAGGAGTTTTATTCCGGATTTCAGCAACAGAAGAGATATGAAAGAGAAAAGACATTTGTAACAGGAAGCTTAAGAAACAAGGTGGACAAAAAAATATCTGAACAGTTTATTCTGAATCTCTCAGAATGTGAATCATCTGACTAAATGGAGATGTTTAATCTGAGTTAGTCACTGTGGATTTCCTGTCTAATCTATGACAATCTAATCAAAATAGTTGGTGGTGTCCAGGACATGATTAATCTCATCTGAAAGTAGATGTCTAAAATAAACCAGATCAATCAAGCCTGAAAAGTGCCTATGAAGGCACTTCTAAGTGAAGAGAACTTCACTAATTGAAAAGGGAGTTTAGGAGAATAGCTCAGACACTTATGTCTATATTGTAGATGTATACAGCTAGATGAGATGAGTCCTGTCCTTGGGCTCTTCAACTTACATTCAGCAGCAATTTGCAGCTTGATTTGTGGATCATTGGGTCAGATTCTGCCAGTGAAAAGCAGAAAAGAGACCAGAATGGAAAATCAAATAATTCTTTCTTAAGTGTAAGAAACAAGGAAAAATTCCAACATTATTTTTCTCTGACTCATCAGTTTTGAAATTACATCATTAAATGTATGATTAATGCCATACCAATATGGCATATTTAGAAAGCTGCTGTGTCAACATTCCTAGAATACAGAGATGTAGTCACCTTCAGCTACTTTATTGTGCAATGCTAATGAGTTAAAGCAACTGGGATAGCACTTCAGATTTTCTAGTTCTGGAATCATGTATCTGTGAAGCCTGGGCTTCTGTTAAAATAGAAAGGTCATCCAGTGGGGTAAACAGAAGGTGGGGGGAAAAAAGAAATATTATGAAGACCATTAATTTGAATAAACATTTGCCTCTGGGCAGTCTAAATTCTAAAAAAACTTGAGTTCACAGCTCAAAAGGCTCAAGGGTTAAAAGAGGATGTTTAGAAGACTGAGTTTTACACAGGTAATCTAATGAAGCAGAATAGAAATAAAGGCAGTGAGCTAAGGAGAACTGATTGGTGAACTATGGCTGTTACACACATCCTAAAGAAGGAAGGTAAACAAAACCATACACTCAAAAAGATTTCAAAAGCTCTTGGAGGGCACAGATCTGCTTAGGAAGTTATAGTGTACCTTCATAGTAGTTTATAGTATCTATAGTCTACCTCACAGTAGAGATTCTTTAAAGCTAGCCCAAATAGCAGAGTTAACGTGACCTTAGCACTACAAGGGTCTGCAATGCCAAAACCCAGTGCCATTGTTTGGAACCATCCTAGGATCACATTGATGGCTCATGTATCTTTAGGCTATGAGGTAACTCCCAGTGGTGGTGAACCCTTAGAAACCACTTGCGTGACTGTTTTCTTCTGTTATCTCTATGTCAGGAGTCAGAGGGAGTTGCAAACTGCCACCATTCTCTAGAACCAGATAATCTCAAAATTTAAATGTCAGCACCACCCTCGCAGTTCCTCCCATGGTATTCACATCAGCTCATACCATGTAGAGCTTTTACTTTTTACATTTTGGTACTCTCTCTGTAAATCTCCAGGGGAAAAACACAGTGGTAAAACCAAGCAGTTTATCTCACTGACATTTGGAGCATGGAAACTCTGAGTCTTTTGTGAATGTACAAGGATGTAGTAACTCCCTGCTAGCTTCCCAGACCTGGTAGTGGCATAGGGAGAGATCTGGGGTCCTCTGGGGGAATGAAAGGAACTGAGTGGCCCATGGAGAAATTAGGCAACGTGAGGAGAAAAGAAAAAGGTTAGGGTGTTTATTTTAAAGTTGAGCTTCACTCAGATAACGTGAACCTCCAGGGCCTATCAGCTTGTCTGGACGTAAGATTTGTGGCATTTTCTATTGGGCCATTAAATGAATTACACAAACTGCTCATAAAAATACATCCTCCCAGTCATGGATTTTTTGCTGCTACATGTTCATTAGGCTCTTAATGTTGTGCCTAAAAAGAAATATAAAGGAGAATATACACATATACACACATATTTGTGGATACATGTATGTATATATGTGTGTGCATGTATCCTTCTATATCTATTGAAGCAAACAATAACTTATTTTTACATATTTGAAGCATCTTTTTTTCCTCAATAGCTAACAGAAATGAAATCTCATTTCTTCTAAAGAAGACTCTTGTATTTGCCTAATGACATTTGTAATTATCCTGCTAAGAAAGTTAGTAACAATAACTATTTCATCAAAGTTCACAATCAGTTTAGGAGTGGGGAAGAAAGTGAATAATATGACTTAGGGATAGGATATTGTCATGATATGACAAAAAGTTCCTTGAAACCTGGTAAATTTCTTTTTAAAAATCATACTGTGCCAGGGCCTAAGTTGCCGAATTAAAAAAGACTATCAGTGAGGTATGTTTTCAGTTTTAAGAACATGTGAAGTATTTGTTAATATATTTAGAAATCTACCATTTTACTTCAATTTTGTACAGCCTATTTTCAACAAGTTGAAATATGTATGTGTGTTGCAGGCATAACGTCACTCAACAGAAGTAATTTCTTGCTGAGAATTAACTTTTGGCTACTTTTATTTTCTGACTGTTAAAGTTGTTCTGAATACTTAACTCAGAACTCAGCTGAGCAAGAATTGAAACATTCCCAATTTGAGTAAGAATCACCTTAGTTTTTCCTTAATGGAAAAAACCTGGAATTATAAAAACCACTTTGGGTCTATAGTGCCAACCATACTTGAGATCAATGTACAGCAATCCTTACTCCTGACCTTGGAGGAACTACCAGGTTTTCCTCTCAGATTCTTACTAGAGATGAGAAAAGCACACAGGTGAAGTGGATCTCTTGACTAATACCCTTCAGCCAAGCTCACATTATTCTCTTGGGGCTTTAGAGATAGCTCAATAGCCCATGGGAGCCATAGATCAGCATCCAACCCTATCAAGAAAAAGGAGGACAATTACTCACCATACCTTCATGGACCAAGACTGTTTTTACTATGCCTTGTTTTTCTTTTAAGTGTAGTTAAATCAAGGCAACATGATCTGTATAAGAGAATATCCCCATGGCAGTTCTCAGATGAAACAGTGGGAGGAAAGCATGAGCCCTGGCATGCTAGGGAACATTTTTGAATAGGCGAGTGCCACTGCTGCTCACCAAAACTAAAAAAATTACTTTAGCACCTCTTGCTTTTTCTTGCTGAACTTTTGCCTTGCTCCACTATGGTCTGACACTTGTGGTCATTGCTAGCATGAAGATCTGTATGTCCCCAGCAAGCTTCTACCTTCAACCAGCTGCAGATATGCAAACATAATTTTATTAAAAATAAATCAACAAGTTATTACAGTAGTACCTGCAGCATCTCTGAGCTGCAGGAGCATGGGCAGAGACAGGTCAATATCAGGAATAGCACAAAGATACAGGATTTCACTACAAAATAAACACTTGAGATGAGGGTTCCTGATTTTTCCTGGTCTCTGGAAGAATAGGAAGGAGGGCAGCAGCAGTGGAAGCAAGGAGGAATAAAAGAGAAGCTCACATGACCAAAGCACCTGAGAATGAGAGACTTTTCAGGAATGAGACTGTGTACTGTCAATGGAAGGACCTCAGGCACTGACAAACACTTACCAAGCAGAACTACCAATAAACACTCAGGCTCAGAAAGCTTTACAAGCACTTTTTTAATGATGATAGGGAGTTTCAGTGAACTTGGATGATCAGTTTAAGATCTCATGAGAACTGTTCAGCAGACAAGAATAAACTCAAGAGTAGTCTCTTGAATCTTTTGAGATCAATGGAAGATCTGCCATTGACTTTGTGGCACTAGAACTTCCTTGCAGCTGTTGGAGTCTGAGCCTGGGACTGCCATATTACTCTTGTGTGTTTTACCCAGAAGCAAAAGGATTTGAGGCTGAGAGAAGTAGATCTCTATTTGTGCTAATTTACAACGCCAAATAGATTTGTGTTTGATTGCTGACATTTACAATTGCTTTTCTTGCTATGTTCTGTACATATAGAATTCTATTTCTACCCTTTCCTACTCCTGGCTCTGCTGTAATGCCCTTTTGCCTGGAGGGAGGAAGAGGAACAGATGGCATGCAGCGAGGCAATTAGAAAACATAGTAAAAGCAGTAAAGTTCCACAATTAACTTCTCAGGCTATCTCCTCAAGTCATTCCCCTTGTGTCTACCATGCAAAGTTAATGATTATAAAACTATTTCCATCTATCTATCTACGGTCTTAACTGTTATTAAAGTGACCAAAGCAATTTTGATTGACATTTGCTGAGTCTCATAAACTAGTTAATTCTGATCAATCATAATTACCCATACTGCTACAAACATTATGTACCTCAGCCAGCAAAATGGGCCATTCACCAGCTCCCAAATGTGTACTACTAAATGCTCAGGCCTCAGAAGTCTGGAAACCTAGTTACAAAGCAGTATGGGCAGAACTCAAAAGAGAAAAATGAAAGGGAAGGGAATTAACAAGAACAAATACAGTGTTCAAAATAAAAAGGATCAAGCTGCTTGCATTGTAAATGGAACATCCTCTGAAACCTCACCGCAGCTAAGTTGATGCTTGCTAACATTCTCTCCACAAAAAGGAAATGAAGGAAAGATGTTGATTTTCTGGAGTAAATGGTTATCCACTGTGTTAGTGTTAGAGAACAGATTGAAGAAATTATAAAACTAGCGTAAATAATTTTAAGTGTGCAACAGCATACAGCATCAATTTAAATGACCTGGTAATTTGGCATGAACCCAAGGAATCATTCCCTGAGCTATATTTATGTTGTGTGTTTTCAAAAAGCAGCCAAAATACAGGATGTTGTGAGATGTTTAGAAGTAATTTCCTTCCATTGGAAAAGACCACTAGGTTGTTCTGCTTTTAAAGGGCGGAATTACCAGTTCCAGTAAGGTATTTTCTAATCCTGAAGTGTTTCAGGCTTAATCTTAGTTTTCCATCTGGTTCTGAAGAGTGTAACACACCACCTTGTAAAGGTGTGTAAAAAAGATACCCAGCTGTATTATTAAAAACAGCTATTGGAGCAGAACAGGTCCAGTCTTACTTTGTACTTCTTGCCTTTTAAAAATTTAATTAAAGAATGTCTGGAATTCATAGGGCTATCAGATTTTTGTGTTTTCTTTCTTTTTTCAGTGGCCAGGCTCAAATTCACACACAGGTGTACATGTTAATGTCATACCCTGAAATGATCTCTGTAAATGCCAAATATTATATCTGAGTTTGTGCTGTAGGTTCTATTGACAGCTCTGTCAGTCTTTGAGAGATTCATGCCTTCACATTTTCAGACCCTGCATTCTGTATGACATTTTATAGCTGAAACCCAGGTGGGGCCACAGCACAAAATGCTAAATGCGTTGTGTTCTCAGGAGTTCAGAAGCTGCAGAGGATTTCTGTGCCTTTCATCAGTGTGGCTGTGCAATGGAGGCATTCAGCCTGCTCCAGGAGCACAAAAGTTTAGTCAGCTGTGGGCCCATTAGCCACATCTCTTGTTCTCACTCACAGGTCACAGAGCCTTTTTTAGCTGCTAAAGCTGTTATCAGAGACTTAAAGGGCAGAAAGGACACAACGACAGTCTCATCTGATCTCCTGTAGTGTGAGATTTTTCCCAAAGGTATATCTTCCAGAAAGATAGCGAAAGTAGAATCCACATGGGTGTGCATTTATTACTTCCACTGTTAGCTGTTTTACTTACCCTCATTGTTAAGAAGCTGGAAGTCGTTTTCTAAACATTTCTTTCTAACACTCTGAAGATACGTTCTATTCCTTTTCCTGCATTTCCTTTTCCTGTGTACATTTCCAGAAGTATTTCTTCATAGCCAGCTGTATGAAAAGGATTCAGTTAGAGCATGCACACTTAGTCAGGAAGTTCAGATGTTTACTAGTAACCTATCCTCATTCTTTACCACTTCTTTTTTTTTTTTTTTTTTTTTAATATGTAAGCCTAAGTGGCAAAGGTTTTATGGAGCCACTGCATGAATGTAGTGTTCAAACACATCTGAAAATTGGGGAAAAAAAAATGTTGAAAGATTTGGCTCATAACCTGTGGAGAATATCTGCTGCTACAAAAGAGGGACTACTGAACACATCTAGTATTAAGCACACTGAATAGCCAGCTGACTGCAGTTCACTAAGGAAGCTTCCAGTTCACTATGAGCCAAAATATGTGATGGGATATAGAGGAATTCAAGGAGGAATTACTTTGATTTACAATCAGTGAAGGTATTTGCAGACAGCCTGAGCAAAGATGAATCATGTCAGTCAGAATTCCAAGTTATTTGAATCTCAGGACAAAAAGACAAATATGTATGTAGTCTGAGAGTAGAAAATGGGATGGAGACCAGGAAACCAGTGTAAAGAAAATCTGGAAACAAGCAGACTCCTACTGTGTTTGTTGTATGAAAAGTATGGGTTTGTCTTACATGCTACTCCAGTTTTCCTGGATTACACTGTTTCTAAAAATCATTGGGCTGGTTTTGGATTGATTCTAGCCCTGTACTCAAAACCAAAAAAGCATAACAGAAGCATCTACAAACCAAAAGGTGTTGCCTGGGGAAGACTGACTGGGAGAATGATATTAAAAATATAGGTGTTTGTCAGTGCTTTGGGAGCAAAGGTTGCAATCTGGATGTCTGTCTTCATTGTTGTGTTTATCACAAAACATGGCTAAGCAGTACCAGAAATAAAGATCTTTCTGTGAAAGACTGACCTTCTCACCACTGGAGGAAATATTTTATAGCTACCAGAGACGGAATAGAAATAGACACAGAACAGCCTCCTCCTTCTCATGATGTGGGGAACAATGATTTTTTCTTTCCACTAACAATTGTGCTTGGACCAAGCTCAAGGTTAAAAATAATGAACATAACAGGAAAAAATATTATAAGTTGCCTTTCCTTCCACCCATCCATGTATAAATTTAAACCAAATAATAATAAAACAAACTGGCAGTTGGTGTTTTAAGTTGCCAGCTTGAAAGGCCTCATAAAATAAAACTTTCTTTCTATACTTTCTTCTCCTGAGTAGTTATTAATTTTTGTTTTGTGTATTTTTCAGTTACATGTTCTTGCTAACAGACCAATGAAAAACAAAAGCAGCAGTGAATGGAGCTGAGCAGCAACTGACAACACACCTGGAGTTACAAAGACTTTCATTTTCCAAGCTTTTTCCTTTTTCTCTCCTCTTCTCATCAATGTCTGCATGTAATGGATGATGTGGCAAACAAAACAAAACAAAGCAAAACAAAAACTTCAAAGAGAAAGTAAGAGAAAAAAATAATTGATGCTAAAAGCTGAATACAAAAGAACATGGTCATCATATCAAAAGTGCCATTATCACAACCAGATTGCAGCATAGTCTGGTCCTTGCAATCCAGAACACAGACACAGAAAATTTAGGAATCTTGAAAAAACATCAAAACGCATCTTGCCCAATCTAATGGCCAGCAAGTCCAAATACACAAAATAAAAATGTGGGTGAAAAAAATGTATTGTCATATTTCCCAATTTACAAACAGGGAAAAGGGTGATGGGGGAACAGTTTTCAGAATGGCTAAATGGTAATTGGATGCCTCACTGCTGTTCAGAAAATGGAAAAATCTCCCATAGGAGTATGTCTGGTTTGTTCTTTTATATGTGTAGTTGTATGACACATCAGACTTGGCAGGAAAACTGGCTCAGATGTACCTGCCAAAAGGGGGGTTATTGTTAACTAGGATCATTTTGTTGTTCTGGTTAATATCATAGCCTAATAAGCAAATGCATTGGCATGGCTGATAGACCAACAACTTTCATCCATGCTAAAAAAAAAAAAAAAAAAAAAAGAAGGAATTTTTATGGCAAGCTTTGCTGGCAAAACAAATGCATTATGTAACTTCAGGGCAAGTCTCTCAACCTCCAAATCATCCAACCCCCTCTCTGATACTTTCTGGTTTATCTGCTGTAAGTTTTATGACTATTGCCTGAAAGAAAACAAATCATTTAAGAATGTATTGGTTAAAAAAAAAAAAAAGTCAGCAACCATCTCACACTGTGTGACAGCCCTTGCTCAGCTGCGGCTATGCAGAACTGGAATCTGGAGAGTCCCAAGCAAGCCAAGATGTGTGATGAAGTCTTGGTGTGTACATGAAATAATGATAACAGTAGAAGAGCATAGATAGTGTGATGAAAAGGGGCTATATTTGAAACCCATCCAGCTGACACCCTGTTGCAACATGAGTCTGTTTTATGTCAAAAATCTTTCATGATATCTTGATGGTAACAGATAATAAAACCTGAAAACAACATCCTTTCCTAAAATTCTCCAGTCCTTGACTTTTCATAATTCTGACTGTCATTTACATTCCTCTGTGACACTTATTCAGCAGTAGAAAATGCCTACTTTGAGTCTCAAGAAACTAAACAATCTTCTTTACTCAGTAAATAAAGATACATTTACCTCCCTAGCAAACACATGCACGTGGTTTGATATTGTATCACCTGTATGCAAAATTATAAAAAACATAGTTTCATTTCCCTGCTTATCCCAGTGTTACATAAGAACAGACTTGAGATCAATCAAAATAACTGTATGTTTCCTCCTGAAAGATAGCTTAATTCTGCTTTGGTTAACTGACTTTGCTAACAAGTAGTTAAAAAGTATCTCAAGTGGAGATATCCAAGTATCTATCTTCAGCTCTTGAGATTCAACATAATAACATGTATTTTTCTACTAATATAGTAATAATCAAATGCCAGTGAGTGTGATGATACAAATTATTTGGACCTAGGCGATTGTGAAAACCTTACAAATCATTATGTATAAGTGTGTCTGTAAATTCGAATTCCCTGTGGACCAAAGTATTGTACTACATTTTACTATATACAGTACTTAAAATGCACATATGTAGATACCATATGCTGTGAAGAGGATTAAATTAGCATATTTCCCCACTTACAGAATGTGTTTGCAATGGCTGTTTCATTTTCATTGTACTGAAAATGTGTCATACAGTAATTTTTTAAAAGATTTTTATGTTATTCCATACACTGCCTGTTTAACCTAAAATGTTGCTGTAGTTTGTAATAATGAGACAACAGTGCATTGAATTAGCTGTAGTAGAAATTGGTAAAAAGGGAAATTTCAAATATATCTGTTGAAAAATCAGCTTTGAGATTAAAGAAGGTTGGAGTCGCATGAAAATGTGTGCTAAATGCTATGAATATCTTTCTTCCTAACCCTTCATGGCATAGATTACCACCCCAGTTTTCCTATTAGCAATACAATGGCTGTAACTCTCCATGCTAGCACCATCCTATCCTCCATTTAAGTAAGTGACTGACCCTTACACATAGTTTCCTTCATGTGCACCTCCCCTTCCTTACTATGACACTGTTCACTAGGACAACTTTGGGAAAATTTTCAGAACGTATCACAACATTTCGGTATGCTAGTTAATAAGAAACACTATGTAACACACAGATGTGTATACACATATATACCCCACCACACTGCATATATATATGTAGGTATACATCCATGTATATATATATATGCAAACATGTGTATATAAGTATCCATATATACAGAGCATCTCTATCTATTGATAGATTGATCAGTAAATCAATCAGTAGTTTCTATCTGTAATGAAATAAATCAGTACACTGCACTCAGAAAGCCTAAATTTAAATTCCTAATTGGTTTAGAAATTCTCAAAGGAGTTTTTTCCCTAGCTCTGCCTTTTCACTGACTCAAACATGAAAAGATAAACGAGGTTGTTGATAGGCCTAGAAGGTGGAAGTAGGGTATTCGTAGAAGGTACAAATTATCTTTGCTCTTCCAGAAAACAAATAAAGTGAATGCTCTTCAAATAGATGCTAACCAACATGGCAAAACTCAGTTACTAGAGAAGCTGTAGCTTTTTTGATTTCCTGGTTTTCATTAATACTTTCACAATATAATTATTCATTTTTGGAATATGGGTGTGGGTGTGTGCATGTGTCTTCCCTAACTACCACTATTAGGTAGGTGCATTCAGCGTAGTGTGATTCTAACTGCCTATGCAATGTGAATTAAAAAACACATTTTCAGTCTAAAAAGTGAGGTACAGAACATCTAAAAGAAAACACTAGCATTTCTGTTACATCATTGGTACATATCAGTAATTTCTGGGTAACTCAGAAAGGTTATCCTGGGTTTGGTCACAGTTACATGACCCCAGAGACATGACATTTTTAATGACATTGATGTGTTTAACTTTGATCTTGTTCATCTCCTCCCTGCCGGCCTGCTGCCAGTTGTCTCTCATAGATGATTTAAACACTTGGCATCAGAAGTCTGCATACTAAAAAAAGAACTGGATCTTCCTTAGCAGCTTCAGATTTATTGGAGTGCTCTTTGTTCTTGTGGCCCTCACTTCAAATGCCATTGCTATACACAAAGTTAAAAGGGAAGTTACATTCCCTAGCTCTTGTCTTTTCAGTTGTGTTTTCACCTTCATTTACATGCAGTTGTGGCTATGTGTTAGGAGGAAGGTGTAAATATGTCCACCACCCATGTTCATTTCAGCACTTTTTTCTTCATGTGACAATTTTATTCACCTGCATGGGTACTACGAAGGGTAAATTCTGAATTTCCCAACTACTTGGCTATTATATTCAAACATGCACATCAGGCTGTTTAAAACAGGATTGGAACAGGACTTTCCATCAGAACAGGGCTTTTTTTAGACCTGTCTGGGATATACTGGTCTACAGCTACCACATAAAAAAATCGCAGAACCCCCTGTGCTTCTACAGGTGACTTGACTGTCAGAGTTTTATATACAAGAAAGGTTTATGCATTGTGAATTATGATTGGGATGTACTAAGTTCTCTGTGAAAGTTTACAAAACATTTCTCTAGAAGCTGTTAACTGGGGAGAAATGTCATTATTTTTAAAAAATTTAAAATGCTAATTACTAACACATATGAAAGGGGGAAAGAAAGTTCTAAATTGCAATAATTAAATGTACAGTCAGGTATTGTTGAAAGGCTGAATGCCCTTCTGTTGCCTGTTGATCCATTGACTTACTGGTATTAACTTACAGTTGCCAAGTTGACTTGCAGAATGCTAATGTTGCCTCTCCTGCTGCTCTCTCCATCTGTTGACTGCCCAGTGTTGCCCTTTTGTTTCATAATCTCCACTTTATTAAATGTTATCATAGTGGGTTATAGATGACTGAACCATACTGTATGTGTTCACTTGTTTTCCACAGCTTGTTTGGTTCAATATGGCTTTGCTTTTGGGGTTATTCTAATAGATTTTAAAGATGTTTGTTTAGAATACAAAACATGAAGGATGTTGTATACGTATGTGTATATACAGTTCTTTGAAGAGCTAGGAAAAAAGGAAAGAAGGAATAAAGGAAAGAAGGAAGGAAGGAAGAAAGGAAGGAAAGAAGGAAGGAAGGAAAGGAGTGTGGGAGGGAAGGAAGGATGAAGGAAGGAGGAAGGAAGGAAGACAAACAATGGAAGAAATGTCCAAGAAAGGAGGGAGGGAGGTAAAGACTGAAGGAAGGAAAGTCAGAAGGAAGGAGGGAAAATGATTAAACAGTTCAGCAGCCCAGCAATAAAAAAATCAGGTCGATTTCCAAACATGAAACCTTTTGCCTACATTCAAAGACTGTTAGCTAAAATGTCAGTCACTGCAATAGTTTGAACAGATTGTCACATATTGTAGTATTCCCTTGTGGCTCACAAATCAGTGTTGTTTCACAATGGGAGGTAAATCCATTCTAGATCTGAGGGCCTCTCCTGTATCTTTAAAAGTATGTGAAAACCCTCTTTTGCTATGACTATGGAAGAACAGCATGAAGAAAGAAATGTTCTGCTGATAAGAAAGATCCCTGACTACTTGGATTTTGAAGTTAAATTGCCCTCACTGTTTAAGGTATTGGGTTTGATTCATAAAGGTCTAT
The DNA here is from genome assembly GCF_026419915.1 of Harpia harpyja. Taxonomy (NCBI): domain Eukaryota; kingdom Metazoa; phylum Chordata; class Aves; order Accipitriformes; family Accipitridae; genus Harpia; species Harpia harpyja. The sequence continues at coordinate 84,762,859 of NC_068969.1, read as the reverse complement.
TATTTCTTTTAGGGCTGAATCCAAATTCCATAAAAATGTTGAAATGCATATTATTCACCCTTTTAAGACTTTTCAGAGCTGACACAATGGGACTATGTCTCCTGTTGATTGTCAGGCCACTGCAGAAGCAGGGCTGTCCTGGGGTGGGGGCAGTCTGGGAGTCAGGTACACCATGTGCTGGACAGGACCCTTCCTGTGGGATGTAGCCCTCCAGTGTTTTGGGAAGGATGAGCTGGGTGGGGTGATTGAGGTGATGGGCTTCTTGACAAGAAAAGGGGTGAAACAGGTCCAAGGTCCATCCAGGGAGAAGCAAAAGGAAATGGAGCCAGAGACAAACTCCTATAGTTCAGGCAAGGTTTGGGTGCTCAGGTCTAAGCTTAATGGAGCTCCAGGGCCACAAGCTGTGAGTGTACTTGGGGTCATCTGTGACGCTGGTCAGGGAAAATAAAGCCAATAGGTGTGCTCAGGACCCTGACAATGGTGGTCAAACAATATCACAGAATCACAGAATGATTGAGTTTGGAAGGGACCTCTTGAAGTCATCTGGTCCACCCCTCCTGCTCAAGGCCGATCACCTAGAGCAGGTTACCCAGAACCATGTCCAGACATGCCCAGAACACAGACCAGTCCAAGGATGGAGATTCCACATCCTCTCTGGGAAACCTGTGCTGGGGCTTGGTCACCCTCACAGTGAAAAAGTGTTTCCTGATGTTCAGAGGGAACCTCCTGTGCTTCAGTTTGTGCCTGTTGCCTTTGGTCCTGTCACTGTGCACCACTGAAAAGAGCCCAGTTCCATCTTCTTTGCACCCTCCCTTCAGGTATCTACAGATGTTGACAAGATCCCCCTGAGCCTTCTCTTCTCCAGGGTTATCACTCCCAGCTCTCTCAGCCTTTTCTCATATTAGAGAAGCTCTAGTCCCTTAATCATCTGTGCGGCCCTTCGCTGGACTCTGTCCAGTATGACCATGACTCTTTTCTACTGAAGAGCCCAGCAGAGGACACAGTACTCCAGGTGTGGCCTCAGCAGTGCTGAAAGGAGGGCAAAGACCACCTCCATTGACCTGCTGGCCAGACTGTATTATGCAGCCCAGGATACCATTAGCCTTCCTTGTGGCAAGGGCACATTGCTGCCTCATGTTCAACATGGTGCCCACAAGGACTCACAGATTCTTTTTTGCAAAGCGACTCTCCTGCTGGGTGGACCCCAGCATGTACTGGTGCCTGGGGTTGTTCCTCCCCAGGTGCAGGACTTTGCACTTCCCCTTGTTGAACTTCATGAGGTTCCTGTCAGCCCATTTCTTCAACCTGTCAAGATCCCTCTGGATGACAGCATGACCATCTGGCATATCAGCCACTCTTCCCAGTTTTGTGTCATCTGCAAACTTGCTGAGGGAAACATTGTTCCCCACGATCCAGATCATTAATGAAGACGTTGAACAGAATTGGACTGAGTATTGACCCCTGGGGTACACTTTAGTTACTGGCCTCCAAGCAGACTTTGTTCCAATGATCACCATCCTTTGGGGCCAGCCATTCGGTAAGTTTTCAATCCAACTCTCTGTCTGTTCATCCAGCCCATGTACATCAACAGCTTGTCAGTGAGGATCTTTTGGGAGACATTGTCAAAGGCCTTACTGAATTCTAGGTAGACAATACACACTGCTCTCCCCTCATCTACCAGGCCAGTCATTTCATCATAGAAGTTCATCAAGTTGGTCAGGCATTAATTCCTCTTTGTGAATCCATGCTGATTAGTTCTGATGTGTTTCTTGTAGTTCATGCGCATATAAAATTTTTTACAAAAAGTAGTTAATAATTTTGATTGGTTTTCACAAGACTTCATCTTCAAGAATGGCAAGATACAAAAATGGTGAAAAATTACAAAGTTTAAATTGAGATTTAAGCAAGGTTTAAATTACTTCAAAGAGTTACAGCAATAATACTGAATGATGAATAATGGGTAATTAAGAGGTCTTCTTGTTTATCTGTTGGACTGACAATAAAACCACTCTGGATTACTCTGCATTGTTCTATATCTCTTTTGATCAATCTATTCCAAGTACATTTAACATTTTCATATCTAAGTCTCAGATAACGCCTCCTCAGAATATATAACTGGTTGTCCTTCCACTCAATTGGATTGGTGTAGACATGTGGTTTTCCAGGAATCACAGGAAACAAACTTCAGTTCTGTGAGGACTGTAAAACTAGAAAAAATGGGTTGTACAGAATTCTAGTCTGTGTGTGCTCAAAATACTGTAGAATAGATGGAAGAGCAACCAAGTTTCAGATTTAACTGAACACTTTATAAAAGTAATGGTTGTCTTTCACTTTGTCTTTTATACCTTACACCAAACCATTGTTTGGTGTCAAGGTAAAAAAAAGCCAAAACACTATCCTCTGTCTTGATATTTCCTATGCAATCGCACAGGCAAACAATAGAATGGAAAGATTAATTCTATAAATTCCTTATTTGTCTGGACTGAGGTGTGTGCATTATTTGTAAATAACCCTTGAAAAAAACCTATGTGATGAGTTGATTTATTTAGCTATTTAATTTGAAAAGAGCTTTCTCTGTTTGACACATTTTAGAAACAGAAGGCATTCAAGCCAGGCTCTCACTTCCCTTTAGGGCTGCATTTATTGCACCCTATCTTGAATGGACTTTACAGGAATTCTCCTGTGAACAAATTACCATTCCAGTCCCTAACTGGATGGTGACACTAAGAATTGTTAAAAACCACACTCATACACACCAAAATTAATACATATAGGTAGATTCACCACTGTGTAACTAGAGAGGGTTAGCATCCAGTTATTTGTATTTGCAAATCAATCCTCAAATTTCATACAGACTTGCTATGAATGTCAAGTATAGGGATGTTAAAAGTGTTTTAAATAAGGCTGGATGTGCTTGTTGTTGGATAACTTCCTGTGACAAAATATTCTACCCATATGAGCTAGTAATTGCCACATCCACAACCATACAGTGTCTATGCAGCATTTCTTACATAGGGCTGTGTCTCATTGCTATCAGCGGGACACATCTACATTTGGAACTGCTTCATTGCTTCCACTGCGCTTGTAGAGTCCTAAATACCTGAATAGCACCACACACACACACAAAATTATTAATCAAAGTAAAATATTTGCAAAGATCTGTAGCCAGGAGACAGACCGAAAACAACTTTTCTCTTTCCTCTTCTTTTTGGATCTCTAATAGGATACTAATAACCTCCTGCAATGTCCAAAGAACAGTGATGCCCCAACCATTTGTTATCCCATGTGGATGCATCAGTACCAACAATTTCAGCATTCTCCTTTGTGTTTCACAGTCTGAACTGACAGAAGACTTTGAAAACAAACAATTGAAAAAGACATTCCCTAAAGGTAACTATCAAGTTCAATAAGGCTCAAACAAAATGGCCCAGCTGTCAGAGTAAAATACAGTATATCCACTTAGCTCTTGAAAGTAAAAGGTAATGCTAACCAGTTGTTGGAGGCAGCCCAGAGAGGTAGTGTCACAGTGACAGCTGCACAAAAGGATGCACTGCATAGCAGTGCTCAGATGAATGAATGCCAAACAATATATAATAGCTACTTAAAAGTAATTCCCTTCAAAGGACAAACTAAAGAGCAGAAACACACTTTGTTTAAAAGTTATCATTACTGATAGTAAAACACACACAAAAATAGAGAAAGCATAATTGGGAAGCCAAATGAAACACATTTGAAACACAAGCTTTGAAAATGGTCTTAATTTGAAATGAAGTTTACCTCTCCAGAAAGCATTTTAATAAAAACAAGGTCAGAATGTTTGTAAGGATTAGTGTCTGTCTAGCCTTGGGCACACGTCAAAAAGAAAAAAAAAAAAAAGGAGATAGAAGATAGAATGGGAAATGCTTGGAGCTCAAGGGCAAGTCTAAGTCATTTGAACGACATACAGAGAGAATACATGCTTCAGAACAGCAAGAAAAAAAGGACCATTCTTCTACTGCCAGATCCCGAGAGTGGGGTAGGTCATGCTGCATAATGAAATGGTTGTCACATCATTTTTGATGGGCCAGATAGGCCACTATCTCTTGCAGAGCCTACTTATGTTGTCTTTGGTCACAATGGTTTCTGTAACTGGAGGATGTTCGAAGTTTATGTTGGGTTGGTTAATTGGATTGTTTCATTTGAAGTGGCACCCAGATGTAGTGCTGTTGTTGCTAAAGAAAAGACTTGCAGTGAGAGCAATTACTTGACCTTAAAGGAAACTCAGTGCATTTAAGTTTCAACACAGATTACTTGATCAAGGAAACCAGACAAAATTATGACCAGAGTCAGTTGACTGTTGCTGTATAATCTACCGGACGACAATGTTCAGTGCTTGCTATGAAAGGGATTCTACCTCCTCAGTCCTTCCTATTATCACAGAATATTAACAGCTATGGGATGTTACAGCTATGTACCATGAATTTGTTCTGTTTAGTAGAAACTGGATCCCAGATATCCAGCCGTTAGCTTGGGCAAAAAGAGTGAGCTCTTACCGGAGTGTCCCAAACACTGGCTAAGCTGCACATCTCACTTTTCTCACTCTGTGCATGGGGAATTTTGTTAATCCCAGGAAAAGGAGCTGAAAGAAGAGAGAAAGGGAGGCACACACAGTGTGCTCCAGACAGTGGAGAAGATGGGCTTTAAGTAAGTACCTTGTTGAAATTCGAAAAAACAATGCTGTGAAACTTAGCCATCATGCTGTTGCAAGGCAGTGTGTTTTTCTTACTCTTCCTGTGGAGACATTTCCTACTTTGTGTGAACTAACAGTCATCTGCTCACCCACTGAGCTTGACTCATCCACCCACACCATGACACCATCCTCCACTGTGAAGGACTCACCACAACAACAACTTCATGTGACTAATACTTTGTGAGGGAGAGCAAGGGAAAGTGCACCAGGCAGATGAGACCCTTTTAGTTCAGAGGCTATGAGAGGATGAGCACTGCAGGTCTGACATTCCTCTGTACGCAGAAAAAAACAGGATATACTCCTGACTCCAGTTCAGCTGATAACCTGATGCATTATGGATTTAGTTATTTGTCTTGGATGTGGGATACTAATCATGGCTTGATGAATTTTCATTATCCCATTATTTTCTCTAGTATATATTCAAATCACAAGTTGTCTCTGGGATTCTCTGTTATGCCCTTATTCATCTATCCTGTATAGAAAAATGATTCATCAACAAGCTGGTGGGTGCATGTCTGATACTAACCTGAGAAGCTACAATTGCTACCTGCACTCTGCCTGATCAGACATCTTACAAGGGATGACAAAACCAACAGGCTTTTGGGGCCTAATTGAGAAGTAGGGTCTTCCTCTGGGATCCATCATTTTTTGACACAAAGCGTTATTTGAGAGATCTCAGAGTCTGGTCTCTTAGGAACTTATCTTAGGCACTAGCTAAACAAGAGGCTCATCAAGTTATCAAGAATATGACAGTGAAGCACACTATCTAACCAAAGGATCTTTATCTGACCTACCAAGAGATAGCTGAAAGAAAATCAATGTTTTCAAAAGAGAGGATGTGCTGCCAAACAGCATCTTTCCCTGTAGTGAGAATGCTTGGCTCAGATTTGTGTCCTTACTTAAGCCTGATTCAGACCAGAGTCCTCTATATCCCTGCCAAACACCTAATCAGATGGAGGACATTACCATGAGCATGGCATCTCCTTCTTCAGCTGTTCTACTTGGTACTAAAACCACTTCTGTAACTCTTTGGAAGAGGAAATCCTTGAATTTTGTCTCCAAGAATTAATTGTGCACACAGCATAGAAACCCAGTGAACAGACCAGAAAGTATCCAACATGCCATCTTAGCCACAGAAGTGTGGCATCCTTTCATTTTCAAATTCAAAAGCTAGTGACCCAATTAAAAACTGAGCAATTATGTCACCACCTCTGTATTTAGTCAATCTGTTTATTTTCCCTGCCCTCTGATTCATTTGGCTATCATCAATCTTCAGTGTGCAGTCCTTTGAGAGCTGTCTGTCTACAACAGCAAAAATTTAATCATTCAAACTTTGAATATACTTATTGCCTGCTACAATCAGAATATTGTATTGCTGGTGTTATTGAAAGGGAGTTTTGGATTTTGTTAACAAATCAAAGTAAAAAATGCTGTAATAAACACATACAAAGTGTGGTCAACTATGTGTTAAATCTATGCAATATCACATTTCCCTATATCTGGATCTCAGCACGAGAGATCAAAGACTCTATTTGGAAGCCCCCAAAACACCTATTTCCTTTAAAAATATGTCCTCCTTTTCCTCTGTGCACCTTATGGTGGCAAGAAAAAAACACACCTGTCACTGATTTCTCTTGTATTCCTCTCAAGCCTGTTGAGTCTATCAAGTGTGAACATCTGGGAATCATCATATTTTCTGCTGACCACTGAATCAGCATAAAAGGAGGACATGATGAGCTCCAGCTGTTAAGCGTCCTGCTTAGAGGATTAGGGAAATTAACCCACAGGATGTTTTACTAGAGCACCAGGAGTTAAATTAAAGATACATGTGGCATCTTCACAAGGAACACAGAAGGGAGCTAAGAGAAGGTAAGCAGGGATGAGCTGTGGAAATGTCATCAGCCCCCTCAGACTGATTATAAAAGCAGAAAGACTTTTACCTTCAGACATTTCTCTGAAAATATAAAACTTCTACCTCCAGTTCTCTTTTGCCATGTACAGTCCAGGGGAACATGGACTGAATGAACAGCAACTGAAACCACTAGCAAAAACCTTTGAGAATCATGTGCTCTGGTGTGAGTCCTTACCTCAGCTAGGGCATTTACATGTTTTCTCATTGCACTCACACATTTAGGCTTCAATGCATCAGAACAGAAAAATGTCTTATCTGTAAAAATAATATTTTACAGGCAGCCACATTCATTTATTTCTGAGTGTGTACCCCTAAAAGTAAACACACCCATGCATTAAATTTATAAAAAGAAAAAAGTTACCAAAATAAAAAGCGGAATCATGAGTGACATTCATGGTCATGCCTATTGCCATTGTTAGTAATGTTAACATCTTTATAAAGCCTAGAGAGAGAGGGCTGAAGTGGTTCAGACAGCTGTAAAAACAATTTATGTACTTAGCCACGAAGTGTTATGCTTAGCTCACTCTGACTCCAGACCAGGATGAAATTAGAAATGGAAGGACAGCTATCTTGAGGCAAAATTCATGCGTTTCTGCGGTCTTCATGATCAAGTAGGTAAGGAAGAATAATGAAAAAAGGTCTCATTACTGACATTGTTGCAGCTGGATTTTCCCCATGATTCTTTTGCCTCAAAGTGTTCAGGAGAGTGGGCAGATTTAGCTGAACAACCCCTCAACCCCATTTCTGGGGGTACACTTGTCACCTCTAGGTGTGACCAAGGGTGCAGCCATAGAGTAAAGAAGGTACCCACCTCAGCAATGCTGGGGCAACCAGCTCCTTGCCTGTGGGGAGACCAGGGCTCAAATCAATCAGGGAACAGCACACCCCCCACTGACTATCCAATGTCTATTTCTGAGCAATGAGGAGGGGATACACTACATACAGATGATGGAGCTCCAGGAGGTGCCACTTCCTCTGAGAGAGGTCTCCCAGAGTTACTCAGGACTGCAAAAGGTGGCAACTTACTTGCTACTTGCCCTTTATTTTTGGCATTCACCTGTCTGAAAACACATTTGCATATTACTGTATGAATTAAATGAACCATACGCGCCTCTTTTATGCAAAAGCCTCTTAACAAGTGTTTGGTAGTATAAAGGATCTTTATAAAAGAAGAGATTGCAAGGACCATGTGGGTCTAGACAGTATATATCTGTAACACCGGTAAAAGGGTCTTCTGCATGAGTTAGAATCAGGTCCCCTATCTGAGGCAAGAGCCTTTGACAGCAAATCCTGCATGATGGTGTCTTACACGTGTAAGATCATAAAAGAAAAAGGTCTCTATATAACAGAGAGGCAGCTATATCCTTTTGATCTTGAGTGTGGGATGTACTCATACTTGCACTGATAATTTCCAGTTTCACCAACTTTTCTTCAAGATTCTCTTGCTAACATGTTGCTTTCAGAGCTGTGGCTTTTACCCCAACAATGAATTTTTTAAAAATAGTGTTTATCACTAGGTTATTTTCCAGCTTGGCGAACAATTGTTCACAACATCCTTTCTTAATCTAGAGCACAGCAGGTGTGCTCTTGGCTGCTCTGAGGGCATACTTGATGTTTCTTAAATCATAACCTGATTTTTGCCTCAGTTAAGATAGAAATTATTATAAATTCCCCATTGCAGATATTTTTATTTTCCACCAGATACCTAGTGAATAATACAGACAGAGGAACATTTGTGATCCAGTGTTTCTGAAATATCACAAAAAGTGAGCGAGAACCTGTGTTGATCAGAATGTGCACACTGCCACTCCCCGCTTTTTGTCTTCCAGGCTTTTCGTTTTTTCTTTTGGATGTTTGGTACCTTTGTGTTCAGCTGACATCAAATCTGAAAAGAATATGGTGGACTTGGCTATATCAGGCAGTGACATATTCCTTAGCTGGCAGATGTTGCAGTTTGCTGACTACCTGAATTAGGCTTGGGTACCTTACCACATTTCAAAAGAGACAGCTTTACTGAAAGTGACACACAGCTTATGGACCCAGACCTGTAAGTGTAATTGCCTTTGCAATGTACTTGTATGTGTGAATTGCTAGGCATCCGATGCATAAAACTGAGCAGGACTTGCAATGTCTTTAATATGAGCTAAGTTAAGGTAGATATTAAATATAGTACATGGATAATGAGTCATGTCTTCTTGACTGCCATCAGATATTATAACACTATTTACAGTCATGACTAATACAGAGTCTGAAACCTGTACAGTCTTTCTTGGAAGTCTTACACCTGAATTTCAACATATTCTGCCTATGAGACACAAGGTCCTAATATTACTTCTTAGTCCATACCTAAGCCTTCCATTCTTAGACAGTTTGATTGAAATTAACGTTCTCCAGAAGTCATGGATTACTTATTTACCCTCAGCTTCACTTGGTGGCCCACCTTCCTTTTTTTTTCCCCAGGAAGGAATAAAAAGTAGGTGGAAAAGTGAAATTCAGAAGTTAAGCTGCTTTATTTTTGAAGCCAGAGAAAATGTGCCTTTCTTTTTATCTTTAGAATCACAGTTTGTATTGTAAATATACTCATACCTATATATAACTAAATCCAACATTTTTAAAGCATTCAAGTAATCTACTCATAGAAAAAAAAGTTCATGTGAATTCACAAACAAAATTCTCCATTAATATTATCATGCAAATGACTATTACATAGAATGAGAACTGTTTCAAGATGTTCAGTAAAAGTATGATATAGGAAAGAAATGAATTTATCTACAGGATTGCATAGCTGAGAAATACGAAGAAATTTTTTTCAATTTCATTAGTTCAGTCTTCTTTTGACTTGAGCAATTGTAACAGAAGAACTAAAGTGCCATTAAGACTGTTTTTAAACACAGCCCAAGAAAGGATTTTTTGCATGTTTTATTTCAGAGATATAGTTCATTACTTATGGACAACAAATATTTGCCTTCTGGCAACAGCAGGCAGGGAGTGTACCAATACTACCATACTATCTCTTTAAAGCATGGTTGGGAATGGGAAGTGCTGGGCATGTGCAAGAGAAGATGAAATCAAAGTAAAGCTGAATGAGTTAGAAAAGAGAAAAAAATATTAGGAAAAGGTAAACAAATAAATAACACTTCAAATAACATATATAATCATATAGACTTAGCTGTTCTATAGAATATAAATAAAGTATATCTTATGCCAGCTTTTATACATTTTCCCTTTGTGAGATATTGTGTTAGTTAATGTGGTTTGGGAAAATACAGGTAGTAAATTTTACAGTTTGTTTTCTCCCTTTCACGGCCTCATGCGCCCTATTCTTTTTCTTCCACATTTACCAAAAATAATCTAAAATATTCTAGGAAATTATTTGATTACTGAAACTATGGATGTGAAATGAAATAGTTAGGACAAGACAAATGACAGCTTTTTAAGGATGGTCATGTAGACAGTTTGTATTAAAGGCCTGGATTTAGTCCATTTTTCAGCATAATGCTGATACAAACAGGGATTTGTTTGTTTGTTTCTGTTGTTTTCCATGGCAGCAGAAAGAATGGCCTTCCATTCTGTCACTACCAGGTGCGTGTGAAATTATTATAGTGGTCTTGTGACTTTTTTCTCCTTTTTTTTTTTTGAACTGTATCATTGCCACCGTAGGATATCTTCCAAAATGAACATTGTGCACCTATATTTTGTGATATTGTCAGTCTGCTCTGTGACATAACCATGCCCACTCTGTGAAACAGAGGGCCGAGCAAAACTTTCCCCAGATGCTGACACTTCGAGCCTTGGCAAAAGCAAAGGTACCATGTGTGAATTGTATAACAACTGGAGAACTGCTCAATCCCAGTGATCTCTCCTAAGCTGTGCTGGTTTTGAGTGTGATAGGGTTAATTTTCTTCATAACAGCTAGTATGGGGGTATGTTTTGGATTTGTTTTGGGAACAGTGTTGATAATACAGGCAGATGTTTTCATTACTGCTGAGCAGCGCTTACACGGAGTGAAGGCCTTTTCTGCTTCTCACCCCACCCCACCAGCGAGCAGGCTGGGGGGGCACAAGGAGTTGAGGGGGGGGACAGCTGGGACAGCTGATCCCAACTGACCACATGGATACCCCTGACCATATGATGTCATGTTCAGCAATAAAAGCTGGGGGAAGAAGGAGGAAAGGTCATGACATTTAGCATGATGGCATTTTGTCTTCCCAAGTCACTGTTATGTGTGATGGAGCCCTGCTTTCCTGGAGATGGCTGAACACCTGCTTGCCAATGGGAAGTGGTGAATGAATTTCTTGCTTTGCTTTGCTTGAAAGTGCAGCTTTTCCTTTACCTATTAAACTGTCTTTATCTCAACCCACAAATTTTCTCACTTTTACTCTTCCTATTCATTCCTGCATCCACCAGGGGGGAGTGACTGAGTGGCTCTGTGGCGCTTACTTGCCAGCTGGGGTTAAACCATGACATAAGCCTATGGAGACAACAAGAGAAAGTATGTAAAAGTTTCATTAGCTCACCCTATACATATGTTCGTAGATGCTACAGTTATTGTAGTTTGAAGAGAAGGGGTCTGTGGAATCTATTCTCACCCATTGCAAGCAGCAATGCATGTGCACACGAGTTCTGTATTTTTATTTCAGTAATAGTGCCTTAAAACTCCATATTTCAGTCTTGCTCTTTCTTTGAGCTTTTCATTCAAAGCATTTAAACAAAAAGTAAAACTTTCTGTCACTTATCTGCCAACACCAGCCTTCCCTCCTCAATGAAATGATGTGGTTATTACTGTTGCTTTTGCACTGATACCTGCTGTTGTCAGCCATGGACTGCCTGGGTAATAGTGCTGCCTAATCACTGCTACTAGAGCTGAGTCCTTGCTGCAGAAAGCAAGTCCTTCCTCAGAGGGAGGGAAAAGCATCTGATTATTTACCTTTTATCCACAAGGCAGTTATTATATGCAAGTCTTGGGCATAGAAGCCTGGGTGAAATCAGTTTAATTTAATGAAATAAACAGCAGTTTCATGCAATTTAGGAAGTATTTGTCTAGGCTTTTGGGTAGATACCAAATTGTGAATTCTCATCCATACTCCTGTCTTCTTCCACACTCTCTTACCTTGCATTGTTTTTCTCCCCAAATAAACTGAGTGTTCTGTAAATTGTATTTATTATGTATAGTGTTTTAGAAATTTTCACATACCACGAGCTGAGTTTCCCCTTGCAAGAAGAACATATCTGTTCGATATGATGCATAATAGTAAGCATCTGGAATATGGAGACTAGAAATACTGCAGAAATTATATTGTGCTTGTGAAATGAAGGACAAACAATAACCAAAACCCCCCTCTTTCTAATCTTTCAAACATCAAGCAGTCTGGATCCAATTTTCTGCATTAAAGGGCCAGATTTTTTAAAGCATTCATGGAGAGATGAGTGCACACTTTTGTGTATGTCCAATTTGTTTAAGTGTAGTAAGATCTGCAGCTTTATGCAGATGCAAAACATATGCACTTTTGTTCAGTCTGAAAAACCTGAGAACCTGCTAATTCATTTTTATGGATGGAAGACTTGTAGCAAATGAACAATTATTGCACCAAATCTTGATATCTGAACTCACCCTGTCTTGCAGTAATTTTTTATCTGAGAAAAGCCCTTATGAAACCTCAGCAGAGATTTAACTCTGTGAATTGGCAAGTATATGAAAAAAAAATAAAAAATAAAGGATTTCTTCTTCAGTGGCTTTTAAATACTTAATTGCTCAAATAGTTGATACATCACAGAAACAGATTCAATGTTTGTTAGTTTTTTTGAACTTAATTATAGTTGTTAATGACTTAAGAAAACTTATTGTAATAGAATTCAGATGTCAGTTTTCCTAAAATATTATAAGACTAGGAATATGAATACTGGTTTTGTACTCATTTTTACAGTGATCATGACAGTAAATTATCAAAGCTGTGGTGAAATAGGTCTGCAGGTCTTGTAGTTTAGACCCATATACTTCTACAACCGATCATTTTTTCCAGTACCTTTTGTCGTGGTTTAACCCCCGCCAGCAACTAAGCACCACGCAGCTGCTCACTCACTCCACCCCCACCCAGTGGGATGGGAAAGAAGTAAAACTAGTGGGTTGAGATAAGAACAGTTTAATAGAACAGAAAAGAAGAAACTAATAATGATAATGATAACACTAATAAAATGACAACAGCAATAATAGAAGGATTGGAATATACAAATGATGCACAGTGCAATTGCTTATCACCTGCCAATTGACGCCCAGTTAGTCCTCGAGCGGCGATTCCCCCTGCCCCCCTCCCCCCAGTTTATATATTAGATGTGACATCACATGATATGGAATACCCCGTTGGCCAGTTTGGGTCAGGTGCCCTGGCTGTGTCCTGTGCCAACTTCTTGTGCCCCTCCAGCTTTCTCGCTGGCTGGGCACGAGAAGCTGAAAAATCCTTGACTTTAGACTAAACACTACTTAGCAACAAGTGAAAACATCAGTGCTATCAACATTCTGGAAACACAGGCTTAAGGCTCTCTGATTACTGTATTGCTTCTCCTCTTCTTACAAGTCCTCTTGCCCAGCCAAGTCCTACAACAGACGTCAGACATTAGTCAGGCAGAGATCTGGCTGCAACTTTTGTGGCAGGATCATGTAAAGCCTTCCACAGTTGCGTAGTATTAAGGAAGAACCAATCTAGCACTGATGTATCCCATCAAGCAATGTCTGCCGCAAGTTGCTGAAAAGAGATTTAACAGACCCTAAAAAATTCCTAATACTCCATGTCTAGATATTTATAGCCTTATGAATGACTTCTTTCCTCTCCCTGAAAGACTCAAAGACCCTTGGAGCTCAGTTATGGTCACTACTTCATTACAGTTAATCTCACCCTGAGCAGGGAATAAATAAAACAGCATTTGATTAAGGAAACTGGTAATACAATATTAATAACAGCAAATTACCACCACAAGTACAGTGCCCAGGGAAAGAATAAGATGTAATCTGAATGTAAAAAATTGTTGTTTAAGGATGGACAGGAAACAAAGTTAAGAACTAAAACAATGATAGTGAATAGTTGTTTAATATGAATAGCACTGCCAAATGTTTGCTTTTCTAAATCAACATTTAGACACTTGAATACATTTCTGACTTTCTGTTTTTCAAGAGTATTGAGTTCCTGGCATTTTTCAATGCCTAGCATAGGCCATTTTATTGAGTCTTTTTTTTGCTCACCTAAGGTAAAACTTGTCTGTATGGTTATGTGAAACATTTACATTGATGAAGAGATGTGGTCTTAGGAAAAGAGAGGACAGAAAGAGACTGACTCATGGTGCTCATGTTCACTGAAATGAATATCATTAGCAGCAGCATACACAGTAGAGTGTTTCATTGCTGAAATCTATTGTTTCTGTGACATACTTCAGTCCTTAATGTTTCTTTAAAGAAACATTTCACTGAGGTGTGGAGCATTGACCTTTCATGGGCTGATCAACGATCACATATTAATAAAAGCAGGCCATATGCAGATTAAGAAGTAATGAAATTGAGTACTCAAGATGCAGAGAGGGGATCTGAGACTTTATAAGGTGAACTTAATCAGCAGGAGAATTACCTCACATATCAACATTTTCCCATGGAAATTACAGACCCAGGAAGTAAAATTGCTTTGTGCCTCCTGGCTGGTCCTCCTAAGCTCTGTGAGTTCATATCACAAGACAGAAGGTGAATTTCAGTGCACAAGTACCTCTCAGGAGCACTGCTGGGCATTACCTACTGTAATGGTGCTGAATACTGCTGAGGAGCAGAAGGGCTGTACATCCCTCAGCTGCAGGCATAATCTTATCTTTTTGCTGCCCAGCCTTTCACCTCTTCTGTCACCCTCTTGGGTTTCTGGGTAAGTGATACAGGGCTGTCAATCAAGTACTGGAGAGTAGTTTGAGGAAGTTCATCTGTCCATTTTCTTGTCAGACACATCCTGGCATATGAGATGAAATGTGTAACAGCGTGCAGCTGTCAGGCAGAGGCTTGAACTTTCCAGGCAGAGTGCCCAAGCAAAGGTATTGTTAGAAGTGCTTTCACGTGAACAAAAAAAGCGAGCCTGAGAAGGGTCACAAACAGTGACTCAGATAAGCTGGTCTTGCACCATCTGCCCCTACAAGGGAGGGTGAGTAAATGTGTGCCTAGCGTAGCAAAGGTTGCCCTTTCTATACTTTATAGCCAGGTGTCCTGGTTTTGGCTGGGATAGAGTTAATTTTCTTTCTAGTAGCTGGTATAGTGTAATGTTTTGGATTTAGTATGAGAATAACATGGATAACACGCTGATGTTTTCAGTTGTTGCTAAGTAGTGTTTATACTAAGTCAAGGGGTTTTCAGCTTCTCATGCCCAGCCAGCAAGAAGGCTGGAGGGGCCCAAGAAGTTGGGAGAGGACACAGACAGGACAGCTGACCCAAACTGGCCAGAGGTGTATTCCATACCATGTGACATGATGCCTAGTATGTAAACTGGGGGGAGTTGGCTGCCGGAGGCAGATCACTGCTCAGGAACCAACTGGGCATCGGTCGGTGAGTGATGAGCAATTGCATTGTGCATCACTTGTTTTGTATATTCAAATTATTTTATTATTATTATTATTATTATTATTATTATTATTGTCATGTTATTATTATCATTATCATTATTATAATTATCATTGTAATTATTATAATTATCATTACTTTCTTCCTTTCTGTCCTATCAAACTGTCTTTATCTCAACCTACAAGTTTTACAGTTTTTTCGATTCTCTCCCCCATCTCACCGGGTGGGAAGGAGTGAGTGAGCAGCTGCGTGGTACTTAGTTGCTGGCTGGGGTTAAGCCACAACACAAGGGCAGGATGCTGTGCTCCCATGAAGACTCTTAGCCAGGCAAAGGGAGGAGCTTGTGCAGAAATTCACTATTGAATAAACCAGTGCAAGCTATGTTATTTAGTGCTAGTATTGCCACCAACTCAGTGAAAGACCACCAGGTGTTTTAAAGATAAACTTCTGCACTTGATGATGTTATGAATGTTTCTTAACTATTTAGTCCACAGAAAAGTATCCTCCTTTTTTAAAAAGAAAGAAACAAACAAACAAACAACCCCCCCAACCTAAAACTCACCTCTGTTGAATATGCTAAATGAAAAGAAAGTACTTGCCAAATAGTACATTTGTCTTAGACTAGCTTTACTAGTTACTGTAACTCTATTTAGAGTAATGCCTTTCTCAGCAAAATTG
Organism: Harpia harpyja; assembly: GCF_026419915.1. Classification (NCBI taxonomy): domain Eukaryota; kingdom Metazoa; phylum Chordata; class Aves; order Accipitriformes; family Accipitridae; genus Harpia; species Harpia harpyja. The sequence continues at coordinate 84,746,962 of NC_068969.1, read as the reverse complement.
GTCTCCTGTCTCTTTTAGCATCCATCATTTTGAATTTTTCTTGTCTTCAGTTTGAAAATTGTTTGTAGGTTCTTAATTGCAAACCCTACCAGAGGGAGAGATCAGGGAACACAGGATTTGCCAAGTGTGATGAATGTCCTGCCTCAGGGAATGGCCAATACCTGATTTGTTAGAGGAAGGCCAAAAAGCCTCAAAACACATTGAGTCAGTCATGTAGGAGATCCCAACAGACCGATGCCTGGAAGCCTAGCTCTAGGTACACGACCTTACTTGAGTACAATTCTACAAATGTTATCACACCCCTGCACTCTCCTGTCATCCTTTCCCCACCAGTCAAATGTATTCTTTTCTGTGTAGATGAGTGGGAAGTGTGAAGCTCAGACTTCATCCTACCTTAGGACCTGATCCAAATGTCAGAGCAGAAGAGTAGGATTTCTCTTGCAGCAAATGAAGATGGATGTGCTCTGCCTTCATTACTGAGCTGAGCAGAACTCCACTGAGGCATGGAGATCAGTCTACTGTTGTGACTGTGCCCTCAGTCAAGGTGAGACGGTGTGCTTCCCTTCAGCTCCTCACGTAAATCATTATTTATATTCACACAGTTGTACACAATTGCACAGCCCACAGTGTAACATATTTCATACCAACCGTCCAAATCTCTTGGTTGCTTATTGTCAAATACCTCTACCTTTGCTATCGTTACAGACTGATGTCTTGCTGATGTATTAAAGGGCTGTCTGTTCTGTGACATGACTCAGTTCCTGACATTTTTCCTCCATCTGTAAAATGGAGCTAATAATACCTTCGTCAACAGCTTGTTGTGCATTTTAATTGCTTAATGTCTGAGAAATGCACTAAGTTTCTGGAGTGCAAAACATGATAAACTTTATTTTATTTTTATGGTTTTGATGCCGATGTTTGCTTCAGTGACATCCCAAAACTGGCTCAGTCATCTCAGTTTGGAAGTCAAACAGCTAGAATGCAAACCTGGAAAACCCTTTTTCCTAATTGGTACACTGTTTATATCATGAGTAATAACTTCTGTGCCTTGGCTGGAAGAAATTAAGGCGGCAATAAAAATGTCAAACAAAGTTGTAATGAATTTAGAAATAATCACTCATAATTTAGAGTTCATCAACCCAAAGCGTTATTTCATTAGATAGGTTTAGGTCATTATAAAGAATGTGCTCCTTCTTGCATCTGAAACTACATAAAAAGGGACAGTAGTTTATGGCTGCTATATACTTGATGAGATATTAAAATTTTGCAGCACAGCAGGTGAGCAGGGGGGTGGGGGAGGGGGAATATCTATTTGAAGGTTGTATTTCCCCTGGGCTTTTGTGGTCTCTGTTCTAAGTAGGCATGAGTCTCTGGCTTTTTTCTTTCTTTTTTTTCCTCCTTGTTTTTTTTTTTTTTCTTTTACAGCTTGTTTTATGTGCCTGTGTGTGCTTTGTACGTAATTAACTTGGACAATATTATGGCAGATGCAGTTAATTGATTTTTAAACTTCAGTTCACATAGACCGCTGTGTAAGATGCTACCAAGAAAAGGGATGCACTATATATCTTTTCACAGGTATCTATAAACTATGTTTTCTTTTCAAACAGCTAACAGACCAGTATCCTGTCTGCTAACTATACCTCCTCGGAAAATCCTTCACACTCTGCTAAGATAACACTACAAGAATAAAGCCTCCAGAAGTCAGCCCTTCCCTTCTTTCCTTCTCCCCTTCTTACCTTCTTTTTCCTATCTCTTCCCCACCAAAGGAAAAGGGGAATAACCCTTTCCCCTTTTCCCCTTCCCTTCCACAATTCTTTATCTTTGCTAATTCTGAACAGGCTTTGGGTATGTTTCAGTAGTCACAGGTTTTAAATATTGCAGTCAAACAGAACAAAACAAACTCTTTTGACCCAGCAGGAAGCATGCTTTTCAGCTAATCATTTATTGTGAATGTCATTCAGGTGCTTCCATTAATATGTAACTGCCAAGTGCACTGATTCTGTCACAATTACATAGGGTAATAGTGTCAGGAAAGATTATTAGGTTTCTTTTAGTTTAAAATTCTCAGGGTTATGTTTTCCAAGTATTTTGTAACTTTAGAGTTGAAGTGTATATTTGAAATTAATTGGATTTTCTCTGTTCAAAAATAATGACTTACTCTTTATTTTTCAGTTACTTTATGTCCATGAGGGGTTTTTTTGGTTGTTGGGTTTTCTTTCCCTCAATGATTCTTCCCCATTAGCCATCTATCAGTGTCCCTTTATGAAGCCTGTGAACTGATGCAAACTAATGTTTTATGAAGACTTCATGTAGATGCAGAATCCCAAGATCAGGTGATGATTCTGTTACATTCTGCAGCATGAATCTCCAGAAACTCTTGGAAGAGTCTCTTCCTTTATTAAGGCTTTTGGGCCAGTTCCCATGGGCAATCTGGTTGACCCCTTGAGCTCGCTTCAAGGGCTAGTTATGAACTTGGGAAAGGTTTATTTGTTTTGCTTTTGCAGCCAAAGTTCTGATTGTCCACCATAATAAAATACATGTGGACCTGTGGAAAACTATTCTCTCGCACCATTATCAGGTGCTGAAAAGACATCTGGTTCTTCCTTCATAAAAAAAAGCCCACAATTGATTTTAACAGTAGCCATTGATGGTCTTGGGTAAGCCCAGAGCTTGCACTTCTACCAGTCACATAATTGGAGGGTTTTCACCACAGGGATCCTAGTAAATCTTTTCTAGGGATTAGGTGCCTGACTGTAACATCACTGCTTAAATCAGTAATTTATTTAGTTTGTCCTCAGCCCAGTTATGAAGCACATTTTCTTTCTGAAGCTGGTCCAGTGTTTTCCTGTGGTTTACTGAAGCTTAACTGCTGGCACCATTAAAAAGTGTAATCATTTTTCACCTATCAATGACAGCAATTTTACTTTTATGGTCTTCCTAAATCCTGTCTCTAAACTTTAAGTAAGTCCAGGATGACGTTCTGCAATACGGGGAAAGCAAACCATCTTATTCTCACCTGTGGTTTTCCATGGGCTTCCTCTGCTTATCTGAACCTATTTTTAAATCACCTACCCTCTTATCCTTACCCTGTGCAAGCCACTACAACCACCTGTTTATTTTCTCCTTGAAGGTCAGTCAATTATTTTTCCTACCAGGCAATGAATCTGTGCTAGTAGACACATTTTTTTTGCTTAAGTCTGCTGGGCTAAGAAAGGTCAATTAAATACAGACCAGGCTTAACTCGACTGGTTTCAAATGCCATCACAAACGTCTTCTCAAAGCATCTTCCCTGACATTCTGAAAACAGTTTTTGTTCTGACACACCATCATCTTGTTGTCCATCTGCATAGATGTTCCTGCTAAATGTAGGTCTATGTGCTCATCCACGAGTTTTCAAGTTTTGTTCATGTCACCATCTTTTGAAGCTTCTTGGCACCTTCCTCTTCCTTCTTATTTCCCTTCATACACCTGTGTCTCAGCCTCTGCTGAGCCTTGTTGTAGGTTTTGCTTGCTTCCAATTTAGTGGAAAAGACCAGAAAGATTCCCTTCTCTACTGCCCAGGTGGTCTGCAAACTTGATATGTCCCAAATTCCACCATCTACTGCAAATAAATGTTGGGAGCCTTTAGCTTAAAAAACAAAGGCAACAACACCAAATTCAAGCAAATTTATTGAACAAACTTTCCTTGGAGCTTCTGTTGTGCCCACTTAAACCAGATGTTTTCAAATCTTGGGGACCAAGAAATCCCAGGACATCAACTACTGCTGGTATGTACAAATAGAAGACAACCTTCTCCTACAAGTTTGCTTCAGGTAGGAGGAAGATGGAAGATTATTAGAGGGAATAAGGAAATACAGAAAATTCACAGTTTTATTTTAAAAAGATCATGTAAACTTGAGTTCAAGGCTGCAGTTTTATGCAGTGTTGAGACTTTAATCTGAAAAGCTATGAAGTGCTGCAAATCTCATCTGTTGATTACGTTACAAATCCCACAAGAACTGAAGAAAAACAGCTCTTACAGAACACTGTTATGCTGTTGAGAATCTTGTCTAAACATATCTTTTAAATTTACTTTCTTCTTTAGCTTATGACTGACAAAGTAGTGTCCCTTATTCAGCAGGGACGTTATCTGTTAAAGTAACATTATTTATTAGAAAGCTGATGAATCAACCCCAGAGATTTGCACTTAGGTAAGTACTTACTGAACTCAGTAAAAAATGTAAGAGGTGAAGGCTTCTATTAATACTTTCTATTATTTAAGGAATACATGGATCATTTCAATTCACTCTGAACAAATTTCAGAAAACTATATAATGCATATAAGAATGCAAGTTAAAAAGAAATTTCATCACTGGGTATTGTAAGTTAACATTGTCTGTATAGCAAAGTGATGAAATATTTGAAAAAAATGTTTGGCAAAAATTATGATTTTTTAATATAAGCAGGTTTTCCTAATATTCTAAAAAAAATATATGTATGGGGCTCCAGTTACCCTCAGCATGATTAAGGATAAATTTTGGTAGTAAAATCTAGTTAAACTGACCTAACCAGAGACACGAGTAATGCTTAAAATGCCTCAAAGAGGCTTTTAACTCACTTTTAAGAGACAGTTATTGTGAGTAATTATAAGTTAATTAAATATTGATTATTACAAAAGTGTCTCTTTGATTTAAAAGGTAAAGCTATAAGATAAACCTTGTTACTTTATTATTTAAAAATTACAGTGGTAATAAATGTGCAATTACACTTTATTGTTATTAAGTAGGATTTGTCTCATTATTCAGCTCTAATTGGTATTAAACATTAAACAAGCTAGATATTGTTGTTAAGCATTGGAAAAACTGTTCTAAATATCTAATATAGCGAGTGACAGTAATCATCCTGAACATTTCTTTCAAGTTTGATGTTGGTGGGATGTTTTTTACCAATTGATTAATTACACTGTATTAATAAACTTAAGCTATTTTAATTTCACAGGCATGACAAATTGATTTATTGTCAATATTCCCACTGGATCTTGAGGTCAGAAGGTTTTTTTCTTAATGATCAATCAATAGTAAATTATTATGTAGCAAGTAGGAATACTTACTTTTCAGTGTTGTAAGTTAGTTTTTGGAGCCAAGGAGTAAACTGGTAAACTTCTCACTGTTCCTTCATCTGCCAAAGAGGAGAAACCTTTTTTAAGCTATAGATTAAGCTACTGGATATTTTTGACACTTTTTGTTTTGGTGGAGAGTCTATTATACATTTACAATGAAAGATGATGGAAAACATCTGGTTTCCTTAAGTATCTCTTGAAGCAGTGTTCCACATCTTTGATTGTGCTATATACCTATACCACTTCTTTCCCTATGTGGATCCATTTGCCATTAATAAATTCCAGAGGTAGTAAAAGGTAGTAAACTACATTCTTCCACTGGTAAGATGAGGAAATCAACGCACAGAGAAATATGGAATCTCCAGATAGTAATTTTTTTAGCAAGGAAAAAAGATGATCTTGGAACTACAGACTCACTGGATGGATGGGCAGAGGCCAATTGCATGAGGTTCAACAAGGCCAAGTGCTGGGTCCTGCACTTGGGTCACAACAACCCCATGCAGTGCTACAGGCTTGGGGAAGAGTGGTTGGAAAGCTGCCTGGCAGAAAAAGACCTGGGGGTGCTGGTTGACAGACGGCTGAATAGGAGCCAGCAGTGTGCCCAGGTGGCCAAGGCGGCCAATAGCATCCTGGCTTATATCAGAAATAGTGTGGCCAGCAAGAGGAGGGAAGTGATTGTTCCCCTGTACTCGGCACTGGTGAGGCCGCACCTCGAGTACTGTGTTCAGTTTTGGGCCCCTCACTACAGGAAAGACACTGAGGTGCTGGAGCGTGTCCAGAGAAGGGCAACGAAGCTGGTGAAGGGTCTAGAGCACAAGTCTTATAAGGAGCAGCTGAGGGAACTGGGGTTGTTCACTCTGGAGAAAGGGAGGCTGAGGGGAGACCTTATCGCTCTGTACAACTACCTGAAAGGAGGCTGTAGTGAGGTGGGTGCTGGTCTCTTCTGTCAGGTGACTGGAGATAGGGCAAGAGGAAATGGCCTCAAGTTGCAGCAGGGGAGGTTTAGGTTGAATATTAGGAAAAATTTCTTTACTGAAAGGGTTGTTAGGCATTGGAACAGGCTGCCCAGGGAAGTGGTTGAGTCACCATCCCTGGAGGTATTCAAAAAGCGCGTAGACAAGGCACTTCAGGACATGGTTTAGTGGGCATGTTTGATGGTTAGACTCAATGATCTTGAAGGTCTTTTCCAACCTAAATGATTCTATGACTCTGGATGAACTAGATTACCCTTCCTCTCATTCTTAAAAAACAAACACAAAAGAAACAAAAGGCAGACAGAGGAAACTTAACTAAATGGAGTTTCCCTAAGCAAGAAACTGCATGTAAGGATATAGTTGTATTTGCTTATAAATTATGTGACTGAAAGCTGTGTGAGAGCAGAGTTGGCTAGTTTGCCATGAAATCCGAAGATAATTAGTCTTACATGTTACTAGTCATTTCTACTGTTGAGGGGATGGGGAAGCACAAAGAAATCATTGAGAGGAGCATATATAGAGAGGCAAATGTTTGCTTCAGACTGTAAAAAAAGAGGCTGGACATTTCTCAAGAATAACATTAGGTTTTTTGCAGTTTCAGGTATAGAAAATGACAAATGTCAGATTCAGTGCAATATTCCAATAGCTGTTTCAGGCCCAACAGAATCAAGAAGTGCCAAACAAAATAATGTAGGAAAGGTGTAAAGGAAAGGATGATTTTCAGCATCTAGAAGAGGTTCAGATTTTCTTCTTTTTTTTTAGGGGAGGAAAGATGAGATCAGAGTTTATTTTAGCCAGAATTACTTTGACCTAATCAGCACTGAGAGACAAGGCAACACTGGCCTGACTTTGAAATTTTAGTGTTTCTCATGAAGAACCTGCAGGGAATAGTTATCAGTAGCTGGGCAGGCTATATGATATGAGGGGTGAAGAAAATAATTGTGAAGTGTCCCTCCTTCTCAGAGAGTAAGCAGAAATGTCAAGGAAAAGCCCCACAAGCCCCCCAGATCAGAATAGGAGTGGAACTACCTTTGCATCTGATTGGAGAAAGGATTCTGCTGTGTTGCCTGCAGGGTGTCCCTGGATGCAGGTGAGCAGGCAGCCTGCCCAGCCTGCTCCTCCAGGCTGGCTCAGTGGGATTAATGGGGTTTGCTCACTTTTCTAAAGGAACATAAAATGAAACAAGATCATAGATGAGCCTTCTTCATGGTCCGCCTCCTCTAGGAGCTGTCCTCAAGGACCACCCATGTCTCAGCCCTACAACTCTGACTGTGCAGAGGTCTGCACACCCCCAGGAGCAGGAGAGGGGTTGTCCATGCAGGCACACTCCTGGCCATCCTCCTCTGCTCCAGCAAAACACAGCCCAGATGTTGAGACCACAGCTGGATTTCCTTTCAACGGTGCTGTTGTTGCTGCTGTTGTTGCTGCCATCTTTGGCGAAGGCTGGAAGCCTGGTAGACAAATGTGGCTGTAGGTTCCTTTACACAGCTGCTTTTACATCCTGGGGCCAGCCGGCAGCCTTCAGGGCATTGCTGTCCTCTCAGTGGCATCTAAATGTGGAAAAAAGAGTGCAGGTTAGAAGAGAGGAGCTGTCCTTGTCCACTCAAGCTTATGCACACACAGATGCTGGCAGATGTCCATGTATTGTTCCTTTGTGTAGGAGCATGTCAGAGCCCATGGCTGTGCTAGAGCAAGTGGTACATAAACATACATAGATGTATATATATATATACACATAAAAAGCAGATACAATAGCCCTGAGGGGTGTGATCAGCCACTGGGTTTATCAAGAGCAGCTTTTACCCTACTTTGTGCATCAGCAAAGCATCTTTCAAGTATGGACTTTTCATGTTGGCATTTTAAATACTCTTTTTCAAAATACATTAGTCTCTGTAAGATTTTCCTTTATTAATATGCTGTAAGCTTCAAAGTATTGTTTTCCCACAATGTAGTCTCAAATACTAAGGAGGCACTTGCCCTTGCCTAATCACATCTCCAAGTAAGCAAATACTGGCAAAAAATCATAAACCTGATTGTTCCCTACAATCAAATGATATTGAATTTGGTGGCTGTTCTTGCCATTTATAAATATGAATTACAAATATATGTTGCCTCAGGGCATCATAAATCGACTTTCTCTAGTAAAAAGCTCTATTTCAGCTCTCAGATGGAGAGCTGTTAACAACAAAACAAAGATGAGCTTTGGAAGGACTTTTAATGTCATCAGAGATGCCCCAAAAACTTACATCAGAAGAGAGAGCAGAGACTTTCTTTAGTAGTTCATATATATAGCTGCAAGTAGAATTACCTACATATGTCCAGTGTTCATCCAGAAAAGTATGAATAATCTTCAAGGCTATGAGCAACAAAGAGGGGGAAATAGTACTGCACAAAGAAAAGAAACAGCACTTACGGATGCAGATGGAGTTTTAATAATTGGGGAAGTTAATAGATGCTGTTTGTTGTCATTCCAGGCAAGATTTTTGTAGACTTGTTGCAACTGGAATTCTCTGCAGCTTGCATCACCAGGCAAAAATTGCACAGCTCGTTGTTCCCAACTCTCCCATTTTCCAGCCTCAGAAATTCAAAGGCTTTGTGTCTGAATTCACAATAGCAACCCAGAAAGAGCATTGCCAAGCAAGACAACCACTTAACCAACTGGGAATGTGTTGATTTCAAGACTCCAATAGTTTTTCAACATTGTTAATCAATGTCTTTGATGTTACTAATTCTTGTCTACTCCCAGGTTACTACGATATGCTAAAACCTTACTAAGACATGCACCATGAATACTAATGAATAACACATGTGCTGTACATTGGACATTTACAGAATTAAACCACACCTGTTATTTTCCTTACTATTGATAATATTCAGTGGCCAACCCTGGTGTTTATATGGACAGCACTTTGTACTGTCCTGCACAACACTGAATCCAGCTCTCATTGTGGCTGGGGCTCTACTGTTCATCCTTCATTTCGTAAGGCCATGTGTAAGGTTACAACGTTTACATTTATATGATTCATATTGTATGCATCTCTGAGCGTACAAACCTTGAAAGATGTTTTGCTTTTTTGGGAGTTCATACATGTTTGTTTTTAACATACACTTTTTGTTGTGCAGCCTATCATCATGTTTTTTCTTCTCCAGCTAATATTCTGAAAGGAAGAATGAGTTCAGCAAGCAAAAATGCTCATCTTGGTGACAGAATGGAGAGCATCCTGCACGAACAGTATAGGACTTAATCCAGGAAGGTGCTGAATGTCTTCAGACAGAATCAATAAAACACATCAAACCCTATACAACTTGGAGTGTATAAAGAGTCAGCATGATTTCAAGCTAACTACCTAAAATACTGTACCTTGAACATATCAGAGTTTTGCACTACCTGGGCCGAACCGGTCAGCCTCTTTAACGGCTGAAGTTATAGTGCCAAGAGAGAATTGGAAACCACATCTAGACTGGCTGTGAGACCTTCCAGCTGTTTCAGTCTGTTCATGGAGTGATGAAGTGCTTATCACTTTTAAGGATTAGTTTCTGGCAGGAGAAATAGCTATTGGTTATTGGAAATATGATGTTGCAATACCAACACTTTCATTGGGATAAAAAAATGAGACAAGCGACAAAAATGATAACTTAGGCAAAACCTGAAGACTAAGGGTATCAGAAGGAAAGCAGTCCCCTTAAGACACAGTTAGGGATAAATTGCACTTAGATACAGATAAGCTTTTCCAAATAAAATTCAAGGAGTATTCTATGTATATACCTAAGGTAAAAAGTTGGCCTTTGTAAAGCCATGTTTGGGAACATGTAAAAAGATTCTCCTGAAAAATGAATATATCTCATCTTTGGAAAATGTGGTAGCTTTGTGGGAATTTAAAAGTAAATTGCCTATTGCAATTCTACTCTCCCTGGTTGCAAAGCATGTAAAATACAGCAGTCCAGGAGACAGTTTAGGGTAGAAAATAGGTTTTTAAGAAAATGTGGAAATCATGCCAAGATGAAAAAAAAAAAAACTCAGCAATTTTCAATGCCAAATTTAGAAAATAAGTGTGTATAATTCTAGGAGGTGCTAGCAAAAAAAAAAAAATTAAAAAATCAAAATTATACCTTGTAGCAATACTGAACTGCTTTCACATCTAAACTGAAAGAATATATTCATTTTTCAAATTAAAAAATGCAGAATAGTGCCAAATTACACAGTGTCAATTGGAATCAAATTAAAATGTTGATTACTTAGAGTTACATTGCTAGCACAACTTTCTTTGTGTCTGGTACCCAAAAGTTGTTTTCATTTTCAACTGGCATAATATTTAAGCTAGACAATGCTTGCAGTATAATTTGCAGACATACTGCTATGTAAAATATGTGGAAGCTGGTCCATTACATGCCATTCAGTTTAAATGCATAAGGCTTGGGTGTACCTCCATGGCTGTTATTAATAGAATAACATGACTAAGCATAACTTGTATTCTGAATTTTTTCCCTGGAGCACCCAACTTTAACTGGCTAACATCTATTGATGCAGACTCCACTTATTAGATAAATACTGTGCTGCTGGACTTAAGTATTTTTGAAATCAGCAGCATGGTTTTTTTTGTGACACTGAAGTCAATATTAGTGACTTGCTAGGAGCTCGAGGGTCCTAGCTAATGTACATATTAACCTTAAGAACGATGTATGAATAAGAACAAAATTGTAATGACCCCACATACGAGTGATGCACCTTTTCTTTTATTGCTTTCAAATGCATTTCCTCCCTTTTCTCTTGTCCTTGCTTTCAAATGTGTTTCCTCCCTTTTGTTTTGTCCTTGCTATGTTCTTTTTATAAATCAGTTCTATCATGTTGAATTTTCTTTTCTTCTTCTCTTTTTTTCTTTTTAGATAGATTCGTCACCAAGTTGCTTTGAGACTATGAAACATTGCATTCACAACAGTCTTAAACATCCTGAAACCATCTCTTCCCTCATTCTATTCACAAATTTGGCAACTATCTTCTTTGCCATTTTCATTCTCTTCCCACCATATAGCAAGAAACTGAAAAGTTGCCTCATTTGTAATTCCACAAAGTGTGCAGAGTCAGCTAATGTTTCAAATGGTAGTTAATGACTTGACGAAAGTCTCCCAGGGCATCTGAGGCCACACCAGGAAAGAGCTCTACACTCTTTAGGCTGTCTTGTCCTCCTTCTGATTCTTTAGTCTTAAATTTAAGTGCAAGAAAACTTTTCTCCTCACTCCTTGCCCCATTATTTTTAGGTCTCCTCTACTGATTTCTTATGGAAACTATTTCAGCTTGTTCCTATTGGCCAGCAGATACCTCCAGGGACGCTCCCCCTCAGGGCAGCTTCAGGGATCAGGAGGGCTCTCTCACTGCTCAGCGCTGTGATTAAACCTCACCCCACATTCGCTGACTTCAGACTAGCAGGAATAGCAGTCCTGGGGTTAACATGCCCTCACCTCCCTGTATTTTTAGAGACTGATTCATTAGGCTGTAAATAGATGTAATGCTTATGCTCTCAGTTTTTAGGACCAAGTAAATATAGCAAGGGTTATTGCCTTTAGAACTTGCAGCAAGAGACAAGCAAACAGGTCTTCAGTTTGTAATCCTTATCCAGATATTTTAGGGATGTTTTTTTTGTTCTTCCCAAGTTTGTATGTGCCAGGCTGTATAATTACCAAAGTCACTGGAGGTTCTTAAGTTCAGACATGGGGCAGAGTCTCTCTGTGACTTTAGTAGGTCTCATGAAAAGCAGCATCCCATTAGTCTGACAATGGGACCGTAAAGCAAGCACAGCCTGCAGGACATGCTACGGCAGCCTCTCTTTGTCCAAAAGCAGTATTAAAAAGGTGCCTCACAGGACCTTTTCTCCCTCTGCCCCATAGAAGTAGTAACTTCCGATTCCTCACTTGGGCAAATATCATTCCCCCAAATGTAACATGCTGCACTTTCTTCCATGGAAGTGCAACAAGTAAGAGGACTACATAGGGTGGGTGACAGAAGAAAGAAAAAACACAACAGTCAGTTAAAATGTTGTATGCAAATATAGAACCATAACAAATCCAGCATGATGGCTGTGGACCTACAGCCAGGTCCTGTGCTTCCTGCTTCAATACTGTCAAGCATCTCTGAAAGCAGCCAGCAGATCTCCTTCGTCCTGGCAAAGGGAAGGTCTGCAGATGAAGGAGGAGCGGCCAGAGCACAGCTGCATGTGCTTGGCTCTTTTTTTGTGGTGTGTTCCATTGCCCCAGATCAAAGTGCAGACACATCCCAAGAGTCAGTTTTGCCTGCTGCCTTTCCTGAGCCAAGCACAGTTCAGTCATGGCCCACAGCCACAGCATGTTTTTTTAAAAGCCTGAGATGCCTAGACACAGATATTGATTGTCCTAGAAACATACATGAAAAAGCTGCAGAAATTGAAAGGAGTTCTATGTGCTCATTGGAGGGCAGAATTTGACCCCATGTGGTGTTTTGGGCCCCTGGAAGGGGTCTGTTGAATTGCATTAGCACATGAAGATGATCAGCCAGTGCTCTGGCAGGTTTACCTCAAAATTTCCCTGCTTTTGTGGGTTTATGTCCAAACATAATGTTATTTGAACACATTTCATTAACTACTGTAGCTGTTTGAAGTCACTGACATTATTATTTTTATACAACTGCAGCCTCATACTACTGCTTGCTGGTCACTATAGCAGCTTGCAAGATCAGTGCAATTCATTCTGGACTCAAAGTTAATCTCATGGAAAATCCAATCAGTAAATTGATTAGGTATTAAATTACATTCTTTGTTAACATTCTCTATTCCTTCCCTTACAGTACAAAAAACCCATTACTTTTTTTCCCCCTTGTTTTCTCCCTTCCCTCTTCCCCATTTCTATTAGTATTACTCTGCTGTCAAATTCACTGGTATGGTAGAGGTTACCTACAGATTATATGTTACTGCTTTCTTCTTAAAAAAAATAAAAGGTCATTGGTTGGGTAAAACAAGAAATTAAAAACATATAAAAACATGTCAGATCCCAGGATGCCTTAGAAATGTTCTTTTGACAATTTTTCAGTGACGTGTATCCAAAACGTGCTTCTGACACTAACATCTGTAGAAAATATTGCTGGCATTAAAGTTTACTGTAGCAGTAAGCTGTTCCGAGTTGATTGCCACTGTACTTTGTAAACATTTTTTTACCATAGGCCATTCCTAGCAGTTAACTTTGGATAACAAGTGATTTTTATGGGGGTGTTTGGTTTTTCTAATGAAAACTCATTTTGACAAAAAAATAATCAACTACACTGAATCCAGCAATCAGTGGGAGCTGTGCTCCTGTCAGGACCAAATGTGGTGTGTTGAACAGAAATTCTGGAAATCATATTAAAGAGACTGACTAACATCAAGTTATTGTTGACTGTGTTTGCCAGACAGCCTACAGAAATATGCCTGTGATCATGGTGAGGCAGGAGATTAGCTGTGATTCCTGTGATTGCTAATATCTCTTGCATACTGTGTTCATCAATAGGAAGTCTGCCACTGCATTTAATATGGCCAGGTTTTCATCCTTGTAATTATGTTATCCTTCCTTACAACTTGAAGGTAGATTGCTTGCCTCACACACACATTTTGTCTGCTATTTCAGTCTTCAAGCTCTTTGGGCCAACGTTTACAGTATGCATATTTTTGTAAAGCACTGAACTCTATTTGGCCCAAAGCAGCAACAGCTGAAGTATTAAAATAGCTACATATAAACACATGTCAAGTAGCAGTTATTACTGCTTCAGAGAATCCCCACAACTGTTTTGAAAAACAGTGGTTTCATTTTGCTTTTGGTTTGTACTTCTTTAGTGTTACTCAATGTATTTTACAACTCTTAGTCTAAGTATCTTAAAATCTCAGTGCAAAATTCAACCACTATTTCCAAATGCATTTTGATACACTATCTGAACTCATGCTTATAATACTAGACTATGAATGAATCCCTCCCTATTCTATCAAAACTAGGTCTCAGCTGCTCGGAAGATTTCAGTGTTCCTGGTTTTTAATCTGGTAACTCTCAACTCTCCCTCTCCTTCCCTGAATATGATGCAGGCCCCCAGTTCTTCTTGTCTCAATGAACATGCCATTTTAAATTGCTCTCTGACATCTCAAAATCAGAATGGTTGAAACTCAGCTTCTAATGTTTTCTTCTGAACACTCCCTTTTCTATTTTCAGTTTCACTATCTGCTATGCAACCTATATTTTGCTCCTTCCAGCAGATTCAGGCCCCTCAGTTAAAAACAGCCTGTTTTATTTATCAAAATGAGAAGTTCTTCTCTGTTCTCATATAGAGACAATTTCTGCAGAATTTAAGTTCAAATTTTTGGCCATGCTGCCGGGTGCTTTGATGCTTAACACTTCTGCCATTTTTTTCCTCTCTCCCTTTTTGATCACACAGACATCCAAGTCATCCCTTCATACAGTTCTCCCCTTGTCTTTTTCCCCTGCTTTTAATTCCTTGAACTGTGTCCCCAAACCAATTTGCCAAGGCCCCATATTCATCTCAGTCAAGTTCATCCTGAAAAGTCTCATCCTGCAGTCTGCCCTGAAGACTACAAAAAACATAACAGTTAAATCAAGCTTTGCCATTTTGTTTTTGTCTTGTCACATATTATCAGTCGCTGTGTGCCATCCTTTGTCTATTCTTTCCTTTATTTCTTTTGTTGTGTTTATGTTCTAGACTTCAAGCTTACTGAAGGTAAAATCTGTATATTTATAGATTAATTTTAATCATTATTAATTATAATTATAGATTAATTAATAATTATTTATAGATATAAGAGGCACTTAACGAATCTGTGCATAGGATGCAAATATCAAATAATAATTATTGTTCCAGGGATGGATTTACTAATCCACAAAGAGGCATTAAATGGAGATGGCTGCCCAGGATATTCCCAGGAAACTACAGGAGCAAGGTCTGCACATGAGAAATCAAACATACATATGAGTAAGAGCTCTCATTGAAATAAATGAGATAAGTCCCTGTTGCAATGTTATTTACTGCTCTGAACGTCTGCTGGATCAGGACCTTAGGTTGCAATGTGATAATCTGAATCTTCCTTGCCAGAGCCCTTTCTAGAACACCTGACACAGCACAAACTCCATTTACTGTCAGTCATTAAGCAGAGCTATCAAAACTAGTGGGAGGGATAAAAAAAAAAAATCAATCTTGCACCAGTCACTGGATTCTAACAATAATCTCCTATATGTCACTGATTACTTTCTCAGAGATGCAAGAGATTACTGATTACTTTTAAATTACTAGAACATGGAGCCATATTTCTTCACAGAGACATGGTTCAGTGAGTCCCCACATTTAAAACTGAAAAGAAAACTAATCCAGTATCTAATTCACTCCTACAAAGAGAACAAATCAGCAATTCAGGCCTTAATTATTTATTTAATGCTTCTTTACCCAATAGCAAAAATTGTTGCTGTAGCTCTTGCTAGACATTTACTGGGAGAAGAGGAAAAAGTTAGTAGCATATTGATTAGGCACAGCCTGGGTACCATGATAACATTATAGCCAATTGGTTTTTTCTTTGATCTTGGTTGCTTAGATAAAATTTTTAATCTGAAAATGTAATAAATAATTATTTCAAAAAGTGAGTATTATAACTTAAAAATAAAACCAATAGCTCACTTTATCATCCCAGACAACGTATAATGAGATTTCACCACCACTCATACAATCCTCCTGGATTTAGCTCAAATATCAGGATTAATCTTATACTAGTCTCAATGCATAATTCAAAATGTCTAATTTATTGGGGCCATTAATTGGCATCAGTTGCTGTGAATTTCATACTTCGAGACTAAACTTTGTTTTCAGAGGATGCTGAGTTACAAAAAATAGAATTTCCAGAATCAAGAAGAGAATGAGAAATGTTATTTTGTTTTGTTGTGTTATCCACAGAAAAAGTACTGTATGTTGTTTGCAACCCGCAATATGAAGTCAGGTGTTTTAGAGTTCGACCCTTAAGATCTTCTGATGTTAGTCCTTGTAGCAAAGTCAGAGAATTCCCGAATAATATGTCTCATAGATATGCACATTACTGTATCGGGGCAATTCTCAGCTCGGTATTGCAGAAGAAGGCTAAAAAGAGCTAGACAAAGGACATCTCTACAGAATGTGGCATTTATTTGCCATTCCAAAAAACATTCCTTGCACAAAATCATTCTTTTTATTCCACCACACGCTTGTAGCACAAATCCCAAAGTAATAAAAAGTTAGCACATAGCAAAGCCTGTTAGTACTTTCAGATCCAAATCTCTACCTTCCCTGCCATTCTAGGATAGATTTTAGGATACCACAGCCAAAACAGATTTATAGTTCTGTCGCAGTTCCTCAGATTCAGTCATTTATCTGAACCTTTCCTACTCTATGTCTCCTGACTATTTGCAAATGTTTTCAAACTCTGTTGAATAAGTTTTGGCTCTTTCCTGACATGCTTTCACACTCAGATCTGTGTACCAAGTGGATTGATAGCACTAGGGGAAAGGAATTTTAAATCTCCCTTCCCGTCCCCGCCCCCCCCCCCCTTTTTTTTTACTGCAGTGTGAAGTTTATTTTGCTCACTAAACTGTAGGCTAAATGGGACCTTTGAGATAAAGTTTACATTAGTTTATCTCTCCAGTTGAATATTACATGTTTATGTATTTAATATCATGGGGTTAGCTGTTACCCATGCATCTGCAAGATATTTCCACCACCTTGGTGTCAAAATTCAAAATTAGTGATTAATAAAGTGAAGTAAGTGAAAGGGGAGCTGCAAGTTACTGAAAGTGATGGGCATGATATATGAATATCATTAGCTTTTCCTTAAAGAACATTTATATGATTATATGAATGCAAAAAGGCAATGCAGTATTTTAGTCTTTCTCTAGTCACTAGAACACTCTGAAGCAGATGGACTGTGTGACTGATGATTCAATAATTGCACTCATTAAAAATGTTCACGCTTTTAATTTCCCCCCCCTCACATTCTGTGAAGAGCTGAGGAATGAAATGGTTTTGTCATTGTCAGCAGATAGATAATTGAGTTTGCTTTGATTTCCTGGGGTGTCCCTTCCGCACCCCCATGCTGTTGGATTGACATCTCCAGAAGCGTAGCAGAACATTTGAATCAGACCCAACTTTCTTAAAGGAGAAAAACGTTATGGAAAGACTCCTGTCTCCCTCTCAGTGTTCACTTGTGTGCACTCAGCCAGCAATCTACCTTGGTAGAAGACAGCATGCACTTGCTTTTCTGCCAGATTACCTCCCCCTGTGATATAGTTACCCACCTGTGGGTCTCAAGAAAAAGAAAGATAATTCTGCCTTGAACATATGCACAGAATGCCTCTCCTGTTTATTGTTGCCAGCTAGAATCAGCCTAAAGGTGGTAGAGGGGAGAGGGTGTCCAGCTGTGCAAGTGCCTGATGCCTGGTATTGCAATAACATAAAATAATCTCACAAAGACCCAAGGAAAAATGGTAGTGGGAAATGTAGTGAAAAATAGAGCCATCCTGCTTTCTCTGAAAAAAGGGACAAAAGTATCTCCCAGCTCTGCTGAAGGGGTGCTTCTTTTTGTTTCTGCCATTAGGATTTAAGTTTAGAGTTTGCATTTAAATTTAAACTGCATAATAGCAAAAGCATTCTCCAAATGAGGCATTACATTCACTCATTCTACCTACCCTATTGTTCGGGCACCCATTTTCCAGATGCTGCTCAGGGAACAAATATAGTACAAGTTGTGTAATCCATGGCTTTCAGTCAGTCTCCAGCTACTCCAGGAGACTCTCACACTATCCATCATTTGTATTTTGGAAACGTCTAGCTGAGATCAGAGCAGCACAGTATTCAGCCTTGTTCAAACACAACATGACAGAGCCCTTTGCAACTCTGGATAAGGTCTCTAAGGTGGACTTTCAATGCTGATAAGCTTAGGTTTCACTATTCTGTACCTGTGAGCAAAAGAAAAATATTTTTTCTCTAAAGGTGTTCTCTTTCTTTGACTTCTTGAGTACACTTCCTAGGCTCTGGTGGTCCATAACACGATTTTGACCTGCTGTTAGAGCACTTAGGAGTCCTGGGCAGACTACATAAGTGCTTAGACACTTCTACAGCCCTTCCTCTGTGTACATACTCTCTTAGATCCCTGCCAGGTGAAACATACAATACACAGACTTTGACACAAAATACACTGATCTAAAAAAGTTGGTAGGTCCTCACATGATCCTTTGCCTTAAATTCACTGCAGCCTATTATTATTTGTGTCTGTCAGGTATGAAGATTTTTACACAAACTTGTGATGTGGGGGATTCTCTTCTTCATGTATTTTTTCAACAGCTGAAAAGGATCTCCCTGTAATAAAAGCAGACCCTCTTATTCCTTGTTCAACAACTGCCTTTTGTCTTTGTGAACTCCCTTTGTTCACCTTCTCCTGATGCTTGGGAGAAGGCTACATCTTCAGACTGACTCCTTCCTCTGCATCTAAAACACATTACTCCTTTTTCTCCTCATGTAGATGAAAATATTCCATGCTCTAAAGCTCCTTAGCCAACAATCTGTTCACAGCCATAATTGTGAATGCTACTTCACCTTCTCCTTCCAAGATGCAATACAGAGTGAAGGCTATACATATGACACAGCAGTATGTGTAGTTCATATAAACAAACTGTAATGTATAAAGTGCACATACATCTGTTAAATCATCACACCACGGCAACTTTAAATGGGCTTGCCACATAGCCAGCAAAAACAAACAGCAGAATTAGAGTGTACACTTGCATAGGGAAGTGACATGATTTGCACACAATTCAGTAGCACTGTACCTTAACTAAGCCATTTCAATTAACATTCACAGGAGTTTTTTTTAAATCTCATGCTCAGTAATGTGACCACAAATGCTTGGGGAAATGGATCCCTTAATAGCCTTTTCCTTCAAGGAGCAAGCGGTCAAGTGAACGTGGAAGTTTCTAAGTGGATATCACAGTACAGAGTGGAGCAGCATGAAACCCTCAGCAAGCAAGTTGGGGATTCAGGAAGATAGCAAAAACTGTATTGAAATATAACATTTCATGTAATTAGCTACATTCTGATGGCATCAGGAGATGATTATCAGTCAAGAATGCACAGGTCTTCTTGAAAGGAAAGGTCTGGTTGGAAATGAGGCTCAGTGACAGTCACACATCATACAGAACAAACCACATCTTCTTAGACAAATAGCCACAATATGCACCTTCAGACTTTTTATCTGGAGCTAAGCATTATGGCTAGATTTTTTTTTCAGTAGGATGGATGGACCCAAGTTCATGCACTCTAGTACCTTCAAACACCGGAAAACTTTGGATATGGACCCAGAGCCAGAGCAGTTCAGGGTTACCTCTTATTCAGACAAGGTCATACACACATTTCAAGCAAAACATTTCTCTGTCAAAGTAGGATGTTACCTTCTAGGAACCAAGCACAACACACGGCAGGTCTGTATTTCATTTTGAACGCATGTCTGAGCCCTCACTTTAACCCAAATACATCTCATATGTGCACTGATGGCTCCATTCTGCAGCATGAGCTCAGAAGCACACCTCACTGCCATGTGTCTGCCACGTGTTCTTGCAGGATCATTACATAGCTGAGGGTAAGTTAGATGTCCTAAAAGCAGAGCTGGCACCATAGGTAGCCAGCTTAGTGGTTGCCCTTAGACCCATATGGTTGTGATTACTAACCCACCAGCCTCCCACATCTAAGAATCTGAGTGCATAGGTCCTGGTCAGTGAGGTGGACACATTTTCAGCAATTTCTTGGCCCAACCTGCAAACAAACTCCTTACCTCTCAATACCTTGAAAGGTTGGCTCTTCATGTTTGCCTTCTTTTTCTATCATCTCCCTTCTTTTCAGAGCCAACAGCAAGACACTGCCCTACTCACAGCAAGCTCTGAAACACACCACTGGGAATGCAATAACTGCAGGGGCATGGAGCAAAGCAGCAGATGGGTAAGATAGAAATTGGCCCCTTTTCACTTTAAGGGAAAATACTCAGATGGTGCACAAGACAAAAAATAAACACTGATGCAGTCATCAGGTATCAAGTATTTAAAGGCACTGTCACTTTATGAATTCAAGCACTGGAACCACTTTCTTCTCAAACTGTTGGTGACTCATTGTTCATAATTGGTATCTATTTATCATTAAAATTATTTTTGTGCATCATTGCCCCATGTGAAAAAGGTGACTGCATTTTACAGCCAGATGTGACTGTTCTGTTGCATAAGTTGGATAGTGGGAAAAAACCAAACCAAACCAAACCAAAATGAGAAACATCATCAAAGGAAGGAAACACAAAGAAAAATACAGAAGCAGTTCTACTAACAGATAGCTCTAGATTTGGTATGTGCCAGAATGATGCTTGTTGCATATTGCAGTGCCCACATCCAGTGTGAGTAATGTGGATAGCTTTCATGCGGGTGTCAGATGTCAATTTCAACAGTTCAGTTATAACATGGAAATCAAAGCGTGTTTATCCTCATAGAAACTACTCTTACCTTTTCTGGGGCAACTGAGGAGGGCACATCTTTCAAAGGGCTGTGCTTTATCCTCAAAGCCCTACAATACAGCATACCTGCTGAGACTCCAAGGGCCACCAGTCAAGTAAGCATTGCTTTGTATGGGTGTCCTTCTGTGGGATTCAGCTCTAGGAATCCACATCAACAGAAAGACTGTTTAGGACAGCCTTTAGAATAGAGGGTACCTGCTGCATTTTGGAGTCCCACACCTGAGAAATTTTAATAAAACATTCTTTGTTCTCAGGATTCCTTCTCCCCATGTCAAATAACAAAAGCCTTGTCATATCACTTCCTTTCATGCCGATGCAGGGACTTCAGTGTTCCCCCTTATTTCTCCAGGAATATTATGCAACTATAGTATAACCCTGCTTTAGGGTAGTCTACCTCTTAAAAAAAACCAATCCCTAAACCCAATATTGTTTCTCTAACTTTTGCAGCCAGTGAGAACAGACTATTTTCTTCAGGGCTTGTCACTATTTTAGACAGCTAAAGAAAAAGAAATGTCTTGCCTGGGTGGAAAATTTCTGTTGTAACTGATAGCAAATACGGAAAGTCTAATTTGCATATAGATGTCGAAGCTTGCAACAATATACTCCCCTGAGAGAGCTCTTGTTGTTTAACTGTGTACACAGTCTGGTACTATGCTGCCCAGCACCTAATAAAAGCTAAATTAAAACTTTCTTAAAACTCTGAGGCTGTGAATATCCTTAAACTATCAATTTGCATTTGTAAAGAAAGGGCAGAACCATACCAAGCTAAGCCTCATTTAAGAGGAATAGCAGAGAGTATGGCAGCAAGGGCAAGAGGGAGAAATAACTTTATTTGAGAGTAAACATCAGTCAGATGTACTAATGCTTTAATTCATCAGCCTAGATGAGCTTTATTACAATGTTGGGATCAAGCAATACCAAGGAGATAAAAAGCGGCACTGTGTAAAGGAGAGAGAGAGACTAACTGAAGATTATTAACAGGGCTGAAAGAAAAACAGAGCCAGAATGGCTGAATAGTGAGGAGAAGATGAAATGGAAGGTGGAGAGAGCAGAAGAGGAGCACAAGTGGAAGTCCGAAGTACAATCTACTTTTTTTCTTCCTGTTAATCCTGTTTTTATTTTAATTTTTGGTGTTGATCACAGACTATGCAGTGAAGCAATCATATGATACTGTGCCAAGGGAAAGCTAAAGGCTGTCAGAGGAAAAAACCAACAATAAGTTTGCTTTCATAATTTCATTAAAATAAACTATCTTAACATTTTAAATGAAAGTGTATACGATAAATACGAAGGATAAGTAACATAATCTCAGAACTAGAATCTGCATAAATTTTAAGTTACGCAAAAGAAAATCCATGATTGATATGAGAAGGTTTTGAATTCTAGGAGGAGCAGAAGCAGAACATAAAAAGCACAAAACTGGCCACACTGTCTGATAACTCTAGAGCCAGATTCTGCCAGCAGGATACATATGGCTCCCACTGACCCACAATGCAGCAAAGTACACACTGTCCCATGAATTCTTCCACCCTGAATTTAATTCAGTTCTCCCAGTGCCTGTTCAAATGAATAATGTCTTGTGGACTTCTATTTGAACAGCAGTGTAGCCTTTAGTAGGACTTTGAGACTGAACATGAAGAGAAGTGATTGAAAGCCTAACTACGGAAAGGGAGAGAAGACCATGGAGGGATGCTTCTACTGCTTTGTCCTACCAGGGAATGAAGAATGGAGCCTTCCTAAATGTGTGATTCTCCTTTACGTCATGAAATAGCAATACAGTTAAGGGAAGCATGTAATCTTTTCCTGTCATTGCTTTTTAGAGGGCATTCTTCCTCTAGTCTTGTCTTTTACATTGTGTCTCCTCCTTACTACCCAGTGATAGGGACCATCTGGATGAAAGGAAACTAATGTTTATGACTTATCGCTTGATTTAATTTTTATTCACATGAGTGTTGTGATTGGATTTTCATTTATATAACTATCTAAACTAACTAACTATAAGTATCTAAAGTGAAACCTTCTTCTCACTATTCCTTTCACTTATCCACCCCTATGTTTGACAAGAAGTATTTGCCCCTTAATCTTTTTAACTCAGGTTTCCAGCTCTGGTAACATAATGCCATCTCTCATGCTTCTGCTTATCTCCAGAGAGTCTGAATAATTTCCAAAATAAGTGTTTCCTGGCTAGTGTCTAGAAAGTTCACTTAATCATTTTGTCAAGCATGTGCAGGAATGGTGAAATTAGCATTTATAATAACATATTCTAAAGGAACAAGGAGATCTGCTTACAGCTTATGCCTAGAGGCTGTTTGATATTGGGGCTGTTATGCACTGCAGATTTTGCAAGCTGTAGGAGCTATAGGGGAGAAAATAAAGCTTCCCGCAGGGACAGAGGACCAGACCCACCTCAGTGAATATGTGACATGTGAGTGCATTACTTTGATTCAGATCATGGGTGCACTTTTGACTCAGATCTCTGGATCTCTCACTGTGTTCTTGTTCACATCACCAAGCAGTTATAAAGTACATGAACTGGTTTTCCTTCAGGCAGGGCTAAACCAGAAGCGGTAGTCTGGGAACACATCCAATATGTTTGAGGTGCTGGTGGACATTGGATCCTTGGGACCAGGTAACAGGGAGCCTGAAATAAACTCTCCTGATATACTTTTTGCATGGGCATTGAGCCCTCTTCAGCTGCTGTTCTGCACTTCAGATCCACTCGTACAGGGCTGCGTTACACACAAATGTAGCCATCATATGCATCCATTGAAACAAGCTGAGCTCTGAACATGATAGATGCCAAAAACATTGATGGCAGGAAAATCCAAAGTCATTATCTCCCTGGCCTTTTGACAACTCAGACACAAAGTAATGAATCATTTATTTACTCCTTTAAAGCTGTTTTATTTTGACTTTATTTAATCATGTAAAAACTAAATCTGTTTTTCCCTCCAGTGCATTAAATATACAGCCTCTTATAGATTGCATATTGTGCTAATTTGGGATCATATTAGCCAAAGAAGTCTGTATGTTATTCTATTTGCAGAATGTGCTGACCTTGAGGAAATTTATTTTAACCCTGGTGAATTTGTTGGTTTGGGGATAATTCATGGGCATCAGAAGGTTCACAGATAAAAAGGCTGCTTTGACCTTCAAAGTGCTCATCGCTAACATGTCATTATGCAAGTTGGGAACTTTTCAATCCCTTCAAAATGCATCACCTAAGAGCATCCTCTTTGCTTGTCACTCTATATTATTCCTATCTGAATGTCTTTATTATCTCCTCATTTTCCATAGCATCATATGCAAATGCCTCATGCTCACCTTCAACGCCCTTCACAACTATAACCTTTCTTTTTAATCAATTTTTTTTGCTTTTCCCTTCAGGTTTATGGTGGCAAACCCCTGAGTGGCTGAGTATTGAGTGGTACCACAACTTTCTCTATGCTTCTGTACATAACAGCCTCCTTTTCTCTTCCCTGGTATTAGTTCCTGTGGCAAACTGTACCATATTGCATCTTGCTGTCAGTCCCTGCACAACTGTTCATCTCAGTTGCATGGTCTGCAAGGAATCAGCCATTAATCTTACTAGGTGAACTGCAGTCTGACAGAGATTATATTTATTTATTTAAGGAAAATAAACTGATTCAGACTGTATCAATAGCGCACAGAACTATTCAGACTTGCTCTTGCCACACTTCCTCCTTCATGCCTGCTGTTTGTAATAATCACTTATGGTCTCTTTGTTTCACATTAGATTGCATGTTCTTTGGGATCGAGATTTTGTTTATAACAGTGCTCATCAAACAGTACAGACAGCATCTCTGTGCAGGGCTATCAATCCAACAGTAAACCATGTATTGACACTGTATGAATTCCAGTTCTTGGTTTGTCCAAATAGGTTAATCATACTATATTGTTGACACATTGCTTCTGAATACAACATGCAAACATTTATCTCTGAGTTTAATGCTCTGAAAAGTCACAGAACATTGTATTTGTTTACATCCACACTCTTCCATCCTGAAAGAAAGTGACGTGTTATTAGCAAGCCTGGCCCCTGACAAATGGCATTGGCACAAAAAGTGGGCAGTTAATGATGCCAGCATAGCAGAAGTTTGATTATTTAAAAAAGAATGAGGACATCTGAGAAGAAAAAGTGCATATAGGCACATATTTTCCATGCTAGCAGTCCAAAGAGCCTTTATTAATGCCATTACATGGAAAAGTGATGGGTTTCAAGGTGGATGGAGGGAGTCTTGAAACAGTGTCTATTTTGCCAACCTCTTTTGATACATTTCTTAAAACCCCTCTTCTTTTGCTAAAGGAAGATTGTTAAAGCCAAGGATTAAAAAAAAAACCACCACCAAAAGAAATGTAATTTGTGGTATTATTCTAGCTATTTTACTGAGGGGAAACTAATTAAAATACTGAGTTTTGTCCATATGTTGAACTAGGTTCATTTTCTCCAAGCATTATGATGAGTTTGCTAAGCCTATTGAGAAGGTGGAATGTGAAAAAAAAAAAGTTACTGGCTGATAATAGAAATAGGCTGAATTTGCCCTGTCCTTTGATATTATTTTTGTTTATTGAAAGAATTTGCAGGCTGATGAATTTTGTCCAAAAAGTAGAGGCCAGTTTATACATTTG
This sequence comes from Harpia harpyja, assembly GCF_026419915.1. Lineage (NCBI taxonomy): Eukaryota > Metazoa > Chordata > Aves > Accipitriformes > Accipitridae > Harpia > Harpia harpyja. The sequence goes on along the minus strand of NC_068969.1, from coordinate 84,721,676 downwards.
GATATTAGGGTTTTGCTGGATTACGTGTGTGTATAAATTTATGTATGTATTTTTTAGATTAAAAGGCTTGCTCAAAATTAAAATACTGCTCTTCTGAAGTGTTATAAAAATCATCAATATGATTTTCATAAAAGGAATACTAAGAATCCACACATTTGTCCTTGTAGTTTCTTGTATTGTAATTCTTCATGTTTTAGGAGATTTCCTATGTGTTAGTTCTCAATACACAACCTAGTCTCTGCCAGTCAAGAACCAGAAAAGCCATAACTTGGTTTCCACTAGCATTAAGAAGAGCACCTTCATTTGGATTTAGTTGCACAACTCTTATTAAAATTGATATGAATTCACTTATCTGAATGAAATGGATTGGAGCCATGTGTGAATATCTGCATATAGAAAAATTATATAAGAATCCTTTTATATTAAAATAAGAATTCTATAAATGGACAGCATATGAACCTCTTTTTATGTGCAGGTACTTTTGCAAGTAGCACTTTTGCGGTCAATGTAGTGAAAGACAAGTAACACCTTCAAAACAGCTTTAGGAACAGGGAGTTAAGGCAAAATAAAGCAAGCATTTGGTTGAGTTGAGAGAATGAGTATTGTCAGTTCTCCTAAAAAGAGCAGTCCGTATATAGAAAGATCCACTAAAGTCCTAATCAGATCATGCACGTCTTTAAAAGTGCCAACATATGTATGAGTAACATAGATGAAAGTTCTTTGAAGATCATTGTCTTTCCTATGAAAGAAAACCTAAATTTTTCTTCATCGGAGTGACAGTGCAAAAGGAATTGCTGAATTCTTTGCTCAGATAAATCTTGGGATAAACATTACCTGTTAATTAAATGTAACATGAAATGAAAAAGTTAAGATGCCAGAAACAGTGAGTTAGCTGAATCTTACAGCAAATGGATTAGGCACAGTTCATTTGAGATTAACATGATGGTGTTGTATCTGGCCTAAGATTTACTGAAAATGTGTTTAACTTTTTTGCTTTCAAAATGGGTAGAATCAGGTATTTACAGCAAGGCAAAGGCTAATTACATTGGTGATTTGCCTCCTTTTCCTGTCTTGTACCATTCATGTTGCACCTGTATGATTGTTCATCAGAAAGCTTCCAGTTGCACAGTGGACATTTTGATTTTTGTCAGCAGGTCTAAGAAAATTCTGACTATTCTGCAACTCAGCACCACAAACCAAGGCAAGGAAGGAAAAACAATTATTTTCTATAATAATTTATAAATATGTGAGAAGATGCTAGGAGAGTTAATGGACAACTTTTTCACTCCATGCAATTTTTTCATGAGTCGTGTAATTTACGTGTAAAATAGAATATGTTGTCAAACCTGTCATCATACCTCTTACACTTCTCATCATTTCTACACTCTAATGTCTGCTATACAGTCATTATTCTCTAAACCTTTTCTCTTTTAAAAGCTCTCAATTTTTGGCCAGCTTCTCTGAGTGAAATCTTTTCTATGGACTGAAAGATGACTGAAGGAAAACAAAAAAAAAAAGATACTGTGCCACGTGGAAACATTATAGTTGCCCAGAATTACACTTAAAATTAGCTTAGCTCTGAAACTTGGTATGAAGGCAATTCCAGTACCACTTCTTCGGAAGTCTTGGAGGAAAACTACATCTCAAGCAAAGCAAGAGAAAAAAATCATAGAATCATAGAGTATCTCAAGTTGGAAGGGACCCATAAGGATCACTGGGTCCAAATTCCTGCTCCTCTCAGGACTACCTAAAACTAAACCGTATAACTAAGAGCGTCGTCTAGATGCTGCTTGAACTCTGACAGGCTTGGTGCTGTGACCACTTCCCCAGGAAGCCTGTTCCAGTGACTGACCACCCTCTCGCTGAAGAACCTTTTCCTAATGTCCAGTCTGAACTTCCCCTGACACAGCTTCTTTTCATTTCCTCATGTCCTATCGCTGGTCACCAAAGAGAGGAGGTCAGCACTTCCCCTTCTGCTGCCCCCCTTGAGGAATTTGTAGACTGCGATGAGAGCACCCCTCAGCCTTCTCTTCTCCAAGCTGAACAGACCAAATCACCTCAGTTGCTCCTCGTAAGGCTTGCTCTCGAGACCTTTCACCATCTTCATCTCCCTCCTCTGGACACACTCTAATAGTTTGATGTCCTTCCTATATTGAGGCACCCAAAACTGCACACACTACTCGAGGTGGGGCTGCACCAGTGCAGTGTAGAGTGGGACAATCATCTCCCTCAACCGGCCAGCTATGCTGTGCTTGAGGCACCCCAGGACATGGTTCGCCCTTTTGGCTGCCAGGGCACACTGTTAACTCACATTTAACTTGCCATCAACTCAAACTCCCAGATCTCCTGCAGGGCTGCTCTCCAGCCTCTTGTCCCCCAATTTGCATACATAACCAGGATTACTCTGTCCCAGGTTGAGAATCTGGCACTTGCTTTTGTTAAATTTAATACATTTGGTGACTGCCCAGCTCTCTAGTCTATCCAGATCTCTCTGTAAGGCCTTTGTACCCTCAAGGGAGTCCACAGCTCCTCCTAGTTTAGTATTGTTGGCAAACTTACTTAATGTACATTCGATCTCTGCATCCAGATCATTTATAAAAACATTAAAGAGCACTGGCCCTAAAATTGAGCCCTGGGGAATGCCACTGGTGACTCATTTCTCACACACCTTCATTATATCAGGCTTGGTGGAGAATCAAATTTTAATTTTGATTTCTATGTGAAGGAAAATTCTGACCAAGTCTTCCCATTGCCTTTCCAGCATCATGTACATCTTTTGGATTATCTACATGATTATCCATGTAACAGTTTCAAAGTCTGTAGTTAGATATAGATAGCAGAAAACAAAACAAAACAACAACAACAAAAAAAAGGAAAATGCCAAAGAGTTGGTAAAAAAAGAAAAAAAGAAAAAAAACAATCATCAGAGTGATTTCACCAGCTGGTACTAGTTCCAACCTGTATGTCATACACTGAAATTTCAATGACCTAGAAACTTCAAGTTTGTTTTATTTAATTGCCTCCAAAAAGACTGGTATCCTTAACTCATTTTTAGAAAGTTTGGCTGGCTATTTTTGGAAATATTCATTCTGAAGTCTATGAAACTGAAATTATTCTATGTGATCTGATACAGATAACAGAAAATTATCAGTAGATAACAGATCACTGATTCTTGCACATGTGAGGACAAAATAGAAACATTGCTTACAAATGAGTAAAGGCCTCAGTGATAGGAATTCCCTGAGTTCTGTTCTCACCAGTATACTCTTGACTGCACTAGAAACTAGAAATTAATGCAAAATACTCTAAATTGGTCCTCTCTACAGAGAAACAGAAAAAGATAAAGAAGAGAAGGAAGGATCCATGTCGGAAAAGTCCCACACTGGCGCAGGGGAAGAGTGTGAGGAGGATGGAGTGGTAAAGACAATGTGTGATGAACTGACTGCAACCCCAATTCCCTGCTCCACTGTGCTGCTCAGGAGGAGGAGGCAGAGAATTTGGGAGTGAAGGTGAGCCTACAAAGAAGGGTGGGGTGGGGGGAAGGTGTTTTAAGATTTGTTTTCATTTCTCATTATCCTACTCTGACTTTTGATTGACAATAAATTAAATTAATATCATCAAGTTGAGTCTGTTTTGCCTGTGATGGTAACTGCTGAGTTATGTCCCTGTCATTATCTCAATCCATGAGCTTTTAATTATATTTTCTCTCCCCTGTCTGGTTTAGGAAGGGGAATGATAGAGCCACTTGGTGGACACCTCGCATCCAGCCAAGGTCAACTCACCACTCTCTGAAACCACAGAAAACAGAACTGAACCCAGGAGTTTAAATTAGAGCATCGCTCTGTATAGGGTTTTACACAAAACATCTTAGCACTTTCACGTAAATGAACACTGGATTCCCATGTCACGACTCAGAAAATTCAGGTTGTCAGTTGTTAAGTGACATGATCAAGATGACACAATAATTCAGTGCTGGATCCAAGATTCAGACCTTCTCACTCTGCCTGGCAGGTGAGACTTGCCCACCTCCCATGTTAGTCACCAAGGCACTTCATTTCATTTTTCTTTTCCAGACTAGCAGTGAACTGGAACTGCTACAGAGACTGGTAGGAAACAAGCGTGTGTGAAGGATGTGACACTTAATTGATTGATTAAAAAATGAAGAGTGTTATCACAGAATCTTTTAAATGTGAATGGTCTTTCTGACTGGAAGCGAACACGGTAAAATGGAAGAGGAGCAGGAAGTATTTGTTTTCTATTTCAGGCTCTTCCACAGAGCTCAGAAGACCTCATCAAAACTAATCCTGGCTTTTCTGGACTAGAACTGAAGTTGAAGATAATTTTCCCATTGAAGGCTGGAGGCTCAATCACTGACCTACACCAACCTTCCAGCCATAGTCTAGAGAACATGGCACTGCCCAGACACAGACTTTTTTGCACAAGTTTTCCAAAAGGAGTTAGGATCAACTGGCATGGAGATTTCCTGACTTTTTCAGTTCCACAGCTGAAGCATCTCCAAAACATATACAAGCTGCTCTTGATTATCATGGACAATGAAGAATGACTCCCAATTGCAAGAACACAGTATATCAAGAGCCAGTTTCCATAACAAATTATTATGGCTGAGAGAACCACACTTTCTACGTTTTTGTATAATACAATCTCTTTATTAATTAATTTTAAAGAAGCTTATTCCAGGACTTCTCAACAAAGTAATCAATGGTATTTTAAACAAAAGCAAGCACTTCTACAGGCATCTGTGCAAGATCAGTTTTCAAAAAAAAGTGTGTACACAAATCACTATGTATCAGTTACTGCATGAGCAGATGAAGTCTTTGTATATATGAAGTACTAATTAACCCCTCAAATCCTATTTAAGTAAGCAAGAATTAGATTCATAGCAAAGCAACCTTTTGTGCAAATAGGTAGCTTGGGTTTGCAGTTTTGAAAATATGGCTCATGATGTGTGTGGTAAGGTCAAGGATGGGTATCGTGTCATTGGTGGAAAGAAATAAAAAATATTCTAGCAATTTCCAATGACTTCAGTGTTATGATTTGAAGAATTGATGTGAGTAGATCCTATTCATCAATTCTGTTTGGTCTCCCAATATGTAGGAATCTCAAATCACAAATTCTGTTTAATTTCAAAGATCATCTCTCTTGTCTTGTAACTACCATAACCGTGAAGACTGAAAACATGAAAATAGTCAGGAACAATTCTGTCTTTTGGGAGTAGAAAGATAGCCACATTGACATGCCTCTACTCACACAGAAAGACCCTTAAACTAGAAGCTGATTATCCTCTAGAAAAAGTAAACTAGTGTATTAGGTTAATGCCAAAGGTCTGCTTGAACTGCACTAATACAAAAGAGAATAATGATTTCTACCACATGTTGACCATTCTGGACAGTGACTTGCAGCAGACTTTCTCCATTGCTTCTGTTTTATACTATGTCTCTTCCAGTGTGTTTTTGTTTCACAACCATGCAAGAAAAAACAACTGTATCTAAACATGCTCTTTTCAAGGCTGCGTTATCTTCCCAGATCTTCATACCCCACTTAGAGAGTTTTCATGAATCATCAGGAACATCTGCTTCATGCAATGAAGTGCATTGAAAAAATCTTAACGCCAACACCAACTCTAAACTAACAAGTTGGTAAGAGGTAACCAGCATCTATTGTTTATTTGTAAGTGGTTTTTAAATACTTCCCAGAGATGAAGAATAGCTAAATTTTAGCCCCCAATTCACAGGTGATCTGACAGATAATTAGCATTTCTGCCTCATGAAATATCTCAAAAAGAATTTTGGACCATTGAGTAGTGATTCTTTATGGAAAAGAAACTCAACAAGAAAACAGATGCTCACAGATTCCAGGAGGGATTGTCAGAAATACCATGACTTGCAGAAATGCAAGGCAGGACTGTCCTAGAGCCATAGGTGCTGGAAAACATACACAATACTTCATGCATACATGGTAGAGCTGCCCAGAGCTTGGGAACATGGGCATCTGGGGTTCCTGGCTTACTGGCATTCCTAAGGAAAGACACTCGAAAGCTTAACTCCTAGCAGATCACCTAAAGAGCTTGGTAAATGAAAGGAAAACCTGAAAGTTTGTCAGAATAAGTTGTATTGTTCTCAAAGCCTTTCAGTTTCCACAAGACAGTGTTCCTCACCACCAGAAAAGTGTTTTAATATCAGAAAAGTCCCCAAAAGCTCCATTTCTGAGAATTTAGTTAGTAGGGGCATTGAGATCCTCTGACTGAACATGCAAAACATTCTGTTATTATATTATTTCTATGAGCAAGCAAGGCAAAATGTCAAATGTATAGAGGAGAGAGAGGACTAAGCACACAACAAAATTACAAAGAGGGATTTTCCTGCATTTTCTAACACAGTAATCTATTAATAATACTTTAGATATGATCATATGATGTTATACAATGTGCAAGTCCTAGTGTTTAGATAATTAAAAGAACATTTTAAAAATGCATTCTGGCTAGCAGGGAGGGATTATGTATGGATTGGTTTTAATCTTCAAAAGATCAGATATAAAAAAATTAATCTTTCTATTGCTTGTATTTAACCTGATACAAAATTTAAACTGATGTTTTTCATCTAAAAATATACAAATACCTTATATATCAAACAATTATTTTGCAAATTTCCATCAGAAAATCTTCACAGTACTAAGACAGCAAAGCAAGAAAATGTCTTATTTACTAAAAGAATCAACACTTTTCTGCAGGCTTGCTTAGATTCCTCTCTGCAGGAACTATGTCTAATTCAGATAAAATGTCATTGATTTCCCTGTAGGATCTCAGAGAATCTGCAAAGGCCCTTTCCTGCAGGGAATTTCACTTGTGGCTGGTCACCACAGCACATCAAAATGGGATGTACATTCTGTGTGATTTAATTAAACATAATTATGCAAGTTAAGAAACACACCTAAAGGATTGTACTTCTATCAACCCTTTGCTCTACCTTTTAACAGTTATCCACATCACTTCACACTATGTTTATATGATAAATAGCAGATATGATACAACTGCACACAGAAAAGACGTGCACAAAATGGAAGCACAGGGAGGAAGATATGCTCTTAGCCCTTAAAATAGTTCAAAACATACAGGAACAGCTAGGTAAGAATTTTAGTGTAATAGCAAAGCAAAACCTAGTTTTAAATTAAAAGCCTTTTGCACCCATAATCTCCCAACTTTTCTCTGCTTTTCTTTTTCAACAAGAATATTTTATCTTTGTGATTACCTGCACTATAACCATCAGCTGCTATCTTTTGACAGCTGAGGAAAACCCTGCTCAGAAGTACTAAAACAGTACTGTTTGGGAGTCTAGGTGAAATGAAGAACCTTTTAATAAAGTTCTAATATACCCACTCAAAAAAAAAAAACCAAACCAAAAAAACCTCCATGGTCATCCACAACTATCAGCTTTACAGGGCCCCTGCAAGGTAGCCTTGAAAGCAACCTTCGGCATCTTCTCCTCCAATTTGCATAAGTAATTGGTAAGTGATTAGGAGTACCCACTGACAAAAACAAGCTCAGTGTGTGTTGGAGTGGGCTGATTCTCTTGCTTCAAATTACACTCGATTTCAGAAAGATTTTGAAAGAATGATTATTTATTTAAAGAGTTTATGATCTTCAGGTCAACAGACACCTACAACCTGTCAGGACCTGTTCCTGAGGGTGATAAAACTACCAGTGATGAACCCAGAGCAAGGGACAGAGCTTTTGTTGCAGCCAGGGCAGGTTATTGGGACTTATTTCCACAGGAGACCACTGTGACCTCCAGCTCACCCTGCAAAATGCACAGGTTTGCTTTCTGAGTTCATTCTTACCAAGCAACATGATAAGATGAGAAGAAATGACACAAAAAAAGAAGCCTACTAGACTACCATTCACTCCAGGGAAGAGAAAGGACCATGTCAAGGCTGTTGTACTAATCCACAACTGCAGGTTTGGGACTGATACCTTCAGTCAACTCTGGCAAGTTCATCAGTAAAAAAAGGATTTTATTTTATTTTTTAAATTTCCTCCTTTCTCAGTACTGTCTAGTCAAGGTGTACCTTCACTTCAGAGTTACCCATGTCACTGGCACTTCCTCTTTGCACAACAGTCAGCTTCACTGGGATGCCAGCACCACACAGCAGCATCAGAGCCACTCAGGAGTCCTCAGCTGGAGCTGCTCACATGATACTGAGACAACTGCTCTGTGACCCCAGCTCTTTGCGAGAACATAGAAGAACTTAATTTCTCATTGTGCCTCTCAGCAACTGCCTTTTCCTCCTACAAGGGTAGACTTTGAGGAGTCACACACTTGGCTGTGCCATCCAACCACAGCAGATCCTCCTCTGCACGCAGAGGATCTATGGCTTGGGGAGACCACTGGCTTCAGTGCCTTGACCGACTTTGAGATGCCTCTTAAAAAAGTGGGCAACAGGCACATAGTATGCACTGACCTGAGAATGGCTTGAGATCATGCTGCCAGTTGATACTTTTGTCAGATTGCAGCAGGGCTCCAAGACGCTGACTCCAGCCCCCTGCACTGTCCTGCAGGCTGCTGTGGGGAGGCAGGGCCCACAGGATGTCATCAGTGTGAGATACGCCACTCCTCCTTTCCTACCTTCCTATTTTGACTGGTTACAAACACAGAAGACAAGAGAAGAGCTGTGTGCTTCTGAGACAGATCAGGTGCCCTGCAGGACCAATTGTCCCCTCAGTTGCAAGAACTTGTGTGGAGCAATATTTCACTTGCCCGAGGATGCAATAAAAGTGCACGACAGGCCCTTTAAACCAGCTCTGCTCCTGGTAAAAGGCAAATGGCAATTGAACCTTGAGCTGGAGATGGAGAGGTAATTCTGCTGAGGGATTAAATGTTCTGTAATAAAAGTAGCATGATATTCAGAAACCTAGTTTTGCAGTAGAAAATCATAGTAACAAAACAAATTTGAAGACATTAGCTACATAAACACAAACTGAAGTGATAATTTTATTTTTCCATCTGACATTACTTCTCACAATATTCAAAGTCAAGACAGAATTCCTGAGAGTACTACTAACCTGCTGTAGTTACCAGATATAGTCACATTCAAATGATTTCGTCACCTCAGTGGGAACTCAGTGAACATTGGTTTAGTTTAATTTGGGCAGAATTTGCCCTTGAATTTAATTGAAAAATATGGATAAGAAATATGCAAATACAATTTCTCACAATGACAATAATCTGCATCATTTAGGCAGAAGCATGGAGTTTCACAAGTTATGAGAAATCTAAAAGCAGAATCCCTTTTTTCTTTGTTTGCCACTTAGAACCACCTCTGCTCTCCTCTGTACCACAGCAGAAATTCTTGTTCTGCAAGTATTCCTTCCACTCATTACATCACAGGCTATGGTGTGCCAAAACATATAACAAACCCACCTCCTCCTGGCCTTTCCCTTCCCCTTATTATTGACAACCTGAGGCTTGTGTGAGAGAAGGAAAGGTGAGCAGGGCATAGGATGTAAAATAATTTCTGTTGTCCATTGCCCTGTCTTTGGACTGTGTATACAAGCTTCTTCAGAAACTGTGTCATTCTTGTGTTTGTGCGCATGCTGCTTTCAACCATAGGTCCATGTACTCTGTTACATTTACACCAGGGAGAGTCTGTGGTTATTCAGGGTAGGAAAAATTTGCTACCTTTTAGCTGCCAACCAAGGCAGCTGGAATGAAAAGACAGTTACAGGCACAATGGCTGTTGCTTTTCAGTGGTTATGCCTGTTACTTCTGTGTCCAGAATACAACCATCCTGATATATTAGGTACTGAAAAAAGAGAAGGGTTATAAGTCAGCATAAAATGGCTTCAGTGAACATCTGCTGTAAGCTGTCTGTGTGGCAGTAGATGAATGTGAACTCTTGGAATTAATCAAGCAGGGCAGGACCTTACTGAAACATTTATGAAAAAGCAGTTGCACACCATGGCAACAGAGTCTCTTCTCTCTCTCTCTCAGTTGCAGAGGGGGGCTCTTCACCAGCCCCAGCTTCCACACTTCTCTGGGGAATAAAAGGGACAAGGAATGCTACTGATGTAATTGATTTTTGTGAACTGCATGGTTCACTCTTGAGCATTTGGGCTGGTGAATACCTGGTTCTCCTGATGGTCTGTAAGCAGCTGTGTAGAGCTCTCCCAGTGTACTGTACAACTTTGCTGATAGTCACAAGCCGGTAGGCTTCATTATAGTCACAGTGAAAAACAGAAAACACTGTACTTTATTAATCTGGTGTCAAATAGGACCACTTCAGAAGAGCAGTCTGTGTGTTGTGGTGCACTTTTCCATTTCACTTCACTCATGGTATAATATTCAGTGCTTTCTGGAGGCCAGCAGATCCCAGTGAAGGGCAAGGTTGAGTTGATGTCTGTGCTGAGCAGGCACCTCTTGGGCTGTGCTAGAGGAAGGTCGTAAAGTTCTTAATCTCAGACCCTCATTTTCCTGAATGCTAAACTCACAACTTCACCAGAGAGCTTGTCATAGGTAAAGCTTGTTCACACAGCCACTGATTTTGTTTTCACTGCAGCTTTTGATACTGTTGATAGTCACTCTTCATTACTAAACTAAGGCTGTCAGTACTATCTCTGCCATAGTGCCTGAAATGTTTCTTTTGGCCCTCCATGCAAGTTCATGCATGTATTTTCCAACTTTCTATAATAACTGTCCTACTGCCCTTCATGTTGTACAAGTTTATTTTACACTACATCCCTATCTTCATCAGTAAATTCAAAGAGGAATGACAGGTCAATTGGCACTTGTCTCAAACTTGCAAGTAGCAGTATCCATTAAAAATGAACATGAAATTGTGGGTGGGTGAATAGCAGCAAAAATCAAGAGACTTCTTTTTTTCACTGGAAAAAACATACTAAAAGGTTATGTACATTGCTAGAACAATCAATACAGGTTTAAAAATCAACCTCTTCCTAAAAAAACAAGGTACAGGTCTTCTAGTTTATGACAGTGTTTAAATGCATGTTTTCATATATAATCAGGTTAACCACTGTCCCATTCTCTGTTATGTCTTGTGACTATTAATCACTGCCAAGTGATGCTTTGTCCTTCTCCAAAACATGACTCCTTTCAGAAGACCAGACAAAGAGAGAATATAATTATATGTTTGTAGTTCTACCTCAGGGTTTTGTATGCCTTCTGAACAACGTAGGCAAAGTGTTTCAATAGATATAGTCACCATGTATTTTTTCCTTTACCGCTCCCTTCTGACACCCATATTTTCACCTACTGAAAATAAAAGGTACCAAAGTAAGCTGTTACTTTGAAGAAATGGCTAGTTTGACTTTGAAGGAGTTAAGGTGCCATGTACCCACTAACTCTGTCCCCTATTTCCTACTGCAATAAGAAATACTATCTGAATATAAAATAAATGTGTATAACACAAAGATTGGTGGATCTTGCCTGGTTAAATGATCCTGTTTTCCCTAAAATGACTAAACTCAGCCTTTCCCTCAGTAAGGATATTAATAACATTTCTCTATCCAACCTCTTCTTTTCCCATGCAAAAAGCTGGGTATTAGGACTGTGCCTGTGTGCCTACCTGTCGCACTTAATCATCAACTCCCCTGCTAGTTTCTGCATAAGTGAGACAAAGGACTGAGTTGTGGCAATGGACTGGCATGAGACCCAGTGATTGACTGAGCCCCAAATCACCTTCATAACAAAATATTTGACTTTTTGGTGCAGGACACCTCCAGGAATAACATTATGGACAGTCCTGACATTCCTCCAAGCAGCCCTTGCTGTCCATAGACCAACTGATCAGCACTGTTTGTATAATTAAATTGTGTTGACAAACACCACAAGGGAATTTGGCCATCCCAGCAAGTAGGTCTTGCTGTAGAATTAACCAAATTTTATAGTCAATTTTAAATGATTGGTAGAATCTTTACCTACAGATGCATAAATTGACAGATGCCTTCTATGTAATTTGAAATAATTGATAGATACGGATCATGTATGTGCTGGAGTGGCCACATAAGATTGCAGGTGATTTGAACTGTAAGTATCTGGCCTAATGGCAGACTGAGAATCTCCTCTGAACCAGCTGAAGATATTGTAAAGATTCTTGCATTGGAGGCTCCCATCACCATCCACACAGTGACCAACCACTTGGAGAGATTCAGTTCTCCATGTGAGCCTTAGCCTGCAAAACAGCTCAACAAATTAAGGATTTTCTTTTTGTACAGAAACTCTGTTAATGTCTGCACAGCAAAGAACATGTGAAGCCAAACAACAGTTCCAGAAGTTCTTAGGGAGTATTTGACACAGAACACACTAACTATAAAGATACCATATGATTATGTCATCAATTTCTTAAGAAATCAGATATAACAGAAAGTATTATCAATTTATGCTTGTATTCCATTCTCAATATCAGAATTAAATCTGCATGGGGATCTCTGTTATGTTTAAAATGTTATACTTTGTATAATCATCCATCCTTGCTGAAAAAATATGAAAGGAATAACTTTCTGCTGAATATAAAAATATTAAAAAATATATTTTTCAGGAATGTGCTGATTTCATTTTTTAAGGAAAATGTAAATGTACTGTTTGCTCTTTTGTATTTACTTCATCAGTATCAAAATATTTAGTTAGGATTGAAAACCTTTTGCACGACTAAAACAATTTTGTCTTAATACTATTGTCTTATCGGATTGAAAACCTTTTGCACGACTAAAACAATTTTGTCTTAATACTATTGTCTTATCTCATTTTTATTTTTATATTAGCATAGGTTCATTGAGTTTCAAAATCTTTGTTCCACATTGGAGTAGACAACAAAATGTAAAATATTTTCTTGATTTGAAATGGCGTTAAAAATTTCAATATATTTTTATAGAGGAAGTCCTTTCTTTCTCTGTCTTGCTCAGTCTCTCAATTTATTTTTGTTATGTTATTGTCAACATGAATAAGCAAAGACAGTTGAAAATGTCCCACATATCTAAAAATGTCATAGAAATCTCTGTGCCTTCTTTGGCTTCTGTGAAACATCACATCTTTCTATGAATGATCTGCCTTGCTTTACCCATAACATAAAGTTAGTGTTGCCTTTAGACATACATAATATTTACTGCAATGTTCCCTACTGGAGAGGATTAACTGAAGTAAAATGCTTTGACGTAGTTGTCGTGGTTTAACCCCAGCCAGCAACTAAACACCACGCAGCCGCTCACTCACTCCCCCCCACCCAGTGGGATGGGGGAGAAAATCGGGAAAAAGAAGAAAAACCCGTGGGTTGAGATAAGAACGGTTTAATAGAACAGAAAAGAAGAAACTAATAATGATAATGATAACACTAATAAAATGACAACAGCAATAATGAAAGGATTGGAATGTACAAATGATGCGCAGTGCAATTGCTCACCACCTGCCGACCGACACCCAACCAGTCCCCGAGCGGCGAATCCCTGCCCCCCCACTTCCCCGTTCCTATACTGGATGGGACATCACATGGTATGGAATACACCGTTGGCCAGTTTGGGTCAGGTGCCCTGGCTGTGTCCTGTGCCAACTTCTTGTGCCCCTCCAGCTTTCTCACTGGCTGGGCATGAGAAGCTGAAAAATCCTTGACATTAGTCTAAACACTACTGAGCAACAACTGAAAACATCAGTGTTATCAACATTCTTCGCTCTGAACTCAAAACATAGCACTGTACCAGCTACTAGGAAGACAGTTAACTCTATCCCAGCTGAAACCAGGACATAGTTGAGGCAAAAGAAGGCAAAATATTTCCATAATTTCAAAATCATTGACAGTCAATTTTAAAAATTTTGTTCTATAAAAGATTTCAAAACAATGACTTTTTGTGCCTGAGAAAAAATGGCAAAATGGCACAATTTCCTAAGTAGAGAAATTACATTTTCTTAGCAGATTCAAAAAGTATTTACTGCCAGACACTAGGCTAAGTGGTTGTCACACAACATTACAGGGGAACAAGAGATTTCTCATTCTCTTGGAAGAATACAAGTGGCAAGTAAAGTTTCATTTAGCTCTGATACAGGCCAAAAGTGTAAGGCGAGAGGAGAGTCAAAGAGGGCAGAAAGTTTCCATTCTTTACTAACTGTAAGTAATATAAGTGAATACAGGAAGGCTTTGGACACCAGCATCCCTTTCATTCTTTGTGGTTTTTTACCTGTGCTGCAATTGATTCTCATGAGATCATTATTTCACCATTTGAGCAAAGGGGTAAATCATGACCATGTCATATTTCATGCCACAAGAGTACACAAAATAACACCTTTCACATTCTTCTAAATGTGCATTTAAACCAGTAGTGAATCAATATTTTATGATCCCATACACTGAGACTAAAAAGGCTTTCTCTCCAGCATGCTTGACCTAAAGGGAGGAAATGAAAAATGGTCTCTAGCTTATCTCTAACTGCCTGCCTAGCATACTAATGCTGAATCTGGAAAAATGGTAAAACTTAAAATATGCATGAAAGTCAGCCCCTGGGTTGAAGCAGGGAGAGTAATTCAATACTCCATAACCAGCAGTGCCGATTCTGCAATGGACAATCATCAGTAGCAATTGTTGCAGTAAGAAATGGGTTCTTGAACTGACAGTTTGATAGGTTAAAAGCTTCTCAGCTCTCTCTGAAACTTTAAAGCCTGAAGAAAAGAACATTATCCTCATTCTGTTTTACTTTCTGATAATCCTTCTTCTTCACTAGGATAAACTGTTGGTCCTCAGACTAACCATTTACACATCCATGTCATTGTTCATTGTCTTACAAAACACAGAAACTCTTCAAAGATCATTTAACCACATTCCAGTTCCAAACAAAATGCTTATATATGTGTGGGCGTTATTCAGCTTAGATTTAATTTATGTTCTACAAAAGCTTAAGAAGCAACCATGATCAGAAAACACAAAATGTGTTAATTGAACTGGATAGTACATATTTATATATACGTACTCATATACATACACATTTACATTTACATATACATGTATATGTAAAAGTGAAAACATTTAACTAAGGGATGATTAGAAATACATTGTAACAAAGGCAAAAAAACCCCTCAAAACAACCCAACCCTAAAAGATTTCTCAGTATACCTGAAAGCTAGCACAGAACAGATAGATGTGCAGTTTCTATTCAGGAGTTGTCCCTAGCTCCTGTTAAGACTACTAAGTTTTCTAATGGAGCTGTTACACTGACTTAGGAAAAAAGATGGATTGGTGTAAGCAACATTTTACTGCAAACAAGTAACATCTTACTTTCCTTGATATGGCTAAGAAGGGTTACACTGGCAAAACAGATGAATGTCAAGCCAGGGAGAGTTACACAAAAAGCTTGAAGGCTATTGCTCCAAAAAAGGCAGAAAGGTCATCTTATGGGTAAAGTGAAGGTTAGCAATAAAACTGTACCTGATTCCAAATGCTGTGAATTACAGGGTACTTCCAGGATTGTAACTGTTCCCTTACATTCTCTAAATGTATGAAGAAAGTTTTTCCTCTTAATTTCTTCCAAACTGAGAAAGTTCCCCACACATCTGCCTCTTACAGCCTAGAGAAACAAGTCTTGCTGATGAAGGAGTCTGAGGCAGAAGCAGCACACAAGGAGTTTCTGTCTCACTACATCTTTCTGCCAACAAACATCCCTTTGCAGGGAGAAGGTAGTCAGCCTCTAAAATCTTTTACCTTAACCTGTAGGAATATATCAGACTCCTGTGACCTGAACATAGCATAACTATTACCTGACTAGTCCAGGATTCTGGTCCTGAGATCACCTGAGAAGCAACCTGGATACTTGAGGCCAACCCACCTACTTACTTACCATTTGAAGCAGCTTCTTTTGCAAGTACACAGTTTTATATCAGTGTAATAAATTCAGCACTGAAATATCAAGGAAATATGAACTAATACATAGGTATATTTTAGACCATTAAAGTAGTTGTTTTGAGCTTTGATTCCCATAGACAGGACTCATTACTTTAGTGAATGCAGAATGGGAAGGAAAACATAGACTTACTCATCAGATTTTAGGAACAGAAAAATTAGTGAGTTAATGCCCATTAAAAAAAAAACATCTAAAAATTCAGCTTGTTTTTTTTTTAATCTGTAGTCAGTTGATTTTTCATCAGTGGAAGAACAATCACTACTTGTTCCTTTTTTATACCAGATGTGAGTGGACATTCCTGAGGATAATGTCTGAAAGCAATGTGCAGTTCAGTCATTTGAATCTGAAATCAGTTGACAGAGTGAAAGGTTGGCCTCACGAGCATAGACTAGATTTTTTTTAAAAAGGTGAACCATGAAGCACCTTCTCAAGCTCACCACTGGGTTGATTAATGGACTTATTTGGCCTTCAGTTTTAACAGTAGAATTTTCCTTCAAATCCTGTTGAGATCCTTCTCTCTCCACAGAGCATAGAAACTCACATAAACCCTCTGAGTGAAATGGACTTCAGGGATTTTCTTTTTTAAGGCTCTTTTCAGAGTCACTCTATCTTATCTTTTGTTTTGAGGTGCTACTTAAAACTCTTCCTCAGGTCCTGTTCCTCATGTCTGCTTTAAAGCACATGAAGAAACGATAGCCCCCTCCTTTTGGCTCGTTTAATCACTTCCAGTGTAATAGACAGTAATGACAGAAAAACCTGCATGATTCTGAAGGGCAAGCCAAAAGGAGAAAAGAAACCTGACTATCATGTGCAATGTTTGTGTCTTAATCACTGCTGACACACTGAAAAACTATGAAAAAAATGGTTCTTTGCAAGGTGTAGATGTGACTGAAAATTTAATAAGAACACTCATTTATTAAGATCTTATCTGAAACCTATTAGAAGTAATAGGTAGACTGCTTAGGCTTTGCTCTGAACCCAAAACAGTACCCATTACCTAAATACAATTTGAATTAAGATAGTATAATAATTCTAGCTGCCTTACCAACCCTGTTAAAATATTCTCACTTGTTTGCAGTGTGTTATGGGAAAAATAATATGTGCTTTAAAAAATGAAATTCATACCAAGGCGGGAGGCCCTCTGCCCCACATGAAAGCCACTCATCGCATAATCAAATGCCCAACCTAGCCCAGATTCAGGATTTTAAGAATTTCTTTCTTTCTGCACTATATTTACCATGTCATGAGCTTGTCTGTGCAGTTATTTTGCCTTGGGATTACTTGTATATGTGAGTGCTTACAAAAGGGAGTTAAGGTTGCAACGTTATCAAACCATAAGAATAAAGGTTAACTTGGTTAAGACCTGAAAAATCAAATCCTAAAAAACCAGAAACAAGTGTATCTATCCAGCAGGCATACATTTTAGAGAAATAAACAAAGAGGCTAGGAGGAGAATTGATTAAAAAGAAATCGCAAATGTCAAACAGCAAATCTGAAAACAAGCAAAAATAAAAATATGCCTGTAGCCCTTCATCCCCTTCCTATCTATTTGCTGTTCTCTGTGTGTAACATTGGCAATATAAGGTAAAAGAGCTGAAGTTTTGGGGCTATCAGTTTTACCAATACTAGCAATAACTGCTGTTGAAAAAGTCAATAAAGAGAAAGGAAAAATAAATAAAAATACTCTTGTCATATTTGGATATAGTCCCTAGGCAGACACAGTTTAAGTGAAAAAAGAGCCATCAGCTACAGTGAGGCTTTGGCTCTGCAGTTGAGTTTTCCATGCAAGCTCACCACATCCCAGACACTTCTCCCCAAGCATTTGCAATTCCTTGATTCTTCTTCCAGTTCATAATGTCATTTATATTTCAGTGGGATAAATCCAAGAGTAGGTATGTGCTAACAGAGTTTGCTGGTGGCACAAATTGAGTAGGCATTTAAATAAAGCATAAATAGCAAAATATTGTATGGGAATATTGAATGCTCCTGAGAACTGAAGTAATAGGCACAGAAGTAACAGGGACAGAACAAAATGCAATGGTGCAACGAATAAAAATGTGTATTTAAACCTTAGTTCACTTTTGCTCTAAAGGAAAGAAATAGATTTATTAGCTGGAAGCAGAGGACAGAGAAGAGATCAGAGCGAAATATCTGATCCTAAACCAAGCAATGTAAATGAAGTGAATATAATAGCAGATGAGGTATTTCTATTCCAAATAGGAAGGTATTAATGAAATCATGCTTGCCATTACCAAGACCTCATGTGGGATATAATTTTGTTCAACCCTGTTTGAGAAAGACATATTTAGACTTCAAAAGCTGCCAACAAGAGAAATTAGGCACACCCAGAGAATGAATTTTCTCTGTTATGGGTGAAAACTGAAGGGGATTGGCTGTTTAAAGCAGCAAAATGAAGAGTGAGAGAGGAAGTAAAGCTTTCTTAGATGTACATGTAGGAGCTAAAAACAAATGGAAGGAGAAGCTCTACTTAGGGCAGAGGATAAGTGAATGTGAGGGAATTAGAAGAACTCGAGGCTGGAAGCAGGAAGAAGTTTCCCATAGGAGGGCAACCCTCTAACTCTATCCTCCTTCCCATGTCCTTCCCTTGGACGCTTACCGTATTACAGAGCTCGTTCACTTCTGTTGTGCAAGGGAGACTACATGTAACTCTTTTTGTATTTGCCCTGCTTTGTGACTTGGTTCTAAGTCTTTACGAGCTTATGTGGTGAAGTAGACTAGACAAGCAGATCCCCATTAATAGAAATCACTCTCACGGGTACTGAATAGCAGACCAGCAACTTATTCTGTGGCTTCTTTTCTGTGCACCCTTAGACATAAATATCTCTGAAAATCTTGCTCCTACAGTTTCACTGTAAAGTTTCACTTCTTATGCAAAGTTGTATCTATAATCAATATCTTCTACAAGCTGTTTACATATGTGAAGACATACTGTGTTCTACTAGTGGTTTAGCACAAGTTAGACAGAAGGATTAATGGACCATTGATAGAGTTGTGTTATCAATTGTGCATTTATTAAACTTCTGTGTAACACTAGCTAACTTGATGCTGATTAATTTGGATTATGTAATTGTTAAGCCTACCTGTCAACCTTATATATTGCCAGCTCCTGAGTGAAAAACCTATGTATGAATTTAAGGGTCATTTGACTCTGAAGTATGACACAAAATTAAGTATGATGATATTTTCTGCAGACTGTAGCACCCATATAAAAGACTTACTCAAGGCCAAATTATTAAGACTTTTCTCATGAAGATCGTCCCACTGACATTTCAAATAGCAAGCAGTCATCATGTTCCAGCATAATACAGATTATCCATATGGAATTCATGCTATCAGGTTTGCCTTTGAGGCTGCAATTGAAATATCTTCCTGTGTTAGCAAACTTATTAGCAAGAAAGCACTCAAGAACTAACCTCAATAGAATGAAAAGGAAAAAAGCTACACTGTTTCTGTAGCCTCTCTCATGTCTTGTTCAAAATTTTGAGTCCAGAGATCTAACAAAGAATAAAAGGGGAAGCTTAGCAGAATTCATTGGGAAAAAAGGTTGCAATCCCTCACGACCTTCTTTTTCTTCTTCTTGTAATTAAACCTGGAGACTAACAAGTACTTAATTCACGTGTTTTGTTAACGGCACTCAAAAGCAGCATACATTTCTGAACATAAAAATGTAAGAACATCAAGAACCATTATGCTAGTCTGTGGGAAAATAGCATGTGAGTGACTAGATAGCTTCTGTTTGAGATCATATCCTTCAGAGCTGTTGGAACATACAGGGCTTGTTTTTCTTCAGCAATCACATCCTTCCAACAATCAGACATGGGGAAACAGGAAATAAGAAATATAGCCAGATAGCCCAGTTTTCATTCACAAATATAAAGGTAAACTTCATTTTCAAATGCAAAGTAGGAGGAAATGGAGTATTACTCACAAATCCTGCTGTTATTTGCTTGTATGTAAATCCCCAAGCATCTTTTTAATCCACATAACTGTACATCTAAGTATTGCCCTTGGAGTCTGATCCAAAGTCAGCAGAAAGATCTATTTTGGTGCCTGCAATAAGGTGCCTAAATGTATAAATTTGCAGGGTTTTTAGAACTTTGAATAGTTGTCATTTCCATTTACTGGTTTTTTTTAAACTGTTTAGAACTCATGAACATTGGGCTGGCTAATCGCATGCCTCCACATGGGTTTGGATGTCTAATTTAGGAAGCCTAGTTTGATCAAAGATGGTGCTTGTGGTACAAATAATGCTCTCAAAAGCACTCCAACTATCACTGCACCCTTTGTACATCAGTCACTGAAGCATGACCATGGTCAGTAAGCAATATTAAGTTAATACTGCCATGATTATTTACAAATGAAGTGCAGTTAAATTGTTTGTTAATGTTTTGGCACCATGGTGTGACGGAAACAAGTGCAAGAACAGAGACCACTCATTCACTTTGCAGCTGCCCATATGACACCAATATTTCATTTCAGACTTGAAAGGGTTTGCTTTAAAGAGGACTGATAAAATGTTTTGGTTTATTGGGGAAAGGAGGAGGAATGGTTTAGCTGTTGTGTGGTGAGTGTAATTTTAATGCTGGGATTAGAGAAATGTAAGAGGTTACTGAGACTATAACCTTTGTATGTAGCTTGTTTTCAAGGGAGAGGAGGTTGCCTTAGATTTACAGACACAGGTTGCTGAGGGAGGATGTTCTGATGAAGATGTGTACCTTCTTTTGTGGTCCCACTTACTCTTTTTGCCTCAAGAGAGGAGAGAGAAGGCATGTTACTGGGGAGGAATGACAGGATCACAAAACATAGATTTTGAGCTGTGTCAGGTAGAAGTGCACAACAACAGTGCAATTTTGTCTGTGAATTCTTGGCAAGAAAATAATAAATTTAATTATAAACTGTTCTAAGGTTATTCAGATACCTAGAAGGTCAAAACTGGGTTACTACTGGAACGGGAGTGAGTGACAACAGGAGACACTAGCCTACAGTGCCAAGATACACTGTATCATACACAAGTGGCAAATTGCAGTTACATGTCTACCTTTTCTTTTCATGCAATACAAAGTCCTCACAGAAGCAGCTACTTAAAAGTTTTTAGCAAGAAACATTATTTAAACTGCCTGGGAATCTAATTTTCTATTGTCCCACATCTTTATATCAGTTATAACATTTAAGCAAAAGGATCAAGAAGCACAAGAAGAGCAGTAGCATAATGGAAAAGACTGTCTTGAGGCACTGAATCTTTTGTCTCTCTGTGCTGACTTAATATCTTCCTGAGCCCTCTGCAACCTTAAAATGGAGTTAGTCTTTAAAAGTTTATTTAATGCACAGAAATGTAGATGTGCTTTTTGACTTCAAAAACCTGTAAAATATTCTGAATAAAGAACAAAACCCCTCCACATGTAGGTTAACTGTCTACTAATATGTCCAAGAGGTTCTCACTTGGTCCCTCTTAGGTGCACATAGATACTCATCTGTAACATTTCCGTTAAGCTTTGAAAAATTTCAAGAAAAAAGTCTTTAACTGGAGCACTACAAGGACAAACTTTGTTATGCTATGAGAACAAGGAACAACTTTACAGATTTGTTGGCTTTAATTGGTTCTACTTTTTTTTTTTTTGGTAGAAGATCAACAATGCAGAGTGATAAAGAGTATTCTGACTTCATCTCAGTGTAATATAATAAATTAGAGTGGTAAATGAGTGTCAGTTTGTTTTGGTTTTGTGTTTTTATTTTTTAAGTCAAAATCACCTCCTATACTGTAAACAATGTGACAAATTCAAACTAGGAGTGGGCATCTCTTGTGCAAACACATCTCATGGATGCTTCCATATGAATAATGGTAAACCAGGTTGATGAGAGCATTAACTAGGCATTCAGGGAAGCTGACTAGTGGAGGAGAGTGGTGTGTTCATAGAGTTGGACAGGGCGTTTTTCTCAGTGTACTGCATCACTTACATGGAAGCAAGGAAGATGAACAGGAGTGGAGAAACTATAACATGGGGGGTTTATTTCCATGAATTCAACACCAAGATATTTTTACAGTAGTGCGATGTCAATTACTTCTGATTCACAGAGATCAGAATTACTGCTGTGTTTTTCCATTAGAAGTATATTATTATTTTCTTAGAGCAGAACTGCTGTAATGCCTTTAAAATTTAAGATCAGCTGCAATGCCCTATTCCACAGTTAAATTGCAACTGACACATTGCACTGCAGGTATCTTCTTGCAGTTACCAGAAGGCCTTACAGCAACCCCATTTGCTATGGTCTGAGAAGTAGGAACACTGACAAATAAAGAAGCAGATATTATTTACCCATGTGGTTTGGCTTTGGTTATATTTCTAGCAGGCTCAATTGCTTAAGGAACCTTCTCTTTCCCCCTAAATCTTTGTCACAGTCAAAATTAATTTTGATGCCCTTTTGCTCAGCTAAGTGTCAGAGTGATTGATCTGGGATTGATCAAAGGACTGCTGAAAATGCTTTCCCTCTTGTCATTTCTGTGGTAGCTTATAGCCTTGCTGTTTTCCCCTCACTTTGTGAAGGGAGTAGAAAGGAAAGGACAATGGTCTCAGCCATATTTTCAAACTGTAACCCTTCTTGTCTCATCTGGGCTCTGCAGTTTTGTGATACGGTGATAGATGTGATCTACCACTGCTGTGTGAGGTCCAGAAAAGTCAGCTGTTTATACAGCTGCTGCAGCAGTGCAGAAAGGGCAAGGGAGGCTCTTGGTTTTGGAGCAGAAGTGTGTCACTCCGATTCTGCTTTGCAGTGGCTAAACCAGCATCACTCAAAGGGCTTTCTTCTCAGCCCTGCTACCTTCTCCCTGAATGAGTCCTCTGAACAGCAGAGGTCGTTTTCACCAGGGCCTCTTTGTTCCTTCTGTTCATTCCTATTTCCTTACCTTTAGAAGAGCATATGAAGACAGAGACCTCTCAAAACTCTTCCTATGAATCTAAATCCGTCTTGTTTCAGATTCCTCCTCAAATTTTGTTTCTTCAATGAAAATGACAGAAGTATTAGTAAATGCCCTGTTACTTTCATAGAACATAAAAAAAGGTAGGCAATCTTCACACAGCTGAATAAAATTATTTTGCCTGAATGAATTGCAGTTTTGATACAGAAATATGATTGATATTTCTTCTATATATCAAAAAAACAACTTTGTTTCCCACCCAGGTAGAAGAATTAAGAATACGGTGTAGCTTGGTACTTGTATTATTTCTTTTCTTTGCATTTATATACATGACCCTTGCTTATATTGTGATATATAAAGGATTATAAGCCCTTTGAGGCAACCACTGCATCTCTTTGTTTCTGTGAGGAGCTTGACAGCCTAGGGAGTGAGTACTCATTTAATAAGTTAAGTCATCCACACAAAACAGAACCAGGATTTTATGGTCTAAGGATTCTTACATGGGGGAAAAAAAAAAAAAAGAGCTATAGATGGTGCCTTGGCTTATCCAATGAGTTGAGGAAGAGTGAACCCAGTTACCTCAGTCAGGCTGGAAAAGACTAAGCATTAGGCCTGAAGAGATTGCACTCTGAAGAGACAAATATGGGGAAGATTTTATTTATTCTCCTTTTGTCATTGTTTAAATACTTACCTAATCTTTATGGGGTTTTTTTGCCTTATTGAATAATGCATTCTTTAAAGAACGTGAAAGAGAAAAGCATGAAAAATAGAAAAGCTTCCTCACACATCTGTGTTTGAGCTGCAAACCAATGAGGAAATACAGCTTCTTCATAGGCATGGAAAACACCCACCCATGTCCTAAAAAAAAAACCAAAAAAACCAAAAAGTCACATTTTGATGTTATACTTGCTGGAATAAGCCAGTCCAGTTTTCAGTTTTGTAACAATGTCAGTGGGTAAACATCCCATCATAGACATACATGGATATGTACAAGCCTGTTCAGTTCATCTTTAATTGAAACTCTGAAATAAGTCACTTGGCACTAAGAGGCTTTGCTAAGCTCACATACTGACTCTCAAATTAGCACAGCTGACCCTGTTGTACTTAGCTGCTTGCATACTAACTAGGTGATCAATTTTCTTTTATTGTAATGCTTAAAAATGTGTTGTCCTGCTGCAGTGTACTCTTGTTCTTAGTCTTTCATGAATAATTAGCAACCAAAAAGGAAAGGTAGGATTTTTTTAAAGTAACTTCCCCAAGTACCATTAATCATCTGTGATTAGCTGCAAAATCTCCAGGGTTGCCATCATTCTTTGAAGCTCTACTTAGTATCATCTGGCTACTTCTTACCTGCTGAGTATGCCAGTGATAGGATTGACATGGCCATTTAAAAAAAAAAACTTGATCTGCTTTTTGTACTGATCTTTCATTCCCAGAGTGCACATACACACATGGACAGACATAGACAAAGAGTCTCGCTATATTACAGAAATTTAAGATACAAGAACCTCCACAGAAGATGCTAATACAGTAATAATTGCCTCATGGCACTTTACACATTAGAAGTGTTGTACAAACATTAACTATGTGATCTACACAACACCCTTGCAAGATAGGTAATTATGTGTTATTATTCTAATTTCACACCCAGGGAAAGTCAGACATGCAAATCGCTGATCCTGCAGTGTTCTGAGCACCAGCAGCTGAACTGCAGTGGAGATTAAGGGAGCATGTCATTTTTGGGAAGCCCTTAACAGTTCACCAGATGTGCACCCAAGTGTTTATTAAATGGCAATATTTAATAAAGAAATAGTCACGACTCTGAATCTCCTGTTAAGAGCAATAGGGTGTCTGCAATTGCTCCGCATGCGTGGCTATTTCTATTAGACCCTTAAATATGAGCAAACCTCTTTTTAACATTCTAAGATATCAGGAATTAACTTCATGTCAAAATGGGAACTTGTAAGCTCCTGTCACTGTCTTGGTTTGCTCAGGGAGCTCTGCCACCCACTCCTCAGTACTTCCTCAAACCTCTTCTCTTCTCTGCAGTCTTTGGTACCGACAACAGACCTGAGAAGCAAAACCAGCCCTAGATCCAAGACTGTTTTAAGGGAAATTCATTCTTGTTCTCAGTACTGGAAATAATTCTGACTACACTGCTTATAGGAAGCTTAGACATGACTGAAGATTTTATCAGTTGAGAAATGTGAGAATCATAGAATCATTTAGGTTGGAAAAGACCTTTAAGATCATCAAGTCCTAACCACAAACCTAACACTGCCAAGTCCACCACTAAACCATCTCCCTAAGTGCCACATCTACACACCTTTTAAATACCTCCAGAGAATCACACTTCAGAGAACATGAAACTTATTTATTTGTTTATTAAATATTTAGTCATCTTCAGGCTAATTTAAATCTAAACTAAAAATTAACTTAAATGTAAATAATAAATTATAACAGATTAAAAGTAAAGACTAAGGGATGATGACATAGGAATCCATGTGGACTGACCAATATGCACATAGCTGTCCTGCTAGATTTTTACAGCTTGAATGGAGTCTTCACTGCTAAAAGATTACAGTTAGTTCAGATATGCTTCCCTATACTAAAGTCACATCTTCCCAGAACTGTGTAGATAGCCTTGGGGTGAATTGATGGAGAGTGTCCGTACATCTGTGTTTCAGTCACCTCTGGAACTACAAGCATGTTGGTGCCCTCCCTTTAAATAGTCTCTACAGAGAAAACATTCACAACTTCACACTCTGCAGAAGAATGCCCCAAATATACTGGCTCCAGCTTAGAAAAAATAATACCTTTCTTACTTAAACAGGATGGAAAATCTAAGCAGTGAATACAGCAATCAACAGCAAGACCTAAAGTTTTCTGTCAAGTAAGATCTTCATGTCTACTTTTTCTGGCTATACATCTTGATCTAACAAAACACATTGCTTCTGTTCCACAACCTTGTTTTACCAGATCAAAGAAGACTCTAGCTTATTTAAGCAACCCACTTTTCAATAAAATTATTCTTTTGAAAACCTAAATTTATATAATTATTATTTTTTATGAAAGGTGAACTAAAGAATATTTTTACATTTACATTGTGATAGGGACCCCAAAGAGTCCTAAAATATTTGAATGGCATGCACAATTGAATGACCTCTCCAGGAATGGTTTCTTGCACCACTACAGGTACACATCCTCTACAAAGACTAAAGAAACCGTCAGCCAGTAAAAAGAAAACAAAGAGTGAAGGAGCCAGAATGTAATTCCTCCAGTTTGAATTTGGCCTGAATACAGAAACAGCCTTACTTTTTGCAAAAAATAGGTTAGTTTTTTTGTTTCAAGTTTGATCTATTCCAGGCACTCCTTTTGCAAAAGGCAGTCATCCCACAGTAACTGAGTACAGAGCTATTGGCAGCTAGCTGAAGTTCACACAAAGGGCATGTTTTGATTTTAATGACTCTGTTTTTGAAAGGGCATTTTGGGGAGCAGCAACCTGGCATTTTTAGTAACTGAAATGTGCAATAAAATTTTTATACTTAGTGTCCATTTGCCCAAAGTGTATTTTCAAAGTGCAAGTATTGTCCATACTAAGTATAAACGTAGAGGCACTTAAGGAAGCTCTTCACACAAAACAAAATATGAAAAGTATGGTATACACCCTGCTGACAAATAGTGCATTTTTCATAAAAGTGTTTGTTCTCTTTCTTGCAAACATAAATCTTGCAAATTAATATGAGCGCTAAAATTTTAGCGTCTTGATTGGGGTTATTTTACTTTGTAGAGTGAAGATTTTATTTTTTTGGTGCACTGCAAAATACATTCAACTGCTCCCTACTGATGCCAAATGTAGAGACTTAGAGGGTAAATTTTAGGCATTTTTCTTTTCAAGGAGTTTTTAATGAGAATACTTGAATCTAAGAAAATATTTGTTAGCAACTTTCCATATTTGTTAAGGAATACAACACTTGCACTGCGACTGAGATAGATACAAACCATCCTTCTATTAACCCTGTAGAAGAAAGTTGAGATGAAACCTATAAAGGAGTTTCATACTCACATTTTAGTTGCCTGTGTCTACCAAGAGGGAACTTATATGAGGATACTTTGGCTCCACAGCCATCCAGTGCAGACAGTTGGGCATCTGAGATCCTAACAGTGTCTCTGAGAAACAGATTTACTGAAAGCTCATTTCCTATGGGGCACCACACAGCTTCTCATTAACAGATTCTCTTCTGTCCGAAAGTTTGGAAACTCCCCACGGAGCAAAAGCATTCATAAATTGTCTCATGTAGTCTTCCTGGTGCCTTTAAGAAACTTAGAATAGATGCTGCAGCTTTTCTAGAGATGTTAACAGGTTATCTCTCATGTGAAACTTGCAGTACTTAAGACTTTGGAGACCTCTTCTCTGCCCAATGTTAAAAAGGACTCAGTAAGCAGATTCCAGTGTCACTGTAGAAACATGGTAGTGAAAAGGTGCAAGGACATATCTTGGTCACATACACCTGCTTCTTCAGTAAGGTGAGCTAAAGAATGGACATCCAAACCATTACATTAATTATGAAGGGACATGCATTACATTCATCACCAAGGGACATTCTCAGGGGTGTGAAGGGAAAGAATCCTGCCCACTTTATTATTTCTTCACATTATCCCAGACTAGCTGTGAAGGTAGGTTTCAGACCACCCTTTTGTCCTTCTCAAGAAGGAAGATGATGATGAAGCAAATGCTTTGCTCTTCTGCCTCTGTCACTGCACGTAGGTAAGTCACATTGCCCAAGTTCCCCAGATGTCTCTGGTCTCTCTTTCCCACTAACACACAGGTACTGCAGTTGATATGGACCACTCAGGGTGCAGGTATAATTCTCTGACTGTGAGCAAATAGTAAGGGCCCACAGTAGAAGATTTGGCCCTATTTGTGTCTCAAACATAAGCACACACAGAGCAGGGCTTGACTTTTTTAGAGGTTCTTGATGTCTTTTCTTCCAACCTTTATTGCAAAAACTCAAAATGCAGAAGGGTTAGGCAAAATTGTCTCTAGTGTCTGACAAGATTCAAACTTGCATTTCCCCAGAGGAATAGATCTGTCTACCTGCAGGCAAATCTGGCATTTTTGGACTTCAGTCTAGAGCAAAACTTCTGGGGCATCTCCTACATTTGGGTATTTTCAGGAATGAGTTTGTTTTATTCCATAGTAATATATTGTACTTACATACTAACAAGACAAAAATAGAGCTAAAGAAAAATAGAGCAGCCATCCTTTAAACTCATTAGAATGAAGCAGTGAACATTTTTAGTATGACCTCTGTTGACCCAAATCCATAAAATCTCCATCTTATTTAAACTAAAATTAGATTAAAATAATTTATGTATGGTTTTCCTCATAGCATGCCTGTTTTCATCTCATACCACCAAGAACCAAGCCAGTGGGGTTTGAAACCTTATTTAGAAATACTTGTTTGTAACAAATGACTTTGACATCTGAATGCTGTCCAGTGCTGATGCAGGTGAAACAAACCTTGTGATTGTAGTCAATGGCAGTACCAATGCCCCCCCCTCCCCAACCCAAGTCTTACAAGAAGTAGTGAGGTCTATTAATGGATATTAGATATCAAAAGTATCATTCACCTGCTGCATCTCCCCAAAATGCAGAGTATTTCGGCACTACCTAGATTTCACTCAGCATCTCAGGAAACTGTTAGTTGAATAAAACTACTTCTATTGCTAAGATTTAAGACACTACTTGTTATATAGCTCAGCTTTTCCCTGTCTTCGGAGGAGCATTCTAGTGGGAAAGCTTGAAGGAGATAAAAATCAGACCATGATTATATTAAGAGCTACAGTCCTTACTCTCAAGAAATATTTATGCCTTTACAAAGTGATGATGATTGTACTTAAAGGAAAATGTGGAAAATGTGGGAAATTACTAATTAATCTTTTAAGAAGGTATTTTACTATGTGGGAAATTGAAGGAATGGTGAATTCAGGTTTACCTTCCAAGCACGTTTCCATTGACTCTCTGGATGAATGTACAATGAACAGATCAGTGAATAGGGAACTGCCATTTCATTAAGCTACCTAAACAAATTTATACTACTTAATATGACTGACTATTATTGTACATAGATGCTTCATGACACTGACTATTTATGCAGGATGCTGGGACTTGCACAGAATCCTGTGCTGTTGTGAAGCCCTTTTATGAGCCCAAGCCACATAAATTAATGGAACCTAGTTACAGGTACTCTCATATTTTTGGACAGAAGTCATAGTTCATGACATTCAAGGCACAATATCACAGGATAAAAACTGATATCCCCTGAAAGAAATTTCATGATTTCAAATAATTTGTTTTTAATAGTTATATAGTACTTGGTGAAAAAATAACATAAGTTATAAACCAGAATAATATCATACCTCTAATCTTGATTTGTCTCCACCATTTAGCTTATCATCTTCTGATACTTCATAAGCATGCAAAAGGATCTGCAACTCACAACCCTTTTCGAATGCCTATTCAAGTTTTCTTTTCTTTTTGGCTTCAGATTTGTACTCTGTTGCCATAAGCCATATAACATGTTTCCTAGAGATGGAGCTTACAAAAAAAGTTAAAGAGTAAGATGTAATTATTTAAATTTAATTTTTTAAAATACAGTGCAGCCATTAAGGAAAACAACAAAGAAATGAAAAAAAAAGTGACAAAAAGAAGAAAGACAAGAGAGACAGGGAAAAACAACAGTCTTTGAATATGAAAAATGCTGAATTCAAATCTCTGGTTCTTTATATACTCTCAGAAGTTTCTTTCTTCTCTCCTTCTGCAGAGTAAGTGCCAAAATAATGCTAACAGCCCCATTGTTTCCCTGTATGCTGTTAACAACGGTGTGTTGATCTGGAATCACACAAAGGCATTCATTAGCTGAACTAAGTAATCACTTTAGTTTTTAACTCCAAAACCCCCTAGAACAATTAATTTCTATTTAATCACCATGCATAGTTCTTTTAGAGTTTGCTCATAATGAATACCTGTTCTCACTGAAGTGGCATTGATCACAAATTTACACTATTACCTTACTGATTCCACATGACAAATGTCACAGACCAGACTCTCAAAGCCATTGCTTTTGCATATGTACAGCAAAATCAATTTATAAGGCAATCCATACTACATGTGTAGAGAACTAGTTATTAACACAATATTATAAAAAAGTCAATCTCTTCAAGAAGATTTACTCTTGCTGAGCAGAAGTATGCAACTTATTCGATTAACTTCAAAGAAGTGCAGTCACTTCTTTCTCTTATTCCTCCCATATTACCTCTTCCCTAATCCTGCATCTCCACAGTGAATGTCATGAAAACTAATCGATCTATTTCAGTTTAGGAGAAAATGCCCCCAACTGATGTTTTAGCTGTCTTTTTAACAGTGTTAAATGGTTGGAAACTGTTGAATTGAAAGACTTTTACTGCTTGCTGCAAGTGAATAGTGTAAACGGTATTGATCTGCTATGAGGGCTTTACAGTAGAGAAACATTCAGCACATTATTTAAAGTGTAAATACCTATTTGATTTATTTTTGGCTTTTATTCAGACATTTATAAGACAGCTCTTCCCTCCTTTGCAAAGCATTCTTTAAAAATACAAATGGCATTCAGGCCTCTCTTACAGATGGAGTTGCTCCTGTTTGCATCAGTAAAAGCTGAAATCCTCTCAGGGAGAAAAAGAAATAAAGCGGAGGAGGGAGGTTTGATGCTCCTGTAAGTGATGAAACTGAGAATTGAGCATCAAGAAGAGGAAGTGAGAAAAGATTCACAGCTTCAAAGTTGGAGCCAGATGCCAGAAGGCAAAGCTAGAGATACTAGAAGGCACAGCCTTGTATCTTCAAGTCTGCTACATCTTTGCTTTTGATAATATTTATCCAGGAACTCTTAAAGGGATAACCCAGAGATCACAAATCTGGAACAATGAGAGCTAAAGGAACCTCAGAACCGGGATTGTGACATGGGGAAAAAATCACCACACCCGATTTTTCATGTATGAGGATATGAAGGACTATTCCCTTTCTGTCATGACTTGTTCAGTGCTTTCCAGAGCAAGGAGGGAGTTGGTTGCTTTCAATACACTGCATTTAATTTCTTTACTAATAAATCTGTACAAACAAAAAGGCAGAAAGTGCTGTTAGTGATTGTATGATTAGTTTATATTATTTGATGCTTTTGTTTATATTACCTAATTATGCAGTGATTCACTGATCTCAACCAAGAATTCAATCCATCAAAGATACTTTTTTCTTAATTGTAGGCTGCAGACTGCAAAGTACTTTGAACTCCTTCACAGAGGCACACAATGATAAGATCTAGCTTCAGCTGGTGTGACAGAAAAAAAGACAAAGGTCCAGAGCAAGCCAAAGTGTGCCTCAACACACCTAATGCAGAAGACCAGATCTGTACAAGATTTCAATGTAAACTGACAATAAAAGAGATGAATTAGCATAACTGACTGTTTTACTTATGAAGATTAAATAGCCTTTTACTGCAGATGTTTGCCAAGGAAAATGCTCCCTAGTGGAAGACTACAAGCAGTTAAGATAGATTTGATGAGGATTTTAATTGCTGTTATGCAACTGGTAATGTAAAGTTTTTATTAAATGTCATGCAAAAGCCAATCGATATTTTGGAGCAAAAAAGCTCTTGGTTGTGCAATGCTTGGACATTTTCCTAGTGGTATTTCAGGCAGCAAGGAGGGACATTCTTAATTTTTGTTCCCATTCCTGCTCTCTGACTTTTAAAAACAATTTCCTTAAGAAAGCCAATTCACATTTCAATGAGGTAAGGGCAACTGCCTAAAAGCAAAAAAACCTGACCCACATCATCTTTTTCTCCTGAATGCAGCTGAAAAAAACTGCAATGTGAACACTTGCCCATCTCCCTCTTCAGAAGCGACTAAGCAGTTTGAGCACTCCTTTCAGGAAAGACACAAATAGATAAATCTAACTTGTTCACATGATGGTAATTTGCTTTGTACAGGAAACACCTAAGAGCAGCGCTATAGGGTGTTACAGTTTTTTTCCAACCCCTCCTCTAGAAGCTGTTCCATTTTGCATGAAACTATTAAATATTCACCACCAGAAGGGGAGAGGGAGGGAACATAGCTGCATAACATAATGGCTAGCTCTAAGAGGCCTGGCTTTCTTGCTCCAATAGATACTTCAATTCCCTGCTCCAGTTGGTTCAGGAGCTGAGACCCATGTCTTCTCCCTCCCAAGTGAATGCAGTAACAGACTATAACATCATGCTTAGCTTCTTCTTTGGAATAATTATTTACTGGGCCTTGCAAGGTGCAATAACAACATTTGGTTAGTAGAGCACTCACAGTGGAGGTGCATATTCAACTCTTCCTTCTCTGCCTGCTTGTGTCTCTGAAGCCAAAGAAAGGATCCTGCTGTCCTACCTGCCCAAGGAGTGCAGCTACTGAAGTACCAAGAAAAAAGAGAAAAGGACAGTACCCTCTTGGTCACACCTTGAATGCCTTTGTCTAAGTATAGTGATGTGCTTTCCAAAAACCTACCCTAAATAATAAGTGTGAGGACACCAGTGTAATTAATGGTAAAAGAGGAGTGTAAATCCTCAGCACTGCCATTAACTAGGAATGTCCCACAGGCACTGGGACACTGAAAGGGTATAAACTCTATTGGGGTGGGGCTGCATCTGAGCAGGGCATTTAACTGAAAGAAAACTCCAAAAGAGCTATCGCACACTAGATAAACTTCTTCAACAAAATATGAGATAGAAACTATGTTTATTAAGATTGCATCATGCTGGCTGTTTTAGGGGAAAAAAAGATAATTTTAAACATGAAAACATACGGGAATGAAACAAAAAATTCAGTGATGTTTCCTCTAAGGTGGACACTTTCTTGGTAGGCAGACCTAATTGCTGCAATAGCTTTTAGGTGTTCTAATGCACTCAAGTGAATTATGCACCACACTGCTTCTGAATGACACAGCCATTTCTGACTCCATTAATATGGAAGATTTCAGCCAAATGCTTTTAAATGATAGCTTCTCTTTATTTGTAATTTCAGACTCTATTGATTTCCTTCTGTTCCCTTCATTATGATTTCAATTGATTACCTTGGCAACTGCAATAACAATGATTGCACTTGACACTGTCTGAGACTCTTGAGATGGTATTTGAATAGGAATGGTATAATTTGGGGAAAAATGCCTACAAGAACCTGCCATTAACAGTACACTTACACTTTACTTTTATTGACTTCCCTCTCTTTCAAACAGGCCCTTGTCAGGGAATCTGTTGCTAGATATTGGTTAGGATTTCAGTTACTCCTTGAAGTAAAACATTCTTATTAACAAAGAGAGGAGATTTTATACTAGTGGGCTTTTTTCAGCACTGTGACAGTTCAGGGAAACCTCCCACCTTTTATGAAATTTTTGTACCCT
This sequence comes from Harpia harpyja, assembly GCF_026419915.1. NCBI lineage: Eukaryota > Metazoa > Chordata > Aves > Accipitriformes > Accipitridae > Harpia > Harpia harpyja. The sequence goes on along the minus strand of NC_068969.1, from coordinate 84,688,376 downwards.
TGGTAGCAGGGCTACCAAGTCTTTGTAAACAGTGCTCCTGGCCAAGGCTTTCTTTTACTAACTGTATTATGTCCTTGCACACAGAAGAATTTAAAGTACAAAGGCATGACTTTGGATTAAAAGTTGAGATGGCTTTATTCAGTTTCATTGCAGTTTATACCTTGTAGAGGAGCAATTACACATGCTCTTCTTACGGGGAAAATGGCTGTTTAGCTTATTTGGCATTTTTATTCTTCAGTTTGTACAGAAACCTTTTAGCTTTATTTAAGAACTGTCCTCAATATAGTAGTGGTATCTTTCCCATGGAAATAATATTATACAGGAGGTCTCTTTTCTTATTCAAGGTTTGTCAGAACTATGTTTATGTCAGAGCAAATATCACAGGGAAGAGAGGGTAAATCAAAAGAGGGACATCCTTCTCCGCAAATTACAAAGGTAATTCACGTTTATGAATATAATATTAGAGAGACACAGTTTCAGTCTACTCTTTGTCTCTGTGTCCATGACCTTTGATTTTGATTTTATCCCACATCACCAACAGTATCATCTGATTAAAGATACTTTCAATCTATGTCAGTCATTTGGTACTTTATATAATAACAGCATTCCTGTTTCTAAACCTACTATTTCAATTTCAAAAAGAAAGAAAGGTCAGCCTGGAAAATTGATCTTTCTCCTTAAAAGCTGGGGAATTGGATGTGATACATAGCAAAGGAGTAATTTTAGCAATCTGCCCTTCTGTTATCAGTTGTTCACTTGCAATGAAAAAGCAGTGCTCTTTCTCCCCAGCCACTATTTTATAGGGAAGCTGCATAATTACAATTAGTGACTACTGATATCTTGAAGTCATAGGTTAGGAGAGGAACACTGGAAGTCACACATGATCACTTTCTTCAACACGATGGTCCCCTTCAGCATGATAGTCCCCTTCTGCCATCTGACCAGCAGATTCAAGTATGATGAGAGTCAAGAAAAGGTAATTGTAGAGTAATGAATATTGCATGCTGTCACTAATCTTACTACTGAGAATATTTATCCATAATTATCTATACGAAAAATGAAAGCGAGCCTTTCCTTTTATCCCTTGCCCTGATGTGCTTGGTGAGGTAAAAAACTTCTGGGTAGCCCAAGTCAGCCTTTGATCACAGTTTATATACATGAACTTCAACTACGCAGAAATTTTCAAAAGTGATTCAGTCTGTAACTTTATCTCTGGTGTCATTCAGGGCAATGCAAATTTTACTCTAACTCACATGAAAACAGCTTTAGAAACTGTGTTAAAGGAGCTCCTGAAAATTCCCAACTCAAACTGATAAGACAGGTCCAAGAAGAAAATAAGAGCCTTTGTATTGGTCTATATAGTTGTTTTACATGATTCATGAAGAGGTTTGAGAAGGAGGTTTATTTTGTAAAATGCCATCTTGTCTTCCAACCAATAGCCAGATGTTACAGCCAAATCAGGAAAAACTGGTGACATCAGTAACTGGGCAGGCAGACTTCAAAAAAGGCAAGGTGTTTTGGAGAATAATTAGAAAATAATTACATAACAAACTACAGTACAATAGAATACTGTACGGAGTGATATGATCATTCAATAGGAAAAACCCAGAAAAAGCAAATATGTTGCCCAGACATCCTACTTTTGTAATTCATTCACTCATGAATCCTAGAGGAGTTCTCAGCCACACAGCCTGGGATGATCCAGGGTTGATCAGAATACTTATTTTCTGAACAAAAAGGAGGGATAGCTAGCTGAAAACCTGTAAAGATCCTTAGGAGGAGAGAGGGAAGTAGATTAAGAAGGAGAGACAGTGAGAGGGAAGGATTTCATGGTAACATCTTGCACATGTGGATGTGGCATCTCATCGTCACTCTCAACTAAAGCAATGGGAAGGAAAGCACTAAACTGAGATGCCTTAAAGAAATGATGTTAGTGAAGGCCAAAAGAAATGAAAAGGTGATAATGACTATCATGAGTAATTCAAGCTTAAACTAGATAAACAACATTAAATATTAATTAATTAATTTAGTTAGTTGGATGGAAGTTTTCTAAAGTTAACATGGTCTTACTTCTTTTGAATAGTTCTCACTGCTGTGTTACTGGAGTTGAACCCTAAATTTTCACCTCACTGATGACCAAGAAGCCCTGAGATACCTTGACTTGAACCACCTCGTCAAGTTTAGGCAATGATAACTTATCTTAGTACAGTTTATCAGCAGCCATTGCAGCAGTTTGTTATTTACAATAGAACTTTATGTTGTTTGGATTTTATGAAGGTGTGTAGAAGGAGAGTGTGTGCTCCTTTAAGGGCATCTGGTCAAGGACCTTGCAAAAAGGGTGTAATAAGGAAAGGAGGAAACCATAAACGAGAACATACAGGGACACAAATCCAACTGGCAAGGGAGACAGTGAGGAAAATCAAGCCTGGTCATTCACACTAAGTGATGAGGACATGTAAGTGCATGAGAATGTTTATTCCAAGAAGGCCTTCTGATTCGGGACCTGGTCAATCGGGAAACTGAGGGAAAAAGGGGAAAGCCAGAAAGAAACAAAATATACAGAGACACAGATCGAACAAAACAAACATGGAGACAATGACAAGAAACAACCTCACCAATCACACCAAGTGATGGGCTATTAAGAAACTGCAGGTGCCCCTTCCAGGAAGGTCAACCTAGGCTTTGCAACTGATATGATTGTACACCAAGGGAGATCCTGGACACTGGGCTGGGAGGAGTGAAGGCATCGGTATACAAATCCACAAAGGGATGTGCAGTTGAAGGGGGAGCCATGAGGACAAAGAGCAGGATGTAGGCAGAAAAGAGGTATAAAAGGGGCTGGTCACGTATAAAAGAGGGCCAGTCTGTACGCTTGTCTGGCTGAGCCCTGCGCCAGATCACTGTAGTCTGTCCTATCTTCTTGTGTCTTCTTACTAAATCTTTTCTTAATTATCTCTCTGCAAAATCTCACACTCCATCCCATGTGTATGTGTGCTTCAAGGACTCAGTGCCAGCTACTGGCAAGACCTCTGTGTATGAGTTAAACTTGGGGCCAGCTACAGGAGTCAGGTTTGTAATGTAGGCATCTCTGGCCTGTGGTGTCACCTACTGGAATGAGTGGGATCTCAGTACCAGGAACTAGAGCAAGTGGGAGTCTTTAACCTCTAGTCACTGGGACAGGAATTGTGTGTGCCCCAGAAACCAGCTGTGGGGGAACTGGGATGAGTGAGGCGATTGAAGGGCTCAGTGCTGGCGGCTGGAGCGGGACTGCCAGTCACAGCCCATGTGCCTGGTGCCAGCTGCTGGGTGTCAGGTGTCTGTAACTTCCCTAAACCCAGTGAGCATGGGGGTATGTGTGTATTCACTGGCAAACTTCAAGCTGGACTAGTCAGCCAGGGGAACTTGTTAGTGTGGGGTGCCTGTGGGACAAAGGTGTGAATGCTGCATATTTCCTAGAGAGCATCAAGCTGTTCCAGCCAGGGAACAAAGGGCCCATGAAGTGGGTAAGAGAGTCCAGGATGTGGGCAGGGGTGCTGGGTGGACAGAGGAGCCATGCTGACAATTGAGGGGTCTGCAAATATGTGTGTGCTTATGAACCTGGAGAGCGTCATGTGTGTGCTGCACTAGTGACCTTTTGCCTCTGCCAGCCCAAGAGGAGGAGGGGACTCACCTGTCTGCGCTTGTGTTTTATGTAAGCTCTGTCTGTGGGTGCTGTTGAAGGCAGCACCTTGTCTGCGGCAGCCTGTGTGACACCAGCTGTGTCAGTGTTCTGTATGTGCCTGTGTGTGTGTCTGTGTCCATGTCTATGTGTGTGTCCCTGGGATATGTGCTCAGCCTCACCACTGGTTGAACCAGCAAATGGGACAGTGGCAGCTGTGGCAGCCTGGGCAGAGACCACGGGTCCCTGGGTGCACCTGGCTGGGCTCCAGCAGCCTGGCAGGAGGGAGTCCTTGGCCAGAGCAGCTGGACAAGGTGGTCACATTCTTAACATCACTTAAGAGCTAGTACAGGACCTCCAGACCTTTTCAAAGTTTGACAGATCTGTCAATTAATCTACATGCACCTTGCTGCCTGTCCTCAAGCAAGGGCCCTGGGTTTGCTACATGGTTACTAGACAAATCATATCCTGAGTCCTGTAACAGTTCCCTTTTTCCACCCACCAAAGGTTGCATGGATTATAGTTACGGCAATATTTGGCATTGGGCAATTTTTATGTGTTGCCAGCCAAGGAAGGACCAATTCACCCAGCTTCCCAGATGTACACTTTTTCCCAATACATACACAGACAGAAGGAACCCGGAAAATGTGGCATCACACAGCACAAGGTAGGATTACAGGCCACACTGTAGTCCTATAGCCCTGTAACACAGTGTTGCAATTCATAGTAACAGGCCATAAGCTTTGTATGGAGTTTGCAATGGCTGAGTTTGCAGAAACTTGCTGTGTCTGAGTTTCTTCACCTGTCTGAAGGTGCTGTAGCTGAGAAAGCAATTTTTCCAATCAGATTGATACAGAAAACACTAATGAGTAGTTGTTCTGTGTAGAATGATATATTTACAACTCTAACACAATGACATAGAGCAGAGAAACACAGGCCTGATACAGTAACAGAGGCCTTGACACGTGGAGACACAGGATGTGGTATAGCGGAGTACAGTCATGGGATGATAAGAGATGGTGCACAGGCTTGGCACTGAAGACCCAACAGCCTTAAACAACTCACTGATGGTCAGTTAGAGAAATGCAGACCTGGAATAGTAAAAAGCGATATTAGGGTTAGCAAAGAAAACAAAGAGATAGTATTCAACACACATAAAGCCATCACAGTGAATTCCTGTGTAATGTGGAGCTTCAGATAAGTGAAGAAAAGGAAAGATATAAAAGCATGTTAGCAAATATTAAAAAAAAATACTCCAAGTAGGTCCCAGAAGGAGGAAGAAGGAACCAACAACATGAACATCATATTCCTCCTGGTGGAGGACTCCATATGCTGATGACTCACCCTAACACCTGTCCCCTCACCAAGCACAGGATCTAGAGAAGCTGGGGAGAAAGGTGAGCATAACACCAGGAGAACAGGTACAAAATAAGAAGTGTGTGTGTGTGTAACAATTTTAACTGTATTACTATTCTTTCTTGTTCTGTTACAGTTACATCTGGACTAATAATGATTTGTATCTAGTTTTCAGTTCTACTAACAAGAATTTCTTTGCTTTACTTATATGTAAGGTGGTCTTCCTTTATACCTTAAACAATATTTTGGGCATAACATCAAGAAATTCAGAAGCTTTATTGCAGGAAATAAATACATTTGGGAACTTATTTACAGACAACTGTGTGAAAAAGGCATATCCCCTCAAAACTTTCCAGTTTTCTTCTCTTTTGCCAATGTCTTTGTTTTCTTCCTCCAGTTCTCTCTACCCTTTAATCTCTTTCTAATCTCTCTCTTTTCCCTCTCTTTTCCTTGCCTTTTCCTCTTTTCCAGCTTCTTACTGTTGTGTCTGACAGTCTGCTTTTTTACAGTCCTTCTTTCTGTTCTTCATCTGGCTCCCCTTAAAAGTATTTACCAATGCTGCTGCGCGAAAACTCTGGGTAGAAAGAGAACAACATTCTTTACAGGACTGCAGGACAATGGAGTGTGAAGCCTCTAATAAAGGAAGTAATTCCTTTTCTTTGGGACTACAGTAACAGGACAGTGGAATTGCCTGCTTGGAAAATCCCCCAGTCCTTGATTCTCACCTGCTTGCTTTGCAAACCTTTGCTGCCAAGCTTTCCTGTTAATTTTCTGAGCTGACCCTTGGTTGCCTTTTCCCATCATTTTTATGGGAATGTCTGTGTTCTTTGGCTTCTATACATCATTGAAAAAAATCCAGATTGCCTCAGAAGCTTTGATAAAGAAGTGAGAATAACTGTTTTAAAGGATAAAAGTATTATTTACCTCAAATTCTAAATTTTCATCTCTTCAGTCCATCTAAGCAGATAACAAACATCAAAAGTATGCTTGCTGCAATAAAGATTTGCCACCAGTTGTTAACAGCATCACTTTACAACCCACATTTCATCAAGCTGGTTTTCCATAATGATTTTATAGTTCAAAAATAATAGGCCTTTGTAACCCTCTTGTCTGTTCATACACCTTTAACATGTTACTAGTTCTCTATGCAGGCCTGTGTAGGCCTGTGACACACAGTACTGACCTCATGATACAAAAAGTTTATAAACACACACACACAGATACACACACATACTTTTACCACAAATAGTAGCCCCCTTCCATTTACTTTCTTCTAAGTTGTAGCCTTCTCTGCATCACAGAGGAAGTACCATTCTGGGTCTTATATATGAGTGGTGCAAGTACAAGATTTAAACCTGTATATAAGTATATGCAACATTTTATAAAGGCCAGGTAGAAACAGATGTACTTCTATGAACAAAATGTACTTCTGTAGAAGTCAAGTTGACTTCAGAAAATGGACTTTTTTAGAAGTCATGTTGACTTTAGTGGAAATATTTGAAGGAAACATACCTTTCAATATAGTGTATTGTGTTGAATTAATGTATCAAGATTTGCCTCTTAGGATATTGCAACAGAACCATACCATTATTTTCCTAAATGCAATTCTTGCCTGACAGTTTAATCATAGTCTGTAATCGTCACACACCTGACCAAAAAGATAGATAGAGTATTATAGCTAATGTAGTTTTCTTTTTTAAAGTAGAAAAGTTTTCAAACTCCCCTAAAGAGTAAGCTTGTTCAGATAAAGATTTTTTGGTTCAGCCTCATTTCCACTTTATGGTTCCTATTTCTTATTCTCTTTCCAAAAAAGGACAAATTATTGAATTTCATCTGACTTGCCAAGTTGCTGACTAAAGTGGAGAATATGACTTCTCTGAATAACATTCTAACATTTAAAAAACAGCCTACAGGTGCACTTTGTCTAACATTTGGTGTGATGGAGCAATCATAGTATCATATTATGTTGACTTCTATACCTTACCAGGAATTGAATATCAAGCTATTTTGTTCCTTTTCACATAACTTTTTCTCATATTTTTCTTTGGTCTGTTGATACATTGCAAATATTGTTAAGTAAATAAAGTGCTATTTGGTTTTTGGTGTAAGATAATCTAATAAAAGAAAAAAAGAAATAAACTTACATAATGGCAAAATTAATGGAAAATACTTTGCTTGATATAATGAAAATGTTGTTATGAAAATGATAACTCCATTACAGGCCAGTACTTGCTCTTAGCTTGTAAGTACTGTAGCTTAAAATGTATTTAAGAAGCTGATGGAATTAGCTGACTATAATTAGGGCTGATAGGAACAGCAGATTGAGGTTGGCACAATGAAGTATCTCATTTAGTTGGGCAGTTTTTTAATGCTTCCTTCTGTGGTCAGGAGTTGTCTAATCAGGTATCTGCATGGACTATGTGCTTCTTATAATGGATGTCATGAACTTTCTTGCAGTGGTTCCCCTTATAAAACATGCTCAATTATCTGAAAAGCTGGGAATCAAAGAAGTTAATCCTAAAATATCATTTAAAGGAGCTTTGAGAGCTGAAGAATTATACTTCCCTTTGGTTGCTAGGTTTGGAAAAGTTAAAGTGCTGGAAGCTGGAACTGCCACCAACCCGTCTGTTTCCTCTTCAAAAGATGACCTCAACACTTCATAGTACTTCTTCCTGAGATCCGCCAGCTATTTCTCCCCCTTTCAACTCATCTGCCCCTTGCAGCAAAAGAATGCAAAACTATTCTGCCCAACCCCTCCCCCCAGCTCCAGACCCGAAAACTAGAAAGGCAAGTATGTTTAGCATTTTGCTTTTCTTTAGTTTTGCTTTGATTTATATCACATTTTTTCTAATTCTCAATGGAACCTTTTGGTACATCTCATTCAGCCACTCCTGCCCCTTTGGTTCCTTTTGTTTCCAGCCAGCCCTCCCACTGCAGGAGCTTTGACAGAGCTTCTGCACTGCTGCAAAATGCCACCTTGCACATATTGTGAAGGAAATAAGTGGGAGAATACCTGTTTCCTAAGAGTTTTCTTGGAACAGACCTCATTCCCATAGCTGAAGCTGTCAGAGTGAAGATACCTCCCTTCCTAGTTATACTTGGTCACCAGCCATAGGTTGCATACCAGGAGAGGATCCCACCCAGTAAGTCTTTTCCTTCTTTGAGCACTGTATTGCCTGAAACAAATCCTTATATTGTATGTCATGGGCAGCCAGCTGCAAGTCAGAAAGGAGACATAGAGTATGTGGGCAGATAAAACATGGGATAATGCGCAATGCCAAAATGCATTTCAGAGTCATGAAAGCATGATAAATTTGTCCACTTTTGTTAAAAGAACTTTTGTTAATGAAAAGAGTTTACATATATATATATAATCTTTTACCTAATAAAAGTGCTATGGTACTAAAGTGTATTGGCTTTCTGTAAGGGAAATGGCAACCTGGACTTTTTAATTTGGATAAAGACAAAGTAAAAGCATATGGGACATATTACGAAACAGACCCAGGATGACTGCATAATAAATACAAAGTAGTTATAAAATCCTCAAAAGCCCTTAGATAACTATATGCATTAAGAATTATTACAAAGTATTCACTTGCATCTCATTCACAAAGTTCTTAGGACCACCTTCTTCCCACACTGTTATAAGTTCAGATCAGTTCTGAAGCCAGGGGCATTTCTGGATATACAAGAATTTAAACAAAGTGGAGTTATACCTTGCCATTTGCTTAGGTACAAATGTTTTTAGTAAAAAATAAATAATAATCTCTCTACAATATTGCTTTCAATACTCAGAATTAGACTTTTTAAAGCAGTTGCAAGCTGGATTATTCAGTGTGAATAAAACTCCCTCAAATTTCTCAGCTTAAGCTCTTAGCAAAAAGCACAGATTCATATTGACCAAATTCTTTTGTAAATTCATTTCAGTTTTGGCAAATTTTCCTGAAGTCCAAACCACCTAATTAAAACACCAGCTACTTAAAATATATTTTCTCTTCATCTTTCTGGTTACTGGCTTCACTGTTATGAATGGTAACTGAATTGAAAAATGTCAACCCCTCCGTCCCAACAAATAGTAATACCTGACAAAGTAGAGCACAGCACAGCTTCTCAGCCTATGCTCATGTGGATCTGTTCTTAGATCTGACCTGAAGCAATATGTGCCTGGAAGTTTTGTTTTCACCAGCTATAGCAGCTGGTCTAATGAAAAGTATTGGTGCTGCTACAAGTTTTGACTTGGAGTCTTACAGTAAGAAAGATTCCTGTATAGGAACCTCTCTTCCACTGGTGGCTAAATGCACATATGAAAGTGTTCAGTTATTCAGTTACAGAGGATACCAATAATTTATTTATTGTTAACTCAGTCTGGAACCCTATCAGCAATGAGCTCTGTATAGACTCTCAGTCAGTTCTGAGAAGGCCAGTTGCTCCAGGTGGGGAATTGTTCATCTGCACATTGTTAAGGAAAAATTGTTGAAAACCCAAACCCCGTGGTACTCAAAAGGCAAATTTTTCTGTTATCTGATTGGCATCTACACATGTAAGAGCTGAAATAAACATTTCATGCAACTGGAAGAAACAACTTTTTATATTAAAAAGCATTCTTTAACTTTTTTTTACAAGCCAAATACTTTTGGTATTTTCCTTCTGCTTAAAGTGAATCAGTTAAGGATTAACAAGCCACAAGTTGTCACAGTATATTGTGAATGAGGAAAAGCAAACACTGAATTCTTTTCAGAGTAATAAATGCATTTTATGTTTTTCTAGTAAGCTCCTAAACAATGCTGTTCAAAAAGAAATTGTAAGTAATTTGACATTTAGATAGCTAAAAGCCTCTCCCATGCAAAGTTGAGGTGCCTTCCAACCACTGCCCTACCTGGCTTCTACTCACTGAACAGAGAATTTGCAGCCCTTTGCTGGGACAGCAGCAACATGTCAGCAGGACTCAGGCATATGCCTGATCTTCTCATCCTTGATATAGTGGAGGAATTTATTTTTTAGGCAATTTTTAAGATTCAGACAAGAAATTAAGAAGATCCTTTAACAAACAAAGTCACCAAGCTGGGAATGTCTCTGCAGCATAAACTTAGTCAAGGACATAGTGTAAGCCTTGAGAATCCTCTGCAGCATAAACTTAGTCAAGGACATGGTGTAAGCCTTGAGAATCCTAAGAATAATTGCATCTTCCTTGGAAGTGAGTGGCATCTGACTAAATGTTGTCTGGTAAGCTATTGCTGTCATCAGTAACATAACAATAGTCCAGGTGTCAAGCACCCTGATGTGAGCAGTTGCATTAAAGAGCTTGAAAGCACATAGCATCCACCAAAGACTTCTTCTGAGTATGCAGAGACATTGCACAATGCACCAAAAATCAGCCCTGCACTTTCTAACATGGCAGATAGGCAGGTACAGTGAGGGTTTGTTTCCTTAATCTGTTCTGCATCATTCTCATGACTCAAATCAATTGTAAATCCCATATGGAGTTCTTCCGGCCAAAATATTTTCAATAGACACTAAATGAAGTGTTTCATTTCAGTTTCCAGGGTTGCTTTGTTTTGTTTTTCTTCAATATACTTTAAAATTTAAGTGTAGGCAATTTTTATCCTTCCCTTCCCCTTCCCTTTTCCCCTTCCTCTTCCTTTTCCTCTTTTTTTCTCTACATTACTTTTTAAAATTATTTTTCTGGATATTTTTTGCTCCATTTTTGTCTAAAAAGTTAATCAAATCTGCAGTGAGCTAAAATCATTCTGATAGAACCTATGCACATTACATTCAATAGAAAAACTACCTGTCAAAAAAATATATTTTTGATTGTCACTGTAGCACAGACCACTTTCATGACATATTTCAGTCATATTCCCTTTAACTATCTACACACATTTCCCCCTGCTGCAACTGTCAATGAGACTTTAAAGTGGAACATACTATATACTTGAAATATTTGTACCAGCTCTATGCTTGCAATTCTGCAGGAGAGCTGGAGAAGGACTTAGTTCAACAGACCTGTGCAATCAATGATACTTAAACAGTTGTACAGTATGTCTGTTACAAGATTTTGAGGCTTACTTTTCTCAGCCTAGCAATAATGCCCATCAGATAAGCTGCAGTTCCATATTTTAAGCATAAGACTTTTTCTTCTGAAGACATGAAGACATTATTGCACTGTTACACTGCTGGTTTTTTTATGGACTTATGCACTCTTCAGCAGAAGCAGCAAACAGTTTCCAGGTATTAGCCTGCCAAAGCAAATCATAAATTATGCTTAAGGGAAAGCCCATTACTGAGCTTCAATCATTTATTGCATAATGAATGTATATTTCAGGTACAGTGAAACATTTATAAGGTTACTGAAAGTATAGCAATTAATAAAGCACAGGCAAAGTCAAAGAGCAGTGTATTTGGTATTTAAGAGTTCATGGGTGATATATTGTACAGGACATTAAATACGCTTTAAATATACTACCCTTCCCCCCAGCAAAACCCCAGACTTGTATTACTTCATTACTGGGAGTAACTAAATGCATTTATTAGGAACTGTTCATTAATAAAACATTAGATTAATTACAGAAAACCTGACTTTTTCTGATTAAGATAATAGCAAAAATTAATCTGGCACATCATAAAGGTCAGTTTACAGATCTTAGGTGGTCTTTTCTGGCTGCAGTTAGGACCATGTCCTTCCTCCAAGCTGTGAAATGTCTAGTCATATTTCATACATACTCACTGGATGGAAGTAGCCAGATCTGCTCTGGTATAGTTTGTAAGTTCTGAAATTAGTAAGACTGGAAATGCTCCTATCCTCCATTTCTTTTTCTTGTCACTCACGTGTTCTGAGTTCGTGAAGGTGGTTTGTGATTCTGTATTAAAATATTGGCATAAATCATAATCAATTATTTTATTGAGTAAGACTGTAGCAAATCTGTTTTGACTGTACAAAAAAAGTATTTTTGCATGGATCAAACATTTTTAATAAAGATGATATATGAAACATATTGAATATCCATGTATCTACTGAGAGTTTCTACACATTTGGTTAAGAAACTGTGGTGATAGAAATTGAATGCAAGGGCACATGTTTAAAATCCATCAATAAAGTTTGATACCCAATTACAAAAGCACAGTGCAATAATTGACAGTCTAAGCTATCAAGATCAAGCTCTGAATGAACTTCTACACACAACAGGAAAACATGGTAGCTGTCAGGGACAAAGTGTACCTGAAGACTCAAGAAAGGAGACTTTGGCTATATTTGCCCGTTTCTGACTGACTAGATCAGTGAAATGTGAGCTGAAAAAGAAGCAACAGACAAGCTTTTTCATGTAACCACTGCAAGCTTCCCAGTTGTGTAAGACATCTGGGGCAGGAGACCAGCAAGTGACAGAAACCCTGGTGACAGCTGCTAATGGGCCGTACATGAGGAGAGAGTTACAGACACTGGCCCAAACCCTCATCATCAGTGCGTGCCTACTGCATAACATACAAAGTAAAAGACAGCAAACCCAATAGTTCTTTGGTTGAGGGCACAGGTCCACAGGTGTCCAACACCCTGTCAAGGCAAAGCCTGAGCTGTAGCCATGGTGTGCTGAGGTCAGCCATCCAGCTGTTGGCCTGAGCGTCCTGGGCCCCCAGTGCTGGGCTGGGCTAGGTTGGGCTGGGCTGCAGCTGCTGGTCCACATGGGTGTGAAGTGTGTAAGTGCATCTTAGAACAGAAATCTTAGAAGAGGAATTGCAATCCACTCACCGTACCCACCATGCTTAGGAAATTCATGTCATGTCTGATCATGTGTCACTGAGCAGTGCTGTTTTGCTCATGCATACATACCACCAACACTCTCCGTGACAGCAGCAGATTTCATAAAAGCGTTACATGCTCCATAAGAAAATATGTGATGTTATTTCTCCATCTGGCAGAAGAAGATCTGCCTGTGTTTAAAAAGAAGCAGATTTTTTTAAAAGAAGCATTGATCATAGATTGATTGGAAGCAGACTTACTGTGGTAAATATAAGAAAAGTCTGTGAGCATTAGAAGCACAGAGCGGTTTTTCTCCTTTTCGCACAGAAGAAAATAAATATAAGACAATTACTGATGCATATGAAACCACCTGGAAGTACCTACTAACTATGTGAATGTTAAATATGATGTAAATCAATCTATTGTGTACAGGGCTCTAGGAGAACAACTGCAAGACAAGTCATTACGGTCAAACATGTCCTAAGTGTCAGCAGAGGACAGTAACCTCTAAGAACTCAGTCTTGGTACCAGAAGGAATTGAATACATGTTCTGTACAATATGGGGAAAATCATCATAGTCTCAGTTTTAAACTCACTCTATGAAAAATGAAGAACATCTTCAGGCTTTCTGTACTGGGACACTTTTCAGAATGACCTCCAGTCCCCATTTCAGTGCTTTACACTAGTGCTCATCAAATGGTGGGAGGGAGAGGAAGAGGATGAAGTCCAATTACAGCTAAAGGCAGGAAGTTATACATAAAAGTTCACTAGAAATGCACAACTCATACATGAGAGAGAAGAGTATAGCAGATGGTGGACAAAACCCCTCTTCACACAGTGTTTTGTTTTTGAACATAATTACTGGAAATCTAGCCAGTTTATCAAAACTGTGCAATGACTGTAAGAGAAGACAAGTGTGATAATTATGAATGTGCTTGTTCATGACACTTCAAAGGAGGAGCAGAGCATTGACACTTCGCCAAGAATCACTGCTGCACAACCCTGCTCAGGATCAGGTCTTCTTTCAGATAAGGAAAGGCAAGCATCTGGGAAATTTAACTTGAACTGTACTTTCTATAAGGAGAGAACAGAAGCAAACACTTATTTCACACTGCAGCGTTTGGCTCATAAGCAGTTCTTGGTTTGCCAGTAGTAACAAGCATAACTGTAGAGTCAATATTGTAAAGCAGGAAGAAGTGAATGCTGACATGTTTGCAGCATACCAGACTGTATTTGAAGGGCTTGGGTGTGTTCCAGGAAAACAAACCATAAAAATGAACTCAAATGTTATACTAGTAGGAAAGTACTAGGGAAGGTAATGGTGACATTACAAAGCAAAGTAAAAAGACAGCTAAGCTGTGTTGAAGAACAGCAAGTTAGAGAGAAAGAGAGAGAACATATAAATTGCAGAGACTCAATGGCGATTGCTGATAGATCTGAAAGGACTGAGATAAGAACGTGTTTGGGTCCTTGAAATCTAACTGTGGCTACAAGGCAAGAACCCTCTAGATTACATATTACTGGAGAAATAAAAAGCAACAGAGAATGGAAAATTATTTATACATTTATGCACTAGCAGTGGTTTCAGTAATTCTACTGGCCAAAACCGCAAAACCAGAAAGGAATCTGTAACTGTAGACTTTTGACAAATTTTTTAGAAAAGTCAGGTTTGCTGGACAGCCATTTAGTATGGAGGAAACATATATATACCCTAGTGTGCAGTGGCAGAACTTTGAAGAATATTACATTAGCTGGTCTTAGACCAAGGGAGCAAATATAGGAGAAAATCTTTTAAAAGATTCAACTTTTTAGTCACATTTTGACATAGCAAAATTTGCAATCAGATATTATGTACAAAAAACATCTTAAACTGATTTTAGCAGCAAGTGATATATTTTTGCAAAGATCTTTTGAAATAGTTAACACTTTGGAGAAATTTTACAATTAAAATGCTGCACTGTAGTCATTAGGGACATCATTCCAGCCTTTTCTGGAGACAAGTATAATAGTTTATCAAAACATCAGTGCATGAGAAAGTACAGGAGGTGGTAATACTTCCTTGCTTTTAAATAGTTGAACACAAAGAGGTTGGGGTTTGTTTCTTCTAACAGTGGGTTCAGATTTCATAGGATCAACACATTAAGGCAAACTTTCTAATAGTGAAAACCATGCTTGCATTAGTATTTTACAAATAGGCTGCTTATTTCTTAGTGCTTGTGGTGCATATGCGACACAGGTAGCCCAACAACATAATCCTGCAAAAGAAAGGAAACTATCATAGTGTTGTGTTTGGCTCTGGTAAACTTCATCAGTATGTCTGTACAAAAGATACGAATGAAGAAATGAATTGCAAGTCACTTGGGCCCACTTTTAGAAACACTTTGATAAGCAGTGCTTTACCAGTGATATAGAGAAAGCAAGTTACCGCTACAGAAATACCAAATGAAAGTTGGCTACAAGCTATGAAAGTGTTCAAAAGTAGCAGATGTCTTTCTCAGAGCATATTTGCATTATGGAGAAGACTTGAGCATGGAAGTCAGACCATAGACAAGGTATGCGTCAACAGCTGGGACTCATGATGGCATATTCTATGTCACCATGACTGATCTGTGATCCTCAGTTCCCCTTGATGTGTACCACCGTGATGGAGAGCAGACACTGGCCCTGTGACACTTCAGTCACAACAAATACTAAAACACTGTAAAGACTGAGACACACCACATCTGAAAATATTGTCCCTTGACAATATTTTAAACAGTTGTTTTAGTAGAGCTTCATAGCAGAAAGAAGCAAGTGAGCCACCCCAGTGGGCTGATCTTCCAGTTCACTTTCATAGAGACTTTGTCCAGTGAGGACACACCTTTATTTTTCATATATGGCATTAAACCATTTTTTGTACCCTGATTGAAAAGCATAAAGCATTAGCAGGTGAGGGGCTGTTACTTGGCTCAAGAGAGAAGTGAATAAGTAGACGTACCCCAATACACTATTCACTGCTGTTCTCTAAAACCTCCCTGTGCTTTTTCTCTCCTTAACATTAAGAATGTCCTAGATCTCACTTTGAAGCTCTATCATCCTACTCAAGTGAAACATATCATTTCCATGTTATCTGTACCATGCTATCAGGAATTAGTAGGATGTGCATTAAAACTCCCTAAAACTGTATTCTGTGTTGGTGCACATCAAAGACTGTAGCTAAACAACCACTCTACATGCTTCATTCATTTGCTTAATAGTTTGGGATTTAATATTAAACAAAGCCATCACTAAATTTCTATTCTCCGTTGCAGAGGTGACCCCAGATCATGGGTTTGCCCCAGTGTATACAGAATTTTCAATAAGTCTTCATTACTTTCCTTTGCTGTCAACTTCACTATACTGTCATGTCATTAAAATAATGCCTGCCTGCCAGGTTCACAATGCCATCTTCCAGAAATGCTCAGCTTTATAATACCACCTCACACTGTATCTCTGAGTTTAACCTACCATAAGGCAGCAGTTTGGCAACACCATTATGGGACTGATATGCAAGAATGCAGAAGTTTCAGCAAGGTGAAGGGACAAAGTGTCTACGATAATGATATTAATGATTTCACTAATGTATTTATTAGTCAGTGTGTAGAGCAGAAATGAGAATTGATTTATCTGTTGTTACCACTTCCTCCATCAACCTGGTTCTACTGCAAAGCAAAATGTCAGATTTGCTAAAGGAAACTAGTGCTATTGAGCAGGAATGATGTACAGCTCTCTTTCTAGTATTTTGTATTACAAATCAGCATGGTACTCAAGAACTTGACAATGCCAGGAGGAAAAGTGCAGTATAGCAAGGGTAAAATTTCAAGATCATGTGTATAACATGGGAGACTAATCACCTCCTAAACAAGGTAGGTACTTTTGAAAAAGTTCATTCTACCCTCATATTATTTTTTTATGCCAAAGCAGCCAGGATTGCTTTATGCAAACTTGTGCCCCACCTCTTTTCTTTTCCTGCATCTGGGAGTCAAATGCATTGGCCAAATTTTCTGGAAGGATATACATCATACTGCCTCTGATACCTGACGTTTCTCCTCTGATTTTCAGCTGATAACTATTCATGAACTTGCTGCTTACATTCTCCTTTTCTGGGGAATAAAGGTAGTAAGAACTAAAAAACACTCTAAAAATTTATTCTAAAGTAATTAGTTAAAAATTATCTGTTGTCTTTTTAAAATATTTCTTAGTCTCGGAATGTTAATGGTATCATACTGAACAGAGACATAAAGTGATTGTATCATTATTAATAAGCTCAACTGAAGTGCCACTGCTTCCAACATAGTTTTGATATCATGTAACCTGACTAATAAAATAAAAACTAATTTTAAAAAGAATTTACCTCCTGGAGACCTTAAAATGGATTTTACTAATGAAAAAATAACATGGATTATTCTGATAGGCAAAGCAAATGAGACTGTGGAAGCATGTATATGTTCACAAGGGCAAAACGAAATATCCAGTAAACAGGTCTACCCGATTAGAAGTAATTTTGAACATTGTCCATCTGTGTTTATACACAAGGGTTTTCTGCTGCAGCCTAAGCAAAACAAAACATAAATTGTTTATATAGCAAGGTCATTAACAATTGTACTCACCAGAACAGTTCTCTAATAACCAGTGATACTGTCTACATCCATAAAAGAAAACAGCTCCATATTTTTTTCAGATGGTGGATAAGTAAGTCTAATCATTTAGTGAACTCTGTAGAAGCACCTGGTACAGATCCTCAACCTGACTTTTCCTGCACAGACTACTAATTAAGCCATCGGTAGAAACATCCACCTGCACAGAGGTCTTTTTAAAATTATGGCTTTATTTACTTTGCTCATATTTTAGTCAGGGTTTATATATCACAAAAGGAATTTCAGGGAACTGAACCAGACACTCTATCAGAAATCGTTTAAAGGACAAAAGGGCAAGATCTACTGACTTCTAAGTATTAGCAGGTTATAGAGGTTGCTTCTCCATAAGAAGGAAACAAAGCTGACACAGGTAACATAAAATACACACTGTCTACTGCATATGACATACATCCACAATGTATTTTGTTCTAAATCTACAAAATCATAGTAAGTGGGATAAAATCCCAAATAAGAACCAAAGTTTCAGGGTTTGTTTTTTAAAATTGCTTGCATATCTGAAGTTAAGTATTTAAATCCTCATTAAAATATTAGTGTCAAAAGGGCTTCCACTGCAGGAGGGAAAAGCTCCCTTTTAAGACAGTTTTCACACTTGAGAACAAAGTAAAAGGTATCTTACAGAGATTAAATGTCCAACCTAGCAAGATACAGATTGGATGGGTAGTCTGTGAGATGGGTAGGAAATTGGCTAACAGGTTGCACTCAGCGGGTGGTAATCAAAGGTTTTTACTCAAGTTGACAGGCTATTACAACTGCAGTCCCCCAGGGATCGATACCGCGCCCCACAATGCTCAGCTTCTTCTCTGGATGATGGGATTGAAAGCACCCTCACCAAGTTTGCTCATGACACCAAACTGCGTGGTGAGCTGGACATGTTAGAAGGGAGAGCCATCTTGCAGAGAGACCTGGACAGGCTGGAAGAGTAGGCTATCAAGAACTGTATGAAGTTTAACAAAGAGAAGTGCAAAGTCCTGTACCTGGGATGACATAACCAAAGAGCCCAGTACAGGCTAGGACTGTGAGGATGGGGAGCAGCCTTGCTGAAAGGGACCTGGGGGTCCTGGTGGACAAGCAGCTGAACATACATCAGCAGTGTGCAGCTGCAGCAAGGAAGGCAAATCAGATCCTGGGCTGCATCCCCAGGGACATTACTAGGACAGATAGACACATGATCATCACACTCTTCTCAGCACTTGTCAGGCCACACCTGGAGTACTGTGTCCAGTTCTGGTCCCCACAATTCAAAAAAGTCACAGACAGACTGGAGAGGGAATGCCACAAAGATGATCAAAGGGTTAGAGAAGTTGCCTTTTGAGGAAAGACTGAAGAAGTTAAGTTTTTTCTCCCTGGAAAAAAGAAGGCTTGTGGGGGACCTCATCACAGTATTCCAGTACTTAAAGGGGAGCTACAAAGGGGACAGAGGTTCTCCCTTCACAAGGATCCACATAGAAAAGACAAGAGGCAATGGGTACAAGGTACACCGGGAGAGATTTCATCTCAGTATAAGAAAGACATTTTTTACAGTGAGAAAAATCACTGGAACAACCTCCCCAGGGATGTGGCAGAGTCCCCGTCACTTGAGGTTTTCCAGATGCAATTACCCAGGGTGCTGGATAGTCTAATATGTGTCCCCTTTCCTATGAAAGGTTCGACCAATTGATCTTTCAAGGTGCCTTCCAACCAGGGTGATTCTATGATTTTATGAACCTTTCATGACCAGATTTGAAAATTTTTGTCCACATGATTTCCTGTCAGGTAGTCATTAAGTAAAATATGCAAATTTAAGGCATATGAAAAAAAGAATCAACGGTCCCACCTTCAGTGGCAAGAAATGGCTAAAAAGTTGTGGCTGCCAAAGTTTGTCAAGGATTTTTTCTCCACACAGTTTTACAGATCATTTGCACTAGGATACAGTGGAAGAGACACTTTTATATCATGAGATGCCTGTCTCAGTTGGGAAGCCATAACTTATGGCCCAGAGGTGACAAAGAACTGCTTTCTGAACAATCTCTCAGCTTTAACTGAGTATTTGGGCACTTCTCAGCAGCTTCAAAACAAACTTGAACAGGCTGTTCGAAAGGTCGGCTTTGTACTGAAGCAGACTGGTCACACCTTTGCATGGCCAAGGGTAAGGTTTTTTTATCTGCTCCTATCTTTGCATTACTTGACCATGCAATTGTTCCTTTTCGTCACATCTCCAGATTAGAGATCTGGTCTGTCTCTACTATGTCCACATCACAAGAGTCAAATGGTTAACTTTGGAGCGGAAATCCTAGTCCAGTCCTTTTCTGTTATAATTTTTGGCATTAGCATGTTTTCAAGCCTAAGGTAAACTCTCCTGGCTTTCACACTGCTGGTTTAGACATGCGGAGGATGCTTGTGGCCACTAAGTACCAGTTGCAAGATTGTGAGTTGTTCCTAAAGGGTTGAGTCTGCTGCCTAGGAGGGGATCTGCTTGTCTTTCAGCTACTGAGGAGTCGAATTGCTGAACATAAATCACTGGCTGATTTAGATCATATGGGAAAAATAAGAAGTTGATAAAGGCAATCAACAGATGAGAAATTGAAAGAACTGTAATTATGTGAGATATGGAAAAGACTGATCCCGTTGCGAACATCAACTTTTTCTTTGCACTCAAACATTTTGCCTCTGTGACTATCCTTTCATGTCAAATTGGAAGGCTTTGTTGGTATTACAATTTTTTTTATTATACTGCAGATTAGGTAAATAGCTTGTTGCTGTATTTTGCTATTTGCCATGGGAAATGTGACCTTCAGAATTCTTGATTCCTCTGCCAGAAACAGAAAAAAGGCTTCGAATGATTTCTGGAGAGATTTAGAAGGGGCAAATCCAAACTTTAATTATGATCCTTGCAAAACAGTGTACAAGGTAGGTACACTGAACATCCATAGATCTTTCAGTCCTCTGGGATGGTGTTGTAACCAAGAAGTTTAGACATTAGATCTCCTAGGAGATATCTCAGTTCAGACTACCCTCTTAAAGTCCTAAAGGTGTGTCACATACACATTTGATAAAACTGAGGGGTTTTTAGTTTGCATTCTTTCTCTTGCTACCCACTCCTCTCAATAAAAATGCTTAAAAAACGTTTTGGTGATTTTAAAAACAGCTATTCATTCTTTTTTCCTCTTTCTTTCTTTCTTTCTTTCTTTCTTTCTTTCTTTTTCTCTCTTTCTCTCTTTCTCTCCCTTTCTTTCTCTCTTTTTCTCTTTTTCCCACCTTGTCGTGGTTTAACCCCAGCCAGCAACTAAACACCACGCAGCTGCTCACTCACTCCACCCCCCAGTGGGATGGGGGAGAAAATTGGGAAAAGAAGCAAAACCCATGGGTTGAGATAAGAACGGTTTAATAGAACAGAGAAGAAGAAACTAATAATGATAATGATAACACTAATAAAATGACAACAGCAATAATGAAAGGATTGGAATGTACAAATGATGCGCAGTGCAATTGCTCACCACCTGCCGACCGACACCCAGCCAGTCCCCCGAGCGGTGATTCTCCGCCCCCACTTCCCCGTTCCTATACTAGATGGGACGTCACATGGTATGGAATACACCGTTGGCCAGTTTGGGTCAGGTGCCCTGGCTGTGTCCTGTGCCAACTTCTTGTGCCCCTCCAGCTTTCTTGCTGGCTGGGCATGAGAAGCTGAAAAATCCTTGACTTTAGTCTAAACACTACTGAGCAACAACTGAAGACGTCAGTGTTATCAACATTCTTCGCATACTGAACTCAAAACATAGCACTGTACCAGCTACTAGGAAGACAGTTAACTCTATCCCAGCTGAAACCAGGACACACCTCCAAAGGATACACCAGGATCCTGAAAAAGCAGAGCTTCTGCCAGCTGCTTAGCTGAGAAAGAGGTAGGTATTTCTGAATATCCATGGCAGCTTGTTCCCACCACTACCACCTCCTCCTCCTCCAGTGATAAACTATTAAAGACAAGGAATCCTCATGCATACTTCTTCCTCTCCCCTCAGACACATAGGATCCCTCATAATGCTGCAACTGCTCATGCCTGCTGTACTGGATTTATGCCTTAGTCTTTAATCCTGTTTTTTGTTATCTGATGCCTGGCATTCTTTATCTATCTATCTATAGACTGTCCCTGGCTGTTTCAGTTTAGGAGTTCATAAATGGCAGGATCATCAACTGCATAACTTTCCTCTTTTTAGAAAAGAAGACATAAGGAGAGAGAGAGAAAGGAAAATAGAAAAGAAAGGGTAGCTCTGCAATATGTGCATTCAAATACTTGATTAATTCTCTCCTAGGAATAAACTTGGTTCAGTGAGCTCTGCTGCTAGGTAAATTACCTTCTGATCTATTTGTAATACTTGCTAGAAAATATCTTCTTCTTCTGTAAACATCAAGTCTGAATTCCAGACTCATGCTACAAACTCAGAGAGCATCCCTCACCTCCATGACTCATTTTTGAATGCCATGAAATCCATGTTTGAAATTAGGAGTATCAGATTCTTTACTGAGATTTACACACAATGTTACAGAACTTGTCTATTAAGTGGCCTGTTCTCACCTGGCTCTAATATGATGTGCCATCTCTTCCTACATGTCCTTAATTAATGGATTTTTGTTGTTCCTCAAATTTTTACACACTGTTTGACTCAGAACCCCCAAAAGTAGGTGGGTTTATTTCACCCTCAATTAAAGAAAATCTTTGAATTTTTTGCCTTTTCTTAAGCCCAAGGTCTCTATACTTTGCTATTGTTTCCAGTGCAACAAGGAAAAGAGTAAACTCATTCTGAAAATGAGGTTAATAATACTGCAAAACTGCTCAACAGGCTCTGGATAATACTGAGATTAGCTGAGTGACATCCAACTAAAACAATTAGTGAAACAGACAGGATAGGCTGCTGCAGATATAAATGTTTAAGTCAAAAAAAAAAAAGACAAATGCTTAAGGGGCTGCACAGTCTTTCTCTATAGGACTTTTTTCTTTCCATAATAACATTTTCCTGGTCATTTTTTAATATTACTTTATACACTGATTTAAAAAAAAAAAAAGGCATTCTTTTCTCATCAGTGACTTCACAGTTGACACGTGTGTCCTGATGATAGCAATCTGTTACTGCTCTTCATCACAAGCACTAGTGAGTGAGCAGGAGCTGTTCACTTCTAACATGCACGTAGTTTCTATGATCTGAGTAACTTTCACTGATTATAAGTCTCTACCTGTAGAACATCAGCTCTAAATGAGCAAGGAAGGAGACTGGATATCACCTGAGCATTTTCACATTATCCTGAGGAACTGCAAATGAAATGAAAGGGCTGTCCATGTTAAACCATATTCAGTATTGGAACTGTCCAAGTGAACTAAGCATTGTTCTAAGAATACTTTTATGCCTTTCAAAGGTAGTCATCTACACTAGTTGAGCTGGGAGATGACTCTACATCAAACAATTAAAAAAAGGCAAGGTTAGCTCACAGTGTACCCCAATGGAGAGAGCTGTACAAGTCTAAAGTCTGTTCATGAAAATAGTCCCAACTTTCTGCAGTTCAGGCCAATAGTCTGAATCTGGGTTACCAGATTCCAGGTGAGTATCAGACAAGGAAGCTATTGGTTATTGAAGGGCCTGATGTTCCTTTCTTTCTTTTTCTTGAGTTCTCTTTTTCTTTCCTTTTTGTTTGCCTGTCTTTTGTTTCTATGTCAGTCTCTTTTTCTTGCTTTTTCTTTATCTCTCTTTCCTCCTTCCTTCCTTCTTTCCTTCCTTCCTTCCTTCCTTCTTTCCACTCATTTAATCTTTCTGCCTTTTTCTTTTTCTTTCCTGTCTTTTTCTTTTACTTTCTTTCTCTCACTCTTTTTCTCTCATCAGTTATGTTGTAAATTCCAGATATACAGTAATTAAAGGCCCTAAAGACCCTTCACAATGAAAGCTTCAGTGAAACAGTCAGTTTTAAGTGGAAAGGGATTTCATCAATAACTTGCTTTGATTTGTAAGTAAGTGCATAATCTGTATGACTTGTTATAAATTAAAATAGACATACCCACCAATCTCCAAATATGTATGTATACATACATAAACTTCATATAAATGTATAGGAAAGCTATCCAGACTGGAAAAACATGCTTGAGACTGATCAGGTTTGTTAATGAAGAAATGAGGTGCAGATATATGAGGAAGAGAAATTACCATGCTACAAATAGCTCTTGGGAGGAACTGAAGTAATAGTCTGAAAATATTAAGAAGTGAGATGAGAAATATGTCATTGAAGTGTTTCAGCAGAGCTCTGCTTATCTATAATATGTACTCAAGCAATAAAAAAAGTCCAGTGACCTTAGTCTCTACCTCAGATCAGAATATGTATGTCTTAACAGAAAGTGTGTACCCTTTTCAGCAATGATGGTCAAGTATTCCACCGGTTTTTGTCAGAATAACCCTTGTGAAAAGAAAAAGAAGCCAGTTTAATAGTTTAAATTAATTACTCATGACCAGACACATTCCGAGCCATTTTCCATGTTGGTCAATAGATAATGTTTCTACTGTTTTTCACAAAACAAAAAAACCCCCCATAGTGAAAAACAACCCTCAACGCCCAATCCACCTAAAAGCTGTTAGAAAGGTCAGCTAAATCTCAGAGGCCAAATCAGTGAACATTTAATGAAAGATCTTCAAGTGTTCCAAGCACATGACACACTTAAAAAGTACAGCAAAGCAGTCATCAAGGAACCACCCGCCCAAGCTGAAGGACACCAGCAGGCAAATGCAGTTTGAAGGTATCACACATGTCCAATGTATCAACCAGCATTTGGTCTAACTTGATACAGCAGTAGGAGAAAGTACTGCTATGTATCTTACCATTGATCAACGTACCTCATACTATGGTAAAAGGCAGTGCATAAAAGATACAAGTCTGTCTATAGACAATATACAGGACATGCTTGGATAAACATAGCTTTCTTATTTCATGATTGTACCCATGAAACTATCTCTTTGTTGAGATGAGTCTTCATGGTGTGTCCTTATTCTTTAAAAAATATGACCCCCTTTCACTGTGTATCCTGTAGCAGTAATGCTTATATGCCTATAGAAAGTCCTTTTAACTAGCAGCAAGGCTTTTGTTAATAATATTTTTAAGCAGTTTTAATATTTTTTCACTGTTGCTAGAACTACTGATAATACATAACTATATAGACAAGTCATTTGTATGAGATATTTGTCCTGGATAAAGGTGATGTGAAAAGGGATGAAAGCTTGTCAACATCATTCCATTTCCATTATGATCTGTTTGTTTCATACTGTTTTATAATGTTTTTAATTTAAGCCACCCCCAAAAAATGTTCTTCTGGTGTAGTGCATGAATTTGGGACTGCACCCTCCCCTTTCCAAAAAGATCTGATCTGAGAAGTCAGTCCAAGCAGAGGTTATGCATACATGCACTTTTATTTTTTTGTTACACAAACAAAATGAAAATTCCCTTTCCTACTTTTTGTTTGCACTGTGTATATGGAAAGATTAGAATATTCAAAACCAGACTAATCATCTTATGCTTATATTTAGTGCTCCGTTAATGGCTGTTCATGATCATTTTGGGAGAACTCTGCAGTGTTACTTTCCTAGCTTTACAGACTAAACACTGAATCTGACAAAGTGCTTACTGGCCACTCCATTTGACGTTAATTGTCTTATTCTCGCTATGACACTGACATCAACTTGATTGGCTTAAGTGACCTTCAACACCTTCAGGAAAACAACATCCATCCTCTTCCATGCCCTCCTCACCCACACTTTTTATAGCAGCAAAGCTGGTTCCAGACTAGAAAAAGCCAACTCCTTCTTCAGTGCAGGTTTCACCCACGTGCTGAATATGTTTTTGTTTCATCCCTGTTGCGAATCCTAATTTAGAATCCTGACGACTACACCAATTTGTCACAGATGAGTGATTTAGATCACTTAAAGAATCACCATCAAAAATATTAGCAAAAGTGATTTTTTAATATGAATTTGTAAAAGTGCAACATTACAAAGTCCAGTGGCAAGGTTCACTCTATTACTTACTACATGGAAGAAACATACAGAGGAAAGTCAAGTTAGAATTGATTTTAAATTATTTACACAGAGACAGGAGACATAAACAGGTAAGGGAGACTCTCCTGTTGAGTCATGAAGTTCAGAGTGGATCCCCTTGCTTTCTAAACTCCTTCTCAGAGAGGAGTCTAGAGGCGGCTGGATCCAGACTTAGTCCCAGACCTGGTCAACGGTGCCTAATGGAATTAATATAAAGGGTAGGGAAAACCTCCTGTTGAGTTACTACACCAATTCGTTGGAGAATGAGTGATTATGGATCCTACACAACTTTGAGGTAACAACAATTAAAGATTTATTAACACTATTATAGTAAATCACAAGATTAGGTTATATGATTTTTAACAATACTTAATCATCAGCCAATTAACAGAGTGATTTAATAAAATTTGCTATAATCCACACTATAAAGTTTCCTAAATTGAATCACACACACAAACACACAGATACAGAAGTTAACCTATGATCAAGATTTTTCGCTCTTTGCCAATTGTAGTAAATTATTGGTACCAAATGATCTTTGAAACTTGGTGAACTCTAATTGTAGTGAATTACTCACTATTTTCCTTCGTCATCATTTGTCAGCAGATGATCTTTGACCCCTTCTTCTTTACCAGCATCTATCAGTGCACGATCTTGGAAACCCTTGCAAAATCTACCCTGAGAGGTATCCCAGCTCAGGCAGAGATACTGGGTCACAGCCTGCTGTGATCCTGCAGAGCTCAAAGGGTCTCACTTAGGATCACTGTTTATGGGATCGCAAGATGATTGGCTTTGGTCAGTATACTTCCATTGTGGCCACAATTCTTGTCAGGTAATTCTGGCACCTTCCAGGGCAGGCCATGATCCAGGCAGCAGGAGTTTCAGGTATGGTTAGGGAGTGCCTAATCATACTAACTCACTGTACCGTAGCTAGAACAAGAAAGTACCAGACTGTCCCAACTCACTGCACTTGTAGCCAAAACAAGAACACAGTGTTGGCTGGTTCTGACATTGCAACGTGGCCCAGGGGGTCTGCACCACCACAGTCCCATGGTTTTCAGGTGAGAGGATGAGGAAGTACACATTCTCCAGTACCAGCAAAATCTAACTCCTTCTGAAATAAGGATCTTCCAAAAAAGGGGTCAGAATATTTGAAGATAAAAGTACCTAAAGTTTCCCTTCAAAGTCAAAAGTTGACTATGTTCTGTGGGCTGAGTGTGCTGTTTATCAGCAAATATGGAAATACTTTCAATTTATCTATCTAGTACTTTAGCTCTGGCAGTCATAGTGGGTATCTTAGTTGCTTGTGAACTGAAAACTAAGGATGACAAAAAAGATTTAAAACAAACACAAATTTTCTTTAGACCTATGGGCACTTTGTTTCTGTTCACTAGCTGTTCAAGATGTGACTGTGCTACAGGAAAATGAGGCATGGTAGTAGATTTAGAATATTTTGTACAGTCTGCTTGATACCTTCATAGGAAAAAATTGTGGGTTTTTTATAAACTGTTCCAAATGGCCATACCATAAAACCTGTCTTTCACTTGTTTAACTCTTGTATACTATTGCTGACATCTTATGATCACATTTTCTTAAAAAGAAAAGACTGCATTTATCCGTGTTATAGACCTACAGCTCACATTGTCTCATGACTATTTAAAGTCAGTTGAAAGCCCACTGGCTTCCTCAGTGGCTGAATTGTCATCCTCCCATAATTTTGAATTTGAGGATGTCACAGAATCTTTTGAAGCAGCATAACCACTGTTAGAGGCTGACAAATTATCATGCAGGCCACAATTCTGCTTAGCAAAGCGCTCAGCTTCTTCCTCATTAACATTCCAGATAAGGAAACACCTTCGCCTCTGATTTGCTTAAACCAGACCAGCAGGCAGTGCACTAAACTCTTCAAAGGCAGCTGCCCTTAACCTTTTACGTTTCAGTGCTTTGCTTTTATCATTCTTTTCAACTAAACTTAAAAGTTCTTCCTTACTCCACTGCCAGTCCCAGAGCGTTTGCTGGCCAGTCCCAGGGCAGTTTTGATATATAGCACTTCATCCAGAATCTGTTTTTCCCTTCACAACTATTGACTTTTCCAATAAGGCTGCAATTCATTTGAGAATATGTGTACGCATAAAAACACACATGCACACACACATGCATCACAGATTTACAGCATCATAGTGCTGTATCTCACCTCAGGAGATAACCAAGTCCCATTCCTTCTCAGAGCAGCACCAGCTACAGCAGGTTGCTCAGGGAGGGACATGTCCAGGCAAGTTTGAGTGTGTCCAGGAATGGAGGTTCCACAGCTTCTCTGGGAAACCTGTGCTAGACTTTGTCTCTACCATCACAGTAAAGAAGTTTTCTTATATTTGACTGGAATTCCCTTTTTTTCAGGTTATGCCCACTACCTCTCATCATGTCACTAGACACCATTGAGAAGAGTCTGGTTCTCTCAATCCAATATTTATAAACATGGATAAGATCCCCGTAAGTTCATTCTTCTCCAGACTAGCACTCCCAGTGCTCTCAGCCTGTCCTCACATGACAGATGCTCTAGTCCCTTCATCATCTTTGTGATCCTCTGCTGGACCCACTCCAGTATGTCCATGTCTCCCTTGTAGTGGGGAGCCTAGATTTGAACAAAGCACCTGAATGTGTCTTACCAGGCAGAGTAAAGAATAGGAATCAAGTCCCTTGATCTGCAGGCAATGGGCTTCCTAATGCAGCCCAGGAGACTGTTGGCCTTCTTTGCTGCAAGGGCACGGTGTTTGCTCATGGTCAACTTGGCGTCCATCAAGATTATTTGCTACATCACCTTCCTAGGGACTGAGGTGAGGTATACTGCCTTGTAGTTCCCTGGATCCTGCTTGCCTTTCTTGAAGACAGCAATGACATTTGCATTCTTCAAGTCATCAGGAACATGGTATATCCACTGAGGGATATAGATAAAATTCCTGGCTATGGAAAGTCTGTGGTGGTACAAGTAAGCAATAGCAGTATTATGTGGAAATAGCTCAGGCTGTCAAGGATGTTCTGGATGGCAAGGAAGTGGATCATAAAGGAGTTCTTTTCATTCCTCTCTCCAGAAAATTCAAGATGGCAGCTATGAAGAATTACTTAACCTTCCTAAAGGCAATCACTTATGTGGCCTTGAAAGAGCCATCTCTTCTCTCTTCTTTATGATAGTAAGTACACTTGTAAAAGTACATATAATATAACATTGATTATGCAGGTTATTGCATTTCCCAGCCAAAACATGTCATTTTCAAACTGTAATTGACATCACAATGTTTCACAGCTGACTACAGATTTTTCAGTTCCAACATATTGCTGTCAATGCAATGGCAATATTTTCCTCTCTCACTTTTCATGAAAGCTAAGTCCTACTGCTTTGTTATGTCTACCATACCTGTAGAACTAAAGGTGGCAGATCTGCGTTCTTCCTGATTACAGGTATGACCTAAGGGAGCTGCTACACTGCAAGGAACACAGAAGTGGGTTTTGGTTTGGGGGTTTTTTTTTTGAAGTCACAATATTTCTGGATGTAAAAACTGGAATTGAGGTTGAAAGGGCTCAGATTTTATATTAGGGAAACTAATATATTCTATACATGGAGGAATTAATGAAACTTCACTTACTAGACTGTGGATAGATTCTCTGATATCTAATATTATGTCATATCTGATTGATTTTTTTTCTTTCAGTTAGATTATTAATAGCTTCTCTGTCTTATGTGGCTATTCTGTTTCTTAATAAGGCTTAAGTGCATGCTACTGCCTTAGCCAAGGGAATATTTCTCATTCACTTGTTTTCAGTAACTTCGCTGTCTTTGAATTCTCCAATCCTTTGGCAAGTTTCAGTGACATTTGGCAAAGAATTCAAAAAAGGAAGAAAAGAAGGGGGCTACAAACAGAATATGAGGAAAAAAAAGGCTTTAAAGTTGAATCACAGATTTTGCCTAAGGAAACCAAGCTGAGAAATGGCACATCTCTGTTCAGTGTCCTGGCCTCAATTCAGCCTCAATACACAAAGTTATAGAATTTTTGGAGTGAGAAGGGGCAGAGTTTTCTTCTTTTTCCTATATTTCTACTTTGGTACTTGTGTCAGCTCCTGAAGGAAGAAAGAAATAACATAGCAGGCTCTAGCCCATGTGTCACTGCTAAATTACTGCTTATGGAATCCAAAGAAACAATGCATAGGCTCAGCTCATCCATCTTCCCTCACACATACAAAAACATTAGGGCATTACAAGTGGGCAGCTTCTGCGCCAGGTCTGATTTGGGGGTATACATGAAAAGGGAATGTGAACTTGACTTTTGTAGTGTTTTGTTGTGTTCATTACATGATTATCCTCAGAGGAGCATCTGCTGAGTTCACAACAAACACTTGTACCCGGTGCCTTTGGACTTCCAGCATGGCTTCTCAGTGTTTGCTTCTCCTAGCAAGAGCCAATTCTGTTCTGCACATGGATCATAGTCATGATCAGTGATCCATCCTCTCTAACCATGTCTTTCAGTTGCTGCTTATTTTCAGTTTTCAGTATCATCTAGGTATTCTAAAGTCTATGAATATTGCATGTAAGCAAGGAATAATGCTGTATTCTCTGAAAAAGCAGAACCTGAGTAGAGTCAAATTCATATTTTCTCCATTGTGGCTCCTTTTACTAACTTCTATCTCATCTCTGCTACTTCTGGTGCTAGAATTCCTATTTTAATAATAGGTATACATATTTTCAAATTTCTATCAAGCCCTGGTTGCTTCAGTATCCTATATTGCTCACGCTACAACTTCAAGACACTCCAGAGACACAAATAAGCTCTTCTGTAGTGAAGAACAAGAAAAAAAGCCCTCAAAACTACTCACAGAAGAGGTACCAGATATTTCTAGCTGCTGTCTAGTGGGAGTTTAAATAGATGTGGAGTCAAAAACGCCCAGACAAGAAATGACAATCCAAAGCCAGAATTACTTACTTTCCAACATATATTACTAATAAAAGTTTTGAAGATATTCCAGGTTTTTACCAGACTCCATGCCACCATGCCTCCCAGCCTGCAAAACACATGAATCTTTCAAAAATTAAAACAGGAAGATACATTTAAAAGTTGCTTTAATGTCCAAGTAATCAGAGTAGGTCCTTGTGTTTCTGTTCATATAACCGAATTTAAGTTCAGTATTAGATCAGGTCCACTGAATATTTTAGATATAGTTCTTCAGAAAACATTTCATTAGGTCAAAGAAACATGCAGATTTTTCTTAGTTGTGTATTGCCTCCTGATTTGAATCTTGTGTATATAGAGAAAAAAATCTAAGGAAAAGTGTTCCTGGTGTCCTCTATAACCCTTTTTCTGCTTATGCTGTTGCTCATAATCATCACTGTGTGAACTGCAGGATCAGTCCTGTCTAACTTTTTACATTAAGGGATAAAGTTTCAATTATAATGTATAATATGTATAATATAATTGAAGAGAGAGTTTGATTTACCAATGTTAAAGTCGCTGTGACTGTGTGACCTAGAAATAACCATGATTACCAAAATATAATTCTCTGAAAACTTGAGGATAAATTAAAGCAGTATTTGATTGTCAAAGCATGCTTTAAAAGACTTTGAACTAAACCCCACACAATATTACAAAATACAGGATTTGAAAGACCAATGGAAGGGGGTGGGCTGTGGACCTGAACTAATGCCAGTTGCAGTGAATAAAATGGTTTCCATTCACATCAAAAGAATTACTAGCAACCTTAAAACAGGAATTTCCATGCCATAGCATTATTAATAATTGGAAAGCTTTATTTCCCTACTAATACTTGGAAAACTGCAATTTTCCCTACCAGGAAATGTAGGACTGTTACAAAGAAGACCTTTCCAAAGACAAGAGCAAGTTGAGGGTGGGGAGGTTTCTACAGAAAGGTGCTAACTGCAGAGCTGTTAAAAAGTTTGCAGAAGGATGTGTGTCTCTGGCACCTCAAAGAGGAGGATCTTCATATGCACAGGGAAATATTATACATTTAATTAATTAAAAAAAAAAAACACAAAAAGGAATGTGGTAGACCAAAGAATCCTCCAGAGGTGTGATCCAAGCAAGATGACTGGCAAATACAAGAAAAAAGTTGCACATGCAGGCTCATCATTGAAAGTTTTGCCAGACTAGGGGGTGACAACAGACATCTAGACCTGAAATGGTAAAGCAAATTGAACAGCTGTGTAGGAACTCAGTAACCGCCAGATTTAAACTACTGAGCTGGATCCTCCTTCTTGCCTTTCTTGAAGATGTGAGTGACATTTGATTTCTTCCATTTCTCAGAAACCTTCCCCAATCTCCACAGTCTCTCAAAGATGATTTAGTGTTCTCATAAAGACATGGGCCAATTCCCTCAGCAATTGTGGGTCCACCCCATGAGGAAACATGGACTTGTGTTCAATCAGTTTGTTTAAGTGTTCACTAGTCTGATCCTTCTCCAATTGAGGAAAAGTTTCCCGTGTGCCAAACTTTCCCAGTGGTCTTAGGGGCCTGGGAATTTTTGTAGGCTAGTCTTACCAATAAAGATTGAGGTGAAGAAGGCACTGAGTACCTTGGCTTTTTATTTATCCTTTATCCCCAGGTCTCCTGACCACCAGCAGTGGCCCACATGTTTCCTGTGGAAGACCATTTGCTGCTGATGTACCTGTATAAATCTTTCTTGTTGTCCTTTATGTCCCTCACCAGATTTTATTCCAGGTGGGCTTTGTCTTTTGTAACAACACACCTGCACACTCAGATAGTCTCTCTGCATTCCTCCCAGGTTACCTTCCTTTATGTGTTTTCTTGGGAGCTCCTTGTCCATCAATGTATCCTTCTGTCACCTTTCCTTGATTTCTTACCTATGGGGCTGAGCCTTTCCTGACCCTGGAGTAGGTGATCCTTGGAAAGTCAATGAGATCTCCTGGACTTCTCTCCACAACCATTTCCCATGGGGTTCTTCCAAGCAGGTCCTTGAAGAGGCCAAAGACTGCTCTCCTGAGGTTCAGGGATGTGGTCTTTCTTTTTGCCTTGCTCCCTCCTTTCAGAATCCTGAATTCCACCTTCTCATGGTCGCTACAGTCAAGGCTGCCTTTGACTTTCACAGCCCAAGTGAGTCATTCCTTGTCTTTGAATACAAGGTCCAGCAGAGCACCCCTCCTCATTGGCTCCTCTATATTTTGGGTCAGGAAGCTGTCACTGATGCTCTCTAGGAACCTCCTGGAGTGCTTATTTCCTGCTGTGCTGTTCCTCCAGCTGATATCAGGGTAGTTGAAGTCACTCATGAGAAGCATGGCCTGTGAATGTGAAGTCACTTCCAGCCTCATCTACTTGTTGTTCCTGATCAGGTGGCCTATAGCAGACATCCATTCTGTCACCCATACTGGTCTGCTCTTTAATCTTTACCCATAAGCTCTCAGTTGGCTCATTATCCATCCCCAGGCAGAACTGTGTGCAATCCAACTGCTCTTTCACATAAAGGGCAACTCCCCCTCCTTGTCTTCCTACCCTGTCCCTTCTAAAGAGCCTATATCTCTTTGCTGCATCACTCCAGTCATGCAAGACATTCCACCACACCTCTGTGATCCCAAGAGGACCATAGCCCTGCAAATAAACAGAGATGTCTAGTTTCTCATGTTTATTCTCTGTGCTGTATACATTGCTCTACAGGCACTTCAGAGAGGCACTCTGGCATGACGATTTCCTGGAAAAGGTCTGGGATTTTCTTCTATAATTGTGCTTATAAACACTTCCTTGCTTACATGCAAATGCTTGAGGTGACTCTGCTTAAGACATGTTTTATTGATTTTGTATTCTCTTTCATTCACCTCACACCCAGCCCTTTGCTTGTCAAACCTGTTTGTCACTCTCTCACAGGTGTTAACTTCATCCCTCCCATGTCAATCCTACTTTAAAGCTTTTCTTACTAGTTCAGTCTTACTGGCAAAGATACCTTTGCCCTGCTAAGTGAGATGGATCCCTTCTCTCCCAAGTGGATGTTGAACCTTGAAGATGCTCCCATGTTCATAGAAACCAAAATCATGTTGCTGATACCAGCTCTGCAACCAATTGTTGATACACAATACCAATGCCCTCCTGCTTACACCCTTTTGCCTCACCAGCAGGGCTGAGGAAAATACCACCTGGCTCCCCATTCCTCTACCTGCAACCACCAGAGGTCTATAGTAATTTTTGACATGGTCCATGTTGCCCCGGCAGTATACTCTGTGGTATACTCACCTGTGGTTCATTGCCCCAAGCATGGAAGAACAGCTTGCTGAAAGTCAAGGCCTCCTGTACTTCTCACCTCTCCTGGCAGCAGCAGGTGCCCTGAAGTTCCTCAAAGGGTTCCCAGGAGTGCCTCAACAGTCTCTGATGACTTTCCTAGTTGATTTGGAAGACCCTGAAGCAGGATCAATGAAATGTTGCACAAACTGAGGTGTCTGTTGGCTACCTCTGTTAGCAACATGGGGAGGGAAGAAGCAAAATGTAAACACTCTCTGATTAAAAGCCTTTTGGCACTTCTATCTGACATGACCTGTACCCTACTCTGACCTTCCCATACCTTTCCCCCTCACCTCAAAGCACCCTTCTGCTCATTTACCCCAGAGTTGAGTGGGTACCCAAAGAGTGCTCCTCACCTCCTCTTCAAGGGATCCCCACGTCCACAGCCACCTCACTCACTCTTTTCCCCTTGCAGGTCAACTGGAACAACTTTCATAAACTCTAACTACAATACTTGTGTAAGCTAGAAACTCCTACTCACTACTATCTTGAAAGAGAGCCCTTTCTACACAAAAGGTTATTGTTACAGTTTTAATTTTAGTACATGGATTTCTGCATGTCACAAACTCCCTCAGGATTTCAGAGCATCAGAAACATCTTTCCTACTTTCCTGTGTCTCAGAGGGCTTTCCTGGTTCTCACTGCTAACCACCTCTCTCTCACTTCTGACTGGTTACACGAGATCCTAAATTAGCCCATGGAGTTGATTGGAGTAAAGTACATCCATAACAGACAGCACATTTATGGGAATTAAAAAAAAAAAAAAAAAGAAAAAGGGAAAAAGTGAAAGGGAAAAAAAACATGCATTTGTTGGACTTCCACCACCATCAGTGGTGCATGTTCTCTCTCCTTGCTGCCACAGACACTCTCCTTGATCCTGAAAAACATGGGTCTCATGCTGCATTTCCCCAAGAGAGCCCATCCTGCTCATCCATGTGTGCTTTCTCTGCTTTGAGACCACTCAGAAATTACAGACATGCTCTGTCATTTTCTCTTTCCCTCTTCATTCCTTACTACAAGCCTATTTACTTCTAACTAATGGATGAAGTCAGTTTATAAGGCTGCCAAAATGGAGGACTAGTTAATCTGTTTGGTAAGGCAAATGTTGTGGTAAAACAGGTGGCATTGCCATGTTTACCTGGCTTACTAACAGCTCTGATTCAGTCAGGAATGAAACAACTATCCTACCTTCTACAAACACCCACCAAAAAACTTAGTGACAGTAAGTCTACTTATTGACTTGCATCCTATTTACTGAGGCATATATGCTTATATAAACCTGTATGTTAATAAACACATACTGAAGGTCTCCAGTTGCATGGTCTATGTGCTGGCTCTGACTGGGGTGAGATTCTTTGAGGTAATGATGGCCAATGAGTATCAAACTCTTCATGCCCAAATTCTCACTTAATCTTCCCTCCCAAGCTTATCTTCTAAAGACACTATAACAGTTCCTAGGTCAAGGTTTTTCATAAATGCTATCTTCCTTTATTATACTGGAAAAGTGATCTTATTGTAGTTGTTCATACTATTCCCCCAAATCCTATCAATTTCATCATAGTTGCCAGCATCCTTTTTACTCTGAATGAGATTCAACCTGTTGATGCCATTGGCTTATTTTGTACTACATGCTGCTGCACAACATTTGCTATAACATCATCTTTTGTAATCAGGTCAAGTAACTGTAGAAAATTTCCTTTATTGACTGATTCTATGGACTCATCATGGCCTCTCAGTGCTAATTCTTTCTCTTCTGCCACAAAAGATAATTACTTCTATTACTGTCCTAAAATAACATTTAATTGACAGTCATTTTCTGAAGATGCCCATTAGTTCAATGACACCTCAGTTTCCGTGTGACAGGGATTGAGTGTATAATTTATTTATCCTTGAAACCCCAGTCCAGTACTAAAATCTGATGAATAGTAAGCACAATTTTCTACTGTTTTTCAGTGTGCTTTAAGAGAGCCTAAAGAATGCTAAATGATTTTGCCATAGTAGAGGAGTTAGGAGGATAGAGGTACTCACACTGATAGTTGTGAGTATTGTGTAAGATATTGATGGCTTTGTCAGTGTTTTCACAAGGACAGGGAAATTTGAAATTCTGCATAGCATAATATGTGAAAAGTAGGGGGAGATAAGCTTCCCAGCAGATGTCCCAATTTATGCACAGATAGTGCCTCTCTCTCACAAGTTCACAGTTCTTGCCATTTAGTAATTACTCTAAGGTAACTAGATTCAGTTGAAGCTTTTACATGGTGTTACTTTGGACACTTTGCCTGCAAGTTAAAAAAAAAACAAACCCTAACAAAAAAAGCACCCCGCTGTAAGAGTTATAGACTGTGTATAACTTCATTCATTCTTCCAGAGATCTCCTGTATGATTTTACACAAACCTTTTTATTTTTTTTTTCCTCCCCAACTCAGTCCTTAGTCTGGAAGGTCACCTGGGTTGTTCTGTTTTTTTTTTTTTTTAAATGAAGACTTTACTCTTTGTGTTGTATGTCTTTTTGTTTTTTTAATGAAGCTGGATTCTCCCTGTTTTCTATGATAAATTTAGTGTACTTAAAAATGCAAATTTTCTTTGAAATCGAAATAAACATTATTTTGACTGTCCCTGAGTAAGGCTTACTTTCTTACTGCCTAACGATCTTTTCCAAGTCTCATCTCCTCTGCTGACACACACAATAACATAAAAATCACTAGATAAATACACAACATAGTATGTGGAATCCTTTTTATCCTTACAGATGTATGCAGCTTATTTTTAAGTGCAACTCAGGCAACCAGTAGAAACTGCTGTTTCACATTCACCTGTTTCCTCTCTTCATCGAGTCCCTGTGATATGAGAAAACAATATAAATTCAGTTTCAGTATGCATTGCAAAAATTTAAATGGAACCACCAATGAGTGGGTATATGTTTATAGGCAGGATCTTCTGTCATTTTAGGTAGGACCCATTTATCCAGCACATCCTCTTATTCAGAAGTCTTGTAATAAAACAATGATAAACAGCAAAAGCAAGGAAACATGATGCCAAAATGTTTATCATGAAAGGCATACCTTGAAATTCTGCTTTCATTTCTGGATTTATAAAGGAAAATATTTATTTGTGATAAGCAACCATAGTTCTTTCTAGGTTTTATGATGTGTTACCTAGTTTCCCCTCTACATCCAGTATTTCTGTGGATACTTAGAATAAACTGGATATAATTTCTTCTACATTCTTTCCAGAAGTCCAAAATTTAGAGAAAATTTTCAAGATATACTTCTACTGCACAACTGCAGAGACATAGAGTGTTTTACAGCTTGTTTGAATGAGAGACAAAGAGTGGAGAAGAAAAAGTCAGGAGCACTTCACCCCTAAACCCTGACAGTCTCTCACATGACACCTGCCCTTGGTTATCCACTTTGAAAAGATAAATTGTTGTAAGCAACGAAAAGTATTGGATATCAGGAATCTCTGTTTTAAAAATACCTACCATTAAAACCTACTCCAACAAAAGAGACCCCAACACTTTGAAAATTATATGGGACTGTGTACTTTGTAGAAAAAAGCTGCCACTAGCAAATGTAATTTCTTCTTATGAATGAATAATTTTGTAATGGAAGAGATCTTTCTGTATTCTCCTTCCTTCAGTTTATGACAAAGCACTGGACCATATACAGTAGTTGTAGAGGGGGCATTCCAAGCCTGATGTACTACAAAAAAAGCCATAACTAAGAAGTTACTGGGTAAGATAGTGTGATGGACAAGACTTCACTTGACACAGCCATATTTTCATGGACTTGATATAGAATTTATTCCAGACCCTGAAACTGGAAAGCACTTCATACTGGCAAGTAACATCAAAAAATAATGCTGCAGTCTGGGAACAGTAGTGATGAACATCTTTTTTCTTCCTTACAACTGGAAGTGCAGGGGATGTTGACATCAGCAGTCTAACAACCACATGTGAAGTTTGGCCATCTCTTCAAGTTTCAACCAGTGACCCAGAGGTCATAGAAAAGCTGTAAGCAGTATTCCTAACTTTGTGAGACCTCTGCCTGTCTTGTTAGGTGAAAGCCCATGGGGAAAGCATAGAAGCTCATATTATAAGGGATTGCTAGTACGGTTTTGCAGGATCAGCTGAAAACAGATTTCTAGCAGTCTGTGGAAGGTTTATTAGCAAGACCTGCTCTGGACAAAAAAAATGCCCAGTTAATGTTTCTTAATAAAATAGTGGCAGGCCAGCCCTCTTATTTGACATTGTTTGCACCTTTGGATGCCAGAAATACTGCCTGTACAGCAGCTGGTAATCCTCCAGCAATAATAACAAATAGCACTGGAAGAGAAATGTTCTTCCTGCCTATTTAGCAGCTCATTGATACTTTCTATCACAACTGTATGACATGGCTGAGGTGAATAGAATAACTACTAATAAAAAGTAACTCTTTTCTGAACCATTTTGGAAGACATTGCTGGACAACTGGTCCTTTTCTACAGTTATTCAAAGATGTGGTGTCTCAGGGGACTCAAGGTTGTTAATTCCTTTGATATTTTTGTGAAAGGAGAAATCATACAATACAAGATGGAATGTTATCATGCTCCAATGATACCCATTCCTAAGTGTTACTTTCTGCGACTATAGGCAGACATGGGGCTGTCTCCTCAGTTGCCACAACTGATACGTTGTATGTGGAAGACAGCAGGCTGTGCTCCAGTGGGTCAGGAAAGAACGAGGATGCTAAAAAAAAGGTGACTGCTTCAGAAAATCTCAGACAACAGCAAACTGGCCCCTCAAGAGGCTTCAGAAGTATTCCCAGTTTGCTTTCTAACCTCTGTTGTTCTTGATGGCTCTTGGAACATAATGTTGCCTCAGATGTTTTTTCACTGTTTCACATGTAAGTCACTGTGATGTGTGTCTGTCTTGCCTTCCCTCCCTCAGCAAGTTCTGCCTGAAACCCGCAGCTGGTGAAAATGCTACCGTTCCTCTCACAAAAGGAATAAACCTACAAACCGCCATTACAAGAACTGTTGTGTTCCTGATCG
Organism: Harpia harpyja; assembly: GCF_026419915.1. NCBI lineage: Eukaryota > Metazoa > Chordata > Aves > Accipitriformes > Accipitridae > Harpia > Harpia harpyja. The sequence continues at coordinate 84,649,594 of NC_068969.1, read as the reverse complement.
TTTTCCATCAACTACAAACTTGCATTTAGGATACTCTACTTTGGATACATACAAATTAGGATTCTGGAACTTCTAAGACAAGGTGGAGAGAATCAGTTAATCTGCAGCCTCAGCAATGCTGTACAGCTGACCCACTCAAGTTTTCAGGGAGCATACACATATAAGGAAATAAATACATCAACTGACATCTGTCCTGGAAGTCTGCTTAATTCTTGAGCATATATTCACATTCATCCAACACAAGCCAGTCTTGACTTGTGTCAAGAGAGCATAGCAGGTTAAAGATGTGCACTTCTCCCTGTTGTTGAAGCAATAGCAGGTTAGGACAACCACTGACGGCACAAAGAGTGGAAGCAAGGCACTCTTGATGGCTGTTGATTGTTGAATAGCCAATGTGTAGTGCCTGTGGGAATTTACATGACTTCTGATGACACTGATTAGAGCTGATTTCCTAAAGAAAAGCTATTTCTTATCAATAGCACAGTAATGAATCATGGCCAATGTTGATCTCTGTTTCTCTGGCAGTTTAAGTACACAACTTTGAAACACCCTTACTGTGCTAGCACTTCAAATATTACAGAAAATGCTGCTCAAATTTTCCAATGAAAGTAAAAGAGTAAACATACGAAAAACTGCATGGAGCTAACTTTTATAGAGGATACGGGTTCCTGAAGCACTGTGGTAAATATTTCTTTGCAGTATAAAATGCATGCAGTGAAGGATGGATGACATAATTATCAGCATGATGGCAGCTTTGGAAGAAACATGCAACATTACAGGGGATTAAAAAAAATGCAAGTAGTATTTGTCATGTCACACACTTTGATCTGAGCTCTTAACCCATTGTAGAGGTGGTCTCTGGCAATCTACAGCATTAACAGAAGATAAGAATATCTAGGTAACTAATAAGATTAATAAGACTATCTGGGTAACATTCTGCTTATTTTTTAACAATCTGACAGCAGCTTTTTTTAAGCAGAAAACTGTATAAAAGACATTCTCTAAATTATCATTTGTTAAAAGCAATATTTTACCTCAAAACCTGCAGTTGTTCTGACAAGCTGTTGCAAAGACAAGACTTTTAGCCTTCCCAGAAGCAGGGTAGTTTCCATCTTTCACTACTCTTGGGTGTTTGATCAGTGAATGAAAACTTTTTGTTATTTCTGAAGTGTAACAGAGCCCTGGAGATCAGTATATTGGGACATGTTAGTTCAAAAAGTGCTCACTCTTCAGCCAGCACCATCCATTCCTGTATACCAACAGCTGATGACAGGCCATCAAGAGGATTAAGGTTCAGAATACTTTTCACCACCTTGCTTTTGGTTATTTTTTTCCATTACCTGAAGTATTTAGCAGATTAAGTCCTACATGTTTGAAAAGTTTTACTTATTGTTTCTAGTGAAGCCTTTAGAATCACAGAATCATAGAATAATGAAAAGTGGGGAGGATCTCCAGCCTGACCGGTTATAAGTCATTAAGTTATTATTACATTAATAAAACATGTGTCTACAGTTTCAATTTTAACCACCCTTATTTTGAGTAATAATCCAAAATGGGTAACTGGGATGCAGAGATAGCCCTTTCCTCCCAACCTGTTCAGTCAAAACCCCAAACATATAATTACATTTAATATGTGTATCAAATATTCTGAAAGAAAGAGATACACATGTTGCACAACTGGCTTTTTTCTTCCTCAGTGATACCACAAATAGGATTTTTTTCCCCGCTTCTGGAAGCAAATGAAGCATGAAACCTTCCCAGACCCAAACTAAAAAGTTAAAATGTACTCAGTTATATCCAAGTAGCCAGACTTACAAAAATGAAAATAATCATTGTTTATGTATGCTTATGATACACAAGTCTTTCATAATATGCAGGTTTAATTTTGGAAACAGAGGTCAGAATTAATCCTTAAGTAACTAATGCTTAGGTAAGTATCTGAACAGCAAACACTGCAAAGAGTGACCCTCCAAATTACTTTATGGAAAAAACTGCACCAATGTCATATAACTTCACTGTGGACATCAGATGATTTACCTTGTCAAAGAATAACTTCAGTAGGATGTTTTCTGGTTAATTATTAGCTGGGGTAAGAATACTTATGCCAAAGCAAACATAGTGATTGTCGTTAAAGAAGTAGACTTGCAGTGCACATAAATAGTAAACTTAATCCTTAAATTGTAACATTAGCATATTTGATCCCACAGTAGCTGATAGACAGTCTTCCTTTTTCAAATAAATTCTCAATATAGATATTACATTAGAATTAAGGAAAACAGAGTTGTTGTTATTAATAATTCATGTTGTATAGCTTCAATTATGTAATCTTGCATTCTAGTGTAAAGTCTGTTGTGATGTGAGGTGGGACCCTACCGGAGTCATTATTCCTATTTATTGAGTAGCAGACTAGTTATAAGAACAAAAAATCAATATTAATGGCCAGAACACGAGTTCAGCCTGACCCTGAACAGGTCTTATTAAAGCAAAGGTATTTTTCCTTTTTTTTTTCTTTTTTTTTTTTTTTAAACAAGACAAATTTCTTTTTGCAGCAACACTCTCTTGTTTAATAACATCCACATATACGTGTCTTAGAAAAAGTGTATGTGGGCCTTTAATTCAACAAAGTCAAATTAAAAGTATTAAGCTCTGGGTGTCTGCATTGCCCTGGTAATTTCATTTAGATATCACATACTTTATTTTCTTCTGCCCTAGACTTTGTGTTAATTAGGACCATACATGTAATAATCGATTTTGAGTTTTGTCTGCCAAACTGAGAAAGAAAATCAAATTAAAAACTACTGACAATTCCTTGTTTGCCACACAAAAAGTGAAGAAAAATTCTCAAAATGCACTGGTGATAGAAAAGAAAAGCATTCAAAATCTGCTGATACATTCTGCTGAAAGCTTAGCTGTTCTTTTATAGACAAGAAGAATCCTCAAGGAAGTAAAGAATTTTAAATAGACATATATGAAACGATTTGCATCCAAATAAAAATGTCCTTCTAAAGAAAATAATCTGAGCCAGAGACCTACCATGTAAAATTTCTGCCTGATTTTTTTGTTCTTATAGTCAAAGAAAAAGAAGTTTTAGCAGAACATATCTGTAATATTATCATGGGATGTTTTTACTAATACACAACATTGCATTTACAAGAGGATTCTTTTTTTTTTTTTCATGGAAAAAAATATAAAAGGAATCACAGCTATTCATCCTGTTCCTCATGCATGTTGGTTTGGGGTTTTTTGAGGGGTGTCCCTTTTCAAATCAACAAAAAATCTAGAACAATAACATATGACATAAGACAATATTATTAGTGTTTATGAAAGCAATTGAAAAATAAAGCTCTAGAGTATAACCGGAAGATGTATTTTGACCGGTAATTGTCAATCCTACTGGCCTCTTTCTGAAGAGTTTCTTACTATAATTTTTCAGAGAAATTTGCTATGCAGCTAGACTTGGGGTTTTTTGTATTATTTTGCTCAGACCTATATGGTGTTCTTTCTGTTAATCCTCCAAGAGCCAAATTATTTTATGTTGAGTTTGACCCATCAGATTCCAGCTCATGAAGCAGCTCAATTTTCACTGAATTAAGACACATCCTCTTGAGAAATACCAGAAGATCTGTTATCAAATTTCATACAGTAAAGTCTAGCCATTGTTAATCTCTTAATAGTAAGGAAGAAAAAAAATTCTCAGCTCATAACAGAATATGTTAGATATCTTGCTTATGAGTTGGCTTTTGAGAACAGAATGGAAGTTCACAGTATTTACGTAAATTAGTCAAATCCGAAGGCTTGCAATTCCAAGCAATGCTTCCCAACTGAAATAAATGCATTGAAACACAAGCTGTCACTGCAATGTATTTGCATTGCAGATTAGCAAGCAGATCTGTATACTCTCCTTCCAATAGCCAAGTAATGACAGCTTAAAACATCAATACCTTGTGAGGGGAGCTTTTACATCTGAACTTTAACAATGAGGATTTAAAGTTGAATCACACTTCCTTGATTTATGATGTTGATCAACATTTGTAAGTACACAGGCAGAACTGCAAATAACTTTGATTTTAATTACCTTATTCAAAAATTATAAATAACCTCCTTAGTCTTGAAGGTAACACTGCTTTCATTTTGTGTTGGATTGTTGATAGCTCTTGCTGATGGAATTTCTTCCCTGGGATCAGAACAGGTTGAAGGGTTAAAGACATCTGTCCATAATAAAATTTACATCTTTCAGCCTATTGAGACTAGCCTTAATGCAGTGCTTTTCCTAATCAATTTGGCAAGCCAAAAAAGATCCACTGGGATGACCCCATAGAGCAAAATGAGTCACAGACTTAAGGCCCACCATATACCTCTTTAATAAAGGCTGAAAGTGGGGGCACGAGGAAGACAACCATCTGTGTATGGGACCAATATATTTCTAAGTTACATGACTATTTCTTTCCAGTAGAGTCTTTCTCTCTCACACACACAAATACACACACCTTTCCCTACAGACTTACTGAAAGAGGGGCTTAAGAATTACAATGGAATAAAGTGCATAACCCATTATGAGACTAAACGCATAAGGAAAGAAGTTCTGAGATCCCATGTCTCAGTCATATGTAGAAAATAGAGACTGAGGACTTCTCAGGGGACATCCTAATGTTATTTTAATCTTGAGAGAAACACAATTCAAGCTACTTCAAACATATGATAAAACAAGAATTTTCAGGTAAGTCTGCCTAATTGATCTGAGACTTCTGACATTGACCTCTTCAATTTCATGTGGAAATTTCATATGTAACTAGAAGCATCTTGTAAGTCACAATGCAAAGCTATGAAGGTTACTAAGCAAAAACTGCTAAAGCAAGTCTCTTGACTTTCTCTTTACCAGGCTTTCTTCACCTATTAAATCAAACAAGATCAACTACCTTAGGATGTTTTATGTGTTTTATATGATACACTACAGCTTTCTGAAAGTTTTTTCACAGATGTCAAAGAACTGACTCAGCTTCAGAACTTTGCCTGTGAACTACTAAAGAATGTATTTTGAAAAAAGTTCAATTTCTATACATGTGAGTTATTAATTCTAATTTTTTTGAGGATGAATTTGAACTTTTTAGGAGCCAAAAAAACCATTAAGGAAACTAAAGCCTTTTAAAATGAGAATTCTCAGTCCCCTCACGTCTGAGTGTAAGAAATCTCACAAGCTATGTATTCATATATAATTGATTTATTTTGATTTCCTAATGAACTTGAAACAATTTTTAACAGTAAGAAGTCATCCAATAGTTTCTCCAAATAAACTGCAACTTGTTTAAAAGGTATTTGGAGTAGCATCATCTCACTGAAACAGAACAGGTTTCAGTGCACTGATTTCCAGAATACCAGCCATAGACCAGAAGCATCTATCTACAAAAAAAAAGTCACAATCTATAAAAAAGCCAGATTCTTTCTTTTCTGAATGTCTGCTTTCATGTTGGAGAGAGAGATTATCAGATATGTTATGACAGCACAAATTCAGAACTGATTTAAACAGCTGTATAGCTTGAAGATCAGAAGAAGTCTATATAAGCCTAGGTTAACATGTACCCTTGTACTAAGCAACAAGAAAAATCCGCTAGCTAAATAGAAGACCACCATGACTAGCTTTATCTCCTAAGACGTCTTCCTTCTACCCTGTTCTCTTCTGATGTCTAATAATCCAGAGCAACAACTTCTCCCCTTGGCTCAGTTGCTTCAGGTTGAGAAAACAGAATATGTACCACCTTATATGCTACTTGGGCCCATGATTCAGAATTTTGGATGAAAACCAGTGGATTCCAGCTGAATTTGTACTTGTGAGGGATATGAAAGGAAAAGTTTTCACTTTTCCAAGGATGACATAATCTGTGGTCAAGAGAAGGTGCATGTATTTCCAGAACAAGCTAAAACAAAATGTTGGCCCTAGATTCAGCTGCATCAAAAAAGACTGACAAATAAACTTCATGCAGGTTTGCTCAGTCATGTGCATTTGCTGGTTTACATTTCAGCTAACTGTTACCATTCTGATAAGTGTGTACAAAATTAGAGTTTCATCAGAGGGAAGTTATGCTTTGATGGAATGCTTAATCCTCCTCTGGGACAAATAATTTTTATTATTTGGAATTTGCCTTTTATAATATAATAGCTTCCATCTGTTTGGGAGGCAACTGCAGTGGGAAGATGAAAAAGGGAGAAACTGATCCCATCTCGATGAAGGAATTGTCTTTGGGCAGGCTACTATTGTCCAAGCTGTGCCTTTCCTGCAACAGCGCATTTCACACATTTGTCTTTAGTTCCATTGATCTAAGCATATGGAAGGTTGCATTATGCCTGAGGACTGAATAGGCTTATCTGAATAATAATAATCTTGAAAGACTTAAGAATTTCTGACTTTCAGTTGAATGACACAATTTCTTGCATTTTTATCTTATAAAAGTGATAACTTTCTTAGTCTTTTAAATAAGACATTTATGTCATGTTCTTACAATTTATTTCACTCTACTCTATGTGACAATAATAGGAATAGGAAAATGTCACACCTGTTTGAGCTGATCCCTCTATTTTTATTGACAACAATAATTATATTCTCTCTCAAGTTTCTTTTTGCTAACCTAACCTAGAAGAATCCTTTAGTATCATAAATAAAAAAGTATTTTCTCTAATATTCAGTTGGTCCTTCTCTGAAGCTGTTATCATCTGAATTTATGAAGAGTCTTATGCATATGTTTACTTTGGTGCTAGTCCTTCTCTTCCTCTTGAAGTCTCTGATATAAATAAGCACCCAGTATATCTTCTTCATTCTTGCATAATCCTGGAGGCTTACAGTTACTCCATTTTCATAAAGGTTTCTTCTGCTCTTCTGCAGTTGACAGCCAGTGATCCTGAACTTAGAGAAATATTACTAATCCCTAAATTTGTGAGCTTGCATTTTATAACAGTAAGATTTCTTCTCTTTTTTTTTCTCTTATGCTTGAGATCATTCAATTCTTTCTATATGATATCTAATTGCCTTCTAGAGTTTTAAGGCCTAAAACTTTTTGTCATCAGAAAATTTCATTAACATTCACTTATTTTTTTTCTTACAAATGCATTAAAATATTCATTAAGTTTAGTCTATCAATCTCTGAAGAATTTTGCTGGTAACCGATACAGTTGATATTTTCTCTAGGATCATAGTTTGCAGCTGTCTAGTATTTATCAAATTCTTAATCCACTCAGCAAGAGACTCATTCTTTTTTGTACTAAAACTGGGGTTTTTTTCAAGTGGCAATGCAGCAAGTGTTTTAGTGAGCCAAATTTTGTCAAATCTGTAGTAAATGTACAGTGTTTATTCTGTAATTGGTAATCTTAACAGAGAAACATTCTAGGTTACTTTAGCATTCTTTTTTTTTCCCCTCAGTAAACGTATATTGCACCTTACTCAGTGTCATGATTTAACCCCAGCTGGCAACTAAGCACCAGACAGCCACTTGCTCAGTCCCTCCTGGTGTGATGGGGGAGAGAATTGGAAGAGTAAAAGTGAGAAAACTCATGGGTTGAAATAAAGACAGTTTAAAAGGTAAAGCAAATCTGCACACGCAAGCAAAGCAAAACAAAGAATTCATTCACTACTTCCCATCGGCAGGCAGGTGTTCAGCCATCTCCAGGAAAGCAGGGCTCCATCACACGTAACAGAGACTTGGGAAGACAAATGCCATCCCTCTGAACGTCCCCCTCCCTTCCTTCTTCTTCCCCCAGCTTTATATGCTGAGAATGATGTCATATGGTCTGGAATATCCCTGTGGTCAGTTGGGGTCAGCTGTCCCAGCTGTGTCCCCTCCCAACTTCTTGTGCACCCTCAGTCTGCTCGCTGGTGGGATGAGAAGCAGAAAAGGCCTTGACACTGTGTAAGCACTGCTCAGCAATAACAAAAACATCCCTCTATTATCAACACTGTTTTCAGCACAAATCCAGAACATAGCCCCATGCTAGCTATTATGAAGAAAATTAACTCTATCCTAGCCAAACCCAGCACACACAGTTATCTATTTCCCATCATATTTTAATGATTGTTTCCTTCAACGTGAGTTTCAAAGGTTTTGAAAAAATGGTTTAAAACAAATGCATGTAATCAAACAACATTCTCACAAAAATATGAAGAATGTTAGAAATAAAGCATCACGTGTAGCCTTAGATTTAATATTTCTTGACTTTTGAATGTCTGGCCATGAAAAATTAACCTAGTTAATAATAATCTTTTCCAAAGCCTATGAAGAACAAAGATTTATTAAGCTAATAATTGGGCTTGTGTTTCAATTCAGGTATAAATAGTAAGAATGTCAAAGCATAGGTTTCAGGAAGGTCAATACTGTGAAGTGGGATCTACTATAGATCTAGAATAATTTGAAATAATAAATTAGTTATATAGGTGAGTTGCTTAGAGGTCAATGTCTGTTCTATTTCATGTTGTTCATAAAGACTGTTTAGTAAACTGGGTATTTTCATGAGTGGACAGAGCACACTTTTTGCCTTTGTGCATACTTACTATATTCAGCACACTGTCCTGAATTAATTTGCACTTATAATGGTCATTCTGGAAAATAATTTGTAAGTGTTGTTCTGTTTTCTGATTAGCGGAAGAGTATTTATGATAATACTCTTATAATTATTCCTTTCTAAAGAAGCCTTGAATATTATTATACAAAAGTATTTTTTCACCTGGGCTTTTACTACTATCAGAAATTTAGGAATGCAGCTTTTAGCAAATATGAGTATTGAAAATTGACCAACTGTCTGTCAATTTATGTTTTATTAGTTTATACTTCTAAGGCTCTAATCACACAGAATTTATTTGGTACAGGAAATGCATCACAATGAAAATATTTATTTTCCATTCACTTGCTCCTGCAATACTTTTTAGCTAATATATTAGGAATAAACCATTCCGAATACTCTACCAAGTAGATAGATTTTAGTTATATTATAGTTTGCTAAGCCATTAAGTCTAAAACTGAGATTCTGTGAAGACCTCAACTGTGAAGAGTATTACAGAGAAAGACTCATATGATTTGATTTCATAGTTTAAGCTTGCTGTAGATGAGATCATTAAGTCATAACTTTTACTACTAAGTAATGGCAAAAATTAGAGCTGTCCACTGGGTTAAAGAAAAAGTAAATGACATTGAATTTTCATATTCCTCATTTCTAGCTAATGTTGTGGAATTATATTGATATTCTTAAATATACCCTAAGGTCTCAGAACAATCTAAAGGAGGAATCCATCCTGAGGAAGTCTCCATTATAAATAAATAACCAATTAATCACATTATTCCATGAAAGAAGAAAAGGAGACTGCACACCAGTGCCAGCCAGCAGCATCAGATTTATTTGGCAGCAGAACGCAACAGTAAAGATTATTTTGCACAGAAGCAAAGTCATGCAAGCCTAAAATATCTCGCCATCCCACAGGACCTCTCAACAGTGAAACATTCTGTCTAGTACAACTTCATCATTAGCCCCTTGCTAAGATGCTAGCTACTTTCTTAGGACAAATCGGATAGATAGTGAGTAAAGAAAAGGAGTACAGATTACGTGACTCAGAGCCCAGTTTAGCAAAATGCCTAAGCAGATCCCAACTGTGAAGTTAGTAATAACATGTATATTTACCAGCAACATTTGAAAGCATGTGTCTGGATGTAAGTTAAGGTACCTACTTGAAAATATGACTTAAAATGAGGCAATACTGATGCATACTGACTGATCATATATCCATGTGTTTCTTAGCCTTATGTGTCAAGTAGAAGTTAATGCAGTTTTCCTAAATAGCAAACCAATGCACAAAAACCACAGTTGACTGACCAGATGGATTGAGATAGCAGGTTATCTGAAGGTTATACACAGAAAGTGTTCTTCTTTCTTTCCTTCCTTCCTTCTTTAGTCATTCCTCATTAGTTGTCAGTTTTCAGGTTTTCAGTCATCAGTTCTCTTGATTAACACTAATAATAATTGCATATTATTATCACAAAGTACATCTTTAAAAAACAAATATTATTCTGTTTCTGACACCAGGAATTGCAGCCTACTCTACTGTACTGGCAATACAGTAGAGTGGTACTTAGTACCTGTAAGAGCTTTCCAGAGACATCAGCTGCAGAATAACATCCTCAATATTTTGACTACTCTCAACTCGTTGAATACACCTGAACACTGCAATGTAATGCCTACAACTTCCAGCCTCAGGGACAAAGTAATTACTGCAGATAGGCAGAAAAGGTGTCTCAAAACAAAGTAATTCAATTTAATTAGTCGGTCTATCAATTGTAACAGGTAGAAATGGAGGTCATAGAGGCAGACCATCACTGAGGTCCTGAAGAGTTTCTAACGTCTGAGGAAGAAAGGACAGTGCAGAGTAGGGTATTAGCACCAACAAAGTTAAGAATGAGATAGCAAAAAGAGCCCAGCCCTTCATGGTATCACCTTTCCTTGCCTCATACATTTAATCTGCGAAATTTCATCTATTCAAAATGTACTCTAATAGGCTGACTTTCAGGTCGTCAGATGCTTTTTTACCATTGTAAGGTGCTATACCTATAAGCAAAGAAACATGAATAAAAAATTCATAGCATAAGTCTCAACTGTATTGATAAAAAAATGTAATGGTGACAGTTAGGAGGGGACACATCAATGTCATCTTCTCTTGAGTCTCTTTCTTAGACTTAAGTCCTCCTGCTACATAGAATAAAGACATTACAAACATCAGTTTAAGAATGGAAATTGATAGTTTCCATTTGCCTCCCTATACGTGGAGGGGTTGTTCCCAGGGGCTGTGTACAAAGTATTCAGTGATTTCACCAAAAAGATTTCTATATTCTCTTATTGCAAACCTGGCCAAAAAGCACCAAATATGCTCTACCTCTAATGAAAAAGCAATATATGTGATATTCACTTCTAAACAATTCCAGGAGAGTTTTCAGAGATACAGCTTCAGGTGATGAAGCAACTTTTACCTTTCAAGAAAAAGATGAAGTCTTTGAGCTCACATTCACACAAAAATAAAACTTGTTTTAAGAGGAACCTTCCCAGTTGCTCTCATGAGCTCGCATTTAAACACAGCTATTGTAAATTCCTCATAAAAAAAAAAAACATTCTGAAGAACCAGACAACCAAAGAATTCCATTTCCCCAAACACTGTGCCAAATACCTCTCCACTGACAGGATCAGTGGATGAATTTACCACCACAGATTAGGTAGCCATAGAAGCTACCTTGCTACATATTTCTTTGAAATTTGGAGACATAAAACTATAGGTACTTCTGCCACCTAAAGATCAGGTAAAACTGGAAAAGTACAACAATAAACAATAAATCCTAAACAAGTTCTTGAAATAGCAATGGTGAGGGAGCAACAATAAACTCACAAGACTTTTTTTGTACTCAGGGATATTGCCATGCTTCTGAGATGTCCTGAACCAGATTAGTATTGGTTTAACTCCTGTACTTCCTAATTCTGTATATATTCTGTGCCCTCCTTTTTGAGATGATATCACAGAATCAAAGAGTGGTTGAGGTTGGAAGGGACCTCTGGGGGTCACCCTGTTCAACCCCACTGCTCATGCAGAGTCACCTACAGCAGGTTACCTAGGACTACATATGGCTTTTGAATATCTCCAAGGATGGCGACTCCACCACCTCTCTGGGCAACCTGTGCCAGGGCTCAGTCACCCTCAAGGTGAAAAAGTGTTTCCTGATATTCAGAGGGAACCTCCCCTGTTTCAGTTTGTGCCCATTGCCCCTGGTCATGTCACTGGACACCACTGAAAAGAGCCTGGCTCCGTTGTCTTTGCAACCCTTACTTCGAGTATGTATATACAGTAGTAAGATCCCCCTGAGCCTTCCTTTCTCCAGGCTGAGCAGTCCCAGCTCTCTCAGCTTTTCCTCATAGGAGAGATGCTCCAGTCCTTCATCATCTTAGTGGCCCCTTGCTGGGCTCTCTGCGGTATGTCCATGTCTCTTGTACTGAAGAGCCCAGAACTGGACAGAGTACACCAGGTGTGGCCTCACCAGTGCTGAGGAGAGGGCAAGGATCACCTCCCTCGACTTGCTGGTAATACTTTGTCTAATGCATCCCAGGATACCATTAGCCTTCCTTGTGGCAAGGGCACATTGCTGCCCCATGTTCAACTAGGTGTCCACCAGGGCCCCCAGGGCCTTTTATGCAAAGATGCTTTCCAGCCTTCCAGCCCCCACCACATACCCCATATGCCTGGGTTTTTTCCTCCCAAGGTGCAGGACTTTGCATTTCTTGTTGAATGTCACAAGGATATGGGATATATGTCTTCATTGTCTGATCATATTTGAGATGAGTCTGTTACTTTTAAGTGCAAAACAACCCAAGGACAAGAGATACATTGCAGAAGAAGGATATGTGTTTAAGATGTTCGCTCTGAAAAACCCATTTATAACAGGTGCTGAGATCTTCTGGGTGCACAGTAAAAGATGAGGCTATACCTACTTGACTACAGTGGTCAGCTGAATTTGCAATTAAGTCCATAATTGATACTGATATCCCTAACTGTCCATTTTCCTGATCAAACAGCAGACTTAACACAGCCTCTAATCAGAGCAGGTGGAAATCAGCAGTTGATATGACCTGACTTATGAGAACCTGGAAAATTTGGTATATAATAGTATTAAAAAATGATATTGACAGTTTCTTGAAGCATCTCGCTTCCCTGAATTGAACTGAGATTTCACTGTAATCCAGCCTCTCAGGGGAAGTATCTGTGGCAGATGCACCCGCCCTGATAGAAAGCGAAATTTCTCTGGATATGGAGGAGAGGAAAAAAAACCCTAGAGGCCACAGGTTGGAAGCTGAACTGACCAATCCGACATGCATCAGGAACACAGAAGTGTTGACCTTTCAGTCAACAGGGATTAAAATGACCACAGGTCAGGTTCGATGAGGATAGAAATGGGGACCTGCCGAAGGGCATTTTGAGCCAGTCCTCCTCAGACCAGCGGGTCTGCAGTCGGCGACTCTCCCCTTGGGTCAGGACGCTGCCCTGGGGAACTCCTCAAGGTTGAGAGTCCTCAACTTTTAGGTGAGTGATATGTGCATTTTGAGTCATCATTTCTAAACCTTAAGAATTCTTAAGTCAGCTGTGTAGTACTAACTTCCCCTTACACCATTGAGCCTGTGATTCACTAATGTTCTTGGAGTTCTAACCAATCTTTTTTATTGAAGAATATAATCTAGTTTTTAACAACTGTTTGGTTTGGTTGCATGTGTCTCTGTGACAATATCTTGGAAGGAAACAGCATGGGGAACATGAGCACATGGAACATGAGCACATGGAACCATGAGCACATCAATTACGTCAAAATCTAATACATGTGTCATTTAAAATCCTATATCTTCTTTGTCTGCCTTCTTTCTGACACAATAGTCTGGAGAAGTGCTCTCTACACTCTAAGTTGTCAGTAACTGTGAGAATCCACAAAATTTAACAATGGTTCTAAGTTTTGCAAGTAGAAAAGCAATCTGAAACTCAGCACTTCACTTTGGCCAGCCACCAGCTTACACTTATCTGAGACTGCAGTACTTTTATTCGCTACATTTGCTAGGTGTTCCCAACCATTAGACTCGATTCAGCCTCCCTAGACTCCTTTTCTAAGTCACAGGATTTTTGCATAATAGCCCTAACACCAAATTATTCTTACTTAACTGGGCAATCAGCTCCCTGTCACCATGATGACCACAGACTTTTGCTCTTCCCAAACTAAAGCAGTGGGAAAGGGATTTCTGATCCCATAAACCTCTGCTTCCAGGAGGCTTGGAGGTGGGGGAATGAAGGAGTCTGCATTCAGTCTCAATTTTCCACTTTTTAAAGCAGTCTACAGTCCTCTCTTCCCTTACTCAGATGGTTGGTTTCAAATGCAGACTTCCATCTGCTTTGCTAACCCTTAACCCTCTCCTGCCTTATTGCAGTTGGATACATTCTTTCATAACTTCCACAAATTATGAAAAGACAACAGCAAACAGCAAGGTCTTGCAAAGACAGCAAACAAAAAAATCACCCTTTTTCTACTATATCATCACTATTACTACACAGGGAATAAAATATAAATATCTAGATGAAGAGGGAGAAAATTCCTAACCTATCTTACATTTATTCTCCCTTTTTATACTCTTTTTCCTTTGCCTAACACTTCTATTTACCAAGTATTTTGGATATAACGATAGGCAAAAGGGGAAAATCCAGCAGCTTGCATTCCCACCCCCATCCCACCTACATACATACATACAACTACCTACTCCCAAGTCCCCCCTTCCTTCCAAGACACCTTCTTGTGTCTTAAATATCTTTTCCTCTTACTCTTTCTCAAGACCCCTTGGATTCTTGCTTTACGACTTCTCAACCTGAATAGCTGGGTACTGAGGCCTCAGACCCTGCCTGGCACATTCAGAGAACATGAGCTTCCTCCTCAGGACACAGATCACAAAAAGGCTTAAATACACATTTGTGACAGAGGGCTGGCATCTGCTATGCAGAAAGTAAGCTGGCAGTGAGAGGAGAGGGAAATACACAGCAATTTATCTGCCTATTATACTTCAGCAAACCTGCTGGCAGACCAGGTGTTGTCTCTGTAACACTTTCTCCTGGTGAAGCATTAGGTGCTTAGAGAACCAACCTTAGACACACATCATCTTCTAAGAGCTGGTCCTAAAGCCTATACACCTCCTTCACCTTCTCAGGATAGTCTGTCACAGTTTGTCCAGACAGAGGTCAACTCAGCTCTGCCAGACATGTTTACCAGCCTGTCAGAAAGGCGAGTAAATTGTGTCCTCCATCAGTATTGCACTCTGCCAATCCATTTTCCACCTCTTGATTTCTTTACTTTTACAAAAAAAAGTAAGCTTTTATTTTTTCCCCTTATATGTGCAGACTTTCTCATCTGATTCTATAAAAGCATCCATGACCTCCAAGACTAACCTGTATTTCTCCCTGTAAAAGTAAGGAGAATATGTTCCCTGTGAACAATTTACTTCTGTCTTTCCTATAACAGGTCCTCTATACCCATAACCTATTCTAGTTTTTCCCATCAGGTTAAATATTTCTCCAAGGCATGCAGGACTCTCAGATTAAATGACTGTCCTCTTGGCTTTCTGACCTCTGGTTAGTAATGAGTTTCCTCCCCTCCACAGTAAGGGGGGGGGGGGGGGGGAGAAAAAAAAAAAAGAAAGTGATGGATGACAATGAGAAAGCTGTTAGAAAGGGAAATGGGAGCTTACAACATCTCTTCAGTTTGAAATTATCTTCTTCAGTGGTAGTGTTGGGTGATGGATGCAGGGACTTCTCCTATAATCTGACTTCATTTTCACTCTCTTTCTGTTTTACACAATCACCCTAAAAAGCACTGCATCAGCTGCCACTGCTTGATATAGCTGCTTCTGTACGTATCTCCTCATTTGTTTAGTTTACCTAGATGAACTTTCCTGACATGGTGGATACACTTGGCATGTTTGAAACATGCGTATTTATTTCCTTTGCTTTCTACAGGGAAAGGGACAAGAGTAGCAAGGCTAGAAATTGTTCAACAGGACCCTTTAAGCCTTAGTTACATTCTTGAACTACCTAAATGCAGATACATTTAGGAAAAACACATACATACATACATACCCATATTCACAAAGTACCAGTGTCTTCAGAAACCACTGAGGCAAGGGCATGGACAAGGGCAAGGGTAAGGGAACAGACATATCAGAGCCACTTTTCTAACCTAGTGAGCTAGGTTTTGTCCAGGAGATAAGTGACTTATATTCCATCTCCTGGTGTTCAGGGAATTTGTAAGGATTGTCTGAATAGCTCTCACTCAAAAGGGCTTCCGTCCCTAATTCTTGCATCAGAGTCAATGTGGCTGCATCTTTCTTGGCAACATTTAGCATCATCAAAGTTGCCAACTATGTTTCATTTTTAGACTGTATTTTTTCTCTATGTACAAATCAGAGTATGTTTCCTTTTTGAGATGCTGCTCTGAGCTTTCAGATCTGGCAAGGGAAAAAAAATCAAAACAGGAAAACTTTGACTTGAACTACAGACTAAGGTAAATTGAGATGGAAACTATTGCTGAAGAATTACTGTCAAAACAGTAAAACTGAGATTGTGAGAGGTTCACTTTTTCTAACTGTGCTGAGATGGGAATATCTTTTGGAGCCCAAGGCTTATTAGTTTAAATATTTAGGACTGTCCCTTAACCTATTCAAGACCAGCTCTTTTATGGTGGACTTGATATGCTCTTTCACTAACCAAAGAACATACTTAGCACGTGTGGACCTCATTGGTCTTCCTGCAAATAGTCATGCAAATGGTTGGGTTAGATTTTTTTTGTGTGTTTGGTGGTTTTTTTGTTTGCTTGTTTGGGTTTTTTGTTTGTTTGGTTTAAACTTTGCAGTCAAGTAGGTCACTACAGACTTTTAGAATTACAAACTAAGAACTCTTGTTTCTTGGGGCTGGGGGGGCAAATAATACTTGAGTTTTCAGGAGGTATTTTTGTTTGTTTTTTTGTTGTTGCTGGGGTGGGTTTTTTGTGGTTTTTTTTTTCTTTTTTCTTGGGAGGGTAGTTTGTTTATTTGTTTAGCATCAGTAAAACTGCTGGATACCTAGTACACTTTAATATTCAATGTAAAAGCAACATTTGCTCTCATTAATATCTTGTTTGTAGCTTGCTGAAGTCACTGTTTCAATTCCACTTGCATGGGAAATCCTGTTATGCAAGTGATACAACAGGAAAGAAATAAACTAGGAAAAGTTCATCTCACATGACAGTCTCTGTTAGTTTTGACAGCAAACCAGACGAGAAGCCATGAAAGAGGAGCTGACAGATGGATTCCATTGGTGGAGAAGTTCTCTGCAGAGTTAATGACACTTTCAACCTTGCACCTGCAATCAAGACCAATGTTGAAGGGTAGCTGCATGTGTAAAATGTTGACAGTGCTTTGCATTCCCTGCAACAGCTGAACTGTCAGGAGAGTAGGAAGCATTATAAATGAGGCAATGTGTTTTTAAAATGCAATGCTATTTTAAAAGTAAATACTGAGCGCAGGGACTTTGACAACTCTGGAGATGGATTAGTTATGAAATAAGGGGTCTTTCACCTTTGTGTCTCTAGTAAGAATCCACTACGTATGAACAGAGACTGAAAGCTTATTAATTTGTGAACTATTTCATGTGACTTACATGAACTGAAGCAATGGACTCTGAATCATGGAATTACACAATAATTCAGGTTGAAAGGGATCTCTTGAGGTCATCTTGTCCAAATCCTACTCAAAACAGAGAGAACTTCAAAGTTACATTAGTGTTCAAAGCCTTGTCCTGTATTTCCAGCAATGGACATTCCACAGCCTCTCTGGTAAATCTGTTCCAGTGTGTAACAACCTCATTGTGAAAATGTGCTCAGCTTCTAGCTGACATGTAGTTCCTCTGGGGGAGTCACGCTAATTCTCACCAGGAAGGTCAATATTTAACATGCAAAGAGGCCAACACCTCTTGCTTCTGTTTCAGATTAATGATGATGATGGTGGACCACATACTGCCTTCCCCAGCACGATTAAGTTCTGTTGAGCCTTTATATCTCTGATCTCTAGGAGAGAATCCATCTCACTGAATAAATTTATCACTCAAAATATATCTGTTTTGAAACATTTAATGAGAAGTATCCTCAGGGAAAAGTTTTCTCTCATTTTACTTGAGAATTGCACAGTTTATCATTTGAGTATCCATTGGCCATATTAGAATTCAGACAAATATCTGCATATTTTAAATGTCTGCCTGAATACTGAGATAATTTGTCAATGTCCTCACTGAATTGTTAGTCAGACAGAACCATACACATTATTTGAGACAGAAAATGAACTGTTTGTGTTGCTATGGTTACAGCCATGGAGAAGATACATTTGTGCAGCTACTATCTTTCTTGAGAGGGTGGGGTGGGGAAAGATAATTAAAAAACTAAAAGTTAATCCAGCACATCAGGATAGGGTCAGAACTGAAACAAAGCTTTACGTGTGCATTTCATTATATAGGTGAAAGACACAATGTATCCATTAAAGTAAATAAATATTGATGGATGCTTCCATTACACTCCCCTTCTCTAAATTCCTGCTGCAATTTGTACCAGCCAGGTCATGGTGATTGGGCTGGTTCAACCAACAGGATTTGTTAATTTGGATAGTTATCTGATTTAGAATAGGATGATGAGGTGGTGGTTTCCTCTTCCAGAATTACTGCTAAAATTTTTGTTTCATAGAAATGCAGAATCACAGAATCATTCAGGTTGGAAAGGATCTCTTGAGATCATCTAGTCTAACCTCCCTGCTCAAGTAAGGTCACCTAGAGCAGGTTATCCAGGCCTGCGTCCAGTCAGACTTTCAGTATCTCCAAAGATGGAGACCTCTTAACCCCTCTGGGCAATGTATTTCACTGTTTGACAACCCTCACAGTAAAAAGGGTTCCCTTGAGTTGACATGGAATTTACTGTTTTTTAATTTGTGCCCATTGTCTCCTGTTCTCTCACTGGGCACTACTGAAAAAAAGCCTGGGTCTGCCTTCTTCATTCTCTCCTGCCAGGTATTTATACACAACAATAAGATCCCCCTGAGCCTTTTCTCCAGGCTAAACAGGCCTAGCAGTCTCAGCCTCCCCTTACATGGCAAATGCTTCAGTCCTTTCGTCGTCTTTGTGGCCCTGAGCTGGATTTGCTCCATTAAGTCAGTATCTTACTTGAACTTGGCAGGCCAGCACTAGACACGATACTCCAGACACAGTCTTATCAGTGCTGATCAGAGGAAGGATCACCTCTGTTGATATGCAGGCAATGCTCTTCTAATGCAGCTCAGGATAATATTTGCCTTTTTTGCTGTAAGAGTGTATTGCTGGCTCATGGTTAGCTAGGTTTCCACCAGGGCCCCAACATCTTTCTCAGCAAAGCTGCTTTCCAGCCAGATGTCTCCCCAGCTGAACCAGTGACTGGGGTTTTTCGTTGCCAGGGCAGGACTTTGTTCTTCCCTTTGTTGAACTTCATAAAATTCCTCTCTGCCCAACTTTCCAGCCTATCATCGATGTTCTGAATGGCAGCACACTCATGTGGTGTATCAGCCACTCCTCCCAGTTTTGTAACATCTGCAGACTGAGGGTGCACACTGCTCCATCATCCAGGTCATCAATGAAGATGTTAAACGATATTGGCCTTAGTATTGACCCCTGGGATAAACGACTAGTGACTTGCATCCAACTGGACTTTGTGCCATTGCTCACAACCCTCTGGGTGCAGTCATTCAGCCAGTTTTCAATCTATCTATCTCATTGCACACAAATCTGATCCATACTTTGTCAGCTTGTTTATGATGATATTATGGGAGCCAGTGTGAAAAGGTTTACACTAAAGTTGAGATAAACAACAGCCACTGCTCTCCCTTTGCGCATTAAGTTAATAACCTCATTGCAGAAAGCTATCAGGTTGGATGAGCATGATTTCCTCTTTGTAAATCCATGCTGACTAATCCTGATCACCTTCTTTTCTTTCATGTGTTTGGAAATGCTTTCCAGAAGGATTTTCTCCATTACCTTCCCAGAGACTGAGATGAGACTCACTGACCTGTATTCCCTGGATATTCCCTTGGCCTTCTTGAATATAGGAATGTCCTTTGCTCTGTTCCAGTCTTCTGAAACCTCTCCCAGTTGCTATGACTCTTCAAAGATAATCGGGAGTGGCCTCACAATTACATCAGCCAGCTCCCTCAGCACTTGTGGATGCAAACTGTCAAGGCCCATGGACTTGTGTATGCCCAGTTTGTTTAAGTGCTCCCTAACCTGGTCCTATTGCACTGAGGGTAAGTCTTCCTTGTTCCAGATTTCCCTTCTAGTATCTGGGTCCTGGGATTTCTGAAGGCCGGTTTTACTGGTAAAGACTTAGGCAAAGAAGGCACTGAGTACCTTGACCTCTTCCATGTAATTTCTCACCTGTTCCCCTGCTGCTTTCAGCAGCAGTCTCACACTTTCCAGAGTCTTCCTTTTGCTGTTCACATACATGTAGAATCCTTCCTTATTGCCCTTCACATCCCTTGCCAGGTTCAACTCCAGCTCGCTAGAAAGGTCAAGAAGGCTCTTCTAACCCTATCGTTGCAATATTGGATAGCAACTCCTCTTGGGTCACCTCTTTCTGCTTCCACCTCTTCACAGTTCCTTTTTATGTCTGAGTTCAGTTAGGAGGTTTTTGCTTACCCAGGCATGCCGCTTGCCTCCTTTTCTTGATTTCCTAGTTGTTGGGAGCTTGGAGGAGGTTATCCTCGAATATCAACAAGCTCTCCTGGACCCATCCTTCTTTCCAGGGCTGCATCCCATGGATTTTTCCAAGCAAATATCTGAAAAGGTTGAAGTCTGCTCTCCTGAGGTCCAGGGTTGTGGTCCTGATTTTTGCCTTGCTCTCTCCTCTTTGGGTCCTCAACTCTACTATCTCATGCTCACTGTAACCAAAGCCCCTGATGACTTTCACATCTCTGACAAGTTCTTCCTTGTTCCAGGTCTAGCCATGCACTTCTACTTATTGGCTCATCTGTCATCTGGTTTCAATTCAGTGAGTATTAAGAGCTATCAACTCAAGAAGCCAGAGTCCCAGATCTATCTACTCATGACTGAGTGTCCTAATTACTAAGAAACATGATTCTATTTCCTAATTTCATGCAGGTGAGAGGGGTAGGCAGGCAGGCACTCAATTCCTCCTGTGAGAGACTGAAGGAGTTAATGTCTCAAACATTGTGGTGGGGCACGTTCTGCCTAATGACGAACTCTACATAACAATGAACCCTGCATAGCAAGGAACCACAGGTGAAAAGAAGCTGATCAGCACCCATCAGCACAGGACATCAGCAACAGGACAGGGAGGGCATGCTGGAGGGTGCACAGCTCTGTGTTCTGATATGCTGTTCTGACATGCTGTTCTGATGTGCTGAGCAGGGCAGCTCACTATGCATAGCCAAAGATCAAACAATGGTCATGTCTGAAGGAAAGGAGAAGTTACTCCCCAAATGACCCCCAAGCCCACCGACCCATTTCCTGAAGGTTCTGAAAGCACAAACTCTACATAACACGTAATTAGCCTAATGAGTTGGAGTGCCCACATAAAGGAGAGGCAAGGATGATTAAAGGACACAAACTGAAGCCCCACGTGCATGCACCCACTGGAACTGGACCCTTAGGCTGGCTGGACCAATGCTGGACCCAGGGCTGGTGAAAACTTTCTCTTTTTTCTCTCTCTCTTTTTTTCCCATAATCCCTACACATCATTCCTTTAGACATAAACCATTGACCAAGTCTGGGACTAGGAGTGGATCCAGCCGCCCATAGGCTCCTCTCTGAGAGGGAGTCCAGAAAGCAAGGGGGTCTGCTCTGAACCTCGTGACTCAATGGGAGGGCTCTCCTGACTGTATTCCCTGAACTGATCTGAAAATAATCAAGGCCTGTAGTATATGTTTGGTGATATATGGTTAGCACATGTTACACAGTTTACTGACATAGTTTCATGCCAATTTTTTTTGTGAGCTAATAAAAGTTGAGTTTTTTGAGGATCCCTGGTGTCATTTCACCTTAATCCTGACCTGGGAATCAGCAAACCTGAGTCGTTGTCCTGAGAAATTGGGCTGTGACATCTCCCTAAAATAGTTTTCATTTAGGCTGTATCCTTCCGAGACATATGAGAGAGTGTGTAAAAGCCTTCAGGATGAAAAAGGTCTTGAAACATCTGTGCTGCTTTCTAAGGCTTTTCTGGTGCTCTAACCTATGTCCTAGCTACAGCCGAACTGCTCATGTAAAGCTGCATGTAGCCCAAGTGAGGCTTCTGCCTTGAAACTATCATCTCATGTTCCTGGTACCAGGAGCCCAGAATATTCAGATCCTTAACTGTGGGAAGAAGCAAGTTAACAGGTTCTCCCAAATCTCACCCTGTTTTTGTTTTTGTTCAGTCCAGAAGGAAGTTACAGTCATCTCCTTAGTAGCCATCCAGCACTCCATTTTCCTGAACAGTCTTTGGCACATCTTTGGTATGTAATTGGTCTAGGGAGTTTGATAGTCTGGTATTATTATTAGTCTAATGTGAAAAAGGGGGTGGCCTGACCACATATCCCTGACTACATATATAGATAAAAATGGCCTTGGCTACTTTCTTAATTGAATAATTTTTAGCATATCCTGAGCATACCTGCCTGGACCCTTAAGGTCACAGCAGAGATAAGGCAGGAGCTAGCTGTCTACCTAGTCAGTCAAGAACAGTCTGAATGGATGCAGACACCTGAATTCAGGCTTAAGAAATACTCAGATCCTCCAAGAAGCACCTACTGCATTTTAAACACCTGTGGGACTAACCAGTGATGGAGAGAAGAGTTTACAGATCACTCCCTCAAAACTCAAGATAGTGTTGGTCTTTCTCTTAGTTGTTATCTTTTAATTTAAACCCTAGAAACACAGATTTACCAAAGACATGAATGAAGTTTGGGTTCAGTTTTCTGCTGGGAGGTCTTTTCTGATGTCAGCAGAGGTGCTACTCATTTACAGCAGAGAAATTAGGTCATTATTAGGGCTATCATAACCTATAACAAGTCATTTAAATCACTATGAATATATTATTTGACACATTTATTCCTGCCTGTGAATTATTTATGAACCAGTCCAGAAATCTTACAATGCCAGTGTTATTTGTATCCATCTACCAGTAGATTACTATGTAAGCTAATTTCATGAGTATTTTTGCATGCTCTTCACCACTGGTCTTGTTGATTGCTGATACCCATAGTTGCCAGCTTAGGATTAGCTTTCTGAGGAAAAGCAACCATTTCCCAAAATATAAAGGCTGAAGAGTTTCCAATGTTACTCTAGTCTACTAAGCACACTAAAAGTTTTTGGCACTGTGAGAGAAAATTTTGGAGCTGAGTAATAATTGTAATTGTTAATGTTCATTACACTTGTTGAGTCTACAAAGAAAAGATATTGCTGAGATATCTACAGTTGTCAAAATGTTCCTAAACTCTGAATAAGTACCAGAATAAATTTGTGATCTTACATCACTATTTCTCTACCCTTTTGGGGATCATATTAACTTGCTCCAGGAACTGTATCAGTGGTGAACTATACTGATGCAGTGATTAATACGAGGTTTTGATGAACTCTGGTCTACATGTTTAAATCAGGTTTTGTAAGAGATTTAATGACCAAGATGGTTTTAAGAAAAAAAAAAATCTCTTAAGAATTAAATTAATATTAACAAAAACCTTCTTACAGGAGGCAGGATTATGATTAGCCAAATCTAAATTAAAACCTAGAGCCCCTTTTCCTACCAGTACCAATGCTTTTAATTTATTTCTTAGGAAGGATTATGTAAGATATCAGATAAAATTAAATTAGACACATTTCTCCTCCACACGGATATAGGATGATAATAACTTTGGCAAAAATAATCTTCAACACAAAAACCGTTTGGGGCATGGCACAGTTCAAGAGTGGTAGGGGCTCCCCATGGCAGGGACTGGCAGCTGGGTCCCGTCCCAATGTCCTAGCCAGGAGCAGGGCAGCTGGGGGACACTGGGACTCACAAATAACTTGCAGAGTTATTTAAATGCTGTAGGTTTCCAGGAGGCTATTTCAGGGCATGTAGATCTGGAGCATGGGCAGGGAACTGGGTGTATGACATGAGAGACTTGAGGCTGGGTGGGTAGGCTCAGGCTTGCCATGAGGAGCCCTGGAGGCCAGGTGGGCTAGGAGGGTGACAGTCACTATGTATAAGCAAATACTCCTGCCGTAGGGTCTGCACATGCTTTCTCTTCAGAGAGTCCTCTGAAAGCCTGTTTTAATCAGCCATAAACCAGTTCTTCTCCAGAACCTGAATGAATGCAAAGTGCCAGAGCTGGGGAAAAATTTCAAACAATGTTCTTTTACTGCACTTCAGAAGACTTTCTTGTTTTAGTTTTATTTTCAGGTGTGAAAATAAAGCCAATATGCTGTCATTTTTATGACACTGCATTATCATAAGTAAAAAGTCACATTAATACAATAATTTCATTTTCCAGTTCACTGGCCCATAAAGTGGCTTATTGCACTTGGGTATTTAATACAAATGCAGAAAAGTATTTACTTTGATATATTTTAATTCCATCAAGAGTTGTGGTGACATTTTAACAGTAAGAGCTAGTAAATGGGTTGTTTAGGCCATTAGCCTTTCTCTTCCAGATCAGCATTAAAATCCAGCCCAGGTGAGACCATGTAATCTCCAAAACAGTTTTTATCCAAGGGCTGATATGCAAGAATCTACAGAAGGTTTCTATTTGGAAAACCCTCATTCCTTGGAAAGCCTAGGAGATGCCATCTTTCCTGGACATAGATGCTGAGTAGCCATATAAGGCTGACAGGGGTCCCTCTCCTCTTGTTCAGCTTGGGGAGATTTTTCTGCTCTGCCCAGACTGAGCTGCATCCATCCCATGAGCAGCAGAACAGCCACTAATGTCATGACTGTTGCACTCCCCTAGCTATCCTCAGACACTCCACACCACCACCCCCGCTATCCTTTTGACAAAATAAGAGCAATTACAGTAGTCAGAACTGGCAAAAGCAAGGGACTGAACACAATTTTTATAGAATCAGTGGGTCAGAAATCATGGCCTCTCACATGTTAAGAAGTGATACATGGAAACTGTTGTGCATTAATGCACGTGGCCCATTCCCTGTCCCCCACTCCCCACGTATTTAGCCCTCCTTGAACCCAAATACTTCTGTTAAACTGTGTGAAAGTAACACTCTTCACAGCTAAGTATGATCTTGAAGTGTTTGTAAAATCATTGCCATATCCAGTTTGGTTTCTTTCAAAGAAAATATTGAAACTGAAAAGGCTGAGAGAAGGTGCATTTCCTTATAATCTTATAATCTGTTGACAGTGCACATAGACTTGTAAGACTTTTTTTTGTTTGAATTTTGTTTTAATACATAGATACCAAGGTAAAGAGAATAGTTCCTCAGCTGTGGAAATGCAGATGTCATGACAAGAGCTAAACTGAAAGAGGCCTGAGTACAATGAATCAAATGAGGTTGTCTCAGTTTGTAAGACTCTAACCCTGTATTATCACATTAGAGTGTGCAGTGAAGGGACTGCAATGAAATGTGACACCATTCTCTTCTTTTGGACCTCCTCTGATGATCCTAGATGCCCCAGGATAATTAAATCAGGATTGTTTATTTTTGAATTACACAGCAATATATATCCTAATTACTGGCTGTGAGGAAACTTGTTCACCTTTTCTTAAGTGTTCTGAATTACTGACAGTCTCATTAAAAAGTTGATCATTGTACGGCTGTGTATACATGTAAATCTGGCACAAAAAGAACTTCCTATTAGTCACTGTGTGTCTGGCAGAGGCTGACAGAAATGATGTGTTCATACATATAAAGCCAAAGAGCAGATCTCCTGATTCAACACAGTGAGTATTTCTCCATTTAGTTTTAAAAATGGGAGCAGCTCTTCACAGGAAAGGTTTGGAATGGGAGGGTGAATATGTAATGATCCAGGACTTAAGGTACACTAGCCATTAGCATTCCTTAAAATTAAAATCAGCATGATCAAACAGGTAGCAGAACTGTGGCTCCCCTTCCCCCTTAAATCTTCATCTGTGTCAAAAGCAATTGCAAAAAACAAACAAGAATAAAGTTTTTTAATGCAGTTACTCTGTTTGTAAACAATTTTTTACATAAATCATCAAGATTAGAGTCATTGATGAAACCCAAGATTTGTGATCAGTTGGAGTGTAGGAAGAAAATGCTGTATACAAATTCCCCAGACTGATCCTCCCTCCCCATTTAAACAACCTCCTCTCTCTCCTGCTGCATTTGTTTTACACCCACGTGATTTGCAGAATGACCTTTTTATTAGTTTTGTCTACTTAGCTCCCACAGCTTTTGTCTATGCTGTTTCTCTACTGTCAGAGGAGCAAGATTCTCTGTGAAGTCTAGCCATTGTCAGGGAACATACATTTCCATTGTTCTTGCCTCAGATCAAGAGACAATAAACTAGGAAGAAAGATTAAGTTGGGGGATTAGTTGTCCTTCTAAAAAAACCCCCAAATCAATACCAATACAAAACCCAAAATGAAACAAAGCAAAACAAAAAAAAACCAACATAAAAACCCAAACACATTTATGTTCAACTTGACTTTGAGAGCACTTGATTTCAGCTGATGATTCACAGTTGGGCTAGTTGGCACAGGTCTAAGTAAATGATACCTCTCAGATGGTACCATCTAAGGAGCTGGTTTCTGGTATGTGAGCATAGGGACTGATTTCTGGCTGCAGTAGAGGTGAGTCTCAAATTAAAATTTCTGGCTAGAGCAAGAAAATTACTAAGAAAATGAGAAAGATTTTTTGTGTAATTTTTGGTGTCTGTTTCTTTATCCCAAATGCTAATTGTTAAAAAATGATCAGGTATTTCTTAAACTTGTTTTAGCTACAATAGACTTCTGATAATTTTATAGTTCATCAAGAGAGCCTGGGACAATGTTAATAGGTTGGATATACAAAGAATTGGTATTAATGGAAATTCAGAGATCTCTTGGTACTTTTGCAAAAAACACGTCTCAGAAGTCAAGATTTAAACACTGCAACATGTCTTAAGAACTGGGGGATAAACAACATTTTAGGCTTCTGAGTTAATGAAATTAGGCCTTTAGGCAGCAGTCATTTGATGTTTCCCTTGCCTTCTACATACCAATTCTTCATTTCTTTTCCTTTTTTTTTTTTTTAATATGTGATGATTTTTGCAGCAATGTAATACACAGAGAAATGAGTGGCTCTGATGGCTGATTAAATAATAAAGCACTTAATCATTTACAGAAGGTTGTTCATTATACTACAGCATAGGACAACAAAGAACATAGATACATTTGAGCAATTTATTCAGAAAAGTAACTGATGGAAAAGAGGTCCTGATACTGTTCTCACTTGTTATCTTTAACATTGGTTTTATTCACTCACTACTTACCACAATTAAATTAATTGCAGATGTTTTGTTAGTATACTGATGTCCAGAATAGTAACATGGCTTTGACAGATACTATCATTTCCCAACTTCTTGTTACCTGGGAAGTCATGAAAAAAGATCTTGGGGTTTGAAAGGTGTTTCTTGTTTTTTTGTTAAACATCCTGGTGAGATAGGGTCTGGGCTCTATAGTACTCAATAGTGTTATCAAAGACAAGAGGAAAACGTAAGGGTTTGCTGTTAAAGTTTTAAAGATGACAACAGACTGGCAGAGCTATAAATATTATTGGTGATACATATTGATTACTAAGCTGTCTGGGAAGGTTGCGACATTTATGATCTGCCTACATGAAGTCATACTGAAGAGTTTAACAGGGTTTTGATTGTCTATAAAATGGGGTATATTGAGCTACCTGTTATAATAACAAATTGAAGCTTTGTTGAGACTGTTAGTAGAAAGCTGGATGTCCATATTTTAAACTAATTTGGGAAAACAGGACAAATTCCACAAAAACACAACAACAACATTCCATAACCCTTTAATAAGGTATATTTTTCCTGTCAATTTTCCATTCTAAGAGGAGGGTCCATAAGGTGCTGTACAGGAAAGAAGGAGGAGTGCCTCTGATCTTTTATGAAAATGGAAGAAAATTGCACAGCAAAATCTGGATTTAGAAAACTTCGAAGAAGAAGTAAGAGAAATTCTTTTTACAATGCTGAGTATCCTTCCAGTATAACAAGAGATATGGCAGCTTTTTTCATTGTTAGAGGCAAAACCTGTGTTGGCTTTAATTCCATCAAGACTTGGTCCAGTACTTCTGGTCATTTTTCCACCCCTTCTGTCTCTAGAGCTGAGCATTTTACCATCATTGTTTAATTTATAGTCTACATTATTTGCAAGTTAACACTGACTGAGCATCAGAAAAGTCAATGTTTGACTTCAGATAAGCATATAGATATGAAAATGTTTATTTAAATCTTGGTCTGTTTTCTTGTGATGGAAAAGACTGAGTTTTATAGAAATGTTTATTTCCAGAAATAGCTAACATATCAAAGCCTAGATTCAAGAAAGCTTTAGAAACTGCAAGACCCCAAGACGAGTCACTTGGTAAATTCATGCTTTTCCCCCTTTCAGAGGCTTATACAATTTTCTGGCTATGAACATAACTTATGGCCATTACACAGGGACAATGAGACAGTATTCCCACACAAATTGCCCTTGGCAGCTAGTCCTATTTTCCTAAAGGTGGGTGGTGAGAAGCTTGAAGGGAGGTGAGAGGTTATGGGTTTGAACTGCATCAGCACCCAAGGAAGCAGAACCACTCTTTTGTAATGCTGAGAAACCACTTCAACAAAGTGGTGGGTCTTGTTATAACCACTTGCAGAAGTGATCCCACGGGTGTTTGTGAGGGGCTCAGGTTTCTGGGGAAGTGGATAGCATGCTCTGCTGTGTGTGTAGTAATGATCTAGCAGAATGGTTTCTGTTGGGAAAACTTAGGCTGAAGAATGTCTTGATTCTTGATCAGGATGTCACAGATGAGACAAAGAGCTGTGCACACCAATAATGCTATGTGTGCTCAGATATATAACTCTCAAGTGAAACATAGAGAAGCCCTGTAACTTCAAGTTTTCCTAAAGCTGGTCTTAAGCAAAAGGGTTCCTGGATACAGGATGTTTTGCTGGTTTTGGCAAACCAGCTTCTTGGCTGGTTTTGGACACTTGAAATCTGTTGTTTGACTGTTCACCTGAAGATGTACTGCTTTAAATAGGACTCTGGATTCAGCTGCAAGCAGAACTTGTAGGGGGTATGTTTAAATTGAATGGATAATGACTCCATTAGTCTCTTACTGCTGCCATGTAAGAACGCAACAATCTCAAATGGACTTGGGGAAGTATTCCCAATGTATTACAGTGCTTTCAGCACATCTCCACTTGGAAAAAATCACCAATCTGCAACACAGTCTTTGTGCCATATCACAAGAGGTCAGATATTAAGCTTGTGATTGGCTTTTAGGTTGGGAAGGATTGCAGTTCTGTGAAAAAGCTGGCCAAAAAAATTGTTTGGGAATAGAATATATGGTAAAATAGTATGCTGTAGAATGAAATCTCCTCCCCAATCTAGGTGAGGTATGGATTTCTCTCCAGATATGGATTTTTTTTTATTTTTTTTTTTTTTTTAGCTATAGTTACACAGTGACTTTTCCTTAGTTTCCAGGCAACCCTTTATTTGTGTAAAGCTTAGGTGGTGGATAGAAACCTCTAACCATGTCTATTGGGCAGCATACCTATCATAAAATCCTGACAGAAATGGATAGAAAACTACAAAATGTGGCTCAGAAGTGTAGGTATTGTAAAGAATGTGCCTCTTGGTCAATTTTTTCAAGTGAAAGAATGCTGGGGGAAACATACACTATAAGCAGGTATTCCCCAAAAAAGGCTTGTGAAAACAGTTCACTTGCTGCCTATCCATATTTTAAAAGAAAGCAACTTTTTTTTTTTTTTTACGACAGAAAGGTAGAAATTAAAAAAACAAATAAACAAAAAAAGCTAGAAGACGGTTTCTTTTGATTTTAAATAGGTTGCTGGGAGAAAAGAGACCATACTGTAAATAATCACAAGCTTGCACCAACCTTTGACCTTGTTGTATGTTGTCGTGGTTTAACCCCAGCCAGCAACTAAGCACCACGCAGCTGCTCACTCACTCCACCCCCACCCAGTGGGATGGGGGAGAAAATCAGGAAAAGAAGCAAAACCCGTGGGTTGAGATAAGAAATGTTTAATAGAACAGAAAAGAAGAAACGAATAATCATAATGATAACACTAATAAAACAACAACAGCAATAATAAAAGGATTGGAATGTACAAATGATGCGCAGTGCAATTGCTCACCACCCGCTAACTGACTCCCAGCTGGTCCCCGAGCAGCGATCCCCCCGCCCCCACTCCCCCCAGTTTGTACACTAGATGTGGCGTCACATGGTGTGGAATACCCTGTTGGCCAGTTTGGGTCAACTGCCTTGGCTCCATCCTGTGCCAACTTCTTGTGCCCCCCCAGCCTTCTCGCTGGCTGGGCATGAGAAGCTGAAAAATCCTTGACTTTAGACTAAACACTACTGAGCAACAACTGAAAACGTCAGCGTTATCAACATTCTTCACATACTGAACTCAAAACATAGCACTGTACCAGCTACTAGGAAGACAATTAACTCTATCCCAGCTGAAACCAGGACATATGTTCTACAAAAATACTGAAGTTCACATACTAGCTCTAAAGTACTTAATGACAAAAAAGTTACAAAGTTACAAAGAAAACAGGAGAGGAGCTATAAATGGTGGAATGAAGTAGTAAGGAAGACAGTTTTATAACTCTGGCAAAAAAAAAAAAAGTTTAGTGCAATTCAGTTAAAACTTCAGGAGACACACATTTGGAGGAATCATCAGTAAGAACCTGAATTAACAACTTCTTTTTCAAGAGACAGATGATCTAGAGAGATGTACTCTGTGGAAAAGCTAGGCTGAAACACAGATCTACAACTACAATGTGATATCACATGAGATTCCTTCTATTATTACTTTGTAGAAAATATTTTTTATAATCTAGTTTTAACTAATGTTTTTATTCTAAGGCCTTCTGCTTTTGATGTTATGAAGCAATGCAGCTAGCTTTACAGCAATTAACATCTCCTGTTTTATATTCAACATTTCTCATATGGGCCATGCTGCAGGAATGGGAAGGTCTTACTTGATATTTTAGGAATTTATTGAACCTGCTAATAGTTTGTTACTTTGGATTCATGATTGCTGCAATAGGTAAGCTGTCAGTCCAAAAAGGAATCAGACCACATGTTTGAAGCATGAATGATCATTTTTCCTAGGGTAATAGGCTCCCCTTGGTGAAAGAAATTGCAAATTATTAGTTCGTATGGCAGAAAATTACAAATGCTAAATAAAATAAATATATTTTTCCATTACTAGATCTTATAATTGCCTATAAGGTTGGAGGGTCTAGGGTGAGGTTGCTTATGAGTTGGAGGTTCTAAGTCTATTTAATAGGAAGCTATTAATAGAACAGAAGAGTTAAATTATATAATCAGATCAATGTTCTTGGTTAGCTGACAAAACCACTGTTCATTTCTGTCCCATATTTAATAATCTTCAATAACTTTGTGTGGTGAGTTTACCATTCTTTTTCCTTCTGAGACATAAGTGGCTGTGACAGAATAAAAACCTGCTTCAAAAATACCTTCAAGGAAGACTATAACTATACTCAGTTCCACAGAGCAAAAATCTGAGGCCTGACTTCTGAGAAGATGTTAGAGCACACTAAGTAATATGGATATATTTCAACCAAATGAAAATAAAGTAACTTTTTTTTCAAAGATTGAAAACTTTTAAACATGGCTTTAGCACTCAACCCAGCCAGGCAGATCTGCAGTAACCTACAGAAATTCTGCAGGGCTCTGTAGGAAGGAAGAAGAGAGTTATATTGGGATAATTTTCACAAATTCATGTGTTACATTTTTTTCTCATTTGCCTACTTTCTTTTTGGCCTTTGTATCTTTGAAGAGCATATCAAGTACAACCCACAGAGAAGGAAACTCTCCCCAGACTTGCAACACATGCAGTGCCTCAGCCACACCATTACAGTCAGGAGATGTCCTTGCCTTCTCTTCCTAGTATCAGATCTAGTCCTCCACCGTGCATAGTCAAGCCTCATTACTCCTGTTGGCAGGGCGATCCTTTGCTGAGGAGCATGCCCCACCTCTACCAAATGGAAATGAAATATAGTATAAAAATAGTCCACAGACTCATTCAGGTTGTAAAGGAAGGAACCGTTTTTTAAATTAGGATTAGTTTCTCCCCCTCCCCCAACTCCCCCACAGTAGAAAGTGAATGAAAAGCTGTGAGGTTTCTTTTTGAACAGCAACAAGTATTTCCTTGCTTTTTGTCACTCTAGTTCTCACTTTTTGTGAGTAAATTCTTATTTTGGATTTTCACCCTTTTCATCTGATACTAACACAATTAAGTGGATGTCCCTCATTTGAAATAACATATTTTTCCAAATCTTATTTGGATCTCATTTTAATTGATAAATTTACCCTCTGTTTTATACCCCATTTCATCTCTCTACATCTATTTTCACCAAGAAAGAATACAACTTAATCTTTAAAATAATGCATACAAAAATCCTCCTAAAAACCCCCAAACAAACAAAAAACTACAGCAGAAGGAGTGCAGGATCTGTCCTAGTGTATTAAAAAAAAAGATTTAGGGTGTTCTTCGTTTTTCTTAATGCTTATTTATGCTTTATACAGAAGTGTGGCCCATTTATGAGCTGGAGATACCCTTAAGAATGACTGAATTATGGAAATGTATAACTGAATTGGAAATTACTACAGCAGTAATACTAAAGCCTGTACCAGGCTTTTCTCTAGTTCAGGCCAGGTAATCGTAATGGTCTGTTCAGCCTTCAATGGAAGCCTTGTGGATTTTCAGTTTGGTTTTGCAGGCCAGTCTTTTATTTATTTGTTTTCAGTCCTGTCATCAGTCCTACTCTCACTGAGCAGGTAACCTCCTATAATCTTCAGTCAATGCAATAGTAACAGCACCCTTGTACCTCTTTCTTTCAGATATGGTGGACAGTTGACCTGTTTCTACCTGCACCATTGATCAATCACAGTCCCTAGAACATGCCTTGCTTTTCATCTTGGTGAAACACCCTAGCCTACCCTCCTGGACTGGGAGTAAACAGACTTCATTCAGTTAAGCAATCATGCTACACACAGGATACTATTGGTATCTGAATCGGTCATAAGGTAAAGATTGTCAGATGATCATAAACCGTCTGTCCCAGTTAGACCATATTTTCTAGAAATAAGAAAAAAAACAAACCAGGTAGTTCCTCCCCAGCCTGTTTCTGTGGAATATCTCTCCTGTCTAGTTACTGCTGGATGTTGCACTGGAAATACAAGAATTTCACCTAATACAATGAATCCACATCTAGACAGATAGTATTCCTCTGTTCAACCATGTAACTATGTCCTTGGTCATATTTATCCAAAACTAGTACCAGCCCAACACTTCAGATACTTATTTCAGTCTGTGTAGCTAACATTTTACTGACGATTTTGTGAATCTCCAGCTTAAGCTAAGAACCTAGTTTAAGAATTCTCGAAGGACCTGATTTTAAAAAAGCTGGTGCCTTCAAAAGTTTTGAAATGAGTGCTTGAAGTTAGCTATGCAAAAAAATTCATGAGATGAAAAGTCCCCTGAAAAGTTGAAAAATATGTCTGTGTTTACAGACCATATTCCAGAGTTTCAGGAAAGAAAGTCAAATCAGGTGTGCTAGGAACTACTCTTCCATGTTTCAATGCTACATTTTCATTATCTTCAAGCACAGACATGCAAGACAAGCATGTCTGGCCTAATGTGGTTTTGGAAGAGTGAGAAGTCCCAATGGAGCAACAGTTCAGTGCAGATACTGTTGCTAGCTTCTCAAATTCCTGGATTACGCTACTTCTAGTTGTTACACATGTGTGGATCAGAGATCAGAGCTTACACATTGTGAAAAGCCATTTTACACCCACATAAAAGAGCTTATATCACAAATGAACAAGCCAAAGGTTTAGCTTATTTGAATATCTGAATGAGATCCAAAACAGATTTAATTGAATATTCATTTCACGCAGCTTTAGCCAACTGAGTTGCTTAAATGAATTGATCTCATGAGTAACAGTATATGTATATGGATACTTAATGAATGAACTGACAGTAGCCTTCAGCAGTGTCCCGCATGAAGTGGCAACAGGGTGACGAATGCCTAATTTGTACCCTAACACACAATAGTTTTACAATACAGTATCTGGGTTGTAGAAGTAACACATGAAACTTACCTTTTACAAGCTGTCAGGAGGTTGTCTGTCTACTGAGGCACCAAGGTGCTGCCATTCCCATATGGATCATCCCCTGGTCATATGGATCCATTTTCTTCCAGGCACACTTTAAGTTTCTCGGTGGAATTTAATAACAGCTTCTCATTCACTTACTGTCAGCACATTTCTGAGCTTCTGTCTTCCTACAGAAACTTGCAGCCCCCATCACAGAGCAGTGCAGCAGTGTCCCAGCCCAAGAGGTATTACGTTTTGCAAGGGAGTGCATGAAAATGCATTTCTGACATTTTCTGCTCTCATCAGTCTTGAGCGTCTTCTTCTATTACTGTCACGACGTGGGCTGGACAGACCAGGGAGAGGTCGCAGTGAATTCGGAATTCCCTCGGGCTAAATTAAGGTGAAACGACACCAAACGATCAGTTAAACGTTTTATTTATGGCAGAAGCAAACTGAACTTGCAAGGCATTAACAGTAGGTGGCGGGGTTTCTTACAACAAGAATAGGCATGAAACTACATCAGTGAACCGTGGTAACCATATGTAAGGCAATAAGGAGGGCCCTCCCTTTGAGTCACGAGGTTCAGAGCAGACCCTCTTCTTTCTAGACTCCTTCTCAGAGAGGAGCCTGGGGGCAGCTGGATCCACTCCCAGCCCCAGACTTGGTCAACAATTTATGTCTAAAGGAATGAGGTGTAGGGATTATGGAAAAAAGACAGAGAAGGAGAGAGAGAAAGAAAAGAGAAGAGGAAAGAGAAAGGTTTCACCAGTCCTGGGTCCAGCGTTGGTCCAGCCAGTCTAAAGGTCCAGTCCCGGAGAGTGCACACACATGGGGCTTCAATTCATGCCCTTTTATCATCTCCTTGCCCCTCCTTCAGGTAGGCACTCAAACTCATTAGGCTAATTAGGTGTCATGCGCCATTTGTGCTTTCAGAACCTTCAGGAAATGGGTTGGTGGGCTTGGGAGTCGTTTGGGGAGTAACTTCTCCCTCCCTGCAAACATGACCATTGTTTCATCTTCGGCCATACATGAACATGGAGCTGTGCATCTTCCCACACGCCCCCCATATCCTGTTGCTGATGTCCTGTGCTGATCAGCTTCTTTTCACCTGTGGTTCATTGTTATGATACTGAGATACTGAGACATTGACTCTTTCAGTCTCTCACACCACACCATGGCTCAAACATTGTCTACATAATCTTCCTGGATTCTCCATAGTCTTCTTCTAGGCTGGTGATTTAGATGTAAAGAAAGGAGAGAGAAAAAAAAAAAAGAGAGGGAGAGAAAACATGTGCAAAGCCTCAAACAGTACAAAACTTAACTTAGCAGACACAAGAGGGAGAGAAGCGAGAAGAGAGGGAAGAGATGGCATGGGTAATCATACAATGAACAATTGCAAGGCCAAGCTTTAAGAACAAAAATCCACATAACAACATGAGCCCAATGCTAACAAGCCATTTTCCCCACCCCATGAGTCCCAAGGATGTTAGGAGAGAGGTCAGCAATGATCCTCTGTTTAACTGGTCTTGTCTATAACTTCTCTCGTCTTCTTTTGCCCTTCTGAGGAGGTAGTTGTGTTGTGTATGGTGAGACAGCATTCTCTGTCAGTCAGATTTAACATCCCATATACCCCATGTTCTTTTAACAACAACATCACAAGATTCAAGGTTTCCTCCTCAGGAAAGAAGATCAATCTTTGAATCATCAGAGGGAGGGTTTTTTAGAGCCATGAAAGGTCCCCCAGAAGTATTGTTCCAGGAGCAATTTGGTTTACCAGCTTTTTTCACAAGATTGGTGATATTTAGGTTAATGAGGCCAAATTGAATTCCTTTGTACAAACATCTTGACTGGTGTCATTCCAGAGGTGCATAAAACCTTGAATCTAATTCCAAGCTAAATCTGGAGAATCTTTTCCTTGTCCTCCAGTGGAAAGGGTCAGGATGAGGGAGAAGGTTCCCCAAAGCATCTTTCCCTATAATAACAGACAGAAATTACAAGTGACAATAAACTGATAACACAAATAACAATTAATATAGTTAGGACTAACACGGGTCCCTTGCTGTCTCTCTTTTGTTCTACAAAGTGCATATATAAACCATACATAGATCAAAACAAGGGTATTATCCATCACATGTGGATTCAGTGGTCTTTTCCATGTGCATCTGCTACTGTCCACGCATACAAGTTCAAAGGGATTTTAAGGGTCAGAGGCACCTCTCCCACTGTTAGGAGGTCTGCCAGTATGGGTTGTCCTGGGTAGTGTAAGGGTTTCACTGTGTCTTTTGTTTCCCTTTCCCCTGGGAGTAGTGAGGGGTGTTTGGGGCAAAATGCGGTGAGCTTTGGACACCCATTTACTCTCCAGCAACTCTTTACCTTTGTTACAGCACTGGGGAGCCGTGCAGGCCATCTGGAATTGTGGGGCCTAAAGACACACTTTAGCAACCTGTTTGTCCTCTCTACTATCCCATTAGCTTGAGGATAGTAGGGGGTGTGAAATACCCACTGTATTCATTCATCCTTTGCCCATTCCTGCACCACCCCAGCAGTAAAGTGGCTACTGTTGCCTGATTGGATCGCCTTGGGTTTAGGCAGACAACAGAACCATAGCTTTAATCCTTTCTCTGTGTTGTCCCCAGTTGCTCTTGCAACTGCCACTGCTTGGGTAAGTACCAACACCACTTCCACCCTGACAAGAACATATTGCTTCCTGTCTGACTTTTTGAAGCGTCCTATATAATCATTTGCGACGTCTCCCAGAGTCCCTTCCTGTCTTATAGGTGGGGAGGGGGTTCTTGTAAGGGATGTCTTTCTAGCTGGGTACGGCACTGACTACAAGCAGAAATGATAGTACTACACAATTCCCAAGTAACAGGCCAACCTCTGCCACCGGCTTCTTTGAAAAGATCTTTAACCCTTGAATGACCACGCTTCACATGTAACCACTCTAACAGCTGTCCCCACTTTTCTTCTTCAGCTCCTGCTGCCATAGTAGCTATGCAAGTTAGTGAGTCTACCCGATTATTCCAGATGTGTGCTGGGTGATTCCCCCCCTTGGTGTGTGGCTACCCATCCCGCAAAGAAAGTTCCGCGTTTGGCAATATTTAAGATCTCCTCCCATTTTTCTCTTTGCCACATGGGTACCCAGTTAACCTCCCACTGATTCTGTTCCCAGAAGGGGAGCCACTCAGTGCACCCTTTAAACATTTGTGATGGGTTAACCCTGGCTGGATGCCAGGTGCCCACCAGAGCTGTTCTATCACTCCCCCTCCTTCTCAACTGGACAGGGGAGAGAAAATATAACAAAGAGCTTGTGGGTCGAGATAAGGATAGGAGAGATCACTCACCAATTACCGTCACGGGCAAAACAGACTCGGTTTGGGGAAAAATTAACTTGATTTATTACAAATCAACCGGAGTAGGGTAATGAGAAATAAAACCAAATCTCAGAACACCTTCCCTCCACCCCTCCCTTCTTCCCGGGCACAACTTCACTCCTGGATTCTCTACCACCCCCCAGCGGCACAGGGGGATGGGGATGGGGTTTACGGTCAGTTCATCACACGTTATTTTCTGCCGCTTCATCCTCCTCAGGGGGAGGACTCATCACACTCTTCCCCTGCTCCAGCGTGGGGTCCCACCCACGGGAGACAATCCTCCACGAACTTCTCCAACGTGGGTCCTTCCCACGGGCTGCAGTTCTTCACGAACTGCTCCAGCATGGGTCCTTTCCACGGTGTGCAGTCCTTCAGGCACAGACTGCTCCAGCGTGGGCCCCCCACGGGGTCACAAGTCCTGCCAGAAAATCTGCTCTGTGGGCTCCTCTCTCCACAGATCCGCAGGTCCTGCCAGGAGCCTGCTCCAGCGCGGGGTTCCCACGGGGTCACAGCCTCCTTCGGGAACCCACCTGCTCCGGCGTGGGGTCCTCCACGGGCTGCAGGTGGATATCTGCTCCACCGTGGACCTCCATGGACTGCAGGGGGACAGCCTGCCTCACCATGGTCTTCACCACGGGCTGCAGGGGAATCTCTGCTCCGGCGCCTGGAGCATCTCCTCCCCCTCCTTCTTCACTGACCTTGGTGTCCGCAGGGTTGTTTCTCTTACATGTTCTCACTCCTCTCTCCGGCTGCCGAATACCACCGTCCCAACTTTTTTCCTTCTTAAAAATGTTATCACAGAGGCGTTACCACTATCGCTGATTGGCTCGGCCTTGGCCGGCGGCGGGTCTGTCTTAGAGCCAGCTGGTATGGGCTCTGTCGAACACAGGGGAAGCTTCCAGCAGCTTCTTACAGAAGCCACCCCTGTAACCCCACCCGCTACCAAAACCTTGCCACACAAAACCAATACAACATTGCATATGAATCCGTATAAATGAGTACTGGTTCTCCATTTTCAGCTTCTCTTTTTATCACACTACAAACCGCTATCAGTTCCCCTACCTGGGCACTTCCCTCACCTACCGTTATGATTTTGTCCCCTGAGTCAACATGCAGGGCTACTGCTTGGTACTTCCAGATCCTTCCCCTTCTTTTAGAAGATGTGTCAGTGAACCACACATTTTTTTAGATGAGATTTGAACGGAGGAGTACGTTTTATATACAAGGGAGGAAGTTCTTGAGTTAACTGGGTGTCAGGCAGTTCTTGTATTTGGAGTGGTTTAGGCGCTTACTCTTCTATTTGGCATGTGTGACAATAATGTTCTAGCTGCGCATACTATTTCCTTATGGTTTCTCACTGTGCAACTCTTACAGGGGGTGGGGTTCCTGCCAATATTTGTTTTAAAACCTTAAAGGACCCTCTTAAGATAATCAGTTGTTGCCATATAACTTCTTCTGCCTCTTGCAAAGCTAGTTTGACCACAAAGAGGTCCTTTTCCCAAATTGAGTATCGTTTCTCTGCACCTTTAAAGCTACATGAATAGAATCCAATAGGCCAAGTTGGGCCTTCAGGTCCACACTGCCACATGTGTACTGCTAGCCCATGGACTGTGAAACCCCATTCACTGCAGAGTGGATCTGTTGGATGAATTAGCCCCAAGGCCTGGTACACCCCAGCTTTGAAAATTAGCAATTTTAAGGCTTCTTCGTGGACTTGGCTTCATCCAATCCCAAGAGACCCTTTTGTATGTTAGATTGTACAGGGGTCTGGCTATGATAGAGAAGTCAGGGATGTGTTTCCGCCAAAACAGCAACAGGCCTAGAGGCGTGTTGGAGTTCTTTCTTATTTGCAGGCATTTTCACTAGTTCAAGGGTGGTCAAGGTTTTGGGGGGAATGCAGACTGTCCCACCCCTCCACCAGATACCCAAGAACTTCACTTCAGAAGATGGAAGTTGCATCTTTTCTTTTGGAATTTGGAGTCGTGATTTTCCTAGGTGAGAGATTATCTCTGTTTGGGTCTGTCCCCTACCTTGGTATCAGGGCTGCCAATTAATACATCATCAGTATACTGGTACACTTTAATCCCTTCTGCAGGAGTGATTTTGGCAAGCTCTTGGGCCAATGCATAATAAGCAATTGTCGGCAAGTGCCAATATCCCTGGGGGAGACGCGTAAAAGTGAATTGTATCCCTTCCCAAGTAAAAGCAAAGCGGTCCCTATCCACTTCCTGCAAAGGGACCATAAAGAACATAGCTTTTACATCAGTGGTGGCTAGGGTCTGGATTGTTGCGATCAGCTCAACCATTTTAGGCACTGCAGCTGTTAAGGGACCTGTATTAGCATTCAAGCGCTGATAGTCGATTGTTAACTGCCATTTTCCATTTGGTTTGCGGACTGGTCACACTGCAGAATTGTAAGGTGAGTGGGTTGGGACAATTATTCCCTGTTCCTGTAGCTCAGTTATTACAGGGGCAATCCCTTCTCTCACTTCTAACAGCAAGGCATAAAGTTTCACATTGACTGTTTTTGAAGGTGGGAGTGAAGGTGCCAACTGCAAAAGCCTTATTGAAGCCACAGGGAGTCTGAACTTCCATTCCCTCCCCTTGGAGTCTATCCACGCTTTCCCTTTCAATAAGCCCCCAAATGTTTGTTGGTAGCGGTCCCAATATCATTATAGTTTCTGTCACAGTCTCATCTCCTGGCAACCACCACTTAACCCAGGCAGTTGCCTGAAGCTGAGAGTTTCCAAAAACGTCTGTTACCCAAATTTGTTTCTTGTCAGCAACTATGCCATCACAGTTGGTGACATCCGTTTGGAGTGCCGACACCTGAGCACCTCTATCTACCAAAAATGTGACTGGGGTCTTAAAGGGGCCTAGGGAAAGGTAATTAACAGGTCCCCTTTATCTCCTGGCTTACTTGTTGGGGACAGCGGAGGGGGTTTTCCAACTCAGGGACGTCCAAATCAATCAATTTAGCCTCCTGAGGAGCAGGCAGGGTTATGTTTCTGGGTTCCCGAGATGGGGGAGATAGATTGGTATTTGAAGTTTGAGGGAGATAGGACCTCTTCTATTTTGTCCCAGCCTTTCACCAGACTTTCCAGGCTGGGACTGGGCATTCTGTCCATCAACTCCCTGGGGATTCCCTTTGAGATACCCTCTGTCCATAGCACATATCTTTTATTATTGGGAGGCCATGTTGGTCTGCCTGGAGGAGGGGATCGGGAATTGTGTGCGGACCTGGCTTTTTTTTCTCCATTCCCTTCCACCCTCCTAAGGTCTGCTTTGATTTTGTCTCTCCCTGAGTGGTGAAACCCATCTGTCTCCCGTAATTAATCAACTCTTGTGCTACTTCTCCCCACGTTATCTCCAGTGAACCTCCCTTTCTTCGGGGTTGGGGTGCTCTCAAGCAATCTTGTAATTGGACCACATATAATTTCAAAGCATCAGGCAATCCCCTTATAAGAGGATGCCACCTTTCAGGGTCTGCCATGTATTGCATGGGGGAGCGCTGTTGTGGAACCAGGAATCGATCACACATCAACTAGAGACACGCAGCTTTTTGTATGCTCTCCAAAATGTGACCCACTGTAGACCTTTTAATTGAGAAAGGGTCTCCCTTCTCCATAGAGTCCAATCCACCTGCCCGATATGCTGCTCTTTGGCCCAATATGCT
The DNA here is from genome assembly GCF_026419915.1 of Harpia harpyja. NCBI lineage: Eukaryota > Metazoa > Chordata > Aves > Accipitriformes > Accipitridae > Harpia > Harpia harpyja. Next base: position 84,608,604 of record NC_068969.1, on the reverse strand, counting down.
ACTTTCTATTGTAATTTGTATTTAGGAAAACCCCTGGCCCCCAATATCCTCCTGCCTCATCCTCACTTAGGAGGATACGGTTGTCCTCAGTAAGGGATACTCTCCACACATACTTGGTTTCCCTGGGAATATCTTTCCTGAATTTTGGCCAAATAGGTGGGGGAATAGGGGATGATGCGGGTAGTAACTTGTTGGGCTCCTCCTTGACCACCATCCAGTCTCGGTCTTAATCAAGGGTCTCATCATGGCTTCCCCTGTCTGAAGAGGAAATATTTCCCTTATATGTCCTAGGTCTTCAAAACGGTACAATTTTGGTTCCTTTTCCCTGTCAGAGTCTGCACCCACATTTTCTACAGTGATCTGGGAGCAGGTTTCATCTAATTACTCTCTTAATACCCTTTTCCACTCCAGAGCCTCCATCAAAGCGGTATGTAGTCTCTGGTTAGTCACTTGCTTAGTGGCGAGTTGGTCGGAGACGCTTCTTGTCTCATTTTCCAATTGCTCCTGTATAGCCTTTATCAAGTCTTGAAGGGATTTTATTGTCTCTCCTTCTGCTTGCTGGGCCATGTATTTGTCCTGTTGTGCTGCCACCAAAGCAGCTCCTAAAACCACACAAACCGACACCTTCCCTTTTCCTTGCTTCAACCTTCCTTCTTTAGTCGATATGAAAATTGTGTCTGCTACAGCTTATGGATCATGCCAATTGTCATGGGCCCAAGTCATACCAGGGGGAGATGACCAGGTATTGTAGGCTTCTAATCTCTCCAGGGGAGAGGTACAGTCTACAGTCTGACCTCTCAGGGAGGCCATAATGAACACACAATTACAGGGATCAGATCCCTTTATTAAGTCCTCTGAGGACTATCTCTAGAGTCGACCTCCCAGGGAGGCTGTAATGAAATCAGGTCCTTTTATTGAGTCCTCTGAGGACTATCTCCCCTTGGTGTGACTCCTCTCAGAGAGGGGCCACAGCAGAGACCTGGTGCCAACGATCGCTTTAGCAACACTGAGGGAATCCTGCCGACTACGCCCAAAAAAGTCATGACCCATGCTAGACAGACCAGGGAGGGGTAGTGGTGAATTCAGAATTCCTTCGGGCTAAATTAAGGTGAAATGACACCAAATGATCAGTTAAACATTTTATTCATGGCAGAACCAGCCTGAACTTGGAAGGCATAACAGTAGGTGGTGGGGCTTCTCTCGACAGAATTGGCATGAAACTATCTCAGTAAACCGTGTAACCCATAGTAACCATATACATCAACTCAGGGAAGAAGGAGATCCCTCCTGCTGAGTCACGAGGTTCAGAGTGGACCCCCATGCTTTCTAGACTCCTTCTCAGAGAGGAGCCTGGGGGCAGCTGGATTCACTCCTAGGCCCAGACTTGGTCAGCGGTTTATGTCTAAAGGGATGAGGTGTAGCGGTAATGGAAAAAGAGAAAGAGAAAAGGAGAGAGAGAAAGAAAAGAGAAGAGGGAAGAAAAAGATTTCACCAGTCCTGGGTCCAGTGTTGGTCCAGCCAGTCTAGAGGTCCAGTCCCAGAGGGCACACATGGGGCTCCTCGTGTCTGCGCCTGTTATAGCCCAGTTCCTGCCTTTCTTCATGTCAATCACACACCCTCTTAGTTTTCTGTGCACCATCCCTAAGGACTTATGTAACTCTCAATCTTCTTCACAGGCGCCATTATGGGGGGTGGTCATGAGTCCCTTCCCCAGATAAACTCGGGGTGACCCCTGGCCATATACAGTGAGTTGTCCTGCTCAGTTCATCAGGGCATGGGGCTGCACATCCTCCAACATGCCTCCAGCGTCCTGCGTCACATGGTGTTGCTATGCAGAACTTGCCTTGTTGCTGGACCTTGCAAGCAAGGTCCGTTCTTTCCCTCAACCACAAAAGCCAGCTCCCGGTCCCTGTCAATCATGACAGGTGTTCGAGGCATTAACTCCATCCAGTCTCTCACAATTACTTTAGGTTAACTATACTTCTCAGATGATTGCAACCCAATGGTTCTAAATGAAGACCTCTTCTGCCTTGTGGGAGAAAGGAAGGGGATGTACTTCATGGTAGTACTGTTCTTCATACCATGTGATTCTTGTCTTTTTGTGCTTCTTACATGTGATTCTTGCCTTTTTGTGCTTGCTACAAAATCTACAGGGCAGAACATACAGTGTACTTTCAGAAGAGTGGCAAAACCTTCCCCCAAACATTTTTCATTTACCTGTGTGGTGGATTGGCCTTGGCCAGCTGCCAGACACGGATGCAGTCACTCTCTCACTCCGCCTGCTCCTCCTCCTCCTCCTCCTCCAACAGGGCAGGGGGAGAAAATAAGATTAAAAACTCATGGGTCAAGGTAAATACAGGGAGATCACTCGCCAATTACCATCATGGGCAAAACATATTCAACCTTGCAAAAAATTTAATATATTGCCAATTAAAATAGTTTTGTATAGTGAGAAAAAAAAAGACAAATTAAAACACCACTTTCCCCTGTCTTTTCTTCCCCAGGCTCAAATTCACTCCCTCACTGCCAACTCCTCTACCTCTTCTCCTCCCCTGGGCAGCACAGGGAGATGGGGAATGAGGGTTTGGGGTCAGTCTATAATTTCTCCTCTCTGTGGCTCCTTCTTCCTCACACAGTTCCCCTGCTCCAGCATGGGTTCTCCACAGGTGGCAGCTCCTTCTGGAAATACATGCCTGCTCCAGTGTGGGGTCCTTCATGGGCTTCAGGGTAGATATCTGCTCTAGCATGGTCCTTTCCATGTGCTGCAGTGGAATCTCTGCTTTGGCGCCTGGAGCACCTCTTCCTCCCCCTCCTTCTTCACTGACCTTGGTGTTTGCAGGGTTGCTCCTCATGTTTTGCTTTTTTCCTCACTATGCCATCTGGCATTTTGCCTTTTCCTAAATGCATTTTCACAGAGGTGCCACTTCTCTGTGCCATGTTGCTGATGGCCTCAGCTGTGTCCTTTGGTGGGTCCATTTTGGAGCTGGCTGGAACCAGCTGGAATGGGCTGTGTCCAGCATGGGGCAGTCCCTGGCCTCTTCTCACAGAGGCTATCCCTGCAGCCCAACACTGCCAGCACTTGGACACAGCCACCCAACTCAGCCTATCTGACTTTGTCTGTTATACGTTGCATGTTGCCCTACTTGCAGCAGATGTAGCAGCAGTCTCTTTTTTTGAGAGAATATTGGTATACTCCTCCAAGAGACTGTATTTCTAAAACCAAACACAGGGACATACTTGTGAGCACTCAGAAGTGCTAACTGTAAAAATAGATTTTTCACAGAATTGTTTGAAGAACCAGTAGCTGAATGTGAAAATGAAGTGAGACAGACAAATAGGACATGAAGCCTGGAAAGATGTAGCTAAAGGAGTCAGAGGACACACATGCTCTGTGGTTCTAGAAAGAACCAGCAGAGTGAGCAAGAGCTTTGGTTGGCTGGTAGAAGTTCAGAGCTGCAAGTAACTCCTATGTCTCTTGTTTTCTTTCTCCAGTTGGGTTTTGTGCATTTACTGTAAATATAAATCTTCAAATTTAAAAATAGCTGGCTTTACTTTCAGTTTTCCTTTTAACCTCATTTCTTTTTAGCTCCTTGATAATGATATTTCTCCTTTGTAAATTTGTGCTGACTACTCCCATCCACCTTCTTGTCCTTCATATGTTTGGAAATGTTTTTTCAGGACTACTCGCCCCTTCACTTTCTCAGGGATTTGTGTGAGGTTGACCAGTCTGTAGTTCCCCAGATCCTTCTTGTCCTGCTTGACAACAGGAGTGATATTTGCTTTCTCCCAGTCCTCAGGAACCTCCTCCATCTCCACAATCTGTCAAAGACAACCAAAAGTAGCCTCATATTGGCTAGCTCCCTCAGCACTCATCCGTGCATCCTGTCTGGTCCCCAGACATCTGTAATTTCAGTTTTGTTAAACATTCCCTGGCCTGGTCACCATTCACTGATGGTAAGTCTTCATTGCTTCAGATTTTCCATGCATATCAGTTCCAAATCAAGCAAATATATTTCTAATCCAAACACTGTTTGCAGTTTTCTACTGGCCAGTTCATGAGGCGTCTACTCAGTTGTTTGGGTTTTGTAGATTCAAATCTTAGGCATATAAGTCTCACCCTATGGACTTAAGTCTGTAAAGGGTACTTGAGTATCATAGGTTTCCATAGGCATGTTGGCACTTTTACACCCCATTTGCAGGAATGCTCTGCTGGATTCCTGCAGTGTGGAGAACACAAAGGCCAATTCCATGGTACACTCCACTGGTGCAAGAAATAAAAATCTTCAGGTCACTTGACTTGCTCATGAAGTGGATCCATTTCCACAGATCAGTACAGTTTAAGGAAAGGACACTCAGAAAGAAATTAATCATGATGATCTATCTTATTCCATTAAAAAAAATTAGAAGTTAGGGTGGGGGGGTTTTTTGCTAGCTATCTGTTTTGTACCACACCTTGCCTGTTGCAGCCTACCTGTGTCCAAGCTGGAGATTACCACTCAGCAGCTGGAACTACCTTTCAGTTTAACTTGAGAATTCTCAGCTCCTGGTGAGATTGCACATAAACTGTCTATGCTGGGGGAAGGACTTTCTTATATAGGTATCTCATGCAACATCCCTCCTCTCTCACTACAAACAGTCTGCTTGTATGTTCTTTCATTACTTCCCTTGAAACCTCAGGACAGCTAGACAGTTAGACAGTTATTTCTCTCCTTTGAAAGAAAGAAATAAAGACAAAGGCTGAAAAGACGCATCACCAATGTATACATTTGGTGCACTAAATTAAGACCATGCTAGGAATGCTACACCTACAAAATGTGGAAAACACCAGATTCACGTTGCTCTGGGAACTTGTTTGTCAGAAGCATTCAACGGTGAAAGAAAACAGTGCAGCTACTTTAATTAAGCAGTGTAAGATGTCAGCTTGAGTTAGTTTTGATTTTAGCCTCTGGATATGGCTTCAACTCAGGCAAATACAAAAACCTATGGGTCTTCAACCAAGGCAAAAAATACACCTCTAAGGAAATTGCTTTCAATTTTCCCTCTCATCTGAACAGGCACAAAGCCAGACAATGGCCAAAGAGCCACTGAACAAACTGCATCTAAAATATCAATTTTCCTTGAAACCAAATAGCTTATGAGAACATAAATGGAAACATAAAAGGGAATGAGAGGGCTGAAGCATGCCCCACATTCTCACATTCATGGATGAGGCGGGAAATACTTTTTTCAGTCATAAAAATCTCTCTCCAGTTGGAAAATCATTTTAATGAGGAATTGTGGCAAGTAAAATTGAAAATCCTGGGCAGATAATGAGTTGCAAATTAGGAAAATAATTTCAGTCATATTTATAAAAAATACTGAATCATTTGTGCAAGAAATGTATACGGAAATGCTAATACTGGATTAATTCTCAGAGGTAAGAGTAAGACCACTATATAATATGTTTTATGTTACCTGGCTCCACTAACCTCACTTTAAAATTGAACCATTAAGGAAAATATAAATGTTCTCTGAGAAAGGAAATTTGGTCAAGGGCTTGACAAGATAAAAGATTTTGCTTTGTAAACATAGCATCTTTCAGGACCAAGGAGAAAGGATAAAGTAAATGTTGTAGCTAAAAATAATGCCCCTAAAATGTCTTGTTTAAACAGATCGAGTATCCAAAGAGGAAAACATGAATGATATACATTTTCTGAAAAGCTAAAAAAACAAGAGATCTCCTAATACAAATGTTAAGAACCACTGTGTTATGTTCATGTATACACACTATATATTTGTGGTAAGTATATGTATGTATATATGAATGTATAGTCAAAGGTTATTTCTTGAGAAACAGAAAAGTGTATTAAATAAAAAATTCTTGAGTTTGTTTTCTTACTTTTGACACTGAAAAGCTGAAAATGAAATTGAGTGAGATAAGAAACCTGGCCTTAAAGAAGTAACCTAAGGTTCAACTGTACTTGCTAATGCTATGTCCCATACATAAATGGTTACAGTTGGAAGGGACCTCTGGGGGTCATCCTGTCCAACCCCACTGCTCATGCAGAGTCACCTACAGCAGGTTACCTAGGACTACATATGGCTTTTGAATATCTCCAAGGATGGCGACTCCACCACCTCTCTGGGCAACCTGTGCCAGGGCTCAGTCACCCTCAAGGTGAAAAAGTGTTTCCTGATATTCAGAGGGAACCTCCCCTGTTTCAGTTTGTGCCCATTGCCCCGGTCACGTCACTGGACACCACTGAAAAGAGCCTGGCTCCGTCGTCTTTGCAACCCTTACTTCGAGTATGTATATACAGTAGTAAGATCCCCCTGAGCCTTCCTTTCTCCAGGCTGAACAGTCCCAGCTCTCTCAGCTTTTCCTCATAGGAGAGATGCTCCAGTCCTTCATCATCTTAGTGGCCCCTTGCTGGGCTCTCTGCGGTATGTCCATGTCTCTTGTACTGAAGAGCCCAGAACTGGACAGAGTACACCAGGTGTGGCCTCACCAGTGCTGAGGAGAGGGCAAGGATCACCTCCCTCGACTTGCTGGTAATACTTTGTCTAATGCATCCCAGGATACCATTAGCCTTCCTTGTGGCAAGGGCACATTGCTGCCCCATGTTCAACTAGGTGTCCACCAGGGCCCCCAGGGCCTTTTATGCAAAGATGCTTTCCATGAATGGCTGGCATTGTTCCTCCTCAAGTGTAGGACTTTGCAGTTCCCTTGCTGAACTTCACGAGGTTCTTGTTGGCCCGTTTCTCTAGTCTGTTGAGGTTCTTGTGAGTGGCAGCATAACCCTCTGGCCACTCCTCCCAATTTTGTGTCATCAGCAAGCTTGCTGAGGGTACACTCTGCCCCACCATCTAGATCATTAATGAAGATATTAAACAGGGTTGGACCCAGTATTGACTGGGGTACATCATTAGTTACAGACCTCCAAATAGATTTCAGAAGTCATACTGGAATGAACCCAAGTGATATTTTTAGCAGGATGCAGCTCTTAATCACTTCAAGCCTAAATATCACTTGGGAACATCAAAGCCCAATTTCCTGGGTGCCCTAACACTTGGTGTAATCCTTAGCCATGAGTCCAGTACTTGTGACTCTGCTAAAATACATGAGTTTAAAGCTAACCCATGTCTACACAGATAGACGCAAACACAACTGAGTTGCTTTGCTACCACTCTGGATGGACAGTAGCTCTTGTATAGGAACTATGTAAACTCTGAGAGGAAAATGAAGATCTTACCATCACCCTGTGCTCTGAACTGCTGTGAGACTGCGAGGCTTTTCCCAAATTCATCTGACAACATGAGGTAGAAGATTTTCCTCTCTTCTTATCCTTATCTAGAAAAGCCCTTAGGTTGCTGCTAAGAAATGGACTGCTAATTAGCATTGCCCTGAATTGGGCAAAGAGAAAGGTGGAAAAAGAAGTGAGAGCTTTCCCAGAATGCTCAGGAACCTATCAGCTTGCCACTGGGGATCTGTGTTGCTTGCCAAAATCTGTACTCCATCTCCCACTGCAAGATGTAGCTGGCTTTGTTAAATTTGCTCAGTTAAATTGGACAGAGCTGGAAACTAGAGCAGGGAAATAGCTACTTTGAGAATTATTCTGCAGGAGTCCTTGAGTTAGAGGTGCACTTTTGTTGCATTAGATGTCAGATACATCAGCATGTAAAATAGTCCTAGTAGCAGACATATACACAACTAGCTGACAATTGAATATAGTCCTGGAGAAACTTAAATGTTGACTTAAAATACTGAGTTGACAAACTGATGTGTGCATAGATAGGCCAATATTGCACAGTTTGCAGGTACAACATATGAATAATATTTCAGTATATCACAGGACTGTTAGAGAAGGAGCCATTATGGACTGTGAGGTATAAAGATACAATATGGAAGAAGCTGAGAAGCCTGTCATAATTCTGTAATGATTGAAGCCTTGTGTTCATGAGATCCTCCAGCTCTGTCATGGAGAATAGTTATACCACATGGTTCTGTTAGGTCAGATTTTTGCTTCAGAAGCAGCCTCTTCAAACCTCCCTGGCTCAAGGGAACTTTTAGGTGATTCAGTAGCCACTATATACCACATACAGGATCAGAAAATACTCAGCTTCTGCTTCACGGGAAATGTGGTAACATTCATGCTTCTTTTCACATCTTTTGCCCTTTTGAATTTGAAAAAAGTTGCATGCCTCTTGGAAGAAGTTACCCATTTTGTTGTATGTACATGCAGGTCAAAGGACAAAGCTTTCATCAACTTTCTGAAACCACTTCATATTAAGTATTGCCATAAAGCCATCAAATTATCTGGTTCAAAGCTTCCTTCTCACCTTGCTTTTCTCTAGATACTGAAAGCTGTTAATTAACTAGTGCCAAGCTGAAACAAAGTCACTATCTTCCCCCCTGTCCCAGTCTGTTTAGTGTGGTCATCCCAAGGATACCTTTTGTTACTTACCTTTCTTTTCTCCTCCCTTTCACAAAATAACTTCTCTCAAGAATAGTTTTAATATCCTATTACATTGATGGAAGGAGGGAGGAACTTCTGTTTGCAAAGCTGTGCCTACGTTAAATTTCACTGCCTTTCCACTTTGTAAGGATTTGTCTGAGCTTGTTGATCCTGAATTTATATTGTTTGACTCTCTAGCATCCCATGAAATAATAATTTTGTGCTATTTTATAGTGATCAATGTAGGTGTGTGCTTATAGACAAATAAAATCCTTGCCTAAAGGAAATTTCTGTCAAAAATAGACAAACCATATTGATACTAATTTCCCTCTTACAGCTATTAAAAGGGAGGCAAAGTCAAAATATAAAACATACTAGAATGATGTCAGCAACTACCTAGAGTGGATGCCATCAACAGAGTTTATTTCATACGTCTCTCTCTCTTCCTTTGCACCCCCTCCCCATCCAAATATGTAATTAAACTATGTGATGCTTCTATGAGAAAATTTACTTATAAGCAGAAGTTTCCTCATAACATGACTGAACTTTTAACATTTCATTTGATAAAACACTTCCCAAACGCTGAAATGCAAAAGCAGATCTAGCTTTTGTTTCTGTAATACTTTGTGTAGAACAAGATATGTATATATAAAAGAGCGCATCTCTCAGCATGTGATTAGCCTTTTAGCCCTTTCGGAATTTACTCCTAGCAATTTTGAAATTAACACAATCACACAAAATATTCTTTAGTTTAAAACAATAAATTTTGTAATCAGGCCAAGGAGTATGTTCAGCTGGGTTCTCAAAAGACATCAGCAAAAAATATTAATGCAACAAAAACACTTCTAAGGAATAAATTAACTGTATTTCTAATTCCAGTCAATCTCCATGATTTCAGTTGAGTACTCTTAATTATTAGAGAGGAAAAATCCTGTCTGCCTATGGAGCACATATGTTCATTTTCCATTACTTCTGAAGAGTACATGATTAAGTGATTCAGACATAACAAAGCTACACAGATTTTTTTTCATACATCCTCTAAAAAATTACCAAATATCAGATATTTCCCAAATCTCTTTTGTTGCCTATATTACTTATTTGATAGTACTTAGCTTAAATCCTATGAATAAAAAGCCAAAAATAGGAAAAAAAATCTTTTCTATTGAAGTCAGAATTTTGTTTACTTCAAGATGATTCATTTATATCTGGTATTTAAGAAATAAATATTCATAATTTTAAACTTACTCAAAAAAAAGCCTTGAAATGCATTCTCTTATCTTAAATGTATTTGTACATGCATTTGACCTAAGCAGTGGCATGCACGAAGGATGGTAGCTCTTTCACTTCCTCCTAGAGATCTTTCACTTTGGATTACTTCTTCAATTAGCCACACAGACCAGTGCTGGTGGTGCTTTCATGTGAGTAGCGTGTATAAGAGCAAGGTTTTAACTGAAGCTCCAATGACCTCATCTGTGAGGTTTGTTTGCAGACTTGTAGTTTTTCTATAGAATTTGTAGAAATTGACTTTTAGTCAATGAATGTGGATAGTGTTTGTGTATTTGTTGCGCTCTTTATCCCTCACACCTTATTATCTACAGTTTCTAGACAGCAACAGGTTTTTTCCCACTTTGTACTTCATGGGCTTGACCATTGTATTCTTCCTCCTGCTCCTTCACAGAGCGTGCAGGAAAAGCTTCTCTGCAGCTGGCTTTCCAGGAGCGTCAGTTGCAATTTCTGGTCTATGTCAGCCTTGGAAGTAACAACAAACAATAAAAATCAGTAACCAAATGTGGGTTAACGCTGGCCAGCAGCTAAGCGCCACACAGCCATTCGCTCATTCCACCCCCCTAGTGGGATGGGGAGACAATCAGATGGGTAAAAGTGAGAAAAATGGGTTGAGATAAAGACAGTTTAATAGGTAAAATGGAAGCTGCATGCACAACTAAAGTGAAATACAGAATTCATTCACTGCTTCCCATCAGCAGGCAGATGTTTAGCCCTTTCCAGGAAACCAGGGCATAATGCATAATGGTTACCTGGAAAGATAAATGCCATAACTCCAAACATACCCCCTTCCTCCTGCTTTCCCCAGCTTTTATTGCTGAGCATGACGTCATATGGTATGGGATTTCCCTTTGGTCAGCTGTCCCAGCTGTGTCCCCTCCCAACTTCTTGTGTGCTCCCAGCCTACTCATTGGTGGGGCAGAATGAGAAACAGAAATGGCCTTGATACCACGTAAGCACTGCTAAGCCATAACTAAAACATTGGTGTGTTATCAACACAGGGTCACAAATCTAAAACACAGCACCATAAGAGCTGCTATGAAGAAAATAAACTCCATTCCACCCAAAACCAGTAGACTAAAAATAAACACTCCTTATTGGTAGTGATTTTCAATAGAAACAAATATTGTCTTAAACAAACAAACAAACAAAAATCCAGCAAAACACAACCAACCAAAATCAAAACACCCCCAAATACCACTTGGAATATTGTGTTATTTCCTGTATCTATGTTAGAGCTAAATAGGAGACCACATTTTTCCTTTTCTTTACCCAAGAGAGAGCTCTACTTCACCATGCTGAAAGGCTGCTCTGTTGCCTCCTCATTACATAAGAGCTATTCTGCAGCCACATTCTAAAATGGTTAAGAATTATTTTGCAGCCAAATATATCGCTCCCTCTAGGCTGAGTACTTAGGCTTGGGCCTTACTCTGTCATTCCAGTTTTCTGCATGGTGCTGTAAATTGGGTACCAATTCTCTAAAACCAGCAGGGACTAAGTTTCAAAGGAGGCAGTCAATGAACAAGTATAAGCATTTGATGAAAAGAGAATAGCAAACTTTTACAGAAGAAATGGAATAAAATGAGTTCAAACAGAAGGTGTGAATGTATGAAATGTTTGCAAAATATTCTCTGGAGGTGTGGACTATCGAGAGCATGTTGTATTAACTTGATAAACATGTTATGTACATGGAACAGAAGTACACGGTTTTACTGTTGTCAGCAAAAGATGACTGTTTTGCCAGATCTGTGTTCAATGGTTTACTGGGTACTCAACATTAGTCACTGATTTTTGCAGATTTTGCTGTGCTTACTTTGAATTACCACAGTGCCTGAATAAGATGCCTTGTAGTGGTAACACTAGCTGGTTGGTTTGGCTTCAGAGTCAACGATGACACTGATTTGCCTCATGAACTCAGAAATGCTACCTACAGCCTCTAGATAATGTTTTGTTTTCTTTTGCTGTATAGATGAGAACTTCCTGTGTGTTTGTAAAGTGCCTACCACAGTAGCACAATGGGCTCATTCAAGTCCTTTAGACCCTAACAGATTTCAAGAGCAAACTGGATTTTTGAGGACCAGAAAATATAGTAATCCTCATGTATTTTCAAATTATTTCTTCCAATGAAGAAAATCTTACATTCTGTTCTCTTGTTTTTATGTATGAGAGAAGGAAAGGCATTTCCAGGCAGTTTTGACTTTAAAGATTTGCATTCTAGATCCAATAAGGCTGTGAATATATAATGAACTGCTTTTATTGGCAACGAAAGGTTGTTCGCTTGTTCCCGCTACAATAATAAAGACTTCTGCTGACAGAAGCAAGCTGAATGCATTTTGGGTTCAAAAGCATCCTATTTATAGTCTAGATATAAAATGATCTCTATTCACTACAATGTCTCATTTGCAGGTTATCATTCTGCTTTCCTCTGAAAGCTAGTTGGCAGATGTTTTCTCCCATCTTGACTCATTGCATTAGCAATAGAAAAATATTCTGCATCCTACTATGGTACACTTCATAAGCAGAATTGGAGGACAGAACCAGCTTGTTTAAAACACACTGGACAGTATACAGAGAAAATATTCTCTCTTGAATATCAGTCCAACAACATTATTCAAATCCTTCAGTTTTTGAATTAAATAACTTTCCAAAAGTTGCAGTCAGTAGGACTGCATTAATATTCCCTCCTTAAAAAGAAAACAAAAAAAATCAGAATGAAATAAACAAATAGAACAGAATAAAAAAATAAACAAAACAAAATGAAATAAAATAAGAATTTGCCACAAGTCTTAAAATAAAAATTTGCTATAGGTACATAGCCTCATACCCCATCAGTGTTTCATTTCCCCATGCACCACGACACAATGAAAAAAGTACCACTATTTCACACTTCTAAAACTTCTTTAAAGATATTCTTTGACAGTGCATATAATATTGATACCATTTGGTACCTTCTGTGGACATTTTTGCCAATTTGATCCAGTGCTATTGTTGAATTTTGATTGTCTGAAGATGTTAAATTTCAAGGTTTTGAGATGCAAGGCTATTTCATAGAATTCAGCAACTCCACAGGCAAGATATGTATTTTTTATCATGTTAAGTTTTACAGAAGAGGAAGTCATTTATCACTGGTAGGTCAGCTTACGCATCAGCAAATTTGCTGGTTATTTTCCTCAAAAGTCCAAAGTCTGTGAAAAGTAATTAGAGATCATTCTGCTTATAAAGCTGGTTAAGAGGAAAAAAAAAAAAAAAGATCATTTTCATATCTGAAGCAAAAAGGACTCAGCAATTTCTATGAACATTTTTCTGTCCCTTTCTTGACCAGTGATGGCTATAATGTTCTTTAGCTTTCATTGGGTACTGATCTATTGGGTACTGACCTGTTCTGGACACTCTGGTTAGTGAAAAATTTCTTTCTATATATTCTTTATGACTACTTTTTCAATACGCTGTTTATACCTTTACCAGTAGCTCACTTTTGTCCTAAGCTCACACAGACTAGGAGAAGCGGGCAGTGGAAAAAGAAATACAAACCACAGATAGAAATCCTCTCTTGCTCTAGAATCAGAACCAACTGCCTCATTTTGAGAGATACCAGAGTGAAAGAACACCAAAGATTCTGGGAATCTGGGAATTTGATCCAAGTGTTTGTATAATATTGAAAAGATGTAAATGTTATTGTGTTTGAAAGTCTGTAGCTATTGTTTTGCTTTGAGATGGGTTAATTTCACATCTCAACAGCATTTCTTAACTTTAATGATCTCAAAGTACACAACATAAAAATATTTTTTCTGTGTGAAGGAAGCATGAATTAGAACTAGTCTTGTTAAAACCCATTAACTTAAAATGTATTAACCCATACATAGCCAAATCTTTTTGTCAGTATTCATTTTCACACTTTATTTTGGCCCATGCTAGATGCACAGAACAGGAAAATCCAAAGAAGTCAATGCTGACATTAAAGGGCACCATCTAAAGCCACTCAGATAGTCAAAGAAACCCTTACATAACACAGCTTTAAACCACCTTGCACAGACTACGCAAAAAACGTTCAAGCCAAAGGCAGCCTGCAAAGCAGTAATTGCAAAATCCACAGAAGTCAGTGGAAAAACATTAATAAGACTGTAAGAATACCAAGGCTTCACATTTACACTATTACCACCATCTTAACGTGGAAATTAGGCTAAGAACAATACAAGTTCTTAGAAATCAGCCTAATGTTAATGTCTTTGCACATCCTTCCAGCACAGAGAATTCTTTATTAACACATACTTAATAGTAATTGCTAATAGACTGTGTTCCCTTACTAACAAAGCAATCTTGAACACAGAACCTGCCCTCTTTCAAAACAAGCAACAGAGCAATACTCTTTTATGTTTTCCTTGACTAGATTGCTGTGCCATGCCCCTTGTGGCTTGCCTCAATACACTTGGTGTGTTCATCTAAAACTTTTTCAGAGTGTTTGAAAACACTTGCACAGTGTTTGGATAGCAGCTTCACAGACCCATGTTTGCACTCGCTGCACATGCAGTGCATAGCAGAAATGAGTCAAAAATCTGTCACAACTGCTTGCCACAATTTCAGTAACTGAATTCTGACCAGTGACTTTGGATTTACTCCAGAACCTGCCAAATCTGCAGGACTGGAAAATTCACAATTTGCCCCAAATATGTGGATATTTTGCCCTCTTTGGGTTGCACCTATGAATGGACAGAGGTCTATTTACTCAGTGTAACGATACATTTCTAAAGCACAAAGGGGAACTCCTGAGGCATTTAAAGCGTGATAATTTCAATTAAATTCATGAAGCTATGGGAATATATGCCAAAGAGTTTCCCTATGCTGGCTCAAAATTTGCTGCTGAAGATGATATGTATTTGCTAACCTAAGAATGCATTTTCCACTGTCCAGCTGCTAGTTAAGAAGATTAATGACTGCTTTGTAGTTCCAATTAAACTCCTTTATCACCAAGAGGGACCAAACAAGTTTTGATTTCAAAAGTACTGCTTAAGAAAGAAGACCAGGGCTGCATAACACTGACATTTTATTAGAATTCATTTGTAACAAATGGAACTTGTGTCAGCAAAGAACTGATTTTCATACAGACTTTCTTTCGCCACCAATGTAACGAAGTAAGAAAATAAAAAGCACGCCTTTCATTCTGTAAAACATTTATGCGTACTACTAATTAGAGGTAATTGTATCTTTTTTAACAAGCCATTTTACAAGGTAATTTTTTAAATTTTTCAGTCTATGCATCCAAAACAAGAGCAAAGAACACAATTTTTTATTATCTTTGTAAAGACACTCCAAGCTTGAATGGCAAAGCCACATAACAGATGGTTATGATGAGACCTGCAGCCTTCTGATATCTGTAGAGTATCAGGGCACCAAGAAAAGAAAAAAAAAAAGAAAGAAAAAAGGAAAAGAAAATAAGAAAAAAAAATAGGAGAGAATAAAAGGAAAAAAGCAGTTGCATTTTTTTTTAGTCATTGCAAACATTCTTTTTTTCCTTTTTACATGTTCTGTGTCATTTAAATATACACAAGTGGATTTTATAAGCAGTTTCTTACAGATGGGTTCAAGTTATAACATTATTGGGTGTAGAATCAATAGGGCAGTGCATAGTACAAAGGTACATACAGAAAGTGCAAATCTCCCTAGAGGGCCACTCCTTCCCCCAGCCATCCTCTCCACTATCTAACCACTCAAATAATTTTTAAAAAAAGAGCTAAATTAAACTTCTGTATAAATCACTTTTATACATTTTGTGGGTTTGTTTCTCCATTGCAACTAATTACAAAATTAGACATAACTACACATATAAATGTAAATAATAGCACCGTACTGGTTATGCTGATGAAACCAATTTTAAGCTTGGAAATGTATGATATATGTAGACAAAAAGATGCTCACAAATTAACTCTATAATGACTATATGTAAGAACACAGAAAGTGGAATGCACATCAATGATGCTAACAGTTATTTTAAGAAACATAAAAACTAAAACGAATATTTAATTGTACAACAGTTTTCCTCACAAATTGGCTCTGCTTTTTTTTTTTCTTCCCTTATTTTCTTTGGAGCTTGCAAGACAGTCTGCTAGGGAGAATGCTCTGATCCTTTTACAGATCTGGTGTGCAAGAATCCTCCCTAGCCTATGTTTCCAAAATGCTGCTTTTTAGATTATTGTGGTTTTCTGATCCCCTACATTTGAGTTGAAGAACATGACTACACCACATGACCTGGCACTTCAATAATTATTTTAAAATACAAATCAAGAAAGAAGAAGAAACATAGTGCACATTCTTCTCTGGTTCAGGTGTAAGTTATAGAATCTCATTCTGAGGTAGCCTTCTAAAATACTTCTATTCCATATATATATTTTTTTATTTTTGTTTTGATTTTTTTTGTGTGTTTTGTGTTTTTTTTTTTTCTTTACAAAAGTGCTCGAATACAATGCTTGCTAGAGTTTGGTCTTTCATAATTTTCTATATGCTGTTAGTGGGAAAAGTGGAAGAAGAAGAAAAAAGTTGAGGTCACATTGACAAGCCATACTAATGCTATTTGAAACCCCAAAGAAAGAATTCCTTTGATACTCATGTACTGACAATGGCAGAAGGCATGATGGAAACCAGGGTCAATGCAAATGACATCCTATTAAGAGTCTCAAAAAGTACTTTGTCCTGTTTGCAGAATTTTCTTTGTTTCCCAGAAGAAAAATCTAGTGTCACACCCAAATATATCCTGTGGGTTCAGTCTTGCTAGCCTTACATGAACCCTCCCAATGAAAGCAATGATTTGACTTTAGCAATCTGTTGACACAAGTGAATAAGCAGGACTTGGCCCAAAATAATAATAAAAAAAGATCCATGAGCACTGCTAATGTCAACTACTGCTAGTGTACTGCTACATCTCTGCAATGATAACACTATAACCAGTAACACAGTGGGTTTGAAAAGGCAATGAGAAATAGATTTCTAATTTCTGCGCTGATCCGTTATTGGAAATATGGAAAGATAAAGGGCCTTGACTACCTACATGTTCTGGGTTATCATTTATTACCATCCATACTTGATTAGAAACTGGAAATGCATATTTTTCAAAATTGTCTGATACATGTATTAAAATGTTTGAAAAGAATAACAGAGATATGAACAAACTGAACTAAATACAAATGAAGGCTAACTTAAAGAAATGCTATTCAAAATAGGCATCAAATATAAGGCACTCTAAATGTGAAATTAAAATAAAACCCAGCATCCCCAAACAAAGCTGTATGCCACAAAATGTTTGATTTCACAGAGCAATGTGTGTTTGGCTTTGCCCTGTTACATATGACAAATGTAAATTATATAGCGCACACTATAGACAGTATACTATTGAATACAATTTTAAAACATCTTAATACCTAGTATATTACAACATTCTCCCCTCCTAAAGGGATATGCACTGACCTTTCCCACATGCACACCTCCTACATTTAATAATATGATTTCTTATTGCACTATAGTGTTACAAATATTGAACTTCACTGGAAGCCTAAATCACATACTCTGTGTGTGTGTGTGTGTGTGTGCATGTGTGTGCATGTATGTGTGTGTGTGTTCAAGTGGCAATGTGGATAGAAGTATTATTTGGGACAGAGATGATGTTCAAATATCAATGATGTGCATTCCTCACTTCCCTTTGAAACAGAAGTTTACGAACCTTGGAAATGCAGAGATGATCAAATAGCAGTTTAATATAATTGTAGTATGCTGAAAAACTTTCCCAATGTTTTGATAAATTCACCTATGGAAGAATTGATACGTTTATGTGTATGTGTGTGAGTATCTACCTATCTGTATCTCTGTAACAATACAGAGAGTTAGACAAGGGTAGACAGTAATACATACCCATACTTTATATATAGAAAGAGAGAGGGCGTGGGTGTGCATGTGAATATGTGTGCGTGTGTGTGTGTTAGCAGCATCTTTATACTTTGCGCCTCCCTGTTGATTCCAAAAAAACCAAATAGCCCCATTTTGATTTAACTGATTACAATGAATATTTTCTTAAAGAAAAATAAACCAAACAAAATTGTAAAAGTAATAACTAACAAGATTGTGGTACTGTAGATAAATATAGGACTGCACAAAAATGTGCAAATTTTCAAATTATTTAACATTTCTACAGCACGATATTACAGATAACAGTTCTAGAGCTTAAAAAAAATCTACAGTTTTTTAAACAGAAAGATTAACAGTTATGCAACCTTTTCTTTAATTCACTTCCTTGAATGATAAACTCTTGTTAAAAAAAGGAAAAAGTTTACACAGTTAAAAATGAAGCACAGGTCAGCAGTATCTTTACAATACTAAAAAACTAAATCAAGGACTTTCTTTTTAAACATTTCCACATTTTCCCTAAAGTGTTATGATGAGCAGTATGATGGGAAGGGGTGATGTTGAAGTAAAGAGTCTGCTTTGTTTGAGAAGCCAGGACCCAACCTGTTAAC
Organism: Harpia harpyja; assembly: GCF_026419915.1. Lineage (NCBI taxonomy): Eukaryota > Metazoa > Chordata > Aves > Accipitriformes > Accipitridae > Harpia > Harpia harpyja. Next base: position 84,590,387 of record NC_068969.1, on the reverse strand, counting down.
AAACATCTTGCACTGAACTGCAGTTCTCTCAAAATTCCTCTTTGCAAAAGCATGCAATCCTGAACAAGATGATCATTCTTTCTGATTAATTTCCTCTTCCCTTTAACTTCAACCAATGTCGAACCCTTGAGGTATCTGTAAATGAGATCCTTCAGACGCCTCAGTGGTCAGGATTCTTTTATTATGGTTAGGTTATTAAACTGTGAATTCTTGGTCCACATGGAATAGGGTTTTTTTTGTTGTTTTTTTTGTTTTATATATCCCCATTATTTTTGTTTGTTTTTTTTTTTTTATTTTATTTTATATATCCCCAATAATCGCTCCTTAGCTAAGAGTTAAGAAGTACTTCTAAAGCACATAGTATGGCTCAGAAGCGGCTCTCTGGATCTTAAAGGGCCTGCAATAAAAATCCGTGATGGGTTTTTATGTTGCATAGTGATCAAAGCTGCCCAGGTATTCCAGTGCGGCTCGATAGCAGAACTGGTATTGATCCTGGAGAAAGAAAGATAGACAACAAAATCATCAAAAAGCCAGCTTGTTGGTTGGTTTCTATTTTCTTTCAACTAAGAGTGAATACTTTGTGGCTACAGACAAATGTACCGCAGAGTCATCTGCAGTTCAGCAATATTCTCTTGCTGACATCAACAGAAAACCAGTCTGAGTTACAATAGATGAAGATAGATACTCATTTAATGCAATAACATTTCCACAGAATGCAGCTTCTTTTTGTGCAGAGACTATATACCTACCTACTGACCGTTTGTTATTCTGGATTAATATAACATCAGCATAAAGCTTTCTTCTTATGGGAGCGTGCTAAGATGCTTTCCCCCATGTATTTTAAAATAAATAGCAAAATATCGAATTAACTCTATAGCAAATACAACACACTAAGTGAAAAAATCCATCACAGCCTTAATATGGAATGCTATATGGAAAACCACGAGGTTAAAAATCATGTTAAGGAAGTAAAGGGAATCCCAAAGTTTCAGTAATATAGGCTTTGATGAAGATGTGAAAATATCTTAGCCTGTGGCACAAAAAGCGCCTAAGAAAGAAATATGCAGCTAAAGCACCTTATTAACATGAAACAGATTCCATTTCAACCTATACTTGGAAGCAGGGAAAAGTTCAGTGTGGTGAGAGATTTGCTTAGACCTCTGGTGATTCCAACATTTGGCATTTCATGTTATTCCCACCCCTACACAGCAGTCCTTTTGTGCATTTATGTAATATTGCACACTTAGACTAAAATGGCATGTCTGCATACTCCTTTGCAACTACCACTCAGGTTTTAAATGTTAAAAAAGAAAAAGAAAAAAAAGAAGAGAAATTGCTTCTGAAAGCCATCCAAAATATCAAGGTCTGCTTATTTATCTGATAGTGCTATGTGGTAACCCCACACGGGTTATACTTGTTAAGATCATAATTAAAATTCTTTTGGAGACCAGGAAAGTCATCAGATGTTTGCTTGAATGTAGTGGTGTGATCACTAACAGGTCTCTTCTGCTTCCTGTTGCAACGGTGGGAGAATGAATTAGACATATGTGTAAATTTTAAGTGTATGTGTGGTCCACATGGAGTTCAAGTGCTTTGTTGAATAAAGAATAGATTTCCTGGCAGGTTATACTACTGAATGAGAGATTTGTTTTCCACAGAATCCTGAAAGAAATGAGTACACAACACTTCTACTTTCAACAGGGAGTATGAAGGGTAGCATACAGAAATAAGTCAAAGTAGTAGGAGGGAGAATATACTGCATAGCTGAACTCTGTATTTGTCAGGTAAGCTCCAAGAAGCATAGGTTTTCTGTATGCTGTAGTTATTTCTTGGAACCAGAACAACAGAAAGCAGTCATTTTTCATTTTGCTTATCCAGAAGAAAGATGGTAATGGAAAAGAAACAGAATTAATTTTTAGGTTTGGTTACAGTAATTTACTTGGCTAACTGACAAGATTAAAAATAAATATCTGTATTTTTCATATAAGTTTTTATGAAGTTGTCTTCTCAAAAATAAGACTACCCAGCTTTTATTGAACAAGTTTAATTTTCTTGTGGAAAATGGCAAACTCTGGGGAACCATTTTAAATTTCACAGACTGTAATTTAAAGGCCAGTGTCAATCAAATTATACTAAATAAATGTATGACCTAAAATGTTTCCCTTCTCTCGCCCTTTTGCTTGGTTCTCCTAACCTATTGGCTCTGGCTTAGTTGAAGTCTCCAGTTCAGAAATTTAAGTAGAAATTAAGCACAACTGAAAAATGTTTAAGTATTCTTTATGACACGACAGTTCCAAGCATCCAGGCCCAGGAAATCAGTTGATACTGCTTATCCCTCCCTTATTTCTCTATGGCACTCTTGCTAGCACAGAAATTATTTACACTACAGTTTTCCTGAATGCTGAATTTACCATTATGATTTTCAGGCCAAGCAGCCACTTGCTTGGTGACACAAAGTCAAGAAAACCATGAAAACAATACAGTGTCAGTCTGAAGCCATGAACAACACTTTGCTCCCAGAACAAAAAAATCAGTGGATCCACCTGCATAAACAATTTGCCTCCTTCTTTATTACCACACATTTCTGCCAGGAAACAAAGGTTCAAATAAAAATGGATAATGCTTCTTGGAAAATGGTTTTCCTCAACTACCATAGTTTAGGATTCACTACTGAAATAATTTTTTTCTTCCCCAGCTTGCAGTATCTACTGCTGTAACAGGAAATAGTCCTTGCAGAATCTTAATGGTAGATTTTACACTGTAGTCATATAGTCACCATATAACTTAAGATACAAATGGAAGCACATTTTATACAGTCTCTATCTGTGCATTTTTTGGCTGTGGAAATACCCCTTCTTTTCCATCACCATTGTATGTGAATGCTGTCTTGCTCACCTCTGTCTGTACCATGGCTGGCCGCTGCGTCCTTAACATTTTGACAGTCTGGAAGATATCTACAACACCTTCATATCTCATTCTTTCTAACACAATGCTCAGGGTTATGAATACTCCAGTCCTTCCAACACCCGCACTGTTGGAATAAAAGAAAAAAATAGAAAGGAAAAAAGGAATGTTAATTGACAGTTAATGCTGAAAGAACTGGCTGACAAATTATCTGTGGTTACAACACACCATATGTGTACACATTTCTATATGGGGAAAGGCTCACTAAGCAAAATTCCACAGCAAACTACCGCATTGCATTCAGAAGAATAATTGCGCTCAAGCAAACTTTGCATGCTACTAAGTACTTCCTGACTCTCCAGTCTTCATTGCAAAGTGACTTGGTTTGTTCATCTAGATATAGAGTAATCAGTGACTGGTGAAGGAAAATGAGAACGTTTGTTGCCAATGACCTATGCTGGAATTGATGAGCAAAAGATGCCAAAATGTATTTTACTGCTTGCTTTACTTTAGCTCGTTCATGTACAGGCCCTGTTTTGCACATCTTCAGTGAGTTAGTTTACCTTCTACTTTGTCAGTGGATTTTCAATTAATATTGAAATTGTTCAGACACACTGCGATTTCGGTAACGGATATACAAAAACCTTAAGACACAGTTTTTTTTCAAGTCTGGCAGTCTGGATCTTTAGTTTTCCAATACTGATATACATATACCATGTCTGTCCACACTAGTCTGAAATGTCGTCTTTGAATATATGGCTTGTTTGCTCTCTGTTCTGTCTTGGGTTTCTCTTATTAGCTAAAACCCCCAAGAAGTGATGGAAGTTCCTGCAATCAATAAAGCCAATAGTTGTCAGTTATTAAAATTAAACAATCACTTATTCATAAGGATGAGTCTTGGACAAAGAGACAGGTAACTACAGAAAAAAAGATTTTCCAAGTCTGAACTTGTATGTGTGGAAATTAAGCACCCCATCATCTCACTGTTAATGCTAATAATTTCACAAGATTTTCTCTAGTCAGATAGACTTGGGAAGCTGGAGATTTATGAGACCTATTCACCAGACAGGAGAGTGGAAGAACATGAACAGCAGGGAAAGACTGAAGAACTCTGAACGTTGACATGGACTATGACAGAGATCCAGTGAATTCTCAAGACTAGTGTGGAGATTGAATGTCCAAATTGTATGATGGTATTTTAGTGTTTGGTCTAGATCAGTGCACTTCTAGGGCTATTAAATATATGCAATTGGATTTAGCAATTTTGCATAACCTGTGTGCCTTTGGAGAGCTGGAGCCAAAGGACAACTGAGACACAACTTGACAAAATATCATGCTCTAAGTGCTGGTTTATCTATATGTGATGACAACAGTCCTGGACATCTAGAGCAACTGGAGTGTAAGGTCTCCTTTCCCTGATGAGGTAAATTAGAAAGCTAATGTTTAAGAACCATGCTGAAAAAATCCTGGAGAAATAGTACTGGAACCTGCTTGGACTTTATAGAGCTGATGACAGTGTCATCTAAATCAAGTAGCCCAGAAAGTGACCAGCAGAGTGAAGGCAGATAACCATTTTCCATTCTCCCTGATCCTGCTCAACTATTTAAAGATATCCAACACAAAAAAGTATGATTTTCTAAATATGTGCAAACACTTCTAGCCTCACACAGTCACATTTTTATTACTTTAAAAAAACTACTCAGAACTCTTTAATTCAGCAAAAGGAGCCAATTAATTTGTTGTCTTGTGTTCTTAAGAAATGAAAAAGTATCTGGAGAAGCTACTTAATGAGGAAGACAGACTAATATGGAAAGATCTCAATGCTTGCAAATCCTAACTAGCCATCAAGTGTAATATTTTAGTAAAGTCTGTAGGAAATGGACCCTGTTCCCCGACAGTGGCAAGCATATTTTAATGTTGTATCAATTCCTATTAGAAGATGCTTAGGATTTCTAAAGAGTGATGGAAGTCCACATCAGTACCAGTAGCATTTTAATGATCAGCTGATTTCCTTCAGTGCAAGCCAAAGAGCAAACAGAGTTCTACCATGACATTTAATGAAGCAATGCGACATAGGTTTTAAAGAATCCTTAATTTAGTAAATAGTGAAGGCACTACTTCATGATGTAGTCTGATTCACCAAAGTTTAAACAGTTAGAAACCAAAGTTAGGATGCTTCAATGAGCTATGAGGAAGTATTGGTGTTTTTGTTACAGAGAGTTTGTTGTTAAAAATATATCTTGAATGCATGCTGGGAAAGAGTGGTCTTCCTTACTCTCCAGCTAAAAGCTGGAATGACAAGACTATAAATATCTAAAATTGGTTGAAGTGAAAATTTTGCTTCAAGGTGAACAGTCCTTTGGGTTTTTAGCTATTTTTTAATTAACTGCCTGATGAGGTTAGAAAATTTTAAAATTGTAACACATCAGTCTATTTGTAAAAATGCCAGAGAAGGAGAACATTTTAAAATTGTGCGTGGCAGGGTTTTACTGTGTAACAGAGAAAGCAAACTTGAGAAAAATAGGAAGGAAACCATAGGGAAGTGGCATTGGAGTTTGTCATTTGAAGAATTTCTCTGTACAAGAGAAATCCTTGATAACTCATTATGGTACAAACTGGAGTCATTATTACAATAATTCCACAAAGAGTAGGAAAGTGCAAGTACCCAGGATCTTGTACATCCTGAAAAAAGACAAATAAACTTGCTAATTTGCTAGGTATATTTCCTATTCATGTAAGTTGACTAACATTGATAATGATGATTAGCATGACCAATCTCTAAATTGTTGTTACAATGATGATAAGACATTTAAAGACCAAACCATGATGAATTATACTACATTTGACTTTGTTTCTACTAAAATCAATGGTAAAAATCTCCATAATTTCAGCATGAAAGATCACACTCATTTGGAATGGATGCATAACCTACTGCAAGCAGTGTTTCATTGCAGTCACAAGTGGACAAGTTTGCATCATACAAAGAAATGAGAAGAATACCATTACTTTGCTTTCTTATGTATGTCTGCATAAAGGCATAAATATTGCTTGTTACTCCTCTGCTCTCAAAACTCATTAATGTCAGGAAAAATAAGGTATGCTCTTATCATGGTTGTCCTTCATTTTTCCTTGTTAAATGAATCCCAAACACTGCTCTGCAATGACGTTCTCCTTAGCAGGCCATAAAAGTTTTTAGGCACACAAAAAAAGTACGATTCAAGTAGTCCAATACATTTATTTTTTCAGTCTTTCAGATTCGGGGAGCATAAGGAACTCTCTTAAAACACACTGGTGTTTTAATAAATTCTCATTGCTCTTGGCTTTGGAAGGATAGGAATCTCTCTCCCTCTGTATATTCATAAGCTCTAGTAAACTTGTTCATTTTGTCTTCGTGCTAGTATTGGGGCATTACTTGGCTTGCAGGAAGGACTTGGAACCCATATCAGTATTTTGCATCTCTGTTATATAAATAATGATGTTTCATTTACCAAAAAATAATTTAATTTATGTTGCAGAAATGAGTATCTAAAATCCTACTGGAATTTATAGAAAACAATTTATTAAATAAGAGATAAAAGATAAAGACATTATTTTTGGCCATCTGCTATAGACTCCAGAACACTGTAGAGAAAATAAATAAAAAATACAAGAATATTAAAAAAGCCCACCCTGGATTATTCCTACACACCCTGCAAGCTGTTTTCATCTGCATATCAATTATAAAGGAACTGAGGGAAGTCATCACATCAAAAAATGGGCAGTAGATTCTGAAGTTAGAATTCACCAATCCAAACCTCAATGATTTTTTGACAGGCAAAGCTTCTAAACACTGCTTTCTATTCCATTCCCTTTCTTGACATAGCTACCATTTTTATTTGTCTTATCTTGATTGCTACTAATTTGCTACTGAGGTGTAACTAGCTTATTTACAGCTAATAATTACCACCAACATAACAGCCTCACTTTTAATTACCAGTGGAAAAAAGTATCAGATATAGCAGCCTGTGATAAGGCTCTTCCTACTGCTTTTTGTGTGTAGCATTGACCAGACTGTTTTTACCCTGCATTAGACACATTTTTAAGTGAAGAAAAAATCATGTGCTTCCACATATTGAAGAAGAACTTTTTCTGTGTAAATGGGATATCAGAACAGTTCCCATTTCATAAAGCAGTCCTATGTGTTCCTTTTTAGATCTTCAATTTGATTACATTTTCTGATAGTTCACCTATGAAATTCCATTTACATATACACCTTTGCAATCAGCAAACAACTTTAGAAAAAAACAAATCTGCACATGAGTTGTTTTGAGGCTTTGTTTACTTACCTGCAATGAACAGAAATTGGTCCATCCTGACCAAACTGCTCTTTTGTTTTATGCACTTGTCCTATGAAGTCAATAAATCCTTCTCCAGACTTTGGCACTCCTTGTTCTGGCCAGTCAGTGAACTGGAACTGCCTCACTGTTCGGGACTGGCCATCCTTTAAGAAAAGACACAAATAATGTATCCCAAAAGCATGTTCCAGCAGCTGGAAGTCAGTCAGCCAACAACCAGAAAGACCATCACAAAACAAGGACATTGAGATGAGGTGGGGAACAGCTAAGATCGTGTTTATGAAGACTCTTTCAATTGCAGGACTGGTTGGTGCTTTTGGACACATTCACTGGTGCTTTTGGACACATTGGCCCAGCCCACGTTGGTTTCATTAAGAACACTGCATAGAGTCCCTTCTGCACTGGATAGGAGAGTTGTCTGATATTCTGCCTGTGTAAAAAGCATGTCTGAGGCTAAAGACATAACAATCTTAACAGGTTGTAAGATTTTTTTGGTAAGTTATATTTTGAATCCTGTGGACTGCGAATTGCTTTACATATAGAACAGGTAGAATAAGGCCATTCAATCTGACTCTCCATTTCCTAGATATGCTCATCTACTGCATGGCAGGAATGTCATTACTGATAAGATATGTTTAGTCATTGCCCTCTTTGCAGATGGTATCTTTAATACTATGGTCCTTTCTATGAGGTGGACATTTGCCTGGAAGAAGATGGGTCAAGACAAGCCAGTTGTTTAACAAACCATAAACTTCCCTTCCATCATCTTAATTTCATTCACTAACACCCGGGACTCAGTCAAAAATCAAGAAGGGCTTCCTCTCTCAAAACAAGTCAGCTGAAGCTGTTCATTCCCTTTGGTTAGGAATACTAACAGGATTGTTTAAAACTGCAGAATACTGCCTCATGGTTATTTTTATAATGAAGCCACTGGAAGTATTAAACGCCAACTTCTGCTGTATGCCTATTTAATGAACAAATGGTCAGGACACATAAAAAGAAAAAATACAATGCAAATCAATGAAGTAGATTTGTTCTGAATTTTCAAACAAGGTTCTTGATGATTTTGACACTGTCAATCTGCACAGCTGAAATGTTTAGAAGCATTGGCATAAAAGCATGGGCACATGAGCTACTGATGTGAACTAGTGCCTCTGGATATGTTGTTTCCTAAGTGCCCACCCTGCATGTCTTCAAAATAGTCTTCTACTAAGTGAAACTTATGAAAAATTGAAACGATTATAGGAGATCCCCCCCAAAAAAACCAAAGTTATGCCAGAGGCAAGAAAAATATTTTTTTTTTCTTCTTTCTACCACAAGCATTCAGCTATTATGGACCTTTGAAATGAAATAGAAGTGATTTTAAAAATAACTAAAGGAAAACCAATACTTTGCTTTCATGTTTCCTCTGGTACTGTGGGGTTTTGCCTCCCATGTCTCAGATGAGTAAAGTAAACAGAAAACGGGTGTGTGTGCCAGCCACTGCTCCATGAGAGGACACATATACATTTCTTTGACTTACAATCTCTCATATTCCCACTAGACCACTGTGACAATTTAGTAGTCTATTTCTGTGGAACGTTTTTGCACACTTAAAAGAAAAAAAATCTGTTCGAAAACATTTACCCAATTTTATTTCTTCTGGGCATCAACACAAAGAACTAAACATTTCCTACCAAAATGACCTTTGGTTAATGCAGCCTTCTCTCATAGTGGTCACTGTGATCCCATTTTCCCTCAAGAAGACATAATGAAATTGAATCCTTCAGATAACCTTAGGCACGTGACATTAATTAATCAAGAAAGCAAAACAACAGGTTTATTTCCTCCAAAATAACCTCCTATTCTTCTAAAGTAAAGAAAGAAGCCCTTAAATCTGACTCACTTGCAACATGTTGGTTAAGGAGATGGAAGCTCTTCAGCTTCTTCCAACTCTGATAAGAATTATGCTAGAATAAAATCAACTAATGTTGTCTAAATCAACTGTATTGTTATATTTCACGATCATAATAACTCAATAATCCAGTGCAAGTCTGTGAAAACTGTTCTGACATAGTTTTAATGGCAATAACTTTTGTTATTTAATGCTATTTAATGAGCACAGAAGCAACGTTAGATAGTCTGATGTTAGACTAGCATTAAAGCAGATTGGGAACTGATCTGGAGTTTCTTACACAGTTCCCTCTGCTACTGACATTATAAACAGTGCTGCTTTCTTTTAGTGAGATGCTTGTCAATAGCAGTCCAAATACAAATGCCAAATTTTATTAAAATCTTTACTTTCAAATATTGTGACAGTTTGCACAATTAGTTATCAAAATACGAACTTTCAGATCCCTACATGGAGCAGAGGGCTTTTAATGTATCATCCCATTGATTGGCTGACTGGGTTTCTTCTTGCTCCTTGCAGGGGATATTTAATTGTCCTTTGATGAGGATGTAGAATTTATAATACTCTCTTACAGCCATCACTGATAGTTTAGCCTTAAATGAGACTGCCCCAACATATTGACCTCTGGAGTTTACAGAGAAAGTGAGTATAAAGCAGTCAGAAACAGTAGATTGAAACAGTTACAGAGGTCAATTTCACCTTACAACAATTCACAGCTCAGTTTCAGAAATAACAGGGAGTTCCACACCAGACACTTGATGCTGACACCTACTACGGCAGTGTGCTTCTTTTCTTGTCCCTGGGGAATAATTGGCTGGCTTGGCTCTGCCAGAGCACAGATGATATTCTAACATTACGGATGGGTTTGGTGATAAGAGGGAGAGAGGCTGGTTAAAACCACTGCAGCATTTACTCTTCTTTGAATACAACAGTTTAGTTAGATGGTCTCAATTACCAGGTGTGACAGCCATCAAAGCCTAACTACAGGAAAACTAGAATGTACATTTTGGTAAGTAGTCCCCACAGCTTCCAGTAAATTTGGAAGGAGCTATAGTTTCCCAGCACATCTAGAAAATTTAAGATGGCCCTGGGAGCTTGCCAGTGCATTGTTTAACAAAATTTGGACCATCAAGGTAAAGAGATTTTTAGAATTTGAGATGCGATGATATGTGATGGTAAAATGTCACAACAGGACTGCCAAGCTGCATGTATGCTTGACACTTTTTAAAAGAGGTGTATCAAGTCCAATAACACTATTTCTGGCGAATTAAGTTATTCGACCGTTTCAGACTTTTTACTGGTTTGCTAGCTGTAAGTAAACAGACTTTCATAAATATGCTAGTTCATTATAAACTCTTGAAAGAACTTTTTGGAAATATATACTGTTTGCAGACACTTCAACTACATCTGTGGCTTTTTGTTATTATTGTTATTTTGTGATCTGAGGTTGGTGAACTATGTATGTCACATAAGACCTCTTCCAGCTTGAGATGGAACAGATTTTTAACAGATGATCTATGAAAACTCTCAGCACAGTTGTAGTGAAATTGGCTTTGACTGTCTATGCTTACAACTGTGGTTAAAGACTAATGTTAGGAGCCTGTTCTTCTACAATTTTGTTAAGCACAAATAGGCTTAGAGAAGCTATGAGTCATGTGATCCTTACTAGATTTCAAATAGAATGAAAATCAGGTCCAGGGTGTCTACAGTTTCTTTTCAAAAACACACACCTAAGTCTCATTTGCCAAATTAAAATGTTCATATGCTGACTTGGTTAGTGACAATACTGTCTAGCTAATTGTCAGTAGTACCTAATTTTACTTGAAGCAAACATTAAAAGCAGCAGTCTAGCTAACTGTGAGAAAGTCTAGGATTTTGGATGCTGACAGGCAACTCTGAGTAATCACTCATGTTATTCCTGGACCGTACATCCTGCTATTTTGCTTGAACAAATAGTATTCTACAAAGCTTACAGAAGCCGAGGCTGTCAGTAATTTTTCCTGCTATGTAGACTAAAGTGCTAGAAATCAGAAGTCTGATAAATGCCAAATATATATTTAAAGTTTATGTACACTTAATCTTACATCAGTGCTCAGTTTTGGACTCAGAAATTCAGATAAGAAGTGCAGTATGAAAATGAGGATGCTAGGGTCACAGCTGCATGTATCTACTCTGCAGATACACAAGAGTGCTGAAAACATGCTATGCCAAAAATCAAATTATAATGTGCAAAGCTTGTTAAGCTTTTCTTATGAATGCTATTTGCTCTGCAGTTTTTAAATCTCAATGTATTAACCTTCCTACTCACTCAGCCTAGAGGTTGGTGCAAACCAACATATTTACAGCTGTAAGTGACAAAAATTGCCCTCAAAAATGAAAAAAGGGAAAATGGTCCTCAAATCATCTAATGTATTTCACCACAAATAGTTATTCAGAACTTTATGAAGTAGTGCTGCCCAGATGTTATATCTGAATGAAGTCAGTTGTTCTTACACAAAGATCCCATCTATTTAATAATAATTTTATCTGCTTTTTGTTTATTGCTTATAGAAAGTACTCTCCTAGGGTTTTTCTAGTAATAATAAAACTATTAAAAAAAAAGAGAGGAAAAGAAAGAAATTGACATTTTCTTTTAAACTTATGTGAACAGGTGTAATGCTATGTTAACTTACCCTTGCATCCGTAACCTTGAATTCCCTCAGAATATACTGTGGCATGTTGTACTCTGCCATTGGATCTACCACAAAATACTGGTATCTGGCTGACCGCTCTGCAGGCCAGTACTGGTGGCATTTTTCCTACAAAATAACGAAGCAAAATACATTTCCTGTTACTCAAGACCACTACCATAAAACTTTTTTCACTCAGATAAGTGTAATACTCATGGCAAGTGCCATTAGTGACAGGAACATGAACTGTTTGTCTTGCTGTGAACATGAAGTTCCATACCTACAATAAGAAATGACCTTCAATATTGCATCGCCATGGGGTTCTCTCTGGTCACTGTATATCTGAACTCAGTTATACTTCTGCTCAGTTCTATTATTTATCAGTGACAACTGCTATCCCTAGCCTAATTTTCAATACAGAATGGAATTTAAATCTTGAGGCCACCTTCAGTTTTCTTTCTTCTTCCCTATTGAAGCAAGTCCCCCTGGCCACCGTCAAGACTCTGTCTCTGCATCCACTAGTCATGTCCTGAATCATCTCTATTCCCCAGATACATGGTCTTACTCAGACTTCACTTATCACATACTGGCTTTATCTTGATGTAATTCTGTCCAGATAGTAAACTGCTTTATTCTTTCCATTACACAAAGCGGCAATTTAATGAGTTTAGGACTGTAAACTGGGTGCTGAAACTTTAAAGTTCAGTGCTATGAACACACAGAAGACATTCAGATCTCAAAAACACCACGCTTTCTTTTAACATTGTTAAAAACAGACGTTGCAAAAACCAAAGTTTCCAAATAAGAAATCTTCATTTTTCAATAGACAGCAATGTTGTCTCTGCACACTTCGGAATATCAACTTGCAAACTCAGTTGCTGAATCTCAGTGTGTCCCACAACAAAATGCCTTGTCTACCTTGTCTATTGCATCACATCTACTGATTGGAAAACCTTACACCTGGTGATCAGCAATGCCACCGATATTTCAAAAGGAGAAGGAACCTAAATCCTCACCCTTATCTTTGGAAACTCCCATAACAATGAAATATTTTAATAAAAAATCATTATAACAAACATTTTAGTAAAGGAATATTACAGCAGTACTTACTCTGCCCATTTCTCGTAGCTTAGTGAGCATGACCACAATTGTAGAATTATGCTCCCAGAGCATTCTCCAGAAGTCTTCAGTTGTTTCTGCTAAAGGACCCTGTGTAGCTATGTAAGCTTTTTGTTGTCTATGTTGAAGAAAAAGTAAATGAAGAAAAATATTTTAATCAAAAAAGTGAATTGATACACATGTTCTCTGTTTATATGTAAACATTATCTAGAGGAAAAAATTATATACTATTAATAATAAGCACATTAAAACCTTATTATGAATGTTTAATCAAACTATGGCTTTTTATTTTTAGAACTTTGAGAGGGAAATTACTCTGTTATTATTATGATGTATGTCTTTATCATTATTATTTAAATTTTAATGCAACTCTAATAGCTCAATTTTGTGTGCTGTAAAAAGCACTTAAGAAACACTTAGTTGTGCTGGTTCATTTTGCAGAAATAACTGTCTAACAATCTATTAAGTTTAGGAATTATAGCATCAAGGAGTTTCTTTATTAACTCCTTTTCAACAGTCTGATGCCTCCAGCAAAAGTAAGGCAGGAAGAAAATTCAGGAATGGATTGCACAACATTTCCAGGCCTTAATATCCTACTAGTGGAAGCTACCACCAAGCTGTTAAAAGCCTCTGAATCAGCAGCTTTATAAGATGATGACCAGTTCATGTTGTTCTTACTTCTTTCAATCAACAGAAACACCTTTGTGGATGACAGTGGAGATGAACGTTGTTTCCACTTATGACCAGATGCTCAGAAAATGATCTCTGTGGATATGGATACTCAGGTACACCTAAACTGCCTTAGGGAAACTATACCATTTCTCCTTTATGCCTTTTTCTACCAGGTGCTTAAGTCAGCTGAGAGCATATTGCTCCGTGTTGTCATGAAGATGCTGGTGCGCTACACAACTGTTTATGCATAAAATGCTTTTGGTGGCTAGGTCTAGTCTTAATCAGTTCTCCAGGATCACAGGTTATCACCTGGACATAGAGACTGTATCTCCTGTATGTTATTTCTATGTATCTTTTTAAGCAGAATAGTTGTGAAGAAACAGAAGTTCCAAATCATGAATGCGCTTAAAATCTCAGTAACTTTCAGCATGTAAAACATACTGGGAATTCTCAATGGTTTAAAGGTAGGTAAAACTATAATGTTTAAGACAGAATTTTCCTGTATTGCATGGGTGAAAATCTAAACCTTTTATTAATATTTAAAACCCCACCCAATCAAACATGGCATGCACAGATAATAAACAATACTGAATTTCAATACTAAATTTTGTTATTTTCAATGTAATTACATAAATAATTTTGTAAACTTTTAAAACAGTCCACAAGAGAACACATCAACATTAGTACCTGTATCCATCAATGAAACTGGCATTAATATAATCAGACCCTTCTACTCCTCGGATTGGCTGCAAGCATACCCTTGTAGACTCATATGGCATAATATTGACAAGGCGATTTTTGAATTTATTACATGGAAGATTGGCACTGATGAATCTTGAAGTGTGAGCCTTAGAGCTAGCAAGACGCTGTTCAAAATAAATTAAAAGAATTAAGGCCAGATGTAACAACACCAAATGATACTATCAGATTTGATGATCTCTGCTCATTATCCATTAATGAATAATTTCAATTTCAGATGCTTACTTTTCCATATTCTATTGCATTACCTAAATATTTGTAAAGCTTCTTTTAACACCTGATAAATGTTTAATGTCTGCTCCATTAATGCATATGGACAAATTTGACTATTAAACCATTACACAAACACACATTTCAAGCTATTGAAACAATAAAGGAACAGTAGGGTTAAACTACCCTCACTGAACAGTTCTTTTCTGGACACCAACTGAAGATAGAATTATACATTTTACAAAGGATCATCTTCCTAATATAAAATTTTAGCCTGCCGATGTCTTATCTTTTGATTACTGGAAACAACTGGAGGACAGAGCAGGATTAAGTGTTACACCATTTGTTTTTGGTTCCCCACAACATAAAATCCCAGTACCTTAAATTCCAGTTCCATTCCTGTGACATTCTCGCCTGTTTCTATCTGTGTCAGCTTCTGGATATATGCATACAAGTTTCTGGCTGGCACTTCGGTATTTCCACATGTCACTGCTTCCAGCAGTGCATCGTGGATAAAGATGTATTGGTCCTCAGTTTGAACCATGTAATTCCTCTGCGCTCTCATTAGAGTTACGTGGCCATAAATATCTACAGTCTTTTCATGCTTTATTCTCTCTAACATGGCATCTATCACAATGAAACAGCCAGTCCTGCCGACTCCAGCACTAAAAGAAATGAACACAGGAGGAAAAACATGAAGGACTAGTCCATGCATTGTGCTTACTTTTATGGCATTCAAGTTTTAAAGTTTCGTAACACTGATTTGAACAGCACATTCTTCTGAATACGAACATCAGCTTTTATGAAAGAGGTTAGTGCCCTGAAATAAGTAAACTCCTTTAACACCCATTACAAGCAATTGAGAACGTGGAATGCTTTTATATGAGATCTTTGTGTCTTGCAAGTTTCAGGCTTGACTATAATAGAAATAAAACACATTGCAACATGTACTAGAAATATATGTTCTTAAAAATGGAAATTACTGGAGATGATTAATCCTTTAAGAATTCAAGCTTTATTTGTAGCTTGCTTTCTAACTCAAACATGCTGTTGTTGCTATTCTGTTTACAGAGGTGAATTTATTGGCAAACCAAAAATGTTTCAGAAAATAAGTCTTACATATTTCTATTGTGCTTTGGAGGTAAACTTTTTATCCCACTCCCAACTCTGTCAATGAGGCTCCTGTTAACACAGTTTGTTCTGTCCTCTGCTTTTTCACTTAGCCAGGCTATACTGTTACTCTCTGCAATGCAGAGCCATGCCTAGTTAGCTGTGCTAGCTGTAGGCTGGGGAAATCCCCAGCTGGCCACTTCAATGTCTGTCTTGCATGTCTAGGAAAATGTAAGAAAGATCTGGAATGGCCAGAACCTGGACCAGGATCCTCAGTCATCACATTATTTCAAAGGACAGGTTATAAAAGGACTAACATATGCTTAGAGACAAAGCTTGAAATCACAGCATTGAATTAATGTCCAGACTGCTGAGTAATATTTTTCAGGCAGAGGCAAAGTTACTGCTTCCTCACAGGTTCTGAGTTACGTAAGTCAGTTGTTGGTTTTAGGCAGGAGCTGAAGTGAACTCACATCAATCCTGTTGAGGCCAAAGAAACTACTACTTCTTAGCTCTCTGCACAGTAAGGGATTCCTCATGAACAACTCTGAGCTAGAAGGTTGCTTTTCCCTCTTTGGTGGGACTTGAGGGTAGAAGAAGACATGGGTGAGCTACTGTGAGCTTGACACAGGAATAAACCTTGATCATGAAATATTCAGTTGATCTAAGAGATTTAAACCTGTCTCAGTAATAGATCTACTTAAGAGCAGTTTATTTTTATGATACCTGCTGTCAAAATGTGCCAGACTTTCAAGGAATTTCAGTCATTCCCTCCCTGTTTTAAAGGTGTTGTTAGTTACATGCATGGGCTACCTTTAATAACTCCTGAGGACAATATTATACAATCAGGAGAGGAAAAAGAGAATTACAGTTCTCACCTTGATGTGATTACTATTAGTCATACATGATCCTTTATTACACATGTGGCATAACTGAACAGAATGATGTAGAAGGAATATGAAAAAGACTACAGAATACACAAGACAGAAAATATACTGAAGGTCTGAATATGCAACTTGTGTGCTAAATGGAGCCATATTTGCTAAAATCTCTACAGGAATTCTTTTATGGAGGTGTCTGGGCATCAACTGTACTGAATCAAAAGTTCAGATGGATGACTGTCTTTTTGCAGCCATGTATATGACTGAACTTTATGAAGTTTGATTTAAACTATTTGCATATGTGTAGCTATATAAAGCACAAGTGTAAAATATAATGGGTTTTGGTATCATTTTTATATCTGGGATCACTTCATGTCTGTGACAATGAATGATAGTTTCTGGCCTTCTAAATGCTTAACTGTTTTCAGTGGCATGAAATGCAGTACGTAGTATAGTAAGCAACAGTTTATAAACCCTCAAGACATTGACATTATCTAAGTTAAGGATAGTTAAGAACACCACAAACTGCCGTTTCTTGAAAAGAGAGAGAGAGAAAGAAATAAAAACAATTACAACACAGCTTCTAGAGGACAATTATATAAAACCCAAGATTTCCTCACATTTCCTATATTTTCATGAGATATTAAATATAAGTCCATCCTGAAATTGATAATTAAGGTTAAACTTTTATTTCTTGTATGACGCTTTAAGAATCTTTGTTAGTTACCAGCAAACTGCATTTACTTACAACCAAATCAGAAAGAAGTACAGAGCAGAAAGATGCTTTACTCTCACAAGAGGTAAGTTTTGTTTCTAAGATTCCATATTTACATATTGCTAATCACATATTCTTGCCACCAATTACTCTTCCCAGAATCAGATCCCCTTCAAACAGCTGAGGACTTCTGCTAACAGACCAAATGCATCAATCTCAACTTCCTTAGATGCCACTCTGGCAATAATGAATCAATATTCTGAGCTTAAGAAAACTTACCAATCAATGATATTGATCAATGGAAGTTGTAGAGAAAGAAAATATACAGAGAAATTAAATGATGCCTATCCTAGCTAAATGGGAGTTCATTTGCCTTCTATAAAAAAACCCTCTGTATTCCAGGAAACCTTAGTGACCTTAATGTTGGTAATAATCATGGAGAACACCTCAGAAAATTGTCTCACTATTGCTATTTTTTTTTTTATTCCAAAGAAATCCCAACAAGTAGCACACATTTGTATGTCAGATTGGTTTATATAGTTTTAAACCGTTCCTTAAATGATACCTCTTCGCATTCAGTTTTTATCAGCCTAACAAGTACTGGCCAAGTGAGAAATAAGAAGGTTTGACAGTACAGATGTTCTCAGTAGTTTAGAATATGGTTCTCTTTCCTATCATGTATTAATGAATTAATGTTCCAGCACTGTTTATAACTGGATATGCCATTTTTCAGATCAAACATTAAAAGGTTCACTGGTACATACAGACCACAACTGCAAATTCCAACCCAGTTAAAAGCTTGCACCTTCAGCTGCAACGAGCAGTTTTCATTTCTTCTCTTCATGTCTTGTATTACCATTTATGTATTTATTCTTCCCACGAGCAAACTCAAAGAGGAATAGTTACTAGCATACTGAACCATAGAAGATATTTGCTAGTTTACAGGTTTATGCAGTGGTTGTGAAGATCATGACATCAGACCAAAACACATTACTATGCACCAATGTTTTCATGATAAGGATGGAGGGGCTGACACACTACATTTATTGAGGCATTTGGCTCCACTGGGCTCCTGACACACTCCTCTCGGGATCATTTTATCCAAGATATTTTACTACTTTAAGGTGTTCAGGACATTCCAACTCTACCAATTATAAATAAGCTATGTGTCTACCAGACTACCCTTTTCAGTTTCCAGGTAAAAATGGAACCAATGCTATGAATATTTTAACTTCCTTCCTCCTTGCACCCACATACAGCCTAACTCCAAACTCTAACAGCTTCCTATACAAGAGCAAGAAAATACTCTATCCTTATTCCCTGTTTCTCCTTCTTTTCTGCTGTCATACAGACTTAATATGGCACCAATACACTGCTGGGAAGCCATACAGTTCGAATCTTCACTAATATGCCACTGGAACATCAAAAAAATTTTCCTGTCTACTTTGTGCTAAAGATGATAATTCAGCTAGTGAGAATAATTTCAAAAATTAATTCTACACTTGTTATTGAATTTCCTGTCTTTTTTGTTTGCGTCTTTTTTTGTTACTGTCAAACTTACAATTAAAAGAAAATTCTATCATTTCAGCCAGTGAAAGATACTGTTAAGTTTACAAGCTGAAAACCTAAGCAATCTATTAAATAGGCATGCCTACTAGGAAACTGTTATTGCTTCAGATATTACCATTTATCCTATTATAACATTTGTTTTCAATTTCTAAAAAAATGACTGACTCAGTCCCATGAGCTGAAACATGTTTAATGTCCTGTGATGCAACACAGCTGCAATTCACAGAAAGAAAAATTAAGAGGCATAAGGGGGCCATTCCACATTAAAATCACTGTATGGATGTGTTAAAGGTTGGCTTTTGTGATTAATTTGTAGCTGTTTAAATGATGACCTTTTACTGATACTTCAGTGATTTGGCAAAGGAAGGCAGTGTAACTGCCAGTATCCACAGATCATTTAATTGGAAGCAAAGACAGTAAAATATGGACCAAAAATCATTTAAGACATTTTTGACTCATATCAGGGGAAAATTTTATTGAATATTACAGTTTCAGATTGAATGAAGCTTGCATTTATGAACTGAAAGTACATAAAATTGCTTGTGATATGGGAAACATATAAAAATGCCTGGATTTTGTTGAGGAACTTCATATGACTAGTTACATTCCAATCCCACAGAAATTCTGTAGTAGTTCTAACAAGGGCAATATTTAGATTATTTTCTCCTTTTCCTGTTAGGAAATTAGAACACTGTGGAAAATCACCGCTCTGTCCAGGAAGCAGCAAAAAAGGCCCTTATGAAACCACTGAACATCCTTTTGAAGGGATACATCTGACTGAAATAGCATAAAGACTTAGTGTAAAGAGGTAAATTTAAATTTCATTTTAGAAGAGATACCTGACTGCTTCAAGAATTCTGGTACCAGCTTATAAGAGACCTTCGAGAATTGATCTGCAAGTCCACAATGACTTTCTTTTCTTCTCACTGTGGTTATTGTTGGATACCAGCAATCAAGTATGGTATACGACACATTTTTAGGTGTAATGCTTCACCGAGCAACAGACTTCAGCCATTGTGTTTTCTTCATCTCTATGCTATCCATGGAGGCAACAATATTTGTCATTAAAGTCATATAAAGATTCTTAAAAAGAATAAGGGAAGAAAAAAATCAGAAAACAGGAGATTTCACTACAAGTAGATAAAGCTCAATCTAGCGCTCCTCAGGGTTCTCATAGATAGCTGGCAAAAGCATAGGAGGCTCACAAATCAAAAGTCAGCCTTAGATCTTTCTTCCTTTACTGAGCTTTATGAAGATTTTCGTTTCAGTCTGTATGTTCTCAGAATTCTACCATCACCATAAATTCTTTAAATATAACTGCCCCAGATTTAGGCCCAATTTTTTGTAATATGAGATTGCAGACATGTAATAATGTTCAGGAAGTAAATCTGTTCTTCACCTAATCCTGAGTTCAGCTCTGGAGAGATCAAGCACAAGAAGCTGTCTTGCCAGATTGTAACATGAACACAAACAAACTCTCAAATACTAAAAAATACAGAATCAAAACTCCAAGAAATTTCTCTAACAAATCCCATGTACAGGGAATAATTGTTTATTAAAATAATTTTAAAATCTAAGTTTTCCATGCAGGATAAAAATGTAGCATTAGTAATGTTCAACAAAACAAACCAAAAATGTTTTAAGAGACACTTCTGACAAAGTCATTCCATTACAGCAGTTCAAATCCCCTCACCTGACTTTAAATCCAGGTCTGCCATGAGCCAGAACTTTACAGAAATTCAGAAGGACTCCTACATAGCTTCAAAGCAATACAGGAATGTAGCTGTGGAAGTGCATAATGTAAAGCAACTCCACTAACTGATAGCTCAAAAGTGTTAGAAATAATTTACATGTTAGCAGTGGAGGAAGATGTACCATGTTGCACTATGAAAGTAAAAGATATTTAAGTAGTTCATTAATGTAATGGAGTGAAGGAAAATAACATCTCAAACCACAAATATTACAGCCACAGGTAACTTCTGAGCACACTTTTAAAATGTGACAGCCATTTACCTGAAGTTACATTTTTTCACTGCAATTAGATCTAGGAGGTTTCTGTAGAACTAATTAGAAGGATTTAGTGTGATATCTTCAGTCACTCTCACACTCACCACCCTGTGTATCCACTATTTACTGAAGGATTCCAAATTTTCCCTTGAATCCATTCTGAGGGCATTTTGCATGCCAAAGGACTGCCCCTGCACTCCTCCACAATGAGCAGTGTGGCCCATCTCAAAAATGGTGGAGAAATCATAAAGTTGAAGAAACAAACCTATCAAAGAGGATGACAATGTATGAAGGGGAGGTTAATCAAACCACATAACTCAGGTTGGAGCAGAGAAGACTCAAGAGAAAGTGAGATATGAAAGAAGAGCATAAAACCTTGTGTTAAGTGGAAGAGGTGAAAAGGAAATGACTATTCATTTTTTGCCTGTAATACAAGAAATATGATCATGAAACGAAATGATGAGACAGAGAATTTAAAACAAACAGGAAGTAGTTTTTCATGCAGTACATAATTAAATTGTGAAACTCATTGTTGCAGAATACCATGGATGCCAAAGAGAAATTCATGGAAGAAAAGACCCATTAAGGGTTATTAACCAACAAGTTCCAGACACAACTTCTCCTACAGAAATCATTTTATTAGACTTTTCTGCAATTTGGATAGGCACTCTAGGAAAATAACATTCTAGACATGTCCTGGGAGAGAAGCTTAAAGTCACTGTCTAGATTTGGTCTCATAGTCCCACATACTTAAAAGAAAGCACAAGCATTCCACCCCCCGATCTGCTAACCAGATCATCCAGACCTCTTCCTTTCCATCAACACTTCTGCCTTTGGCTACCTGACACTTTTAGGAACTATGCCATTGAAAAGGGAGAGCACTTATTTCTGATCCTTGTTTTTTCTTCCTTAAAAGGGACAGAATACCACAGAGCACTTCTGCCTGCTTCTTCCCTGAAATCATAAATTGTTCATGAAAAAAAGATCTCTTACTGTTCTGCTTGTGAGATGGAATATAGAGGAAATGACACAATATGACAGCTGAAAAGTTCATTGACCCTATTTCATACCACTTCTTTTTCTTATCTTGGTTTCCCTTCAGAGTTGGTTGTTGATTTTATATAGCAATACATGCCATAATCCTACTTTTCATAGAGGATTCTTATATATACACCTTACTGTAAATCACTATATCACCTGATTTCTTCAATTACTCAGATATATAAAGAAAAGAAATTAGAATAAACTGTATTTCTCTATACTATCTGTGCACAAGGATTTACTGTGATTTTTTATTTCAAAATTAATCCAGTTCTCAGATATCGTCCTTATTTTCCTACTTCTCTAAATACAATCTTATAAATTGCATACTGCATTCTGTATTTAGCATCAAAGAGTAACTATCCTAAATATATCTTCTCTGTGAGATTTGTTAAGTTTCAGTGTATATTTTACAATCTTTGTACTGTACAATGAATTCACAAAGCATTCTTGTCATTATGCATTCCACTAAAGAAAGATCTAAAATTTACTGAAATAGAATTTAGAAAAAGAATGTATTTTGAGGTTAATTTTAAAAACACATCTTACTGTGACTGGTTACCTTCACTTAAATACAGATCTATGCATGAACAGCTGTAGTAAATACAGAAAATGATACTTCTGGGTAATTTATGAGAGGAAGTACACTGCGATCCTATCATCAATAAATAAAAGTGAAGATTACAGCACAGCAAAGAAGTCAATGAGCAGAAATTATGCTGCTTGCTGCTAACAAGCACTCCTTGCTTTCCTTGCATTTCAACCTGTTTTGTGTTCTCAGGGTGGAACGTCTTGAGGAGTTGTTTTGTACTTTTGCATATTTCTGTGCTTTGATTACATTTTCATGTGGAACATGTAGAAGAGCTATTACCCTGTCTGTGTGGGAAATAGGAAGGTGAACTGATGCTATCTGAAAATGAATTAAAGAAGGTGGGAAGAAATGCATTCTGCAGTACTGGATAACAAGATGACCTTGAAAGTACTTGCTGAACACTAAGGTACTTCCCAGTTTCAGTGTCCTTCTGGACTCCTCCCCAATTCTAGGTGTTTGTGTACCTATTGTGGTCAACAATTGTTTCTTTTTCTTAACACCAGCTGCCCTCAAGATCCCTGTTTCTAAAGCCAGAAGACTACCATTTGCCATTTGTTATGCTTGAGTTTTAGACTGACAGGACAGTGATGAGGTCCCGGATTGTCATCTGGACACAATACTTCATCCGGTAAGTACAAAGCAAAAAAGACATAGTACCAGGTCTTCTCAGTCCACGTTAGCTTTTTTTTCAGTACCAATCACAGTTCAAAGAACTAAATGAACTGGGCTTTACATGTCTACAAATCCTTTTTCATCTTTTTTTTTCCCTACTTTGAAATCTTGGAAATAACCAGAAATTAGTCCTCAAGCTTGAAGCTCATGGGACTTTAGTAGAAGGCATACTGTTTTGGATCTCCACCTCAACATCTCTTCCTTTTCCATGGAGAACTGATATATCTAGAGGATACATTCAGAATGTGAGACAAACGTGATATTGCCACCTTAGATTTGGTTTAAACTGAAATGGTTGCAATATGGTAATAATGCAGTGAGATGTTACACAGCAGAAAATAGAGGAGAAAAGACTATGAGGTTTCTCTGAAGAGCTCATAACAAGGCTCTTGATAGGCCTCTGTTTTCTTAGACCAAGTGTTGAAAAGAATGAACACCCTTTTTGATACCTCCGACAATACTCCACCGACAGCTGAAGAGCTTGATTACTGGCACTACTTCTGATGTTTCTTTTCTATAACCTTAGCAGTCTTTATAACAGCATGAATTCTCTGTAACATAGTAGAAAATCAGGTTGTGAAAGGTTAATACCACTGATCATTTCACATTTCTTAATCAAAATTTGTCATTTAGAGGTTGGACACTAATCTCTCTTTTTTACAGGATTTTGAACTTTAGAACAAATACTGTGGACAAGTTATAATGAAAATCTTGGGGGATTTGGCGTAGAAGTTTCAAAGTAGCTGTAAAATGAGCTTGGATAGTATTATGCTAATTTTTAAACCATTAAACAGTATTTTTAAAATTCAGGTGACAAAAAAAAATAGGCACCACAATGCAGGATTCACTTGGAACAGCAGTCATTGACAAAATCTGATAGTAAGTGATGAGACTGTGAGGTAAGTCTACGAAAGTATGAAAAACGAAGAAAGATTAATATTCAGGGCAGAATACTGATTGGAAAGCCTCCATGAAAAGATAACAGGACTATTTTTAAAGCTGCATTTTACTTCTAGAGACACAGGGAGATGATTTAAAGAGGCTTTCATGCTGATTACTTCAGATAAAAATACAGCCTGTTCGAAGTTAGCCAAATATGCCGGGTAGCCAAGTTGATGCAATGTGTTCCAGTATACTGTGTGTCCATGGATATTCTGGAATTTACTGTAGGTACAGCTGGGAAATCTCAGAGATACCCCTTTCCAGAATTCAGCTATTGGGTTATAAAAATATTTTCACATTTCCTGCAGATGGCTGGGTTCTTTTCTTCACTCATAATTTTAATTCAGAATTCATTACGGACAGCTGCTGGCTGTGATAGAACCTAACTGCTCTTTTACTAGATTCAGCTGCAAGCAGTCAGATTTCCTTTTCCTTTGTAGACTATATTATATATAAACATCGGTGGGGAGAAAAATAACCAATTAACTAAATACATATGGATAAAATGACTCACTAAGAGCACTGATCAAATAATGTATCAAACTACAGCTTAGGTCAAAGGAAATTACAAGCCTTGTAGGACATGATAATATATATATGGAAATAATTATCAGCACCGACATATTTGTAATTTGATATAACACATGGAAAAGGCATTGCTTCTGTTAAAAATTTTTACAGAAAATCATTACATTTTAATAAGGGGCAGGTTACTTCACTGAGTGAAAAGTCATCAGTCTCCAGGAGACCTGCTCAGTCAAAACCGTTTGTTGGCCAAATCCAAGTCAGGACTCAGTACCTCCACTGGACAACTTAGCAAGAAAATGTGGCATAATTCTGGAACTATTTTTGGTGCCTTACCTCTTACTAAAAAAAAATAAAAAGAATGTGGACTAGTTACTGTTACTAAGGCTACACAAAAAGGGTACATCACAAATAAGGGAGCAGAGACAGCCAGCAAAAAGACTAGGGATGTGAGGATTCCCTGCCATCTCCCTCCATATGACAAGTACTGAAAGAGGTTAGTATATTTTGCTGTCCTAGTTTGCTACGATGGATGAACACAAGGGAAAGTTGTAGACATGTAAAACAAGAAACAGCATTAAAGAACGTTTTTTTTTCTCCCTTTATCCAAAGACATTTAGTGAAGAGATATGTTTAAAATAACAATATATGGATATCTTCTAACATGATGTGTGAAACTTCTTGTCAGAGAATAATACTTAGACAAGGAAAAACATCAAAGATAAGACTGTCTGGTTTTGTTCTTTAAAATATGTGTACAATCAAGAATATGAACAATAAAGTATCCACCAGTTTCTCTAGGTAGCTAAAGGAATAACGGGGGAAAAGAACTGAAATCCTCATGAAGCAGGGCTAAAGTAGTCACTAACTGCTTGCTGCTGGGAAGGAAACTTTACTGAAATATTGCTGACTTTCCCCTGAAAGTTCTGGCATTTGCCGTATCAGAGACAGGACACTGGCCTAGATAGACCACTAGACCACTAGATTCTATCTAGTAATATCATTCATTATGTTCCTTTACAGATTTCTGACTTCTACCAGAAACAAAATCTTGCCCTACACAGTCATAGCAGCTTTTTAGGATTTCAAAAGATAATCCAGCCCTGAGTCACAGCAGCGGGGGTATAACCCCCTGAACCACAGTCTAAGTGCCAACCAAAGATGGCTTTATACACATGGGATTTATTTAATCAAAAAGACCACAAGTAGGTATTTTCCATTATTTGAACCTGAATGAAGAAATACTGCTATTACTTGTTATTTATATGCTTTTGAATTTTAATAATGGTTCCAGTGATACTTATTGAGTTTTTATGCTTATAAACAACAGAAGCATATACTGTAGATACAGCAGCTTCAGTTCAGATTTTAGGAAAGGCTGGTTTGCTGTGCAGAACTGGTTTCTATCTTAAGAAAAAAGTTGAAAGTGGATCAGCATCAGTTTGCTGGTGTTTGACACCTCAGGGATTTCTAGGATTTCTAGATAATGTAGCATAGTATTTTCCTATTCAAACTAAAAATATCAAGGTACCCTAGCCAGTCTTTAAGGACCCTGCACACTGTCACATTAACCACTGTATGGTAATCCTTGTCATGTTCATACTTCCAGGTTTTCATATGTGAGCACCTAACTTTAAGGAAACAAATTAGAGAGCTAAGCTAATAAGACCCAGACTGCCCTTAAGTTAAAGAGTGATCAGTTGGGAAAGGTAACTGGCATCTTTGCAATCAAGATGATCCTAAGTAATGACACTCAAATTTGAAACAGGGAAAAAAAATTCCAGCATTACCCATCCATCACTGGCTTTATCAGCATACAGATGGAGACTCTGCTTTTTGTCTATAATTGCATGAGCATAGCACAGTAATTAGGTGAAAACTCTTGTATGTTCTGCATAAAACAGCCAGGGTCTTCAACTGTGAAGCTTTTGGAATCTAAATTTTCACAACCTTCGAAGTTTTTATGGTGAGAATATGAAGGCAAGTCCCAACTCCTGTCCCTCTGTGATGCCACGCATTACACAAGTAACTATCAAGTAGTGTCTTGCTATACCGATGACCCCTCAATCAGTGTGCTGGTGGGACATCAGTCTTTGTTTCTGCCAGCTAGCACTACCAACCTTTCTTCTAGACTTTTTCTCATTTTCCAGTAGATTCTACAATTCCAACAACTAAATGAAGAGAGAACAACCATCCAAAAATGCCTAAATGAAGAGCATCTAGTTCCAATTCCTTAAACAGAGATCAAGCTCCCAAGGTATCAAACTCTGCAAGCCTTGGTGTATTTTGTATAAGGTACATGCAGAAAAGAAAAAACTCCCAAGAAGAAAGGTATGCATAGAAATGAAATGACTCCCTGTCAGTTACTCTGACTGCATGGTCAGAGTAACCCAGACTATCAATAAAAATGGAGTACAACGAAAAACACAGACATTTATTCATTGCTGTATTTTTATATTAAGAGGAACTAAACATCCTAAGCAGGGTCACCACCTATGCATTGTTTTAAGAAGAGAATCTAACAACAGCCTTATCCCTCTGCCTTTGCTTCTTATTTGTGAACGAAGACTTTGAGAATAAAGTTTTCTTAATGATATCTATGGTGACCTACAGCTAGCAGCTGGAGAGGAAATAGTGTTACAGTGTTTTCGTATATAGATTATATCCAGCTCAGTTTAATACACAGCAGCAACCCAATAGCTGCTGGATAAAGACATGTGGGTAAAGCACAGAAATTTTAGAATGTTTGTGATATTAAAACACTTGTCATACTAAAATGCCTTTACTATCTTTTCCTCTCCAGAGCTTTCAGCAGCCCAGGGAAGTTAAGAAAGATCCTGAGCTGTTCTCAGGGTAGGGAGAAGGAAAGGATGAGGAAGCTTTTAGTATTTTTCAATCTTCTTTGACAGATTCCTGAATATGTGCTGAGGGGATCTTTTACCCCCCACCATGAAAAAGGATAGGCAGTCATCTGCAACCTACTCACCACCAGGATTAGAAAATGAACACTTGTGAGGCATGTGGCAAAAGTGGTAGGGAGGTTCAAGAGATATAGATGTGAAGTAAAACAATCCACTGGAAAATCACTGCCTTAGATATATATATATATATATTTTTTAAATTTTATTTTTTATTCTGAAACACTGAACAAAAATTAGGTAAGTACTCTATTTTAAGAAATACAAGATCACATTGCATTCTCTTATTTTTTGAAAATTATTTTTTTTTTACTGTGCTAACAGGTTATGTTAGTATACTCAGACATGGATTTACTTAAAACAGTCACATTCTCCAAAACATCCAAGTTTTTCTGTTTCCAATAGCAGCATTAACAGTACCTGCCAAAACTTCACAAAGTATCTTAAAGATATGCCCCTTGGTGCTGGCATTAAAAAGAGAGATTCAAACTTAGGGGATTGCACTTACATGTTAAGCTTTTATGTAGTGTTACTGAACCAACTACTAAAGTTTCTGTGATGTTTTGAAAACATAGTGGCATAAAGCTCCAAACACCCTCTGGTGCTATTTTACTGTGATCTGATTAGCACCTGTTTGCCTGCACTAATCCAACTTCAAATAAAAACGTGTGCTTTCTCCACTATCATCAGACCACACATTACAGCCTCACCAATGCAGAATCCTAGAGTTTAAGCCTGCATTTTTTCATTAAAGAAAGCCTTTTTTCTAGATCAGCTCTGCAAATTAGGGCAAGTCATGCAGAGACACCAGTTGGATCGTGGTACTACTCAACTTCTGTGCAAAGGGACAGAAAGGATACAGACTTAAAATATAACAGTCTGTAAATGAAAAAGCATCTACCTGCATCAAGTATTTCAAACACCATAGAAAAATCTTAAGGCAAGTTATTCTAAATAAGCTAAGTCAAGATCTGAACCCACATTATGAAAAGTATCTACAAACATGAAGGGATTGCTAAATTTCTTTAGTGTTATTATGGGTTTTTTTGCATCCAGCTTTACCTTTGATTTAGCTGCTTTCCTCTACCAAATCTCACACTGAAAATAATGATACTGCTGTCTTTCAGAGAATGCAACTCAAGAGAGGATCACGGAACATGGCAATTTACAACAAATATATTTCTAAATTTAACTTTACCTTGATTTGATCTTTGCTAAACTATCTTTTCTGGTGGATATAGACAGAAAAGTATAGATTTTTTCCTGGAAAAAGACTGCAATGGCATTATGCATTTATATTATTACCACTACACCTTTTTCATACAGGCAGTCCTACCCAAATATCTGATTACATATATTAAAAAAATCTGCATTTAGATTAGGCCTTGATGTTACCTTTGGTGCTTCATAGTCCTTTCAGCAATGATCTATGTTTTCTACTTAAAAATAATGTAGCTTTAATTATATTTTAATTAAGTTTTCAGCTTAAAAATCTGTCAACTTTTCTGCACAAGTAAGAGGTTTGACTGGTAGAATGTATGCATGATATTTCTCAACATGTTTTTGACTTCTATATTAGATTCAAACTCAATACTGCATAGGCAGTTAGCAAACTGTTAATTATCAAAAGTAGATGTGTAAATTAGATGCAAAGATGACTGTTGCATGGACACTAGTAACAAATAATTACTAATGTTATCGTAAATTCTGATCATGCAATTCTGTATTTTTCTTTGCTTTCATCACACAAATTTTGTTATGAAGACTTCCATTTGCATTTGTTTGACATGCACTTATCAGAACATGTCTTATAAAGTCTAGTAATTTTCAATGGTTATACTTATATTATATTCACAGTTAATTTCACCAGTTAGAACTATGCATTTTTTTTCTGGTCACTGTTACATGAATACAATGCATTCAGATGTTTATATGGTGGGTTCTTCAGTTGTCACTTGTTTTCACCTCAGACTTCTTCCCACTAAACACACTGTGAGTTATTAAATAAATTCTTCATATGCTTAACAACCATTTCCTAGGAACAGGATATTAAACTAGCTTATCAGCTACTGAGGCTTTGATACAAACTGGGGCCACACTTGTGAACCGGATCTCCAGCTACTTTGATTCTCTATAGGATATATAGCCTTATCTCCAAACCACTACGCAAACTGGAAAAACCTCTTAATCTCTTAACATGAAGTTGACTGAAAGACAACTGTTGGTCAATATTAAGGCAGATGTGGAAAATGAAGTAAGCAAAAGCTTGAGCTAAACCTTTCACTTAAAATACCTATTCACAAATACAGAATAAATAGGGGGTTACTCTCCAAGGATCAAAATGCAGATGGCTGTTTTATTTATTCCTCACCCAGGCAGGCTCCTCTTGCTTTTACTGGGTGCTAACCTGAACCAAAAGTGAAATGGAGCTCCGCTTTTGAGCAGTAAGAAACTCTGAGCTAAATTCACAGAAATATTATAGACAAATAGCTTCTCCCCATACTTAGTTGCCTGCTAGCTTTTATTTTCAGTTTTCTACGGGTTAAAAGCTGAGCAGAAAAACGCTCCCACAGCTGCTTCATACCTACTCTTTACCAAACGTATTTTGAAAGGTAAACCCCCTTGTATTTATACTTCTATAACAAGTCATTTTTATAATTTCCTGAGCTCTGACAGTTTGTTAGGTACTGGAAGAAACATAAAAGAAGGTATCATCAGTGCTGTTTCAGATGCCTTACACTCCCCACTATGAATCCCATGTTCCTGCTGGGGAGTAAACTCAGATTATTCCTTCAGTGGGATATCTTGGAAAAGCACTGACTACCATAGGCAAAGGGTATAAGATATGGTCTTGTATTATACTGTTTGACTCTAGTGGAGAAAGTTTGAAATACTTTTAACATCTGAATGATGGTAGTGCATGAGCTTTAATGAGCATTCATAAACTTTGGACTGTCCACAACACTTGCTGCTACATGCCCAGACACATAAAATTTTTAAATACAGAGACATAAATTTATAAATTTGCAAGAAATCTGGTTTCATTAGTTCTTCTGCTCGTAGACAAATTGTTGGGAGTGGGATTTAAAAGGCTTGCTAAAATAATAGAATATGTGGAAGTCTGCTTTGTAGAGGACAGGTTGTATGAAATGCCTAAAATCTTAATGTCTCAAGAAGCTTTACATAAGGCAAAGAGCTTCAACAAATTTACTATCAGGATATGCATGTTGAGCATTGATAAATAAATTAATAGGAAGTTGGGAAAAAAAGTCCCTCAACAGGCAACGAATCATACTACCTAACCTGAGTACCACTTTCACTGAAATTTGCATGCATAGCCAATGACAAAGAGAAAATAACGAACTTGCACTTCATCAATACCACTGAGTGATAATAAGCTTTGTATTTTATTTCATCTTTTCCAATGACTTGCTGTATGACTCTTAACAACTAATTTAATTCATCTATTTTTACACTGAGAGAATTTAGGTAATTATAATAACTTAACAGTCTTCCCAGAGCAGGAGGATTCATTTCTTCTATTAATTTTGGTTTTGATTTAGAGCATAACATCTTCACTGCTGAGCACCTTTAGAGGTATGCTCTATATGGATCAAGCTGACGAAATTATAGCTGAGGCAATCTATAATTCTAGGAAATATTCAAAATGTTTTAAGATCCTGTAAATACAGGTACAAAAAGATTTGGCTCCATTCAGGAAATACTCCGCAAACTGCATAAATAGATTTGTATTATTATTTATATTCATTCCACATTCCTAACCCTGGCGTTTCAATAAACATTAAATTTCTATCTTCCATGTTCTCTGATCTTTTCTAAACAGTCTGTGCCTTTCAACACTGAAGCCCTGCTTATTTTGTTTTCCTGTTGACTTTATTTTCCTGTCTCATTTACAAAAGCCTCTTTTAATTACTTTAAAAATGTTCAAATAACCAGCTTCCATAGCTGGCTTACCAATATGTAAGAAGCCAGAACTAGAGGGGGTTGTATGATGTAATCCTTGTAATTCCTATTCCTCAGTTTTTGGATGACAAAAGCAAGACTGGTTTTCAAATATCCTAAGCATTTGTAGCTTCAGTGAACGGTGAGTAGTAGCTCTCAGCCTTACTAACTGAAGGTATCCCAAAATGAAGTTCACAAAAATCAATGGTCTTAGGAATTCGCTTTGAAAAGGGCAGCACAGTAAGCTATGTAAGCTACAACAATAAAGCCCTGGAATGAGGGGGACCCATCTTACGGCTTACTTCTGTCAGAATTGGCACATATGTTCTGACAACATAATCAGTGTGATTTTAAGGCTTTCTAAAAGATCTGCTCTTCTCAAAGATTTCCAAAGAATCTCCATCTCTTCCTCTTCATTTTACTTACTCTCAGAACTTTAAGAGGAGCTGACGTTTTTCTCTTGAGAGTTTATTAATTCATACCTTATAATGCCTAAAGAGGTCTGCTACCTTGCAAACAGCATGGAGCACTCCTTTCCCTGGAACTGAGCTCAGCTGTTCCCCAGGTACATCCTTTGCATTTCCAGCTCCTCACAGTCCTAAGCTGAGGGTTTAACCTTGAACACAGATTAAGGTTTCTACCTATTTTCAATAAAAGTTTCCATTTATCTTTCTTAATTTTCATATTCCTTACTTTCATACTCAATATGAGTAATAATTTCAAAAGCTGTTTCATTGCTTAAAACACACTTTCTTCAATATTCAGGTTCTTAAATCAACACTACCCTCTTTTTCATGCCATAGATATATTTGTATTCTCCCTGCAGGCATTCTCCCTGTAGACCTTTAGATACTCTAAAATTAATTCCTCTTACACGGACCAAAGAAAATAATTCTGGCCCATCCAAGTTGGCAGTGCCATACTGAGGTACCCAATCTGCAATGCAATCACCTTTTTCTTTGACAAACTTAGAAGTCTCTTTGAAAGAAGATAATGTTTTCACCTGCAATGAAACAGAAAGCAGTAGTCTTGAAACAAGATGCTTTGAGAGAAATTCTGGGCTTACCTGCAATGTACAACCATAGGCCCAGCATCAGGTGGGTTGCAGGTCTTGACTCGTCGCAGGAAAGCTAAGAACGGTGTTGGGTGTTCTGGGACACCATGGTCAGGCCAGGCAGTGAACTGAAATTGCCTCACTTCCCTTTTCTCACTTGAACCATTCTATGAAATTAAAAAACTTCATGACAAAACTGCCACGTGATGTGATATTGGCACTTTTCAGTGAAACAACTGCAGAAGCATATATACCAGCGAAGTGTATTTAAATCACATGTGGGGTGAGAGAGAAATGGATCTCAGGCTATGGAGGGAAATGTTTCTTATATTCTAAATTGCAGGATTCAAACAATGTAAGAGCTTTAACGATACTGCACAGTAATGCATCACAAGTGCCAGAGCTTTAGCTAGTATTTCATTCAGTTAAGTGGTTTTTTATAGTGAGAACTCTATTGAATGTAGAAAATGCCATGCTGTAAGAAAAATACACTGTAGAAGTCTCATTGTTCAGCGCTGCTAGGAGGAAGCCAGAGAGGAAAGTGGAAGGAGGGAAAGGGAAGAAAGGGAGTGAGGAAATAAGGGAGACAGGCAGGGAGGGCAGGAAGCAAAAGAAAGGAGGGCAGCGTGGCAGGAGAGAAAGAGGATAGGAAGGAAGGAAGGAAGGGAGAGGAAGGGAAGAGGAAGGGAAAGAAAAGGAAAGGAAAGGAAAGGAAAGGAAAGGAAAGGAAAGGAAAAACATAAAACTTGCCTACATTTAAATTTTAAAGTATATTGCAAATATATATAAGGATATATACCTTGTAAAGTGCAAATGTACGAACACAGTACGTTGCCAATTCAACAGTGTCTAAAAGGGTCACTTGGATTAGTCCATAAGTTTCTGTGCCTCTGCTTGGCCAGTATTGATCACACTTCACCTGTAGTGAAAAATATGTAATTATTTAATAAATTTAAAACTGGCATTTATTATATATCTGAGTGTGCCTCACTGTAGGTTTTTAAAGTATGTGAAGTTACAATGTTCAATAACTGCTAAGGATCCAACACAAAAAAGTTATTTTATCATCCACAAGAATTGCTCTTCTGGTAGTAGCTCTTACAGTATCTTCTTCCATAATGGGTATTTGTAAATTCAGTGGGGTAGGTGATTAAGAAATACTAATAAGTATAGATACACTAAAGAAAAAAAAGTCTATAGTAGCTAAAAATATGATCTGTATCATCAGTAACTCACCTTTCACAGTTCAGAATTTAATAACAGTACTAATCCAGTAATGGTAGACAGACAATTTTTTGAATATTTGCAATATTTCACCTATTTCACATTAGTCCCCAAACATATAAACTGTTGCTTGGATTTTAATATTTAGTATGTATAGAAATATCTCAGTAAAAACCTGAATTTTTTGAGAAATAATTTTAGTATATGGATAAATGGAAGAGCACCAACAACTATTAAGTGCACTGTCAGAAAACACATTTCCTTCTCAGATCGGTGGTACAAAGTATATAATGAAATTGTGTTCCAAGGCATTTAAAAACCATGGTTTGATAGAGAGAGTTCATCCATCAAACTTTAAAAGACGCAGGACATTTCACTCAGAGAAATCTCCATTTCAAAACACCATAGTTTAGAATATTAATGAGCTGAAATGATTCTGTGTAAGATGACGCATAAGAGAACCATATGTTTATCATCATTGCTGAGGCTCAGTGATTTGTTTCAGTTAAAAATGGTATTTGTGATGAAAGCTGTTATGAAAAAAGAAATGTTGAACCCCTAAACCAATCAGAAAACATGGTACAAAGTAGTATGGGGGTTAAATAATTGAAAATATTTTGCTTTCAGTGACTGATAGGTGAAACTGAGACAGTCAGTCTCTGTTCTATTTATAACTACACATTCTTATCAATTAGCCTTGCATATGGTACAGAAAAAGAAGTATATTCTGAGTCCAGTGATAATACATTGCCTTTGTTTAATAAATGTCTTCATTAATCACCCTAAGCCAGACTCATACCAAATTCAGGGAGCATACATAAACTTTAAGAAACAACAAAAGGAGAATATTGCACAGTATTTCTGACAGAAATGTGAATTATCATGCTAATCAAAGACAAAAACTGATGATTCCCCCAAAATGGAAAATTAAGAACTGCATCTTTGAAACTCGTGTTCTCCAGGTTTCTCACTCTGCACAGTACTTATTGAAAAAGACTTAGTACCCTTTCAAACTGCCCAGTCCCGATTAGGTTTTGCTTGGAGATCATTTTATTTTGAGGCTCACAGGTCACAGATCACTAACGGTTCACAAATCACAGTCTGAGAACAAGTAATCTAGATAAAGACAAGAAAAAATTCTAACCACTGAAGCAGGTGATGAACATTCATTAGAGGCAAAAAACCCTGGAACATTTTTTTAAAGGAATTGACAGATTAATTTATAGATAAGGAACAAACTAACTAAAAATGTTTATTGATACCACAGTCTTAAAAATGGGATTAATAGTGTTTAAAATCCTCTTATTAAGAGGAATTAAGTAATTACTTCCTTGTGCCATTTACTGAAATACTGAAAGAGTAACCATTGCAGGTATTTTATGAATATCATGATTTATTCGCAAGGTACCTAATACTAACACCGTGGTCTTCTGAAAATCAGACAGAAAGGTGTATTTTCAATTGAGTTATTTCAGTACAATAATAGTAAATCTAGTTTCACTTTATCATTAGTATAGACACAGTGTAACTTGTGTCTATATTGGTTAGCTTTTAGACAAACAAGTTGTGGTTTATTATTTATTAATTCCCACAGAATGACATACATTTTTTCATGGAAAATGTTGACACATAATAGCTGTTGTTTGCAATCTTAGCAACTACAGGTTTAGTATAAACCTCTGACTAAACCTGTTTGGTTTGAATGATTTTTTAAAAAAATGAGTAAAAATAGTAGAATACTTTCTGTACTTTTAGTAAAATGAATACAAGAAATAAATGTCTGGCTATGCCTTTATATGCCTAAACATGTAGTTCTCCTCTTTACCCTGCAGCCGCCACATATAAATTGTATGCTCGTAGAAGCAGTGGCAGCTTCCAGAAAGCATACCTGAAAAATTAATGAGCTTTCTCACTAGAAAGACTTTACAAAAACAACTTCCAAATGTAATAGAGAGAAATAAATGTTCAACACAAAAATTATATGGAAATTCAGAACATAGTAGGTTACCAGCACCTTTGCAAACAACAGAAAACACTTGTTTTATTTTTATTTTGTATAGTAATCTAATGTTAAGCATATGCTTAGATTTAGAAGCTTGTAGAAAATTGCTCCTTTTCAGTTAGGCTGGGAGAAAATAAATGGGCCTGCTCTTTTAGGTGCAGATTGTAGGTGTTTTTGTCATTTATTAGTTTATCTAAATGAACTCCAATCATTTTATAGTTTCTCTAAAATAGTTTCTGTGAGAGCTAGCTGATGCAGAGGACTGCTGCTGGAAGCAGACGCTAACTATTCAAAAATAAACAGAATTTGTAGACTAGTGTATATATTATTTGAACGTGGAAACTGATGAAAGTAAGTATCAAATTTTTAGAAAGAAAACCTGATTTCAAATTTATGTGGATTTGACCTTCTGGAAGAGCACATGAAGCATAAGTTGATGGAACTACATCTTTTATTCCTTTTGCCTCTTGATTTTTCTCAGAACAAGAGGTCTTCTTCAGAGATGTGCCCTTACCTGCCTCCTACGCTCTTTTGCTCTGTGATTATAAACCTTACATTCCCAATACTCCTAAGAATTTAGAGTCCAATTTATCTTTGTGAGAGATCAGAACAGTGTTTTCTATTGGACTTCACCAGCAGCAGAGAATCAAATAATATAAGTTAATTGTTAAGACACTCTTTTCTGAGACAGCATTCTTGTTAAATGTTTTATCCTATGTTAAGATCCAAGCCTTCAGCACTTTAAGTAAGTTTATTTTTCAGAGATTACATTTTAATGTTTTTTCCAGAAAAAAATTCTCAAACCCCTTGAGTCATCCAAAACTTAACACTAAATGTCAACAAGTCCATTTTGAAATTATTTGCCAAATGTTTTTTTGCTTTAGCTCTTTGGGCTGTGTTTAATTTCCCTGTAGTAAGCGCAATTTCTTCCTCACTTGGGTACGTTATTTGGAAAACAGACAACTTTAATGTGGTAAGGTATGGTGATGATAACGTGTCCTCCTCCAGAAATACAATTACAGGGTTTATTTATTTTCAGAGTTAGTTCGTAATATACCTTTGGTGAATTTCATAGTCCTCACCTTCCTCTTATCCACCCAGCTCCCAGTTCCAAGGGTTGATCTTCTCCTCTGTGGACTATATTCACCTGCACCCAATAAGAGCTTTTCTGTGCCACTAACTGTACATGGTTACACAAAACAGGCCTTCACCAATAATTCTCTAATCTTCTCTTGCCTGTCACTAAAGATGGCAAGATGAACAAAACAGACACATGAGCATGAAAGAACTCACTGGTGATTTCAAAGAGTGTTTTTTAAAGAGAAATTAAATTACAAGTAATGATGAGCATACCTTTTACTATTGCTTCCACTATCTCATGATCACAGGTTGCACACTGCCAAACCCACTACATCTGAGATCAGAGCAGCTCTCAAAACACTACTAAATGTATTATGAAATCTTTTAAGTGCCATAGCAGTAGACATAGCTAGAAGACATAACTAATGATAGGTACATTCTCTTAACCTGCCCCTCAAACATACACATTTTCTTTCTCTACATTTATTCCACTCAGACCATGCGAATCCTTGCTCTTTATGGAAGTATGAGCATTCACTGAAAGCAAAGCTGTACAAAAATGTAAATGCTTTCTTTTCCATTAACAATGAGAAGCTTGAGACCATTTCAGACTTGAGGGGTTTAAGTAGCTACAGAGTTCCAAGAATATTTGTGGATATTCACACCTCAACAAGTCACAGACTAGAGAAGGAGCTGCCATGCATCAACAGAGCTGAAGGAAGTGTATTTCCATATGAACATATGAATACAAAGATTCTTGACATTCAAGGGTAGAGAAATAATTTTCCAGTATAAAGTTTCATCATTCAGGCTGAAAAGCCCCTTCAGGTGATTCTTAACACATGAACCAGCTGTTACAGGCCATCTGAGCTTAAAAGGACAAAATGCAGATCAGGAAAGAGACAGCAAACTAGTAATAGTCAGATTCATATAGTAAGAACAGCATATGAATTATGCTGAATCTAGAATAGGAAATAACAGCAGTATGTAACAAACTTCCTGCTCTGGTTTTCGTAATATTAATAGTGTTTTGCAGACAAAACTTTCTAATGACATTTTCAGATGGTCTTCCTTCAAAAATAAAGTATCTCTACAATGATGTTGAATGATAATAATAATTACGCAATAAAAAAGGTAGTGTCAGTTGTTGGTGATGGAAACTGCCTCAAACCCTATCAGGCTAGCTTAGTGCCTCAGACGTTCCAGCAAATGTTTTGTCTCCGAGCAGTTGTTACTCCAAAGCCATTTTCCTTTTTGCAACAATGCCTTGCCATCTAAAGATCAGGCTGATTTGAGTCTAAAGATTGTAGGCACTGACACTAGTACATGAGACTGTATGCTGAGATTTTAAAACAAAAAAAATCAGAATATAGAAACACATTTTTTAGGTCTTATTCTAACAAGATTTGGTCGAGTGTCACTCATTCCCTTTGGTCTAACCCTAAATGACAGATTAAAAATATAAACTCCTATTCAGAAATAAGGCTGAAAATAAAACTGTTTAAAGTTTTAGATTTTGCTTTCAGAGAGGCACTGAATTTAACAGGATCCTAAATTCTGAAAGAACTGAGCACCCAGCCCCAGGTAGACAGTTCCTTATAAGTCTCACTAAATGTATTCCCAAAACAATAACTTCTGGAAATTTTGGTTCTCTGAATCCATTTTTTACTACAGAAAAAAGAACATTTGTATGCACTGGTCTCTAATAATGATTTATAGTAGATACATACCTGTGAGTATGTAAAGGCAAAGATGTTGATGGTTAGCCTGGAGAAAAGGAGGCTGAGGGGAGACCTTATTGCTCTCTACAAGTACCTGAAAGGAGGTTGTAGTGAGGTGGATGTTGGTCTCTTTGCCCAGGTAACAAATGACAGGATGAGAGGAAACAGCCTCAAGTTGCACCAGGGGAAGTTTAGATTGGATATTATGAAAAATTTCTTCACCAAAAGGGTTGTCAAACATTGGAACAGGCTGCCCAGGGAAGTGATTGGATCACCATCCCTGGAAGTACTTAAAAAGCTGTGTAGACGTGGCACTTAAGGACATGGTTTAGTGGTGGACTCGGCAGTGTTAGGTTTATGGTTGGACTTGGTGATCTTAAGGGTCTTTTCCAACCCAAATGATTCTATGATTGTTGAAGCTCATCTGAATCAAGTATTTGGACTTTAAAAACTATTTAGAAAATAAGCACTTCTGCAGTGCAATATAATTCTGTCTAAGGTCTTAATTACAGCAGCCTTGAAAAAGAAGTTCCACACAGGATTTGGAGACAACATAAATGAACTTTAGGCTAATCAGTTCATAACAAACTTTAGTCCTCTAGTAAATCTGCAAATCAACCTGCATTACACACTTACTTTTTGAAACTTCTGAGATATGATTAGTAGGCTAATAAATAATACTGAAAGATAAATAGACAATTAAAAAGATAACCCCCAAACTGTTTCCATTCTGATCCTTAGGACAGAGTCTGGTACAGTTATTAAAACAAAAGGAAACAGATATTAAAAGGTATCTTGGACCTATCTGAAATGTGTTCTCTGTCTTGTCTTTCATCTTCATCTATACAAGCCAAGAACAGTTCAAAACTATATTGCTGGCATCAATGTGAGATGCTCTTTTTGAACTCTTCCTAACAGCAGGGAAGGCAGAGTCCTATTGAATTAATTTTGAAGGACTGAGTCTATCAAACAGTTAAGTACAGCAAGATTTTCCAAAAAGGTCTTGAAAAGGTTTACATGAATGGAACCGAGGGGAAAAGTGAATGGGCTGACTACTTTTTGCTTCATCCTCTTCCTGTACTCAAGGCTGATCACTGTGTGCAGCCTGAATAATCCTTTCACTGAATGAGAGATTACATTACAGTATGAAGAACATCTTGAACAATTCATCTTACTATTCAAGCACTCTAACGAAGATTTTCTGTTGTCCATACAAGAGACCTATTTCTTTTAGCTGATATGAATATTATATAAGAAATCAGTGAAACAAAATAATCAAAAGAGTGAAACATCAGAGCAACAAAATTCTATTATTCTTATGTTTTTGGTTCACCTGAAAGCCAGAAATGAATTGATGAAACAGCATGAAAATGAGAAACAGTGCACTGGAGAACATTTTGGGGACCTTAAGAGATTTCAGAGGTAGTCAGAAAGACTACCCAGAAAAAACATCTATTACCAACATGTACCTTTCAGTAGCCAGCTGTATCCATTAACTTTCTTAGAAAATAGGAAAAGCTTTGTAAATGATGGCTAACGTAAATCATAATATTCTCTTTCAGAGACACCTGTCTGAAGAACTTAAATTTTCCAGATGTATTTCTTACCATAAAGGAGAACTGGTCTTGAGCTTTTCACCAGAATCTGCTAAATAAGGAAATGTGGGGTTATTTTTCCTAAACAATACTAAATTCATTCACTGACCTTTTCAAGCCTGAAATTGCTTGAAAGAACACCCTGCACTGAAGTAATAGGTTGCAGTGTTAAACCAAACATGAACTGATCATTGCATTTTGAAAATAAATATGCAGAATTTTTAATTTTGCAAGGAAAATTTCTAACTCAAAATGTCAATGGGTATTGTCTACATGTGGCATAGTCCCTCTGCCTGTATTAAGAGAAGAATTATATGAGGTGGTAATGTATGTCTTACCTCAAGCACAAAGCAAATGAACTAAGCAAATAAAGTCAAATTACGGAGTTACAATACAGTTTTGACTAAACCTCTTGCTATACACTTGCCTCAGGGAAACGGTATTTTTGAGAAAACTATCAGTTTACCCTAACAGCTAAGAGAAACCACTTCATTTATGGACACAGAATCATAACATAAAAAACTGGATGGTTGCCTTGAAAAATACCTGTGGCAGTACCAGGTATTGCCGTATCATTTCAGGTAAGACTCTGGTGTAAACAGTTGTTGAAAGCTTACAGTGGAAGAGACTGCACAAAATATCCTATGGAGTTTGCTCCATTCATGACATTGTATTTTGGAAGTTCTTTAACAGTTTAACATAAATCATCTTTGCTGCAAAGGTTACTTCTTCCTCCTAGAGCCCCATAGGCAGGGAAAACAGTTGATTGCCATGAAATTTTTAACAGCCTTTCACATGCTGGAAGACTATTATGTTTTCCTTCACTCTCTTATATATAAACCCCCTCTCTTATCTATAAACCAAATTCAATTTTTTCTTACTTTCTCCATAAATCATTTCTCCTACCTCTGATCATTATTGTTCTCTTCTAGATCCTCTGTATTTTACCAACATCTTTTCACATGGGGCATTAATTCTGTATGTGCTCAACTCCAAATGTGTGTAAGCTGAAATAATTACACATGGCATGCCAAAACTACTTTCAGCATATGTAGTGGCATTACAGCATTTCTTTTCACACAAAATTAACCCTGCTTATAGTATGGCATTTCCACAGCTATTTTGCTGGGTGACATAATAGTCTGAGTTTTACCTGAGGCACCTTGGCACAGCACTTCCACCTGTAATGTGTCTAGAAAAAGAAACTTTAAGCTTTATTAGTGAGTGCAATCTTTGTTAGTATACATCTAGGATTAGATTCTTACATGAATTAAGGACCTATGACTGGCTGCATTTCAGTGAGAGTTGAGCACATCCTGGGCCTTGCACCTCTGAGAATTGTTCCGTAATGAACCGCCATATGGCTGAGTTTTACAGTTGTGACATGGTAACTGGTGACTCCAGCTCGTACAATGGTGTAGGAATTCTTGGGCTGTGGCCATTGCATTCTGCTACAGTGAAAAAAAGCCAGTACAAACCTACACATTTTTATTTTTATTTTTGTAAATCTGGTGAACACATGGTCTGACTTCGGATTTTTCCTTTTTTTTTTTGCCAGCTCTCTCATTCATTCTTCTTCTGACTCATATCGTAGCAAGCTGAGAGCACTAAAGAAGTGAAATAAAATTCTGATATGTGGGATACTTGGAAAGTAATGGACACATAGTGAACAATCCAGGCACGATGAACCTGATTAACTTGTGAGCCAAGGACGCTTTGCAGGCAGCAGGCCTCAAAGACGCTTTGTAGGCAGCAGGCCTCAAGGATGCCTTGCAAGCAGCTGGCCTCAAGGACACTTTGTTAAGGATAATTGTTGCTACAATTTTGATGGAGCAAGCACAAAAAAGCAGGACAAAGTTGGGCCTACGTGACAGAAAGAAGGACACAGAACAGGGTACAGGCAGAGGGAATCATTCGCATGATCAGAAAGTCTTATCCAATCAAACTATTGCTTTAGGCGTGTGGACAGCACATGCTAACCAATCTTTAATCAGCTTATGCGTGATCGGGAACCAAAATGAGTATTTAAACCGAGCTATTAGGGCAATAAAGTGGCATCTGCTTGATCACATTGATTGTGTGCAGTGTCCGTGACTTCCGCGTCAACACTGATAGTACATTATTGATACAGAACTTACTGGTTTTCCATTAAAATTAGGGAATGAACAATGACAAAGCTGCACATTTAATCCTTCTTTAGTAAAACAGTACAATTCAGTATGAAACAATGCCATCTGCAACACATGTCCTATCTGCTAACATGTCTACTGGGACAGATGTTAATACATGAGTATTTTACTAGTTGCTGCAAAACATAGCTAAAATTTTTATTTATCTTTTCCTATGTTTAAATACATATTTCACAATTTAAAAAAAAAAACATTTTTACATACCTGTGCTGCCCAATGCAAAACATCAGTGCAGTTTTTATGCAAAAATCAATTACATTTTGTCTAAATACAGTAGAATACAGGTGCACTTGGGAGCATATTGATATAATCTATAATGAATTGTTAAGTGCATGTATTGATGACTTTTCTACTCACATTAGTGAAGATGTCTTATTGTCATTTATTTTCAATCCAGTATTTTGACAGGTAATAGCTCCAGTATTACCTGTCAAAACATACTTAGGAGGAAGGATCTGAAATTTGCTGCTGAAGACTTGCACAACAAATGGAAAACTATCTTAATCACAATCCCATAAAACTCTGCTGCACAGCCTGTATTTGTCTGAAAGATCTTAATGCATTTCATACAGTCAGGAAAACAATGTTCTTAGTTTTCTTTGCTCATTACTTACTGTTGTGCATGTATTATTGCTTTCTTAGCTATGAGGTCAGCTACATTAGATACCAGTGTCTACTCTGCTATCAACAAATGAAGATTCATTAAAAATGTTAGCAATTTGTACATTTGGAGTAGAAGAAATCAGGGTTCCTCCCAGACCTGCCCTTATGTTTTCCGTGCCTATAGCAAGATTCAGAAATCTTTGGTGGGCAGAAGTTTGTTTCAAAGCTATTCTTACTAAAGAGTCCCAAGTTACAATTACACTTTCCACTGTGCTTATTCAAATGGTTTTGGTTTTTGTGCTACTTGAATCTGAAAAAAGCTTTCCTGATATAATTTATTATGTCCCACTGCTTCAAAACCAAACCCTAAACCCACCAAGCAAAAACAAACCCCCAAACTGCTTTTACTACAATTTCCACCTCCAAGATACACATCTTCATCTACTTGATTGTTTCTACTGTCATCCAATCTCCATTTTTCTAACATATGGGATAGTCTATAAATCTATAAAAAATGAATTGAAAGACTCAGATGGAGTGTTCTGATTTGGGAAGATTCAGACCTGTTGCATGACACTTGCAACAACAGAAATACATATTTAGCGTTGCAGCAACCTCAGGAAAAGTCCACCTGGCTTTTCTTCAGACAGTGCCAGGTATCCTGACTCTCTTGGGTAACAGTGACCAGTTGAAAGAAGCTAAGTCCAGGGACTTTTAACAATCCTTAGATGTTCTTACGGAACTGAT
Organism: Harpia harpyja; assembly: GCF_026419915.1. Taxonomy (NCBI): domain Eukaryota; kingdom Metazoa; phylum Chordata; class Aves; order Accipitriformes; family Accipitridae; genus Harpia; species Harpia harpyja. The sequence goes on along the minus strand of NC_068969.1, from coordinate 84,546,679 downwards.
ACAGGACCCATGCAAATAGTCCCACCTATTTCAATATTGGGAAACAAAATCTGAGAGAGCATACATGACTTTTCTACTGGGTTTGTTTACACCTCCCCCTTCCAAGTGAAAACTCAGGATTCAGGATGTTAAACTTTGACAAACCAAGATGATTATTCTATGCTTATATTTTTATACATTTTTGGCTTATAATATTGATGATATCCACTTCCTGACAGTCAAATGAGTGTCTGGATCAGGCTAACAGAATGCCACAAACATAAGTTTCCTCAGGTATTCACTTAGTCATTAGCAAATCTGAATGAAGCTGATGATAGTATCAGCATGAAAACTAAAGCCTTCCTCATCAGTATAGAAGTTCAGATTCTGGCTCATATTTGAATACTGCTAGGGTCATTATATTGCCATTTAGCTTTGACATGATTGGTGTTTTTGACAGAAGATTCTAATCCTAGGCACTATGGTCCCAACATAGAAAATATTGCCAATGAGGTTAAGGAGGGAGGTAAGTATTTTCTCAGTTCCAAAACAACATAGTAAGTGTATTCAAAATAAGGAATTACATAGCAAATAAGGAAAGGATTGAATTCTCTTTCAAGTGAACGATCCGCAACAGTATCCTATCCTGAAACAGGAGGCAGGACTAAATGTTTCCAGTTTAAGGCAATATTATCTTTTGCTATAAAGTGAGATTCTCTATCTTCATCTGATTGTTCACATCACTCACTATAGCACATGAGTTGTCAGAACATCCAATTAATTCAGAGGATCTAAAAAGAAAAAAAGGAAAATCTGCACTGCTGGGGGTGGAGGGGAAGACAGAGAAGTGGGAAAGAGAGGTATCACACATTAATGCTTTACAGCTTTCTTAGTGTAACACACAACTGTTTTTTTTAATCTCTAATTTGCAACCTTCAATATCGTCTTTTTATTTAATTTAGATTAAACTCATGTAGGTGACAAATATGCTACCAACACTGTTCCATGCATTGCCAGAGTGTATAATCCTTTTTGATATAAATTATGTGCATGGTAGTTGAACGGTAGGACTGACTTTCTCCCCCTAGTCTGGTTTAGGTCAACTGAGATTCAGGTGATGACATTTCATACAAAACCAACAAAGTGTGAAAGGTTGTAAGTGAAAGAGCTTCTCTTTTTCTGCAGCTTCCTTTTAGGCAAACAAATGAATAATGAATTCGCTGTAACATCTTCATTTGATGTACTCAGCTGCAAAATATGTACATTCTCAAACCTGAAGTTACTCAGACATCTAACACATGCTAATGAACCAACTTTGTTTCTGCAGATGCAATTAAAATCCCATCTTTACCTATGCAGTCCAGGTTAACAAGGCTGATATCAAGCTGCAGGACTACATAATGAAAAAAGCAAGCTAAACAGAAATGACGACATGGAGATGGAAAGTAGATGAAGTCCCAGAGAGAAATGATCTTGCCTTGCAGCAGGAATAATGATCAGGCTGCCAAGACACAAAAGCAATCAAAAAGGAATCAAAGGAAGAGGAGAAACAAAATTAGTGAAGATCTTCATCTCTAATGGTATGTAACAGTGTTTGTATTTCATGTTTGACATTTCATTTGGTCTCCTGCCATAACGATATGCTATATAAAAATGATAGCATGAAAAAAAATAACAATGAAATGCTGTCATGGTATTCTTTTCCCACACAGGGATTCCCACTGCTGCCTCACCATCAATACCATTAATTACATTACATGTAGCTACTGTATTAGAAGCAGAGGTGACTGCTATGCCTTATTCACAGAGCTACAGACTCTAAGACTGGAGCTGAATGACGTACTGGATAGCTGGTCTCTAATGCTCTGCATTCAGTGCATCAAACTCACTTGACCTATGAACACAGAATGAGCTAAATTATGCACAAAAAAATATGCAAACATAAGCATTGAATGCACAGACAATCCATTGACTAGATTGTCTGGTCTCTCATTACACTTAGGGAATGTATTGCTGCTGAATGCTAATCACTTCTGGAGGTGATTACTATTCTGATCAGTGGATTTTTAGGGTGCAGTCAGCAAAGGCTAGAGTTAGCTTAAAACTCTGCTAAGCAATTATTGGAGAGAATGAGTAGAATTTCATTTAGTTACATCAAAACATCTTTCTAGACGGTGGCTGTCTGTGCCCTGCAGTATTAAGATAAACTCTCAAGTATTTAAGTACACCTTCTGCAATGGGCTGCTTAATAGGATCAGATTTTTTCTTAGCACTGATGCTATTTAGCAGCAACTTTATTATATAAGAAGTAATTAGTGAAGAAACGGGCAAAATTTCATTTGCTTAATTCCAAACAACTGTCAGTGCCTAGACTAGACAAGGCCTGTAGACATAAGATAAAATGAAAATTTCTGATAAAATTATCCTCTTCTATGTACTAACTGCCATCAGGTATGTACTGGCAGTGGTGTTAATGTAGGTTGAATATATATGCGGAAAATGATTCTATAATTAGAATGCTATACATTGCTTGAACTGCAAAAAACCTAGTCTATTTTTAAAAAATGATGAAATGGTAAAAGAATAAATATATACATGTATTTTCATAAGCCTCCAGAAAGGAATGACTGTTACCAAAACGTTCAACAAGTTATATAATCATTGCAATTATATGTAGCCAAGCATGTGAAAAAAATATCAGTCCCAAAATAGTACAGCATTAGGCTTTATGGTGCATTCCCCCTGTTCCAAGCTTACACATGCAAAAACATTTTCATTTTGAAACGGAGCTCATCCATGAGTTACTGAAATATCAACTATTATGCAGTTACCTCCGTAAGATACTTTTTACTGATTTAAAAGCTTTTCTGGATGATAAATGTCCTCTCCTCCTCCCTAGTCTCTTTCTTTCTGAACTGTTCTTGATCCTCTGTATTTATGGCATTTTTTAACGCAAGTTGCACAGCACCCTTAGGTACCTTAGCTTTTTGTATTGCTAAGGGCCTTCCACCTGCAATCCTGCAGCCTGCCTCCCACTTGCAGCTCCCTACTTCTTCACACAAGCTCCCAGGACAGCATACCCCAGAACGCCTCTGGCAGTATTTTTCCCATGACACTCTTGTTTGTTATCCATCGCCTGGATTTATACTTGCAAACCCTGATACTGTTGTTATGACAGGTTCCCAAGGGAAGTGATTGCCACTGATGTTAGAATCACTCATTCTTTCTCCCCTTTCCTGATTTCTACATTTGGATGTAGCTTCTGGTTTACACTACAGGACTCATTAAAGCATTTGCAGAAAGGTCACCAATGAACCAGCAGTGTAGCACCCTCCCCGGTCAACATGTGCTCACAGCAACGATAACAACATCATAAGCAGGAACAACCCATGAGTTTGAGTACATCTTGATATAAAATGCAGAGTTATTGTGGCAGAAGTATGATGGAGGAATTACCTGCTCTACTGGAGAGGGTGCCGAGGGCTGGACACTCACTTCTCTTTCTGGTTGACCACTTAGAAGGTTTTTTTCCCTCTTCTTTTTCTCACTATCTTTCTCTTCTTCTTCTATTTTTTTTTTCCTTTCACTCCACCCCCCCAAATAACACCCACGATTAGAATTGATGAACACTGATCTTAAGTAATGTTTAATCTATACCATATAAAACTGAAAACTGAATGTTGTTGACATCTAACTTCCTCATAACAGGATGATACAATCATATTCTTGATCCTACAGAGGAAGTAACATTTTCAATCACCTCCTACTATTTCCAGTATGATTGAAACAGAAAAAAAAAAAAATCACTGTGGATCAAGAGATTTCAAGTTTTTCAGGGTGTAAAAAAAACCTACAAAAATAAGTAGCGTGACTATGTAATTTCACAGCGGAACTAACATTTCCTGTATAACTGATTTTCACAGTATGGATGCTTTTAACTGGTGGCAACCTAAAAACCCACCAGTTCTTCTGCATATACAAGAGGCAGACAAACATATATGAAAGAAGCAAAAATCTTATGTAAGTGATTACTCAGGTACAATATTATTAACATTGTATATGCTTTCCTTACCCTGGACCTCTCCTCTAGTTTTGTCATCATGACAACAGTTGCACCCCGTTGCTCCCACATCATTCTCCAGAAGTCACCAAAGGTTTCCGGCAATGCCCCTTGAGTTGCTATATAAGCATTCTGCTTTCTGTATCCATCTATGTAGTTGGCATTGATATAGTCACTACCTGGTATGCCTGCAAAGAGAGAAGAGTAAAAACATGAGGCAGCATTTCTGTTCTGTCCTATTGTACAACGGCTAAAAAATCCTGTGACACAGCTTTATTGGTGAATCTTAGCTTGCTGCATGCCAAATAGTACATGGATATTTGTGAACGTATGCCATTTGTGGAGTCGAGGGGTATGATGGCCTCTCTGGGAATAACCATTCTTTTGAAACAAAGGCTCAGTCTGATAAGGAAGTATAAAAGAAGCCTGAAAATCTGTAGAAGATGGAGAGATCTGGGAGTGGAAACAGCAGCATTTAAAAGCTGGTCTGACACTGCCTGCAGTCACCCACCAGTATGGCAGCCCCTGCCTGGGCCAGACAGCAAAGTCTCTCTCCATCAGATGCCCTGAGTAGGCTCCATTTAACACTCTTCTTGAGCTCTCTGCACTTCTTTTAAATATAGAAAAAAGGGTTAATGTTGTCAGACTATTAATATTACTGCTACAGTAATTTTTCCCATTAAATGGAAAACTAACTATGAGCTTTTGTTTTAACAAAACACATTATGTAAGTCAGGTTTAAGAAACAGTGGAATCTGCTAGATGGTGTGTGCATGAGATAAAGACCTCTGGAAGTCTGAATAAAAATGAAATGCATGAAAAGGAGGCGGAATCCAAGACCTGTGGGCATATTGGACCTACACTGTCAGTTGCTCAAGGCCCAGGTATTTTGGACAAGACTTAGAGAGGGACTTTGGGTGTGTCTACCAGACACGTCAATGCTTTGAGCCACATGGAAGCAAGACAGCTCCTAACTGGAATCTCTTTAACTGAGTGTCGTGGTTTAACCCCAGCCAGCAACTAAGCACCACGCAGCTGCTCACTCACTCCACCCCCACCCAGTGGGATGGGGGAGAAAATCAGGAAAAGAAGCAAAACCCGTGGGTTGAGATAAGAAATGTTTAATAGAACAGAAAAGAAGAAACGAATAATCATAATGATAACACTAATAAAACAACAACAGCAATAATAAAAGGATTGGAATGTACAAATGATGCGCAGTGCAATTGCTCACCACCCGCTAACTGACTCCCAGCTAGTCCCCGAGCAGCGATCCCCCCGCCCCCACTCCCCCCAGTGTGTACACTAGATGTGGCGTCACATGGTATGGAATACCCTGTTGGCCAGTTTGGGTCAACTGCCTTGGCTCCGTCCTGTGCCAACTTCTTGTGCCCCTCCAGCCTTCTCGCTGGCTGGGCATGAGAAGCTGAAAAATCCTTGACTTTAGACTAAACACTACTTAGCAACAACTGAAAACATCAGCGTTATCAACATTCTTCACATGCTGAACTCAAAACATAGCACTGTACCAGCTACTAGGAAGACAATTAACTCTATCCCAGCTGAAACCAGGACATATATTCTACAAAAATACTGAAGTTCACATACTACCTCTAAAGTACTTAATGACAAAAAAGTTACAAAGTTACAAAGAAAACAGGAGAGGAGCTATAAATGGTGGAATGAAGTAGTAAGGAAGACAGTTTTATAACTATGGCAAAAAAAAAAAAAGTTTAGTGCAATTCAGTTAAAACTTCAGGAGACACACATTTGGAGGAATCATCAGTAAGAACCTGAATTAACAACTTCTTTTTCAAGAGACAGATGATCTAGAGAGATGTACTCTGTGGAAAAGCTAGGTTGAAACAAAGATCTACAACTGAAGCATTACACTGAGGGTATGCAATGCCATGTCTGTACTGAGAGCTGGACCGTAACATGCTGCCTGCCAAGGTGAGTATTGGCGGTGGTGAAGATCATTTTACTAGTCTGGACTAATAGGGCAGCCATGCTCACAGAAAGGTGTAAACATGGACATACAGGTCTCAGTGCCATCCCTCCTGGATGCAGCAGTGCAGTGTCTAGCTTTTAACTCAGACTATGTGCATGTTGGAAGACAAAGCATGGCAGGCACCATTTTTGATGTCACTGCTGTTTTTCTAACCGATGATGTGAGGAAGAAAATATACTCATGTGAGATCTCAGTGCTGGTAGGATGGCAAAGCAGTGTTTCCCACATTACTCCAGTGTTGAACATGGAAGTGTTCCCCAGAAGAGTTAGTCAAAATACAGAACTGTGCATCACAATAAAATGATACAAAAGGTTTGTTGAAGTAATTAACAGAACTTAAGTCTTTGAGCAGAAATGAATGATTTATGTTTACACAGCCAATCTATCTGCCATGCCCAAGTTTACAACCCCAGGGTTCGGTCAGGTTCCACAAACTGTTTCAAAAGAGAGGGAAGGAGATACAAGCTCCCTGGCTTATTCTAAAGCTGTGACTATTTTCATGCCACAAAGGAAGATTTGAATTTTTTTGGCTATGAAACACAATAAATTATCAAATATCTTTAAAGAAATGTTTCTCAAGCTTTCAGCTCCAAATCTGTTCTGATGTATGATCTCCTGCTGGTGATGCCAAACCAGGAATTATAGGGGCTGCACACTCCTGTTGTTCCTGACAACCAGTGGCATACATCTGAAAATGTCCTCCAAAATAATTTGAATTTGAATGGAAGGTAGAGGTACCTCTTTAACAAGTTTTTGTTTATTTGTTTTTAGCTACAATTTGAAGAGTTTCTCCACTCATTCTGGGTAAGCTTAGTGCTTCATTCCACTACTTACTTAGTAATGAACAAACCCACTGATTAACTGTGACACTAATTAAGAGCCAGTATAATCTTGAAATTATTCAGATTATGGGTTACTGTAGTCTGGCATAAAATTTTGCCTTTATGCCCAAGAAAGCTTAATAATTTTCTTGTTTTATATGTTCAAATTATATTTAAACACAAATTTTAATTTGATTTGTCTTTCTGTACAATTAAAGGAAAAATCTGGCAAAATATTTCAGGGAAAGAAAGAGTTTGTAACTTCAGAGGCACAAGAGAGGCAGCAAATGGCACTCCTCAGGCAAGATGCATGGATGGACACAGGAAGAGTGGTTGACTATGATTAGAACTGATTGAAAGTCTCTTCTGGGAGAAAAATAAAACAAAATAAAAACCCCTTAAAATCTGCATAGTCTATAGCTGAAAAGCATGATTTCCCTCCATGAAAAGCAGAAATTGGAGTTCAAAAGCTTCACTCTTGTAGAGTGGAAACTTTTTTACATGGCACTTCTTATTGTGGATATTGGAATTAATGACTTAGAAAATACAACTGTTAGGCACAATGCCATATTTTCTTCCTTTATCAAGATAATAAAACATTTTTGCACAAAACAGATGAGAAAGAAAAATGAAGCCAACAGGAGAAATCTACACCAACTGGGTATTATTACCAAAGGAACTGAGAAAGCTGATAAGAAATGTTTTCTGCATAAATTAGAATTATATTATGATGCCTGGTATCATACTTTGAAGCATATGTTATAAATAAAAGCCTGAGGAAAAAATGAAAAAGAAAAACAACACTTTGTAAAGTGGTTAAATGATCTTCTGGGAAAGCTGTCCTCTGGAGCTGATACTGCACAAACAGCGCGAAAATTAAGTATGAGAAGTATTGCAAACTGTGCACTAAAGAATGATCTTTACAAATCTGAGCAGTCAATCCTAGTACCTGATGTAAAAAACCCCAGAAAGTCTAAAATTATAAATAACCTTGCTACTTACTAAGTTGTATTAAATTTATTGATAAATCATATTAAAATAAATAATTTCTAATTTTTTAGTTCTTTAAAGTTAATTCTTTAAATTAGAATCAAGAAAAGTTTCCAGATTAAGCCTTCCTTGATCACAGATGCAAGTAAGAAGGAATTAAGATTAACAACTACTGATATTTGAAAAGAGGATTTCTTCCCAGCTAGGTTAAAGTGGAAATTTCTACTCTATTTCTCCACTTGCCTTTTATCAAGAGGACACAAAACCCCCTCTCTGTTCTTTAGCCAGAAAAATCCTTTCACAAGGCAACTCAGCCTCATGGTGCCTGAAAAGGATGTGGCTGGGACATGGAAAGGAAAGTTCATTTACCACAGGACCTGAGCAACTCTTAGTGACTTAACTAATGTAGTTTGGGGAAAAACTAGGTGCTGCTCTAACACTGCACTGCAAGATTTTCATCAAGGGTTTACCTCTAGCAGAATACAGTACTGTATAGGGTTATATCTCTACTGAGATCAAGAGAGCAATAGGATTCACAATGCTCAGCTCCACTGTCTCTCTCACGCCCAGTATCCATTAGGTGTTTTCTTTGTTCTCCATCCATTCTCATCTCTCTTCAAGTATCATACCCATTTCTCACACTGAGTCTCTTTTCATCACTGTTTTCATGCATGACCTCGGTTTCACACTCCATTCCAAAATCCTTTTGTATTCTGTAATACCATTCTCCCGCTCTCACCTTCTATCTCACACTTTGCCACACCAGTTTTTGCTTCATCAGCTATGTCTCCACAATGCATAAACTTAAAGACCTCCTAGGAAGGTGCCTTATCATAAGAGGCCTAATGAAGTGTGCACAGTTTAAAAATACAAAACCTGAACATCTGTAAATATCTACAGTGAGCAAGCAGAAACAATTATCAAAGGCAAATAAATCGAAATATTAAAATGTCACTTTCTGCAATGACTTTTCTGGCCATAACCCCATTCTGAGCTGAGAAAGCTGAACAATTCTCTGTCAAGTCTAATAGTGCAAAAACAATCAAATGACAACTAGTTTGACTGCAGTACAATGAAATCCTACAAACCTTTGTTAGCTTCCATAGCTTGAAGGCAACATACCCACAAGCACAGCAGCAATTGCCATTATTACTTAAATTTGGGTTTAATAGTTAAGAAAGGTCAGTTGATCTGTAAAAACACAGGTCAAGAAGGGGACGAAGCAACCAAATTCTGTCTTCAGTTATATCGATATGAACCTTAACTAAGTCTATTGGCGTCAGTGGGGTTTACTAAAGATTCAGGATGGCATACCTGAAGTATAAATTTAGGGTAATCCATGCAGTATAACCTGACTTTTACAAGTTTCATGAAGGCAGAGACAGTTTCTGCACAAAAAGTCAGCTAAAGACTAAGCTTCCAGATCATATTGCTACCATAACTATTTTCTAGCAGCCTTTTCAACTATGGTGATGAATGACCAGAGTCTGCAATATTGTTATTCTGCCAGACAGGAATTGAGTACAATGGGGGAACAATCAGATGAGTAGTTGAGCATAAAAGACATCCCTTTTTCAAATATCTCAGGAGAACAAAGCAGTCCAGATTTTACAGACTAAGAGTGAATAAGCAATGAAACAAAATTAGCCAATGCCACAATTAAAGTGCAAAAGATTAAAAAAATGAACTCTATAGCTCCCGATTTATGCTGAGACTGTACTCATGAACTGAGATGACAGTAGAGTTTGCTGCAACATAGACTCAGATCCACAAGGCTAATAATGTAGACCTCAGAATTATTCACTTGATTTCCTGGAGACAGTTATAATCTTAAATAGCTTTAATTAGACTTCACGTTCTATTCACAAACTGAAATCAAATCATGAAATTATTTCAAGCCTTTACAAAGGCTAAGTACTGAACAGCCTTTCTATTTAAAACAAATTAAACCATAAACTTTTGTTTCTGTACTGCTTTCCTAAGAGATGTGCTGTTAGTCATAAAAAGAGCGGGAAGTAATAGGATTAAATTCTGTCATGCTTGTAAACAACGTGGAAAAATGCAATGATGAAGTCAAAATGCTGAAGAAGCTCTACTATGGTTTAAATCAATGACTGCTGTTTCCAACTATGTCAGAGCAAAAATGAACTAGGGCAGCTACTAGGTGCCAGTAACAACTGTTTAAGTAGAAGTTTTTGTACATAAAATCTATATAGTTAAGGAGATTATCAAATTCAAATGGTCTAAGTACAAATCTGTACTGTAAGAACTCACTGAAAAATGAAGCAGCACAAGACCAATGAAGATATTGTAGTAATGAATATTGGTAAAATGAAAGCTTTTTACAAAGACTGAGGAAAATTTACTACAGATCATCCTAACAATGCAAGGTAAGAAGAAAAAAGAAACAACAGAAAAAGAAAACCTATAGATTGCTGGATTGTGGATGGACTATTAGGACTAGGACAGTCCAGTGAAGAGGGATAGGATGGAAGACATGGAATGAGTGAAATGTTGAATTATAGAGAATTATGGGAAGAAGGGGTGGGCAGAAGATACAGAATTAAGCAGGACAAAGAAAGGGATTGTGTAGAGGACAGAAGACAAGTAGTTGAAAGGAAAAGAAAAGGGGGAGAAAAATCTGAAAAATGTGAAATGTAGGGATGGAAACAAAGAACCAGGAGCTGTAGAAGATCTGCAGGCAAGATGAGAAACTTGGATGGTAAGCAGCAGAAAAATGGGCTGGGAAACAGGAGGAGCTCTGTTAAGGAAAAGAAAGGAAGCTTTTGTTTTGTTTTGTTTTAAAAGTTTGCTAGTATTAAGAAAGGGTACAGAATGAAAGTAAACATTGTTCAGTGCAGTTCCTCAGAGGTACAGATAACAGCATTGTGCCAGCACACTGGCCACAATACATTGAGATAGCAGTATGTTGCATAATAGTGCAAAGCAGATATCGAAATCCAACATGATGTCATCAGATTGTGATTACCTTACCGCTGTCTGAAACTTGATTTAGTGATTCTCCAACTCATCAGGACTGAGTGACACCAAAGTTATCTATCAGAGGAGTCTTTTTTTTCATAGAAATATTCATTTATACCTCTAAATGATGCACTAAAAGGGCTGATGAATGCCTCTACTAACATGAAATGAAATGATTTCTAGTTTGGTAATTCCTGCAAGAAACAGTTTCAGTATGAGTGTGTACAGTAAATTTTGAGGTGCCAAATCTTCATTACCTATTCAAGAACAAAGCCACTGGATGTTTTGCTGAAGCCTTCCGCAATGGACCATGTGGGTATGTACACAGGAAAAAGTCAGAATTGTTCTGAACTGATTTTAAGGGTATTGAGAATGACACTATTTTTGTCATTAAGTTACAACTATAACAGCCTAAGTAGATCCATAGGCCAAAATTATTATACTCTGACAACTTGTCTCGGCATTGTTGTTGAGACAGCCACTGTGAAGTCTACTCTGTGAAGTCTACTTCATAGAAACTTCTACACCATGAAGTCTACTTCACTGATCTTTCTGTACCTTGTTACCTCATCACTGAAATACTTTTGTTGCTTTTAAAGCACTCCAGGCTTGCAGGGGGAAGAGGCATACAACTACTCTAAGTGTTTAATTACATATTATTAGCAGAATGCAACACAAATGCAATGTGAGAGCGTGCAAATAATTTGCATAGTCCATGACTGTTCAGTAGATGTTGAAGAATTTATATTGACCAGAATACTTTCTAAATCTAAAGATCATGCCCTACATACTAGATGATAATTTACCAATATCTGGCAATCAGACAAGTAAGAATAATAGCAGTTTCTTGCCTTTTTCTTTCTTGACCAATTATATCACAGTCAGAGATGTCTAGCTTTAGCAGCATTTTAAAGGCATTAGATTTCCCGTCAAACAAAAACTGCACTGCTGAAATATGATAGATACTATTTTTTAATTTTTTTTTAATCACTAGCATTATGCAAATCCATGTCACATATGCCAGACTTTTGTCTTGGATGTCTCCTAAAACAACTGGCAAGACTTTTTAAAATGCAGAATATTTAAACATTTTATTCCCAGTATTTTATTTACTCCTTAGAGGTTTAAGGTCACAGACCTAGCTGTTAACTTGATGTATTTCTCTTTTAATCGGTAAATTCTGCCCTCGATTCCATTTAGATGCATACAATGAACTTCACAATATTATAACATTCTTTCATCATATTGTAAAATTCCAAGTGTCCCTCTCACACACATCAAAAGATAGCACAACAGGAGCGATAAGGTTTCAAGAACATGGGAACAAAATTTTGCAAAGTAGTATTTTCTTTCAGGTAGAAATTCAAATTACCACAACTAATCTGAGTTTTCCTTCAAAAGGGACATCTAATGTAATAAAATGTAAACAGTGGTGAGTTTAATAATATAAAAAATACTTGTAAAGTGAGAAATTATGTTGTGGAACTCCATGCTATATGCAATTACAGAGGTCAAGAACGTAGCAGGGATTCAAAACCAGGTCTGAACATGTGTAACAAGACTTATAAAAGGTACCAAAACCCCCACTTTGAAAGTGTTACTAAGCCTTGTGTTTCAGGGCTAATGCAATTTTTAACAACTTGATATTATCAATGAGTGGAAAGAAGTAATTTGAAATCTCTACTACATGCTCCTTAAGACCTAGGAATCGCTTTATATTGACTACAGTCAGAGACGGGCAACTGAACAAAACCAGCCTTGTGCCCCATTCTAGAGTAGCAATTACAGCATTCCATGTTTGTGCAACACCATCAAGAGGCAAAGCGACCATCAGTGAGGGATTACAGCTTGGCAGATGCTTAGTTTCTTGTTCATATACATTTGCTTTCAAATAGGAACCAAGTGGCTAGGTGTAGAATGGAGCTTTTCATCTTAGAAAGAACACAGTTATTACTCAAACGTCACTGATAATATTAGTCTTATGGCCACCAAAGAATTGCAGATAAGGCCTATATATAAATCCAACCAAATATTCTCCATTTAATTGTAACAAAATGTAACATAGTCCAAATTTAGGTCCTGATCAACTTGTTTAGTAACATAGGTAAAGGAGAATTTTTTTTTTAAAACAATATTCAAAGTATTGATTTCCCTGGTAGCATAAAAACAAACACAGCTGTCAACTAATTAAAATGCTAGGCAGAGCATATTTTCATTGAAGGAATATTTACTTAAAACTTGAAAGAGAAGTGCTTATTACCAAATATTAAGACCAACGTATTAAACTTACAAAGGTACACACACAGAATTTTAGAAACACTATCATGTAAAATCGAACAGAGGGAAAAATTTAAAAGGATAATTAAATACTAATTCATTACTGTTTTCAAGACAAATTATCATAGCATAAACCAGCATTTAGTATTTGATTTATGTTGCTTCTTTCACCATAAACTGAAGACTGAGAAAATACTTAAAATTTTGCAAATCACCAAATGGGTCAAAATCCCACTTGTGGTTTTATATCTGACACTGATATGTCAAAGGCCTATAGTATTTGTCTGTTTAGGGTTACTGACTGTTATAGGGTTAGAAATTTTAGCCTCATCGTGGTATTTCTTACTTAGAAAAAGGAATCAAACATTGCAGTTTAACTGTATGGTGAACCTGCTCCTGAAAATACTCAGTCCTTTCCCACAGGTACAATGTAGATTTTTTTCATATTTTTGCTATCTATTATTTTTAAAAGTACTCTAAGGTACTGTGTAATTTGAAACTTTTAATTACTTTGACTAATCTTTTCTGGTTTGCTGCTTAAATTTTTTTCCCATTCTCTGAATATGTTCATTTTCTTTAAGGGAACCAAATTTCATGGGTCATTTACATGAAGGCGACTCTGGCAGACCTTTTTAAGCCCAGATGTCTGACTTGTAAATTAACAAATACATTTATCTGCAATTAGATTTTTTCCTCTCCTTCTCACCCCCATTACACAACTCTTTTTCCAGACAAAATCCTGTGAAAATCTTGATTCTTCTGTCAAACAGTCTTATTTCTGAGTTAAACATTTTGTTCCAAACAACTTTACATAACTATTCAGAACAGCTGTCCAATTGCTGTTCCTGGCCTTTCCAGACCATGTACTTAGTTCTCTTGTCTGGACCAGTGACATAGAAAGGGAAATTTTTCTTGAATTACATCACATATAATGCTAATTAAAATACCCTCTTTTCAGTGTTGATACAGGTAGTTCTACCAGGTAGCGGTAGGTTTTCTTACAGCTATTTTCTTCTACAAGGCAATGTGAAAAGTTGTAAGTGACATTACAAAAAATCTTGTCAGAACTGCTGTATGAGCTTCAGAGGTGGAAAAAATATAAGCAGATTATCATATGCAAAATCTTCAAGGCAATCATTTAAATTTTCTAATACATTTGAGAAGCTCTTATCCGTGTTATCAAAGCCCACAGTATACAGCTGCAATAAGTAAGGAAAGATCTAAACTTCCATCAGTGGGACTGCCTTTTCCTTCACCAAGCAGCTAATATTAAAATGGACTACACCTATAAATATTGTCCCTCCTGTATCCAGTGTCTTCAGGTCTGGAGTAGCCAAAGATAAGAAGCTGTTTATAACTGTAAATTAAAACACCTTGCAGTTTAACTTGTAGCATGTTAGGACTGAAATACTTATGACCTTGAATACAGTTCCCTATATCTTATGTATCGTATGCAAGGCCTATCAGCCTTATTAAAGGCAAATTTTATTTTCATTTATATTGTTTCACTTAATTATATAATCAATTATGTTCTGGCTATCATTAATACCTGACTGTCAACAATACACGATAAACTGAAAATTTGTCTTCATCCCAGGGAGCAGGTTAATGGTAAGGCAGAACTGGTAAGAAAAGAAAACTGAGTGAAAACCAGTGCTTCCCATTGCTTTAGCACTTGGTAAAGGAGACACAACACCCAGTGCTGATCATCTTGGACATTTTGCTTAAGTTAACTCTAAAATGTTCATGTTTTTTGAAAGCTTTTTGTCAAAGAAAGATATAATGAAGAGCTCTCATTATACCCCTCTGCCAATCTTTGGCAGTGAAATACTGAGCTTTCAACAATGTCTGCACGTGGGCATTTGTTTAAACACTCTTGTTTAACATTCAGATTGTAAATGGAAAAGAAGAAAAGGTAAGTTTTATCAGAGAGTTCTCAAAATTGTCCCTGAGAACATAAAGTTGAACTGTTTTTTTTTCCCACATTAAGGATTTGGCAACTGAAACTCAATAATCAGATATGTCGATAATGTCATGGATCGACAAAAACCTCAATTCATGCATGGTTACTTGCTTTGCAGAATTAATATAAGTAAACAGCAATGATAATTTACTTTAGATAACACTTGGCATACACACAGGGACCTGATGCATTCAGTGCTATATGTGACCCTGTGTCAGTTTTAGTGAATTTTCATAATGAATTACTGAGAATGAACATCAGAAGAAGATTGTCTGCATAGGAATACTGGAAGTATTTTAATTAACACTTCTTTATATTACTATACAAAGATATCAGGAAGTAAAATTTTACTGGATTTTAGGATTTAACTAGTTGTCCTGGGTTCAGCTGGGATAGAGTTAATTTTTACAGGAACCTGGGAGGTGGGGGGGCATAGCCAGGGCAGCCGACCTGAACTAGCCAAGGAGCTATTCCATACCATGTGACATCATGCTCAGCATATAAATGGGGAGCGGGCCGGGGGGAGGGCTCTCGACTTTCGGTGGCGGAGCGTCGGGTTCCGGGTGGTGAGCAGTTGCACCGTGCATCACTCTTTTTGTATATTCTTTCATTAGTACCGTTGTTGTTGTTGTAACCTTTTTTTGTGTTGTCCCAGTAAACTGCCCTTATCTCAACCCTCAAGGTTCCAGGTTTTTTTTTCTTTTCTCTCCTCCGTCTCCTCCCTATCCCACCGGAGGGGGGCGGGAGGAGTGAGCGAGCGGCTGCGTGGTCCTTTGTTACTGGCTGGGCTGAAACCACGACATTAGTTTAAATTTAAAGGTCTCCTTACCTTCTATTGCTGAGAGTAGAACACGAGAATGGTCATATGCAATTACATTCGCGTATCTATTCTTTGGTTTGTTTACTTCCAGGTTGGAGTGTTCCCATGTGAACTGCTGACCAGGATCAATAGACTTCAAAAGAGAAAGAGAAGAAAAGAAAAGGAAACTTTTAACTAAGGACTACGTACTTGTTGTATTTATAATCATTACAAACCATATGCTCCCATAGTTTACTTTGTAAATATTTTGCTTTTGAAAGAAAATTATGACACTGGGATACATTATAACATATTATATCTTATTATATAAAGCATTTTGTATTTATGCATCTGAAATTTCCACCAGGTATTCAAACCATAAGCTTTTCAAATCCAAGGCTTTCTCTTCAGAAAAGCAAGGGTATGGTATCCATCTTTTTAGCTTTTCACTCAGTTTGGCACGTGAGAGTTTCTAGCATAACAGAGAATGAAAAAAATGTCGGAAATCTCAAAAACACTGGGATGAAGGGGAATAAATATTTTTATCTTTCTCTATTACTAAGTGGACATGTTCAAACAATTCAGTGTCCTGTTTACTAAATAAATTCCAAATGTTCCTGAAGAAGTTTTCCACAAGAAAAATAATGTTGTTTCTGTTCTTTTGTTTTGATGCCAGGCCAACACATGATACCAGTGTTGCTCAGGGAACCAACTGCATATCACCCAGGGACAACATAAAGAGAACTGATTTTTATTTCCTTGACCCATAAGTAAGAGAGCAATTCAGACATAATTGAAATTTTAATGATCTGTTATTTATACACATAATTATATGGTCCTAGAATCACTGTTTATGTCCTGCTTCTTTCATGTTCCAGGATGGAGTTACTGAAGCTTGACCCACAGTCCTTCAACCTTCACCAGCAGGAAGACTCCAGGCTCTACTACTTTTACCTCTATGGTTGAGGTATACATACAGCTGGGTAAATACAAAATACATAACAGATGGTACCTGCTTATGCCTGCTATGGTACTGGCTGTATGAAAGGTCATCTTATACTGAGAAGTCACAATTAATGACATATTGTTTTACTTTCACTTTCTGTAACATTAGAGACCTTAAAATTGTTTCATCAACACATATATGCAACTATGGTTTGCGGCTCATGCCCTTTGCTTAATCCTGGTAACAATCAGCAGGTCCTTATGCCAGGTTGCTATAAATTATAAAAAACTAATGACACAGGTAAGCCTAGATGGGGCAGTTAACCAACGCTATGTTCACTTTCCATGAATAGACCAGCAACAAAGCACGAGTTGGAAGCTCCATACTGCCACTACAGCATCAAGCCACCACTTTTACATCGCTTATACTGAGTCCTCCCAGGGTTACAAGAGCTGTGAGTCCATTTTATGTTAATGTAAATGAAATATGACCTGTAATCTATTAGGTAGGTATTATCAAAGAATATATGTAAAATTAGTTAGTGTGATCTGTTAGGATTTATCTCTTAGATTAATAATTACTATTTGGCCAGTCAGAAAACTACTTCATTCTTACGCACCTTTACGTATCTTAGACAATTTATTTATGTAACATTCAGTGAATGACTTTGCTTCTTTCTTGAGATTATTCTAAAAAAATTCATTTTGCCTGACTGCCTGATAGAGAGGTCTTAAGAGTAGCCCAGCATTTCTGTTTAGGAAACCAAGTCCCAGTACCTTATCCTATCTATTATTACCTTAGACTCAACTTTTGTAACAGTTACCAGCTAATTTTCCTGAATTTTTCTAACTTTCATTACAGTCCTCTGGAGTTGGGCCTGGCTGAGCTCCCCTGCATAACCTAGCTGAGATTTGCTGAGCAGAGGAGTGTGACAGTTCAGGTTCTGGCTCACCCTTTGCATACCGCTTTACCTATAGTAGCTGACGCAGAGTGTGTAGCAGCTCCTCCCTCAAGAGGAAATGAAACAGGACTTTTTAGAGGAATAAAGAAGAAATGAACTGCTTGGGAGCATGATGAAGGGCATGGAAATTTTACTTGTGGTTTGGATATGATTCACTTGAGTTGTATCACTGTGTGTGTTACTAACAGTACAAAAGGTGTTCTTAAATGGTTTGCAGCTCTGAATGAATCTGATTTCTTTTAATCTCCACAGAATTTTTGTGTCACCCCCCCAATTTTTTTTTTTTAAAAAGCAGTATTTGCGTTCACAATCTTAGCAATTTGTGGGAATATGCTTAACATATCTTAATACGTTAATAGCATTAATATCTTACTCTTACTAAATTAGTATCTGAATAAAGTAGTTATTAACATTAAAACTGTTGATGGCTTTTTTTCTGCCTTATTGTATTTTGTTTTCATATATAGGAACAACAAACTATCACCCAGTTGGTATTCTGCCACTTGCAAAAGTAGACATCCCTTCTGTGCTGTGCTTAAGTATAAACATAGCAACCTGATCCTTCCAATACTAGGGCTTGATCCTTCTTTGACCAAAACATTACTTTTTCTCACTACACAATGAAATTCCTATTTTTCAATAAAGCAGTAAAATTTTTATTCTATTTTCTTACAGTTTAGTTTCATCACAGTAATGTTTTCCCATCCTCTGAAATGGATGGCTGATAGAATATTGAAGCAGGTAAGCACTGCTTCATTTAAAAACACAAATATTTTTATCTTTACTGCTAAGTGCTATTTATGTCATCTAAGGTGAAGAGAAAGAATTTGGAGCACATTTCCATAAGCACTGGGAAGAGGAAAGTCATATGCATATATAGTATATTTAAGACATGTAATATACCCCTTTATCAGCTGACCAGCAATTCATCTACATCATCTGACTTGAAAAGCAATGAAATTTACATAATCACTTATCTCAGCAAGAATCTCCCCTCTTTTCCTTTTTGAGTGAATGCAGGTGAATAAGATAACTTGTGCAGGATGTTTGCAGGTCAAGTTTTCAGTATTTTAGAAAGTAACTAGTATGGGTTTAGCTCAGAATTCTAGTAATAATTTAGAACACAAACATCATAATTTCAAAATAAAGAGTAGATGGTCTCAATATCTTAATGCATTATACTCTAAATAAAGTTCTGAATAAAATCAATTACTTGACTAGGAATAAAGCACATCTACACTATCTGTGACTACGTAGTCAGAATTTTTTGAGAGGCATACCTGCAAACATGCTAGCTAAAGAGCAGCCCATAGACCCATAATGAGGCAACACTGCCCTGCATTGCTCTAGACATATACCTGAAGGAGTTTAGGTTCTTACCCACAGTGCCCAAATATTCTAGAAATTACTTCCCTATATAAGATGTCACACACACTTTCTCTTCACACTTGACAAAACAACTAGAAAATAACAGAATAAACTGGTTGACTAACATGCTGCTACTTTTGAGCCTGGACTGCAGGACTAGGGCTTTACCCTATCAAAAATAAAAAAGTTATACACAAACTAAAAAAAAAGAACAAACCATAAATTATCTGTTAACAATTACAACTCCTTGCAAACGTGAAGTTTAAGGTGCATTTTTGCATTTACAGTTGCACTTAGAAAATTATGATCTAAGTAAGTAGATTCTTACCCATTATGAGAAAAAGCTTCAGCTCTATATTATACCTATTGTCAATGTGAATTTATATATTATTAAGAATACTTTACATTTAAAGCTTAGCTTCAGCTGTTCAGTATTATTCTTCCCCTTTTCACTCCTTACTGTTTAAGTTATCTAAAGCTGCTTTTCAATACTAAAAAAAAATCAAACGGCAGCTTTCTGTCAGCTATTTGTAGAAGTAGATGAGGATACGTTCATCAAAGCAGCATACTATATTCCCCATTCACTTCTTTGTATGATGTATGGCCAGATGGTGTAATTCAGTGATTAATATTTAGGCCTGCATGCAGACATAGTTAACATAAATTACGTCAAAACCAGGCAAATGGACTGAACTTTGATCTTTCCTGTTTTTCTCACCAATCTGAACCACTTTGTGGCCTTACTATCCTCCCACAAAGCACTGTTTTGGCAAAAGAAAATTGATCTATATTTCCTCAGACTTAATAGCCACACTGGAACAAAGAGTAGAGTGGTATTGGCAGACACATTTCAGAAGTGTGAAAGACCAATAACTCATGAATAACAAGTCTGTACTAACAGTTTTAATGACTGCTTTAATGGTTTAATGGATGGCACTTTAATAGGATTTCTAGTATATTCATTCTGAAAGCTTGCTTCAATAAAGCTGTCATTAACAAAGAAGTGGATTTCTTCATAGCATAACTATGTAGTATGGGTGCTTTGTGCAAAAGAAATAAAGATATCTGTAATACTGTTATTACCCTCCCATGCTTTGACTAATCTTTCAGCTATTGTGTTCTAAATGGTTGGCTGCTGAAAAAAAAGTCTGATCCGTTACTAGGGCAAGACCTGAGCAATATTTACTAATACAATGCACCATCCATAAAGTAGTTGTTTGACTATGAATCATGGTAATCAAAAAGTGCTTCTAGAAGAATTTCTAACACCCCCCCTCCAGTAAACTCTGTACCTGCTCATTGTGAAGTTTTCCTTTATTTAAACAAGAAGCAAATGTTCCCTGCTGTGATCATGAGTCTTCCAGGAGTATATCCTGGTACAGTACTGGGCAAGGAATGAGTATGACAAAATGCCACCCTTCCTGGTGTAACCTGACATGTGCCTGCCTGCCCTGGAACAGTGCTGTACTAAGGAGGACTATGCCAACAAATTAAGAGCCAGCAGGCTTGAGTCTTTGCGTGTCATGGGGATTGTGAGTTACTGCACAGGTTTCACAAGCCCAGAAAGGGAGGGAAGCATGTCCTGCAAAAAATTTCCCAGCACTGTAGGTGCTGTGTTTGAGATTCAAATTAAATCATCAAAAAGCACTGGGTCACAGAGAAACTTAAGACAAGGTAGAGAAACAACAATGAAAAAGACAAATGTGAGAGGATGACAATGCAAATAGACTGCGAAACTGGAGAAAGTAGTCAGGTACCCATAAAAATGAACAATTTGACCCTCTTTTACCAATGTCAGTGATTGTGATGAGAATTTCATATCATAGCTGATGAATCTATAATAGGATGCTATTGTATTATGCAGAAAACTGGCTAATAGGATGAGATTTACATACTGCATTACGAAAACGTGAATGCTAGATGTATTAACATTAATACACGATCATGGCAACTTGCTAACTGAAATTATGTTTTCTTATTAAGGCGGAGTTTTTCACATCACACTGTAAAGGCTGCCATTTTCAAAAGACATGGGGGACCCACATTTTTGCATGGCTAGATCTTCTTTGGAACTCAAAGATAAGTTTGTATCCTGGTCCTAAACCAGTTAAAAATGCACATATGAGACATTTCCTGTTAACTCTTGAAGAAAAGTGACCCAACTGTTCAGGAGTAGCTAGAAATACAACTAAGGCTTTTGCCAAACCCCTCTCAAGAACAAAGATATTTCCTGTACAATATCAAGCTAATATTCCTATGACAAATGAGATCATGTAAAACCTGATTCCAATGGAATTAAACAAGCTATATATGCATATAACTGAAGTATACTTAAGGAGGAAAACAATCATTATTTGAAAACATCTTTGAAGGACAGTCTATTACACAAAAACTTTAGAAAACCTAACTTATAAGAACCATCCCTACTGTTTTGTATTTCTTTGCCTCCAGTCTTAAGCATAACCTGTTTATTCTCCACCTGTAATTATAGTCCTTTGTCCGTAATAACATAACCAGTTGTGGTGGAAATAATTTTGTGTTAAAACCAGAGGATTACAATCAACTTCAGGTAGGAAATAAATATCAGCAGCAGAAGAATACTTGAGTAATGAAGAACATATTGCTTAGTTTAAATCTTTTTGTGATTAAAGTATCCTGTTGTTTTGTTTTATATAGTACATGAAATACAGCAGCTCTTAAACACTAAACTTTGTAATTGTCTCATGAGACACCAGTGCTGCTTTAAATTTTCAATATAGTTTTAAAGCACTGACAACATTTGGTTTTTTAAGAAAGGAGTAAAGGAGTGAAATTCTTCACTGATCCAATTTTCTTTCATAAAACCCCTAAAAGTATTGCAGATGAATCTTTCTAAAAAGCCCCCACAAAACTCAGTTTTACCTATAATGACCTACACAATCTGTCATTGAATAATTTTTCTTGCTATAAGGAGTGGACCACTTTTCTCTTCCTACACATATCACTGTTTTCAATTGGGCAAAATAAAACTGACATTTATTACAGTATTTGACTATTTCAACCACCTCTGTGGAATTCCTTGGCAAAATAGCATCAGGTATCAGACCAAAACCTAGCATCCTAATCTGATAACACCAGCTTTTGTTTATCTGAATATTCTTTTAATTATATAAGCATAAAAAAAAATGCTGATATCACAAGGAAGCATCCACACCACAAAGGAAGGAGTTAATACACTACTATAAATCTTGACTAGTGCCACTTCAGATTCCTGCATTATGTCTTTAATATTCTCTATCATAACTACCCTGCTGGCTCGGATACTATCCTAGGTGGAACTAAGCACCAAACAACCTAGGTGAATGCAACAGCATATGTGCTGTTAATAAGAAGACAAACAACTTTTCATCGTTCACTGACTACACTAATTGTTTATAAATGGAGCACATCCTATGAAAGTAAAGTTACAGAATACCAATAAATGATGTTTGTAATATTAGAAAGAGGAAACTATTGTAAAGATAAAGAATAAAACCCACATTTTTGCTAAGAAGAAATTGATTTTTGCATATGAGTCGCTATTATCAGTAATGATATGGCAGTTAAGTGTAGCTGTTTCTTTGGTAAAGATTAATTCAGTAGGTTATCTGTTCTTTTAAAGTGTTTTATATCAATAATAAGTTTTATATGTGCTTCTACTATATAAAATTTATTGTGTTTTAGTGTCCAGTGTTCACCTTGTTGCAGCTTGAGATACAAAAAGATAAATGTACTATATTCAGTAAATTGTTTTCTCATCACAAATCCTACCCACTGATACTGGAAAGCTGCAATAAAACTTGTAATAGTACACCAGTGTGGCACAGAGTCAAAATGCATCTTCAAATTTTCCAATACTCAGTGTTAAAGCAAAAGACTGGCTGTAATTTACAGAAAGAAGCCTGATGAGGAAAAACATTAAAATTATAGAACTTCTTGTAACACTAGTTAACCAGCGCACACACACATACACGGAAAGTAAATCATACAAAATAACACATAGAGGCCGGTAGTGTAATTTTGTGTTGCGGTGACAGGTTCCACAGAAATGATATGAATCTGAATCTACTTCCTTAAGGGAGTAAAGCTATGACTACAGATCTCAGATAATAAATGTGAAACTATTTTACACAAGACCCAGGAATCTGCTTTAGAGGAATAGATTTTCTGTTCTATGTTATAGGAGGAAATAACTTTACAAACACATCTAGTGTATTGCATAAAGTAGGCAGAACATTACTGTTCTGATTTAGTCTATCTCCATGACCACTTTTTATTGTTAAATTCTGAAGCCTGAGTGAAGAAGGAGATAAAATATAAAGGTCAGTTTCTTATGAATATGGCTTTCTGCTTAGCAGCTGTCAAGTCCATATGGAGCCTTGCATTACATAAAAATCCCACTGAAAGTGCCAAAGCCAGCAAAAGTTTCATAATAATCAGTTGGGGTCAAGAACCTTGCCTTTAAATTAGGGAATACAAAAGAACTATATGACATAAAGGATATGTCATGTTAACAAGGTAAACCAACATTTTGCTAAGGCTTGGAGATTGCAAGCTAATAATAATTAATGAAGGATTATGAAAAGTTTATTTTGAAGTAGAAATTAACTTTATTGAGAAGAGGACATAGCACTATCTATGCTATAACTACAAAACTACTTTATCCAACAGGTGAATTAAAAGTTTATTTAAATCTTGCAATAGTCATAATCATTACGGCTTGGCCCCTGTTCTCCCATGAAATCTGGTATTCAAGGTAAAGTTGTGAGAGAAGTATAATGATACAGGTCTCCACTGTTCTCATGATCATCCCCTCTAAGAGCTGAGGTAGCAGAAGCCCTGAAGGGGACACTATGAAATAGTTTCTGAAGACTTGTAGAAGTAGGAACTCCTTCAATCAAAGACATCGAAGCTTAGAAAAGTTTACACAGCTAGAAGATGGTCTACACCGGAGAATGCACTCCTTTTACCACATCATAGTAATGAAGGAGTTCTATTTTTTCTTTTTCTTTTTTTTTTTCCCCCTAAGATTACATAGTTTATACTGTGCATATTGCTACTTACTTTTTTGCAATACCTCCTTTCCCAACTTACCACATTACCCTGGACGTTCCTTCCAGAATCAGAGTGCAGAGAGATGCAGTTTGGAGTTATTATTTCTTTAACAGCAATTTCAGATTCTTTTTCAACTAGTTTTCACAGAGCACAAAAAGGAACATATTCTTAGGAAAAAAAAAACCCCACACTAAAAAAAACCCATTTGGTAAACTTTGTGTCAGATGAATGGAGAATAGTGGGTTGAGTTTAGGGTTATTTGAAGAAAACAATCCCGTCTTCTCTCATGGTCTAGGTCTACAAAGAAGTTTTCCTTCACCTTCCCTAGGAGGGTGCAAGGAAGTTACAAGGTTTCATTAAAAAATGATGCCAGAGGGTATAAATCAGCAGAGGAGACAGCATGTAGATGTGTGTCTTCTGTGAGAGAACTTTTTTCTCTCTTTTGGAAGTAATGAAGGGACAGGGAGGTTTCTGTCTGTCTGAAGAGAAAGTGGGAACAGGCAAGGAAGCGAAACTCTTCCAAAAGGAGAAAAACAAACTTGTATGGAATTTTGATCAGAAATTTTGATCAAAAGGCAGTGGATGAAACAGGAGCAAGGATGGAACAGGAGCAAGTATTCAAATACTGCGGAACAGCTGTGCATATAATATGAAAAGATGTGCTTGAGTTGTGAAACAAGTAATTCTTTTGAAGTGGCAAATAAAGTAAGGTGTGCTAAAAAATAATTAGAACATCCTTTTGAAATGGAGCTAACCTTCTGAAAGAAATTCTACGAGCTGGATGAGAAGTCAGTGTTCATCAGGATATTTTATATATATATACAGAAAGATATATATAAAAGGATATTTGTGTATATATATACAAATATATATATTATTTCATAGTATCACAAAGTTGTCTTAACAATTGTTGCATAATATCAGTCTATTTTTGAAGAATTTCATCCATGCAATGTAAGAAATTCCATAAAAAGTAAAATAAAATAATGGAATGCCAAGGAGGAATGGGCATTATGAAAACAAAAATTTCATCAGTGGTAACTGATGAAAAATGTTTGTTTCCCCAGATGGGAATTAACTGGAGGACTTTATTACTATCCATAAAGGTCAGTGGTTTCCTGCTGCATGTTATACCTTTAACTCTTGAAGAAGAAAAATACCTCTTTTTCCTTCTGTGCCATCATTTCAAACGCAATCTGAAGTGATAATAACTGGACAGTTACCATCTGTACTCATTTCTGCCTCGGAATCAGATAGTTGCCTTTAAGGGACATTAGTGAGGACTGCTGCTGAAAGAGAAGGTCCCAATACCCAACCACAAATGTTCCCACCAGCTCTCTTGTGCTGGCACTAGAGTTCATGCAGCCGTGTGGTGAGCTAGTTCAGGGAATTGATCCAACCAAAAACAGCAAAGAAAAATAAAACAATTAGTTTTCAGCTGAATCTATTTCCTGAGATAATCCTTGAACAGCTGCACATGCACTAGTGCCAGGATTGGCACAAGAGAGACAACAGGAATGCACAGCCAAGACAGGGAGATGACTTACAGTGATCATCAAACTGCAGCCTTAGTCCACTGCCTAGACTAGACCATGAAATCAAATAGCACTGCTTTTCACTAATTCTGTTTCAAAATGGATGAAACTTGGACTAGATGGAAATGAAGTGGTATCTCTAAAGCTGGGATTTAAAGACAAATGTTGAACCTCCTTGGGCAAAGCAATGTGGATAAAGCTTGATGCTGACCTACAGTTGCCCACATTTTAATCCTGAATGTCTGATCACTCTGCCCCAGCTGGTATGTTTTGTAACAAAAACAAAAACAAAACCAAAAACAACAAAAAAAGAAGAATGTGAAAGCTGAGCTGTTTACACAGACTGTTAAAAAGTTCTGGAGGGACAGATATTAAGAATTTAATAATTTAATGCATCTTCACAATGCTGTCTATAAATGGTTAAGATTATGTCCTCAAGATGATTTTAATGAATTAAATAATAAAGGAAGCATAAACCACCAAAACTTTTAAGTTATATTACAGCATAAGAAGAACAATGTCATCTCCACAACATGCTCAAGAGGTAGTAATGTTGTATTTTTTTTTTAAATGGAAGTTATACTACGTTATATGACTTGTAATGACATTTTTTATTTATTAAATGGAATTTCCTACACAGATATTCCAAGGAATCTGCCTAGAGTACAACAGGAAATGATTGTCAAATTTGTACCAAATGTTAGCTTTTTTCTGGTGAACATCCTGTTACATAGATTTCCCTGTCTGATTTTTTATATGCTACAATCTTTGTACTTAAGAACACAGGATTTACACATAGAAATGTGAGGAGATATTCCCACATTTTTTGTGATTGCAACAATAAACAGCAATCCTGAGATGCTCTTCAAACAAACTTATCTTCATGAATTGTTGAGACTATATTTTCCTTTTGAAAACTAATGACATTCTTTTTTAGAGCAGTCTTAAGGTCTTCCTGAACAGTGCCTTCAATTAAATAATAAGCAATTGTAGTTCTCTGTCATAGTAGTTAGTATTCATTTCTAAGATTTTCTGTCAAAGCTTTTTAAATACATTGGGCATTTACAGGTTCTCTGTACTATGCAGTCACATGTTACTATGGAACCAACATGCGACAGTCTTCTTCAGTGTTTTTTATTTCACTGTCAGTGTTTGTATGAACCTTCATATGCAAAGAATGTGCAGTCCCTAAAAAAATGAGAGTAACGTGGGTTTTTATTCCACCATGCTAACAAAGTCTTGGGGAGTTTTAAGCAAAGATTAGTGACACAACAGACTATAAAGAAAATACTCTGTCAGTGATCCCTCTGGGAGCTGTTAATACTTGGATCACTGACACGACCGCCCATAGCTGCTCTAAAGAAGCATTCTTTTTCTGATAGTTCTGTGCATAGTTCATCCACAGATTTTTGACATAGACAATATTGGCATTGAAGAAACGGCGGTAATTTGCTCTGTTTAATGGATTGCTATCTAAATCCCTTTAGCCACAAATTACTGACATGAGAGCCTGGTACTCTCCACAGTACCAATGCCTGTCTGGGGAGGTATACTCCACGGATTACTGACTAGGTGGCTTGTAAATGATTACTCTCTCCGGTTAAATTCTTTCATGTTCTTTTAGACCATTATTCACAGATTATGAATGTGGTATTATTGACAGGAAGAAAATACAATGTCTTGAAACTGTTATATTAGGAAAGACACCAGGCAATTGCAAATTCTTTTAATACATGCAAAATTAACACAGTGGACTGTAACTTCTTTGGAGCTTGTACCGTATATGTCCTGTCAACATTACACAGGAGATTTTTCAGATAATCTAAGGATCTTTTAACTGCAAAGTATATGGATGTTTGTGTATATTGAAAAGAGTAAATGCTGTATCATTCACACACCACTTCAAGTATGTGCCCATGGAATCTGCCTGACACGTATCCTTATAAAAAGAGAATAGATTGTTACATGCAAAGGAGCCACCTCACCAACGTAGTCATTTTACACAGAGAGCTCTTTTATCATGGTTTTAATATCATACAAAACTGGCACTATCAGTCAGGGTGGGTACATATCAGAGAAAAGTCTAGGGAAACAGAAAGCATGACGTGTTAAACAATTTGAATAATGAGAAAGTGGGGAAAATTACCTCATACTCCTGTGAGAACTTCAAATTGTCATTTGCTTTCAGTCTTTCAATGTGATCTGCAAGTTCCAAGATAGGTATTGGGGGATGACTGGCCATACCTGTTGAACAAGAAAGGAGAACAAAATTTAAAGTAAACTACAGTGATGGCATTGCTCTAAAATTTAGAAAATGCAGTAGTTAGAATGGCTAGAAATGTGTAAGTAGTAAAGATGTCATACGTGAGAGAAGCAGGCAAATAGTTTGGTTACTCAAAGCAGGACATGCTCTGGATAGATGAGCTCTGAAGCCAAATTAAAAGAAGTCACCAAGCATATTCCCAAAGCTAACATTCCTACTGTAGAGGAAAGAGTTACTGTGATATGAGTCAATGAGGTTAGCTAGGCATGGAAAAATGAGAGAGTTAGACCTGATGTCGACCTCTGCTTTGAGTAATGACTCTTAATGTCATTTCAAACTCCTTCTCCTGCACTGCATGAAATGGAAACTCCATTGAATTAGATGAGGAAAGGTGAGCTGAGAAACAGACACTGAAAGAGCCCTAAAGGGGAAAGGATAGTGTTTTGACAGAAAACAAAGTGACTTATGCATAATCAAGAAAAACGAACTTGAAGAATGAAGGTTACCGAGGTAACCTGAGACACCTGAACCTGCAAAGGAAATGGTAAAAAACCAAAGAAACCTCAAACCAACATAAAACTAACTTATAAAATAAATTATAAAAAATGAAATGGATAGCTTGAGGATTAATAATAATGTATCAAGGTCTAGAAGACAAACTACATATTCTGACTAAATTAGAAATACTTAAATATTTTATGAAATTTTGAGGTGAGTGATATTCACATGCAACTATGAATGACTAGAATAACATGCACCATTGCTTTTAGACAACAGTCACTGAAGACAACATTGGACATCAGACAATTATAACTTCAAAAATGTTTTCACTAGTAGCAGATTGTAGAGGCAGGGGTTGTACAGTTTGGCTGGACACACATACTGACTGCACTAGTACCTTAAAACATGCTTAATCTGAAACCCCATTTATCAACCCCCAAAAGTACCTACAATCTACTTCAGGTGTAAACATCTTTGTCCACTGATGAAGATACTGAGTAAAAAAGAAGAAGAGCTGGGAACCGGAGATAGAGATGGTTGTGGAAGGGAGTATAGGAACAGAAAGGCAAAAGAAGGACAGAAAGGCAAAAGAAAGACAGAAAAAGACATGGGGTCAACTAGAACAATCTGCCAGCTGAAGATTTGCCAGGCAAAAATTTGTGTGTTTCACACTATTAGTCTTTACGACCCTTCTCCAAAATGCTTTCATTCTTCTCTTCATGCTTTATACTATCACACCTAAAATGAAAGTGAGTTTTCAATTGCTTCTGGGAAGAAATCAGAGCTGGCTAGAAGAATTAACCTAGTGAACCCCAGGATCTCTTGAAATTACAAAGATAAAATAGTGATGACTCAAGGGGGCTCAAGCTGGAAGCCATGTTACACAATGCAGTTTGCTTTGTCACCGTGAATTTCAAGAGCATGCCTAAGATAGTTAACTTGCATTTCCTGTAAATGTAGCTGAAAATGACCATGTGGTTGCAACACAGTCATACCATAGCATGTTTTTCTTTTTTCTTTTTTTGTTTTAAATTCTTGTTTTATTTTGGATTCTTTGACATTTCAGGCATCATACTAGAGTCCAAAATAATGTCCGGCAGCACTGGCCCTAATTCTTCTGACCTATACATATATATTTATATATTACCTACATAGCGCATCTGTGATGGTAAGACATTATTTAAAGCAGATATTAAGGCAAGCTGTCAGTCAGCTAACAAAGCAGAATATTCAGATATAATGGGGAGATTTCTTACAAATTTCAATTAAAAAATTAGTCTGTAAGTACTAATTTATTTGAATCAGTTCTGGTTGTCTCCCATTTTCTCAGAAATTTCACTTAATAGAACTTTGCTATTCTCAAAATGAGTGTGGGTGACATCTAATAATTACACTGATTGATCCAGATCAAGCACCCCTATGGAAAATATGTGAGTGAAAAGGCACAAGAGAACTCTAGATTGATCCAGAAATGGAGGTGGACTGATGTACATCTAAAACAGTGCTTGAACAGAGAAAATAATAGACAAAGATGTTTAGACCTTTTCGAGCGAATCGTGGGAGAGAGTTATTATCATATAAGGACTGAGTGGTAGTTTGGCTAGAGAGGGAGGACACAGAGCCAATCAGGGAGGCGTAGGGGACTGAATTACTGCTCAAAGCTGTAAAAAGTAAAAGCCAATCGGAAATGGGAAACAAATTAGTAACAGCAGTAGATCATCATAATCAATCTCGTACATACAGGCACTTCAGACATGCACAAAACAGCATCTGGAAACTCAACTAAGAAGTCTAAAGGTCCAGTTACCTTACTGTAAACATAAAGGACATAAGACCAGAGAGAATGAGACCTGGTCATGAACCTGACTAAACCACCAGCATCATGAACACAAATCTCAATAATTAGCTTACTGTGCAGGAATTTTTTTTTAAGATGCTGAACATCAGTTCTTTTTTGAACTATTTTTGTTTGTATGCTCCACTATATGCCACCTGACATTCCTAAGGGAGATTTCATGTTAAACACTTTGTGCAAAATGAAACTTGACATAAAACTTTCTGTTCTAAGGAAAAAAAGGAACTACCTACAACTTCAAAAATTGGCAAATTTTGACTGCATATAACCCCATTCTCCACAAATCATTTCAGGCACTTAATCACTTGGACACATAAACTTTCTTCAAATAATATTTTGCAGTTAACTTACAAAGTGAAGTAATTACATTTGGTGTATTTTCATCTTTTAAATATATAAAATGTGCTTTACTGAGATGATAAAAGTAGCTACTTTTTAAAAGAACTGCTGGAGGACTTTTGTTATGTAATCAGTCTATGAATCGTAACAAGCATCATAACAGAATATGCTATGAATGAACATTTTAAGATCTCATCATCTCTCATGCAAAAGCGTGAGGCTCCTACTGAGTGTAATGTGAGCTGCATGTGAACAGCAGGTGTAGAACTTGACTCAACCCACCAGCTAAACGCACTTTTTTAGTGTCTACAAATAAGAAAATACACTTATTTGCTGACACATCTCCACATCAATCAACATATGCTATGAAAACACAAAAAAATAAAGACAAAATACAGCTAAATTACAACAGATCCTGTGACATGCTAGAAAGTCAAAAGAAACACCATGCTGAAAACATGCTTTCAAACTTTCTTTAAAATAAGAAAAGAGATAAAACCACTTAAAAACTCAAATAGAAAAAAAAGCCCAAATCAAAAACCACCACATGCAAAACACAGCTGAAATTGTATCCATAAGAAGCTTTTATTTCCAGATTTGGTAGAAGATTGCCAAATGTGGTTGATCTTATGCAGCCTAGTAGTAACCCCTCCACGTGAATTAAATGAGAATGTATGGTTTAATTACAGTGTAGAACGATCTTCTGATTAATCTGCAGTAAATACATGACTAAGGAACATGGGATACCATATGTGCCACAATTGCAAGAAAAAACTGAGAGAGAAAGGTTAGAATTCATCTGCATATTAACAGACATTAAACCTGTTAAGCATACTCCTTTACTCCACTGAAAAAAGTGGGTGTTTTGGCCTTGTCGTTAGTGCGTTAAATTAGGATTTTGTTTGTTGTCAGGGTTTTATGATAAGGGCTTTTAAAAACATTTAAGAAACACACATTTATTTACGGATTTGGACCTGCAGGTTGACATGCCCACAATAAACAAGAAGGAAGTTAGAAATTAAACAAAGTGCACGGATGCAAGTATGCAGACTACAACCTAGATGAACTGAAAATGTGACACTTTATTTTCACAGAAATTTCTTTATGAGTTGTATTTCATGTCCACATTGAATTAATACTCTGTGATTTTAAAAGCTGATTTATTACATCCTCATTTTTCTTTAATAACACAGAATACCCTCCAATGTACCAATCTATGTTGATTAAGATGTTGTCCCTTTACGGAAAAAGGAAGGAATCAGTAACAGTGGTTACTGTTACTGATACTTGCCCTTATCAAAAAGGTAGAAAGAAATACATACTTAAAATTTGGACATGGAAAATGGAAAAAATGAAAGATGACCCTGATTCAGTAGGAATTTGGCATTCGTGAATATTTAGCAAGGATGCCTTTAGTATATTTGACAAAAAACCTTCTGTTACTTTAAAATTTCTTTTTCATACAGTTAGAGCTAAGCCAGAGAGTGATCTTACATCTTGTGTACAAAGCTAAATTTACAAGATTAGCTCTAGAGAAATATGTTGTTCTGCAACAGCTATTATAAAATAGTTATCAATGTACACATAATATTGCAAAATGAAGTCACTTAATTCCAGAAGCATTTATGTTCTTCAAAATTAGATTAATTATTCTGGAATGAATGTAATTTCTGTTCTGTATCAAAGACTTAGCTCTACCAAGCAGCCCTAGGGGCTCTGTAGCCTCACGGCAGAAGCCCCAGCACTGAGTGAGATGTAAAAGCCATCTACACTGAGAAAACAGGAGACCTAGTTTTCAGACCCTGATCTAAAATTGTTCAATACAGTAACATGTTGCAAAACTATTGGCTAAAATCCAGAAAAAAAAAAAAATTACTTTTGTGAGGAGCAGAACTTTATACTCCATCTCCCAGCTAAGCAGATTTTGATTGCCTCCAGGTTTGACAGCAACCAAGTGGGATATCAGAGAAGTGCCATTTTTACCTCTGAAACTTATACCTCTTTTAGGTGCCTAATTCCTTCATGTGAGTCAAATTCACATGAAGACCTGTATGTAGGATTGCTTACTGTGAGAAAGCTATTCCAGTCTGGTTTTGCTATGGAGACAACCACAGTACTTCCTTCAGCATTGTCATGATTCTCATAAACAGAAATTGTGTGAATAAACTAAGGAAAGAAATTTTCTGCTATCTTGCAGGACTAAATCCAGACATCACTTTTCCCACTTTTGTTATTTGCACGTTTTTCCTCTGGACCTGTTTTACCGTTCTTCTGCCTTATCTTGGAAATAAGTTAGTGGAACTTCCTTAGGAACTCAGGGAATAATTGTTTTGTGAGCACTTACTAATCTAATAAAAAAAGCAGAGTCTTTATTCAGAGCTGTAATAATTCTATTTATTATTCTTGTATTTCAGAGCATCTTATTTAGTTCATTAGAGATAATGAGATAATTGTTTAATTGGCACCCAATTACACAAATTACTTGTAAGTGTGACACATTTTATACTTAAATGAGGAAAAAAACCAGTCACTTTTGAGGCATGACTCAATTTAGTTTGTTGCCTGATTGGCAGACTGAAGTCTTTGCCTGAGCCTTGGGTCTCTCATAACCCACCCAAACCACTTAACATCAGTTATTTTCCTCTATGTAAAACAGGGTTTCTCCATTTGATGAAACCGTTTGTGAGGACTTAATTATTACCCCTTCCCTACTTTTACTCTCCCATGTGGCATAGAGACTTCTAAAATTCACACACCAGGTTAATGATTTTAATCCCTTATTTCACAGGAAACTCGTAGCATGGGAAGAATGTGACTGACTTTTTCTCAGCTACTCCAGTTCCAGAAGAATAACAGACTTATAAATAAAATCCTGTATGCTACTAAGAGATTGGGTATTGTCATGTTTACCCAAAGGTAACTTTGCACAGCTGTGACCCACTCACTGGCATTTGGGCTTATCTAACAAATACGCACTTTTGGATAACACACACCTGAAGGTGCACAAGTCCATGGGACCTGATGAGATGCATCCGCAGGTCTGGAGGGAACTGGTGGGTAAAGCGACTAAGCAACTATCCATCCTATCTGAGAAGTTGTGGCAGTCCAGGGAGGTTCCCACTGACTGGAAAAGGGGAAACACAACCCCCATTTTTAAAAAGGGAAAAAAGGAAGACCTGTAGAACTGCTGGCTAGTCAGTCTCACCTCAATGCCCAACAACATCATGGAGCGGATCCTCCTGGAAAATATGCTGGGGCACATAGAAGATAAGGAGGTGATTTGTGACAGACAACATGGCTTCACTAAGGGCAAATCCTGCCTGACAAATTTGGTGGCCTTCTATGATAGGGTTGCAGCATTGGTGCATGAGGGAAGAGGAACAAATGTAATCTACCTGGCCTTGTGCAAAGCGTCTGACACTGTTCTGCACGACACCTTTGTCTCCAGATTGGAGACACGTGGATTTGACGGATGGACCACTTGGTGGATAAGGAATTGTCTGGGTGGTTGCACTCAAAGAGTTGCAGTCAACGGCTCAATGTCCAAGTGGAGACCAGTGATGAGTGGCATCATGGGTCGGTATTGGGACCGGCGCTGTTTAACAACTTTGTGGGCAACACGGACAGTGGGATTGAGTGCACCCTCAGCAAGTTTGCCAACGACACCAAGCTGTGTGGTGCAGTCAACACACTGGAGAGAAGGGATGACATCCAGAGGGATCTTGACAGGCTTGAGAGCTGGGCCTATGTAAAAGTCACAAATTCAACAAGGCCAAGTGCAAGGTCCTGCACGCGTGTTGGGGCAAACCCAAGCACACATACAGGCTGGGCAATGAGTGGACTGAGAGCAGCCCTGCAGAGAAGGACTTGGGGATATTAGTGGATGAAAAACTGAATATGAGCCAGTAATGTGTACTCACAGCCCAGAAAGCAAGTCACATTCTGGGCTGCATCAAAAGAATTGTGGCTAGCAGGTCAAGGGAGGTGATTCTTCCTCTCTACTCCACTCTCATGAGACCTCACCTGGAGTACTGTGTTCAGCTCTGGGGCTCCCAGTGTAAGAAAGACATGGACCTGCTCAAGCAGGTCCAGAGGAGGGCCATGGAGATGATCAGGGGGCTGGAACACCTCTCCTATGAGGACAGGCTGAGATTGTTGAGGCTGTTTAACCCGAAGAAGAGAAGGCTCTGGGGAGACCTCATAGCAGCCTTCCAGTACTTAATGGGGGCCCTACAGGAAAGATGGGGAGGGACTCTTTAACAGGGAGTGTAGTGATAGGATGAGGGGTAACCATTTCAGACTGAAAGAGGGTAGATTTAGATTAGATATTAGGAAAAAATTCTTTACTGTAAGGGTGGTGAGGCACTGGAACAGGTTGCCCAGAGAAGCTGTGGATGCCCCATCCCTGGAAGTGTTCAAGGCCAGGTTGGATGGGGTTTTGAGCAACCTGATGTAGTAGAAGGTATCCCTGCCCATGGCAGGGGGGTTGGAACTAGATGATCTTTAAGGTCTGTTACAACCGAAACCATTCTATGGTTCTATGATTCTATGATATGGACATGGGATCTTGTTCTCAGAGGTAGAACTGCGGGCTATTCCAAATGTCAAGACAAAATGTCACATTTTTCTATGAAGTTACTCTATCCAGTGAGGAGTGAAGCCATAGTTGAATTTGATCCTTCCTGGACAAGGTAGGATAGGAAACCCTTTAGGTAAATACTAGATTAGTGAAGAATGAATTTCGGTATTGACAGGACAGGAAAAAGTGAAAGGAAAGCAAGATATTTGCTGTGCTGGTAGTTTAGACTGTGGATTTTTAAGACACCTTCATGCTGAATTGACAATTTTACAACAACTACAATATAATCGTGCCTAAATATCACCAAAGATAAAGTATTGCTTTCCCACAATTTTTTTCAAAAAGTTATACCTAACCACCTGTATTGGGAGTATTTTGTACTTGTGGTTAGAAATTCAAATTTACCACAACAAGGGTTTTGCTTTCAAATTATTTTGATAGTTATATCTGATCAGACCTTTCCTTACACAAAATATATGATTGGTAGCATTTTTGGAAAGAGGCTGTTCAGAAATCTTTGAAAGTATTAAAGTTTATGACAACCCAGAATTTTATAGGATTGTCTCATTCACCTCTTCCAGTGAAAACTGGCAATCTGGATATGCCAATGTAATTTAAAACTTTCTTCTCTAACATTTCTTCACATCATGGATGCATTCTAAACTTTTTTTCCCCCTCCCACTGGAAGCAACTGTTGTGCCTGGAAAGCTCCAAGCAAACTGCGGATGCTTTCATAATCTAAATAAATAAATCATTATAATAACAATGATGTCAAATCATCTATCCCGATGCAGTTTTACTGACTTGGCATGCACTGATTATGAAAGTACATTCACCACTCTATCATTTATTTTATCTGTAGGCAATCTTCAGAAATGGTGACATCTTACAGTGTAGATAAGGCCATTGCATGAGGGTGACTGCAGATGTCTCAGTAAAAGAAACCCAACACATAACCACATCAGCCCCAATCCTTTGCCTCAGCTGCCTGCTTTGCCCCAGCAGTATCCTACTACCTGTTTCTGCTACCTGGTAGAAAATAAAAACCACAAATCTGAGAGTAAAAGAACAACAAACCCAACAAAACTGGTATCCTGAATGTACAGTCTTTCTGTAGTTTCCTCTACATTTGTCTTGAAAAGCTTTGTCTTGCATGTTATTTAATGGTGTGTTACTGTGTGGACTTGGATAAACATTCCAGCAGGATCTAAATATCTAAGTTAAATTCAGCCAGACTTTAATGACATAGTAGCCCTAATTGAAGCTAATGTGAGTTAAGAGAGGTTCTGCTTTTACTAGCCCAAGAACTGTACCTTGACTTCACCGTGGCTAGGATTACATATTAAGGACATGTTAATTAGCAAGTGTTACACAGCAAGAGACATCTCCTGGGGGAGGAATTTTGTCCTTGATATTTGGTTACATGCTGAGTAATGTAACGGCCTGACCTGTGCCTAGGAGTCTTAAGTGGTACAATAGTAGCAAAAAAGACCATAATTTGATTTCTGTACTATATTTTTAATAATGATTTTAATTCTCCATTTTGTGAAAACGTTTACAGCAAAGAAAAAGACCTCATAGTAGAAATGGATTGCAGATGTTCTGCTCATCTAGCTTCACAGAAAACTGCAAACTTCCCAGACAAACTATAGCACTGTGCAAGGAAAGGTACACTTCCACTCCTCTCCAGTTCTTTTCAGATCAATGAGGTGGAATTATGGTGTCTACAAGTGCCACAAATTCTGCCATTTCTTATGTAAATTCTAAACATTCTAAATGTAAATTTAGAATTAATTACAATAGATTAATTTTATATGTAAAGTTGTTAAGACTTGGCAGCATTTTTTTTCTGCCCACATTTTAGTTCAATTTATGATAAATACTAAATGGATAGGTAAGACTCCACATCTAAATACATGGACAGCAGAAAATCATGCTTATATACCTAGTTATTGAGCCATCCACTCTATTCAGTATATATATGCATACAGATAATGACTTGTTTTAGGCATAACCTAAAGTGCAAGAAACCATAATTTTTCTTTTCATATTTCAAAGACTTGTATGTATATTTCTATCTCTGTAACTACCTTTAAAACTTTGCATGAAAGTGCTGGATAACATACGAAACCTGTGCTCAGTAAGGATGAGTCTACATTAATATTGCAGTCTCAGAAGCACAATTGTGAATCAAAACTTTCAATCATTTCCATTTACTGCACTTAGGTTCATATTGTAGAGAGGTCCCAGAGCATGTCAACAAGATTCCCATATTCAGGTGAAACTAAACTAGAAGATGACTCCTGAAACACACCTAATTTGCCCCAGCTGCTGAAGGGCATTCAGCATACTGGAACAGACTAAAAAAGCAAGACGGGGGTAAAACTCAAACCTTCAGACTCTTCCCTTTCTACCTCTGCCATATGCATACACTGTGGATAGCACCAGATGGTCTTTAGCCCCAAATTCATGCTCTGCAGATCTACTCCTGCTAGGGCAACACTATCCTAATATAGACACTGTTTAGAAGATCAGAAATGAGATTTGCAAGTTCAGTTAACCCTTTTGTAATACTTAGTATGTCAGCTTCTGCAGCTAATCTCTCAACATCTCAAATACTTAATCTCCTGCCTTTATGAGCTTGAATTCATTATTTTTTGTACTTAATGTAATAAATTTGATAAACACAAGGCTCAGGAAGATTCAGTAAGTAATTAGCATCAGACCAGGACTGTGTGCTATCATATTGTACTAGAAAACAAGTATACTGGAATACATCATGATCAAAATAAAGCCAATTAAAAAAAAATAAATCGACTTATAAAAAGGTAGTAAAAAAATCAATACTATTTTACATATTTCTCTCCTGGTGTTTCTTGACTATCACACCAAACAGCTTTAAGAAAACAATACTTAATAAATAAAACAAGTAAATAAAATACTTGGGAGTATGTTGCTTCTACCTTCAGAACTACTGACATGTTAATATCCTCCTTCACCCTAACAGATAGCCTGATTTTAAAAGACAAGACTATTTCTCTAGTTAGTATTTCTTTTCTGTGTTGTAATTTGCAATGTAGTGAAACTCCAATGATGTTAATGGATTACCTGATAATACAGTAGATAAGAGGGAAGCTTATTTAAAAAGCAGCAGCTGTAAGAATGTTAATAAATACAGGGATGTATATTTCCCAATAATCTTTTCTAGTATTGTTAGGTTTAACTTGGTATTTTAGCACATAAACCACATCCATACAACATATGTGACTTTGGGGTTGTCTCTACAGAACTTTAATTTTGTTTCATGCAGGATTTTTCTTTAAATAAAGAAATTACACATTTCCAAAACTAACAAAGAAATACATTGTGCAAAAACTCATAAGCAATCAAAATATATTTTTATAAACAAGCAATCTTTCTGTTCTCTAACAGCACCACTAATCAGTTTGTGATCACAGAGCTCTCACTGAGCTATTATTGCCTCTTACCGGGAGTTTGAAAATTAAGGCGTCGCAGCTCCACTGGGTCTGTGGGATGGTGAGAGGGGACCTCCTTGCTGTTGGGTATGCTGCTCTTTCTAGAATCAGATTCAGCCCTCTTCCTGCATGGAGAAGGTGAATACAAGGTAAACATAAGATTGAGGTGTTAGCTTGACAAATAAAGGTGCCTGAGTGTTTAATCATTATATTCTAAAGGTGAGATGCTTATTTCTGAAAGAGTATTTGATCCAGTGCAAAGGTAAAATAATTATGCATGTTGGGTAGGGCAGCTACAATTTCCAATGGCAAAATGAATCTAAATATAGTAAAGTCAGAGGGAAAATAGTTGCATTCTGCCCTAGACTGATCCTTTAGATCATCATTCTGGGCACCCAAATAGTTAACTATTGTAAGATACAACATAAAACATACAAAAATTCACACTATCCCAATTTAAAAGCTAGCTACCTATTCCTTCATTAAAAAGTAGCCAATTCTTGAGCCTGTAATTAAAAACAAGCACGCCAAGTTATTATAATTGAATACTTCATATTTTATAGGCACAGCTCTGCATTGCTTATAAAAAATAACTTGCATTCTTTGCATACTTTCAATATGACATAGAACAGTACAGAAGACACCTATCCCAGAAGACACCTATTCCTTTCACTTTCTAGGAAGTAAGAATCTGCTCTGTTGCCTCTCATCTCTGTAAGAGCTGCATTACACAGTCTTCATGCATCTGATCACACCTACATATACAAGGCTCAGTTTGTGTATGAATGTTTCTGAGCAAATTAAGATTTTCATTGCAATTATAGTACTCCTGTCAATCTGTCCAAAACAAGCTGCGCAAGAAAGGAAAGGAAAGGAAAGGAAAGGAAAGGAAGGAAGGAAGGAAGGAAGGAAGGAAGGAAGGAAGGAAGGAAGGAAGGAAGGAAGGAAGGAAGGAAGGAGAGAAAGAAGAAAGAGGAGAGAAAGAAAGGAAGGAAGGAAGAAAAGAAGGAAGAACTATGGAGAACTATGTTACATGAACAGTATCTACCACTCTGCATTTTCATTCAGGAATCTGGAAATTTAATGCTTTAATTTGAAGTGGAATCCTTATTCACTAGTCCTCTGTGAGTTCCTGAACGAAAATGCAAACTGATTGATAGTCTTCAGGTAGCATAAAATGAAGATGCAAACAGCGGCAAAGAATTACTTTATGAAAACAGAACTGAGATGATTTTAAGGCTTAAGATAGCAAAATCTTTTCCAGGTGTCCAATATTTGCTGTAACATACCACTATTATTGTTTATTTTTTCTTTCTTTTATTCTAATTGACTTACAATATGACAATGCTAAATCTGTTATTATTCCACTGAGCTCCCCTCTTAAAAATACTTCAACTGATTTCTTGCTGTTCTTGAAATGATGAACACCTGATGGCATTCAAGAAAGGTGCATACAGCAAGATTCAAAGACTATGCAAAGAATCCAAACAGCAACATCTTGCAGGAATTATTTGAAAATTACTAGTCTTATGTTTTTATAGAAAAAAAAAAAAAGGTGTTTTGATGTAAAAACATTCCATCTGTTCTCTGGTGAATACCTTAACACATGTATTAGCTTCTCTTTAGTGAAGTGATGAAGACTTAAACCTGATTATTCTGGTTTTACTCTTTTTAAAAAAATTATTATGGAGAAAGTTGAAATTCCATTTTTACTTTTGATTCTGACTATCTCAAACTCCTACCACAGTAGCACAATGCCCTAGTGTTCTTTCTTCTTAAGCAAAGGTGTGTGATGCAGCTTTCAGGAAGTATTTTTATCTGTATTTCCTTCTACTGAAGTCTAGGCATCAGTGGAACTCTCCAGAGACAAGATTCATTTACCTTTTTTTCCACTGCCAGCAGTACTGGGCAGCACAATATCATACTAATCTACTAAAAGCACTAAAATATCTTCTAATCATATATCTGAATATTTTGAATACTTCTAGGACAATAGAATGGTTTATTATTTATTATTATTCTCAGGATCATTCTGGTTTTCTTGTAACTTTCCAGATTATACAAGACATCACAATTCTTTCAAATTATGCAATGGTTTTGAGACAGGTGGAAGAAAATCCACAAAGGATAAACGAGATCATCACATCATTTTCACTTGTAGAACTCTAAGTCAGCAGTGAGTCTATGTGTATGGAGCATTATGGAGATTTAGAGCAGCTAACACTTCAATCACAACCATGCATTCCTTCAACAGCTTTGGTTATAGCAAAGAACCACTGTTTTAAGTTCATTAAAACACAAATAAAACCATATGTACATCATATAGCTGTGCCGCCTCTTGAAAATGTACCTCATGGAGACAAAAAAAGCAGTGAAACTTGGCTGCATATGTTACATTACTTTTCAGTGCTGTAAACAACATAACAAATCTTTCAGTTGCCTTCATATTGATAGATTACTGTCTACATTCACTTAGATTGACAAATGCTTTGTCTTAGATAATTATCATAAGTTTTTTTCTTTTTCTCTCCTTTTCTGGATTAAATGAAGGGTGATTACTTTTTACTTCTCACCTGTCAGGTTTACTGCTCCATTTTAATGCAGCAAAGAGGGGAGAAAAGGTGAAATGTTAGTTGACCAGCAGCAAACAGGGTAAGCATGACAACAGGAGATGCAAGAAATGTTGACTTATAGTAAAGATATATAACTAAACCAAATTAAGAAATGACAGTTCATCAAAATATCTAATGCTTGGGAATCACAGAATAAATGGAGGACACAAGTCCAAAGTGAACCTTCTTCTGCTGGAAAAAAACATGTCTTTTAGACATAATCTGCAAAGCAGTGCCACCTCAAATTTTAGCCAGTGAGATAATGGAGAATAGGTGTTTAATTTGAGCTATCAACGTAATGTTAACATTACATTGACAAATGACATCTCACTAAGATGTAGTTCCCCCTTACATTCTAATGAGGAGAGATGAGAGGAGAGAGGAGAGGAAAGATGAAAGTGGAGGGCAGAGGAGAAAGGGGAGAAAGGGAGAAGAAGAGTGAGAGAGAGGCAAGCAAAGAACAAGGTTAAGTACATGAGATACATAAGACTTGTACTAAAAAAAGAAAAAAAAAACAACTTTTAAAACTATTTTACAAAACCAGGTAATAAAAAGGCAAGAAATTTTTAACAGCACCCTGGAAAGTAAGGTAAGCATAAATCATTCTCCAACAAAGTATTACACACCTTTTTAGATTTACATGGAATGTCACATACTTGAAGTCTACAGTGATCTATATAGATCTGTAGTAATCTATGATCTATAAAGATCAGCTAAACAAGGAAAATAATTTATCATCTCCCACCAACAGGTTTTACTATACACACACTGCAAATACAGTGTTTGTGTATCTTTCTGTCTGTCTGTTGATCATAATAAATAGGGGTTCTACAAACTTGTAATAGCCTGGAGTCTGCAATGACCAGATTACTCACATGTTACATCACTTAAGATTCCCCCATCTTCATTTCTGTGCTTCTTTTAACATCTGTTTTTTCCCTTAGAAGCATGTTTCTTCTTATAGATCAAGATTCAGCAGGTGGCCAGCAGGTTGAGGGAGCTGATTCTGCCCCTCTGCTCCATGCTGGTGAGACCCCACCTGGAGTGCTACATCCTGTTGGAGCAGGTCCAGAGGAGGGCTGTGAAAATGATCAGAGGGATGGAACACCTCTCCTATGAGGAAAGGCTGAGAGAGTTGGGGTTGTTCAGCCTGCAGAAGAGAAGGCTTCAGGAAGACCTTATTGTGGCCTTTCAGTACTTAAAAGGGGGCTTATAAGAAAGATGGGGACACATTTTTTAGTAGCGATAGGACAAGGGCTAATGGTTTTAAACTGAAGGAGGGGAGATTCAGACTAGATATATGGAAAAAAATTTTTAGTAGCGATAGGACAAGGGCTAATGGTTTTAAACTGAAGGAGGGGAGATTCAGACTAGATATATGGAAAAAATTTTTTACTATGAGGGTGGTGAGACACTGAAACAGGTTGCCCAGAGAGGTGGTAGATGCCCCATCTCTGGAAACACTCAAGGTCAGGCTGGACGGGGTCTGAGCAACCTGATGTAGTTGAAGATGTCCCTGCTCCTTGCACGAGGGTTGGACTAGATGACCTTTAAAGGTCCCTTCCAACCCAAACCATTCTATGATTCTTTGATTCAGAGTGCCAAAGTTTACTATGTTCAAAAGATTCAAGCTTAGGCTCTTGTCTTCTGAATCAAATAAAAAAGCTGCACTTTATGAGAGTAAACAACACAAAGTCTGTCAACATGGCTTTCATTTCTTTGCCCTGTAAATGGAAACCCACTCCGCAAACAAACCTGACTCTAGGAAGATCTAGAATGAGGAACATTTTGCTCTTCATCAGCAAAAGGTTGAAATTAGAGAACTTGTGATTTCTTAAAAAACAGGAGGAACAGCAACATAAATTCGTATGTTGGGGAAAAAAAAAAAAGGGATGAAAGGATGCTTCATGGGGACACGCACTCCATTTCTAGTTTGTCAGCTTCTGACATACATGGAACAATTTCTAGAGCTCTTTAACATTCACTAACTGGGTTCCTAACCATCTAAATCCTGTGTAACTGAACATGTATCACACATTCAAAAGAGAGTCAAAAGCATTAACTGTAGGTTTGCCTAAGCTGTAGGTTGCAGCAGGGTACTGCTTTATCAAAACCACCTGGAGATATAAACTGTGACTCAAACAGCCCTCATAATGGTTAGGCATTGCCTCTAGGGAGACTTAGCCTGCACCATCTCTGTATCTAGCTAAGTGTTTGCCCTTGTTTGAGATTTTGGGTGTAAATCTTACTATGCTCTATATTTTATTCCATGTTTGAACCAGCAAAAAAAATATTTTCTTGAGGGCAAGAATACAACCAAAAAGAAAGTGATGTTTAGTTAATTTACTTGGATCCCTAAATGTGATTGTTTAGATTTAAGTCCAACAGATTAAAGATCTGCTCCAAAATAATTGTTTCCCTTCCCTATGACTGCAGGGTGGTATCACTGAACTGGTCACTGGCCAAGTCAGTTCCGTTTGCCAAGACATCAACTCCAGCAAGGTAGGAAATTCATCCATAACTCAGGAAAAAAAAAAAAATTACTGTGTGGATAGTTGAACACTGGAACAGGTTGCCCAGAGAGGTTGTGGAATTTCCATTCTTTGATATACTGAAACTTGCCTGGACATGCCTCTGAGCAACCTGCTGTTGCTGGCCATGCTCTGAGCAGGGCTGGGACAGGGCTATCTCCAGAGGTGTGACCCTTTGGG
This sequence comes from Harpia harpyja, assembly GCF_026419915.1. Lineage (NCBI taxonomy): Eukaryota > Metazoa > Chordata > Aves > Accipitriformes > Accipitridae > Harpia > Harpia harpyja. Next base: position 84,502,578 of record NC_068969.1, on the reverse strand, counting down.
TCTGTGAATCTGTGAGCTCTTCTGCACACAGCACATTAATAGGCCTCAATTGTGTTGGATATTATACTGCACCCAATGACAACAAAAGGTACTCTTCAGTATTTTCCCCATCTATTACTCTTAAGTATTAAGCTGCAATGAGCTTTTGGGTATAGTCTAATACATGATCCAAAAATCTTTCTATGCAGTACCTTTGCTTTCAGATTTTAAGAAGAGTAAATGCAGAGGCAATAATCTTTATACAAACTTACCAACAAATAATAAAGGGGTCAAATATGTACACCTAATCTTTGGGACAGTTAAATATGCTTCACACCAACCCATGCAACTTATCCACACTATCTGTGATAGCATCTGTTTTAACAGGAGGCAAGACTTCTCCCCTTAAAATGATTCTTTTAGAAACTGCAGTCGTGCTTTCTGTATGATTGAAATTAAAATGTAAAAGTAATACTGTAAATCATGAGATTAGCAGTCCAAGTCTGTTCATAAAGACTTCTATGGACAAAGGGAATTAAGCATAGTCGACCATTATTTGAGTTACTACCCACTGCACTTCAAAAGACATGGTCATTTCCCAGTTGTCTTCTTCCCACTGCACATCCCTCAACATCATCTTTCCCTTTTTAATATTTTTCGCATGTGTTTTCGTGTATTAGATATCCTCTACCCTTTGTTTTCTTCTCCCCCTATCACACCTGTTGCACTTATGCCCCAATATATCCTAGAAATATACTTGTAAAATTTCCTGTGTCCATGAGAATTTCTTGTTTTCCTACTTGTTATTGTGTATTTTTACGATGTCCAACTCCTGTAGCCACAGTAATTCCCTTTAACAGAGTTAACTCAGAAATTAAATTTCACTGTTTTCTCAAAGCACCATGCTAAATATCCCTACTGTCTTGTCTAGTTATTGCTGTTCTACAGACAGTAAAGCTATCAAACTCTAGCTGTTAGCTTGCATCCAGGTTGCATACTCTAGAAAAAAAATATCCAATGATATATTACCTTTTTTACAGAAATGACAAGTTCACAGAGGACCATAGACTGGCAAAACTGCAGTCATCATTTCTCAGAGGTAATTTGCCAAATCAGTGCAGTTTAACAATTTACAGCTTGTAGTTGAAAATAGAAAAATAAATAAATACATATGGACATTTGCCTGAACACTTCTAGTACCAGTAGTGAATAAAGATGGAAAATGTACCCCCTGTTTTCAGTGAATGACAATCTCTTCACACTACAGGATGAACAAATTTTACCTGCTCATTTGTGGAATGTGTTTATAATTTTATTCGTAACAGAATCAAAGATTTTTATTATGGTTCCATAAAAGTAATCAATATTTCCAGAAGCAGTTACACATCTGCTTTATATGCCATTGTTTGGATTTGTTTTGTAGTATAGAAGTTTTACTTTTAGTACTCCAAAATAATCAGAAGAAACAAGTATTTCATTTTTAGCACATCTCTAATGACCAGTTTTTGAAGTGACAGATAGGCACAGAGGTTCACTGGTTGCTAATTAATTAGATTGGCTGAGATAGTAGCCACTAATAGAAACCTTCAGGAGACATAGTATCTGCAAACAATAGACAGTGTATTGTGCTGCTGTATGGTTACAGGCCTAAAGAACATTTTGTAAATGTATATCTATTTGGAATCCAAAGCTAAGGTTAACCCTGGACTGTTTTTTTACTGCTGAACAGAGAATTTTCTTTCCAAAACCTGAAGGCAGCTTTCTACATGCAGCTTCAGAGGTATGTGACTGGGGACACTTAGGGTGGGAAGAGCATACAGGATAGCAGGGTCTAAATATTTATGTGCAGGGGATAGCATCATAGCCATTAGTTTTAGAAGACATACTCCATTTAATGAAATTATTCGTGGTGCACGCCCCCTGGCAAGGTCACAGCATCTTTATAGTATTCCCCAATTATACTTTATCAATATTTTTCAAAAATGTATTAGGAAAAAAATCTGAACATTAAAATAAACTTTGTGGGTTTGATTCTTTGGTTTTGATTAAGTATCTTGACCCCTGTGAACTCATTTACACTGTACAAACTGCTGTGTATAAATTCAGGCACCATACACAGTTTTCTTCCAGTATGTTGTAAGGCAGAGGAAAGTCCTTTGTGTAATAGCAAACCTACATCTGTGTCATAGACAGTGAAAGAAGAATAAGCGAAGTTTGATCTCATTGCAAGATTAGTAGAAAACAGCTACTAATGTTTGTTTAATCTCTCAGTTCAGAGCTTCAAATTCATATAGATACACTGCCAAATTGAGGCCAACTGTCAAAGGTAAAAACTCAAATTACTTGAGTGGAGAGGAAAATCACGTTTAACATCAAGCTGAATGTAACCCCTAATGTATTACTATTACACATCTAAAAATAAGTCTTAAAAAGTCAAATGTGTGAATTCCATACATATTTATATGCAAGCAGATATTTTCTTCACAAACGTATGCAAAGTGGAAAAAACATTTAAATGCAGAGTGTTAATAGAGTGTCATCAGCAGAAAAATGTACCCATATACCTGTAATTATTGGAAACTTTCAGTCAACCTACTAAAATTTCTGCAGTGTTCTGGAAACCATTAATAAATACGGAAATACCCCAAAGCAATGACAGTTACTACTGCAGTACAAAAAATGTATTGTGGAACAGCTTTATAAAATGGCCAATATATCAGAAAGCTACACACCTGGTAAGAAAACTAGAAAGTAAACTTACCTTTTATAAAGAAGTATAGCAATAACAATACAGATGATAAACACCACTGCAAGAACTGGTCCAACAACCCAAATCAAGCCTTCTTCCTCATCTGTAATTGGTTGGGGATCAAGATCCATCGACACAACAGGATCAGAATACGGGCTAGTTGCATACATGGTCTATACAAATAAAACAAATCTCACTTAATGATAAAGGAGTGCATTTAAAATATTAACTATCCTAGATCTAGAATAAATCTATACAAGATAATGATGCAATGAAGATAGCAATGCAAAAATGCTATTTTTCTTCAAGTCAGGCAGTATATAAACCTGCAAACTGAACAGTGTGTTATTAGTACTGACGTTATCTTGTGCTCCACATATTAGCAGTGATCTGCAGACAAATGAGGTAACACAGCCCTTCAAAGAACAGTTTGCAACTTAAGCAGAGAATGAGAAAGTATTAGGAAACTGAGGAATATAACCTATCAGTTACTCATTTTTGGGTTTTGTTTTAGTTTCATACTGGCTTAACACTATTTCTTCCTGCAAGATATGAAAGGATAATTCTGAAAGAATGAGAGTACTACAGGTAAAAATAAAGGGGACTGAATGCAGGAGGTTCCTAGAAAAGGGTCCTATGGCAATAGTAGGGTGCATTTTGATCAGTTGAAAGCTGTCTGACAAACAAAATGTTCTTACGAAGATAGAGACAACTAGAATTTAAGACTGTAAAACAGGGGAAGCCACTGTAGAATATGAAGGGAAGCTAAATACTCAGCCTTTCTTATGGATGGATCTAGAATTATGAACCAACAGAGGCCATTGAAAATCTTTGCCCTACTGGATGGTATAAAGCCAGCTGGCCTAGGATAAGACCTGTGATAAGAAAATAATAACTTTTTTTTATTCTGGTCTGACCTGAGATGTCTGATCTATGGCTGAGTGCAGAGTTAAAATTAGAGACAGGAGAGGTTGAGGAGCCAGCCTGCTAAAACTGGATCATGTAAAGAACTCTGAGCTACAGTAATGTCAGAAGTCAAGAATAGTTTGTACTTATTTCTTGTCTTTGCTGGAGTGTCTCCACCAGGACTAAACTAGGATTTGAACTACATCTCTTGCAAAGGACTTAAAAACTTGATTCAGCAGTAGATCAGAAATGCCAGCTAAGATAGATAAGGAGAAGAGATTAGTTTTCATTTACCATGTTTGCACTGTATTCTGAAAGATGCCCTAAGCCAGGACAAATGTTATCAAAGGAGATGTTTTTTATACTTAATTTGACTTGTTTTGGGCTCTGGGCTACGACAGTGTCTGGGTTTAAGGTTAGAGATAGGATTAGGACCGGCAAAGCTAAGGCACTTACACTAGCTGGTGCTGAGCTAGTACCAATGCCAATGATGTCCAATTAACATTATGCTCTTTTACTAAACGTGGCACCAAACATTTCAAAAGTCTGTGACTGCTGTTTAGAAATTGGGGAGTCTCCATGTTCCATTCCTGAAATACCTGAGCTGAATGAATTTTTTTTCCCAGCTTCAGTATTCTCAAAAGATAGAAAAAAGCCTGTTGCTACAGTAAGAAACTCTTTGTATTTAGCCTCTTTCTTCGGATCAGGCAGAAAAAATGTCTGGAAAGGGATATAGAATATACTGAGGGATAACAGTATGAGCACTTACTACCTGTTCTCCAGTAAATAGGATTTTGCTTTTCATTTTCAACCAACCCGTATTAATGAATAATTTAAACACAATTATTATTTTGCCAAATTTATTGGGTTTTATTCCTTCCTTTTGAAATCATGCTTAATGTATTTATAGACTGTAATCATAAGCTCCCTCAGCTTCCATTTCACTAAGTTAAACAAATTCAGACCTCCCCATGCCCTCTTGTAAAGCATGTTCTCCATTCTCCCAATCAACAGAGAAATTTTGTGTTCTGTAAAGGAGAAACCTTATGTAAAAGTATTTTGAGTATCAGGAGAAACATTCCTTGCAAGTTACAAGTCATACACCAGTAGGATCTATAGTCCTAGAAGCAAACCAGCTATATTGAGAGCAGATACACTGGAGCACTGGGAGTTGAAGCTCACTCACCCTTACAAACTCTTCACTCTCTGTGACTACCTCATGCTACTTAAATCACATAGATGTTTCAGATGGCATGCTAAACCAGATATTGTCCATAGTGTAAGCTTAGTAATGTCTTTTGAAATCTTCAACAGTAGGCCCCTGGATATATTTTGCCATACCAGCCTTTTCAGCTGTAAATTTATAACCCTATTTATTCCTGCTTTTTCATCCTGATTTCTGTCTAACAAAGTAATAACCTTAGGGTTATATGAAATGACCAATCCCTTAATTAATTGTTTTGTGTTTGTGTGATGGGATTTTGGTAGCAGGGGAGGGGCTACAGGGGTGGCTCCTGTGAGAAGCTGCTAGAAGCTTCCTGGCTCCAAGTTGGACCCGCCTCTGGCCAAGGCCGAGCCCATCAGTGATGGTGGTAGCGCCTCTGGGAGAACAGATTTAAGAAGGGGAACCTGCAGTGAAGAGGGGAGTGGAATGTGAGAGAAACCCCTCTGCAGACACCGAGGTCAGTGAGGAAGGAGGGGGAGGAGGTACGCCGGAGGAGGGGGTGCCCCTGCAGCCCGTGGTGAGACGGCAGGCTGTCCCCCAGCCACCCCATGGAGGGCAGCGGGGGAGCAGATGCCCACCTGCAACCCCTGGAGGAGCCCATGCCAGAGCAGTGGGATGCTCCCGAAGGTGGCCGTGACTCCATGGGAAAGCCCACGCTGGAGCAGCCAGTGCCTGAAGATCGGCCCATGGAAAGGACCCACACTGGAGCAGTTTGTGAAGAACTGTCTTCTGTGGGAGGGACCCCACAGTGGAGCAGGGGAAGAGTGAGGAGTCCTCCCCCTGAGGAGGAAGGAGCGGCACAGACAACATGTGATGAACTGACCCCAACCCCCATTCCCCATCCCCTGGTGCCTCATGGGGGGAGGAGGTAGAGAAAGTAGGGAGTGAAGCTGAGCCCTGGAAGAAGGCAGAGGTGACGGGAAGGTGTTTTAAGATTTGGTTTTACTTCTCATTATCCTCGTTCTGATTTGATTAGTAGTAAATTAAATTGACTTTTTTTTTTCCCCAAGTTGAGTCTGGTTTTTGCCTGTGATCATAATTGGTGAGTGATCCCTCTCTGTCCTTGTCTCGACCCACAAGCTTTTCGTTATATTTTCTCCTCCTCATCCCATCAGGGGGGAGGAGTGAGCAAGCAGCCTTGTGGTGCTTTGCTGCCAGGTCGGCTTAAACTACGACATTAATATAGAAAAATAAATAAGGAATGGTACTTTGTATCGAAAAAATCAATTTTAGTACAGGTAATTTCTGACACAGAGTTTTTTGGCCATCTAACTTTATAGCTAAAAGCTGTCTATTTTCTCCAGTTTGAACCTTTCTGATGCAGTGTCTTCAGAACTGTCTGTCTACGTCACCGCCGTCAAAAAGTGACAGTGATTTGATTTATGTTAGAGTTTCCAGGAGGCACTTATTTTCAAATGAAGCTATGTATCCAAAAGTATTAAAATTGGAACTACTTCCTCATTGTGTTTAAGTGGGTAAATTCTGTTGACATCAAGAAAGCAATTGTAAGGTTACACACTGGAAGGATTTGACTAGAATTCAGATTACTGGTGCCATAGTTTCAAGTAGTTGAGCCAGCAAATGTACCTGTCAGGTTTAGGTACCAATTAGAAAGATACCATATTACACAATGTATGCTAAAATATTAATATGTATTGCAACTTCTTTCAACAGTCCTATTTCTGCCTTTTTTTTTTAAACTGTATTACATGCAGTAGATTAACTGAAGCATAAAGGGATATAACTACAAGATGAATTACATAAAGAGGAATGACAGCTCATTATTTAGCTCACCTCAGGAATTTTCCGTATTATTGAATTATTTTCTAACTTTCTAATAATTCACTGATAAAGTTCTTAGGGAATGACTGTAACTAAAGATGGTAGCTGTGCATGTCTCTGATTCAATGGCTCTTTCCAAGGCAAGAGAGGAACTCTTTTTTAAATACATTGAGAAAGATGCTGCTGTGAAGTTCATGGCTTAGAACCTGTGTCAATGATCTCAAATAACAGAGCATGTAATTTGTGAAGTATCACAACACAGCTAATAAAAGGCAATTCTTACGTTTCAGTTATACACAGAAGTATATACACATAAAGATGCAAGCAAAATAGAAAAGTCCAAGGAATTAATTGGAACTAAGCAAAGACACTTGCTTTAGAGATGCTCTGACATATATTGTAAAAAAAAAACCTTTGGGAGTGGAATAAGCATCAAAAAGCTATTTTCATGATTGTGGAAAGGTAATTTTGGGATTGAAAAATATTAACTAACTTACAGATTCTGAGTGCTCCATTACAGCCAACACAAAGAAGACATATTCTTGACCACTCTGCAGTTGCTTATTCTCAAAGCCACCGTAATGCTTCTTATCCCCCAACGTGAACTCCGTAGGAAGAACTTCAAAGTGAGCTGCAATATATGGCTTTAATTCAACTTCCCTCCCAAGACGAATGCTTCTGCGTTTCCTAGCTATCTCCTTAAGCAGCTTTAGAATGAAAGGAGGGGAAAGAGAGGGAGACAGAGAGAGAGAAAGCAAGAAAAGAAAGATAACTGTGAACAATTTTAATGTAACTTATTGACAATGTAATGAGAAAATTTAATGCATGACCAGGAACTACAAAAATACAATTTATCCACATTTCATGGGGCATATCAGTATCACTAAATTAGTTTTTGCAAAATCTTCCAATTTCTTGTCATCCTTGTTAAGATAAGATACTAGATAGCAATTGCACTGCCCAGGCTACAAACATAAAACAATTAGAACAGTTTTCAGTGTCTGATATTGTTGTCTCTGGGGGAAAGAAAAAAAAACTAATAAAGCAATATGTCTTCTCTGAGGACATATATATACACACATCATATTACACATCATATATATATGTGTATGTATATATATATGAAGTAAGTCATAGCATACAATCATAGAATCATTTATGTTGGAAAGGACCCTTAAGACCATCAAATCCAACTAACCTAACACTGCCAAGTCCACCACTAAACCATGTCCCTAAGCATCTAGTCTACATGTCTTCTAAATACCTCCAGGCACGGTGACTCAACCACTTCCCTGGGCAGCCTGTTCCAATGCTTGACAACCCTTTTGGTGAAGAAATTTCTCCTAATATCCAATCTAAACCTCCTCTGGTGCAACTTGAGGCTGTTTCCTCTTGTCCTATCATTTGCTACTTGGGAGAAGAGACTGACACCCACCTCACTACAATCTCCTTTCAGGTAGCTGTAGAGAGCGATAAGGTCTCCCCTGAGTCTCCTTTTCTCCAGGCTAAACAATCCCAGTTCCCTCAGCCACTCCTCATAAGACTTGTGCTCCAGGCCCCTCACCAGCTTTGTTGCCCTTCTCTGGACACGTTCCAGCACCTCAATGGCTTCTTGTGAGGGGCCCAAAACTGAACACAGTGTTTGAGGTGCGGCCTCACCAGTGCCAAGTACAGGGGTACAATCACTTCCCTAATGCATAATAATATTTTCTGCCTCCCTATGAACATGCAAGGTACCTTCTTACCTCCTGTTTGATACAAAACTTAGTAAGTCATATGATGTAATTATTTAAAAACGAGGAATGAAAAACACAAAATCAAAAAAGAATCCTAATTTTTTAAAATCAATTTATAATAACTATTTTTAACTTTTTCTGATAACCCTGAAATACAAACAACTCAATACTAAGTAGCGATGAGTAACTTTTTTTTTTGTTTCTTTAACATGAGGACTACCAAGCACTCTGGCAATATTAAACTCCTGAACATCTTAGGGAAAAAGAGCACTTTCCAATGTACTTCACAAACAGTAAATGAAGTGCAGAAGAGTTTATATGAGTGATTTGTAAAGATATCTTCCATCCCAAACCCAAAATTTACTTCCATTTTATTTGTTCAAAAGGACCAAACTACACAATAGATTTGTGATAGGAATCAATAACAGGACCTATGAATCCTAAGATGACTTTTTTACTGCTAGACTACAAAATAGTATCTACCACCCTAATATACACAACACTCACATCAGATTTTAACTGCCTAATTTGACCTGCAAAATGTAGCTTTTCCTTGTTTCATAAAATATTTCTTCTGAAAAACAAAGCTAAAATTTACATCAGCACATTTACGACAAGGTTAGATGCTAGGCTCAAACTTGTAAAACATACTAACTAATGAAGGAACTTAAGCTCAGCTGGTATAATCCATTGATTAATTACTTATTAAATCAGAAAAATGCTCATTCAGTATCTTTTATCACTTTTTTTCTATTACTGGCATTCAACTAATATTAATCTGATTTGACTACAAGGAGCCTGAACTTTTCCTGGGTGATAAGTGATGATTCCTAAGGCCTCTGTACGGTTCCCCCTCATTTTTCACTTATGAAGCTTATTCAATGTCCTGTAGTCTCAGACTGCAATCATACATTTTTCGAAGGTCACACAGCTGTTTTAGGCTTTTCAGCACACAAACAGTGCTAATACAATACATTGGCACAAACTTCTTTGGTAGGACACAAATCTCCAGAGCTAGATAGAGAACAATAAAAAAAGAGAGTAAACTCTAATCTTTAGTATATATTTTCATTTTAAAGAACATGTTTAGTCAGGGAAGCTCTCTCTTGCTTCAGCCTGTCCTTCAGTGTTAGGCCTCAGCTTAGCTAGCACATTGTCTTGTCTTCCGCACATGGGATCTTGTATTTTGCAATTACACAATTAACAATTCTGATGCATGTAAAACAATCTACTATTCACTCTGCTGCTGAGACAGAAGTTTTTAATACTGATTACTTTAACACCCCCTCTCATTGAAGTACATATTTCACACACAGGCTACAGATAGACATGGAAGCAACCTGTACCATTTGGATCCAAACTTCCTTTGCACTGAGGGCATTTGGATGTTACCCCATCAAAGACCTACACAGCCAACTGTTTGCCAGCTCTAAGGCTGAGTCTGTTCTCTGTTGCAGAGATTTTACATTCATTTAACTCTATCAATTTCCATGCTCCAACACAAAAGCTGGTACACTGCAATAGATCCCCTGAACAAAAAAGAACTGGCCATAATTTGAGACTAGAAATCATTATTCATTAATCAAAGACTCTATTACAATCAGCAGTCCATATTTCTCTTTCATTCTTCCTAAACCGTTTAATGAGCAGCTAGAGTAAATTTGCATGATACAAAAATGAGGGCAGTAAAGAACTGTATATTAAGATTTCTATTTAGTCACTTTATTGAAGGTGACTCTCACATCTGTTGGTAGCTTCCTATGCCCTGGGTAGAGTTACTGACTGCAGAACATGAGGCAGAGACTAATCAAAGTTTGTTCCAGGTTGCTTCAGCCCTTGTAAGATCTGCTGAGGGAAGCACTTCGGGAAGTTTGTATCTATACGAAGCCATCTTTTATAGAGATAGTAATACCTATGCAGAGGGCTGAGCACTGACTATCCTGAAATCTGCTGAAACACTAAGGTAATAATGTGATATGTATATTAACTGGAAGTCAGGAGCTGTAAGTACTGCAGTGCGAGGAGAGATGCATAGCTTGAGCCAACCCTGAAGATAAATGACATTTTCATTTCTGGTTACAGTTTCCTCTGGAATTTAAAGTTATTTGTGTGGCTACCTCAGATAAATTACTTGTCATATGTTTCCAGATTACACCTTGTTTACAATTTAGATTTTAAATAACTCATAATAAAATGTCAAAACACTGCAAGAGTACTACAATCAAAATTAGATTGAGATTGAAAAGGGAAGAAAAATGTTTGATCTTAATTATTTCTTGCATTTGAATTAGTAACATAAAATGCATATATTTAACAGATTGCATTGTTGAAGTACTGTATTACAGTGGGTGAAGTGATCAGAAACTGAGTTTTGGCTATGAATGCTAAAAGTTAATTAGCCTGAGTCAAACAAAACGTGTTCAACTTTTTCAAAGGTGGTTATTCATCACCTAAGGCCAGCTAAACTTAGGTGTGTTTGTGTGTAGATAAAAATTTTGCCTGTGACATTGATTACACATGATGGAATAGACCTCAGGTGAACCTCTGGCCTCATTCATGTTTCATATATAAATGGGGTTGTTGCCAAATATCATTACTTGCACATTTATCTCCTGTTGTACTTTACACCAGGATTTCCATAAAATTACTGAATTAAGAATTAACATGCAGGCTTTTCTTTAGGCTTTATTGCTTACAAATCTAAAGTAATCCCACTAGGTAATACTTACTGCAAATCATAATATTTTGTTTATATTTCATTTATTTGCATTACACCTATTTAAAGTCACTAGATCTCATGATATTAAAAATAAAATGAAATTTTGAGTTAATAAAAAAGGATTGTATCTCTAATAACTATTATTTTCAGATACACAATATCTAGTCCATTGTGTGCTCTTTTAAGATTCTGCATCTCTCTTAGTTTTCTTCAGAACTGAGATTCAAGGAACCAGAAAGATAAGGTAACTACAAGAAGGCTGGAGAGTCTTTTGGACTGGTCAGTTATGTACTGGCGTTAACACTCCAGAGTAGTGTTTTCAGCAAATGCTTTCTTTCTGACAATCTAAGCAAAGTATTTAGAACATACCTCTTTGAAAAATCTGTTCCCAACCATTTCTAATACTAGCGATATCTGAGACTACACTAAAAAAAGATATGCAGAAGTATCTACACTTGACCATCAGGAACTATTTGCTCAGAGAGTAGTGTGGTTAGTTTTTGTGGGTTTTTTTTCCAAATTTATTTATTGTGCCATTGCTTTCACATGTTTGTTAGGAATAGTACACCTAGTAAGAATACGCATATATTTTCTAAAGCTGGAAGAAAAACAGTCTTTTAAGTAATAGAAACTGGATGGAATTAGCATGAAATACAGTTTCTGCCTGCTTTTGATTTTTTCCCCACTCAGTACTTACTATATGTGTTGGTGGCAATTGTAAAAGATCTTTCAAGGGATTTAGTTCTTTATCAGAAATAATTTTCATTTTCCAGTCAATGCATATCTTATTTTTTCCACCATTAATTCTACAATGTGGTCTCAATTATATCAGTAGAAGTGGGAAACAACCCATCCTGACCCAAGTATTTCTGAATTAATAAATGCTCTTTATCAATCTGTTATACAGATTAATGCACCACATCTTGCAGGATGATTAAAATGACCCTTTGTTATGCGAATCAGCAGGACCCGTAGAATTTAATTGCCGAAAAGTTTGATGTCATCTGGCACCTGTCCTTTAATCTCTTAATGCTGCTGAATGTGACTATGATCTTTGGATGTTAAAAGTGGGTGGTAATACTAAATCAGTTTTCCATTACTGTATGGATCTTGCTGTCACAGTTTTACTGTTTAACCATATTTGATGTCACCTAGGACTATGATCATGAGCTGATGGCATTTACAGTCCAAGTTCTTTTAAAGGGGAGAAGTTAATAGATCAAAGCAAGTCATCACTACAATTGAATCAAATGAGATGATCACATAAATGAAACTGGTCAAGAGGAAACACAGGCTTCAGTCAGTCAGCAGTAACGAAAACCATGCCTTCCTTTGAACAGTTTTTTTTAATCTTCTGATTAAGGATTCTCCTGTTGCTGTATATATTCTTCTTTGCCTTTTCTGATCAGAACGCAGACTAAAGACTGAAAGACCTCTGTTTATATCTTGGAAGCTTTCTACAGCAGTGTTAGTTTGGTGAAGATCTTTATTTTCCTTACATTTTGGTGCAAACATTGAAATTGGTATCCATTTTGTCAATGGGAGGAGGGAAAAAAAGCCTTGTGATTGCTCACAGATGATCGTTAGTTCCCAGTGATTGTATTATGGGGAAGCATATGGTGAAGCATCTCTGTGACATAAAACTCTTGAATCCACCAAAAGAAAATAGGAAGATAGACAGGATCCAGTCAAAAGATCACAAAATCAGGAGTAAAGAAACTGACTTTGATCTCTGGTTTTTGAATTGCAGAGATATCACATGTACAAATTACCATAGGATCTGAATGATATCTAAAATCCTAGGCAGATACAACAATAACAATAGTAACACCACCCACACCACTTGTCTTTTGTACAGGGCTTTCATATGGGGCTCTCAAATGAGCTTTACAATGATAAATATTAGCATTATTCCAAATTTACAGATTGATAGAAGAAAGAAAAGTTCACATGAGCTATATTGTCCTTCAGTAAAAGAGAAGACAGGACTGAATGCTGACACTATACTTCCTGGAATTATTATTATATCAATAACATAATTAATTGATTTCTAGTATTATTTGGCTTATTCCTAAAATGAAAGTACTTCCACTCTTTGGGTTAATGTCATTCATAGTGTCAAATGATGACACAATGTTGCTCTTTCCTACTTTAGTCATTTATTTCTGAGCACAAACTGTCAGCAGGATGGAGACTACTGTAAAAATTTTCTAACCAGAATTACAGTATGTGAGAATCTGGTAAAACCACCACAAGAAGTTCAGATGTTAAATTGCAGTGCAAATTGCAATTTAGTATTTGTTACAGGCTTAGTAAACACTCCACTAATGAACTAGACCTTTATTAGCGTTCATAACATTGGTGATTAAGCTTTTGCTGACAACTCATTTCACCTCCTGCACTTTTGCATTATGCTTTACAATAGGAAAAGAATAAAATATTAATGCCAACAAAGATCAGACACTTTCTGTGCTTTATTGCAACTTAATGTCTTTATTGTCTTTTAATTTAAGTAATTTGAACTTTTGTTTCAGTCCCCACAGGCTAATTCAAATATAAATAAAAAATATCCTGACAACCAAAACTTCTAAAACTGGTGAGTTAATCATGTACCACTAATAAGATTGTTTCTTTAATATAGGAGAAGACAACAAAAACATACAGTACCTCATCTAGCTCCATTTCATCCGGACTCTCCCATGGTTTGATAAACTTTCCACGAGACCTCTTCAAAGGCACAATAACTATGTAATAACCTCTGCAAAGGAAACAGTTGGACAAAAGTGAAGTTGAAGGAAAAGGAATAAACAAATTGATGGAGTAGGTGCCTGTTCAGAGGAAATTAAGAGAAGAGCAGTACGTTGAGAGCAAACTTTTGCACATTATTATGCCACTGCAGCCTTCCAAACATAGTTGTGAAGGATCACACTCTTGAAACACATCCAGTGTAAAACATCTGACAACCAAATAGCACTACCTGCCTTTTCATGTAAACACATAAATATGTATAAGGAAATTTAATTACAATGTTCTAAAATGCCTACATGTTTGACTGCAGTTTATTATTTAATTTGAAATACAAGAGCCATGGGATATTTGTGCCTTGCCACCATCACACTGGGAAAAAAACCCAAACTCCTAAATTGAAACATATTATCATATATTTAAATCTCAATTATCAACCCATCTTCCCCCATTTTCATGTATAATCAAAATAGTAGGTTAACATAATGTGTTTGTTGATGCCAATACCATTATAAACAGAAAATAAAGAAGACACAGCATACACTCCACCCACACACTCTTTACTTTAGAGTATCAATCCCTATCAGCCTTATCTACTTAAGTATTCTGTTCAGTCATAGACAAAAGAGCTTCATGTATGCTCTCTTTACAGCTAGGATTTGCAAATTACACATATCAGTTTTCATCAGAAACATTTTCCTGAAAATATCTTCCTCCTCCCCCCCATGGAGATGAGTAAATTATACTTTCTAGTATAACAGAGATATGGCACTTTCCTTGTTTCCTTCACAAAGCCTGGATACATGTCAGGCAGATCCATGATTTCACATTAGTGTGAGGAAAGAAGCAGTAGAATCACAACAGCAGGACATCCAGGATGGTATAATATACATCTTCTTGATAAGCACACTTGTCAAAAAGTCAAGCACTCTCTATCTCTGAGGAGAGGGAAAGAAGCTGCTCTCCTTTGTTTCTAGTAACAACAGATCTTATTAAGAAGGTGTCTCTGGCTTTCCATCATGGAAGATAATTTTAGTGTCTCATGGACCATCTTCTTCTCTTCCAGTCTGTCATTTTTTACAGCCTATTCAACCTTCTGCAGCACTGACTATTCATTTTACTCAAGCAGTGCAGTTGAAAAACCTGAAGTAATTAACGAAAAAGAGTCTACAGAAAAGGACTTGCCTTACAATTTATCAAAACCTATCTCAGTCTAAACCGACTCTATAAACTATCCTTCTTCCATACCAGTGCTCATCATTGGTCCATTTTAATGGTCTATTCTCAATTAAAGCTCCTTCCCATAAAGGAAATGTAACAAAACTTTGGATTTTTAACTAATGTAGCAAATGCACACTTTTATTAATTCTTGTGTTAAGAAATTTGAGAAATTTCTCTGTGGAAATGATGAGCTCCAACAGGAGGTGCTGGAAACAAAAAGTGTTGGTCACAGATTTTTAACTGCTGCCCACTTGCTGTATTCCAGTATCTAAATAAAATCTGCAGCATGCATTCTTATAGTAACAATATGATAAATCATCTTTTACACGGATGTTCTTATTCAAAACCAGTAAGAGTTCCTTGAGCCCAGATTTTAAACCTGACTATGTATTTTAAAAATTATTTGGTTACATGAATAACAAATCCTAGTGAATGCTGATTTATCCATGTATACAATAAATACAAACTACATATATTTTCTTTAACAGATCCCTAAGAATCAAGACAAAAAAGCAATTGAGAATTGGCCCCTATATGTCTTTCAGACACTGAAGATACATCCACTGGATGAACTGCACAGTAGTCTCTAACTTATCCTTTTTTTCTTCTTTTTCTTTTTTAAGCTAACAGAGTGTTCATACTTTTTTTTTCAATCAAGGAACATCCAGCATGTAAATGTTACTTTCACACTCTTTCAGACTTTCTTCATGCATGCCTCCCACTCATGACTTTGATCATCCACCAAGACTTTCAGCACATACAAAGTATTTTAAAGCTGAAAGCACAAGTACATCAACAGCAAGCAGAAAAATGAAACTGTTCACATAAATATACAGTGCTGCCAATTGTAAAAGACAACAAAGTTCTGTTATTTCTAGTTGAGTCCAGAAAATGCAGTATCTCTTGAAAAACATGTTTTATCATTTGCTTTATTACTTGCTTGTTTGAGGGTGGCTTTTTTTGGGGGGGGTGGGAAGGGTGAGAAATGGAGGGTTTGCTTGGATATTGGTTGAACTACCAAGTATTACAAAGGCCAAAGTCTTCTATAAAACTCTGTTTTTACCTAAGACTTTGCAAAGATAGAAGAGATTCAGAGAAACATGAACTGTCCTTTACACATAAAAATTGCTTTGGATTAGCCCAGAACACTACAGGAAAATGAAGAAATTGCTCACTGGAGGTAATGCCAGCAAAGGAGATCTATTTTACCTAGTGTAAGGTGAGCTCTGCTCCAATTTCAATGCTGTATTGCCATCAAACATTGAAATAATGAAAATTACTTCTACCATCTTTAGTAAATTACAAAGGCTCTTATAACATTACCCTAAATCCCATTAGTATTTACCTATAGTTCATTAGAGCAAATCATTAACTGTTTCACCTTCTGTGTAATTAGTACTATTGAAAGACTTCCAGTGTATAGTACTTCATAGTAAGATAAAGACAATCATGAGCATATAATGTACCCATAGAGCAACAGCAACTGTAAAAATATAACTGTTACCAAAATTGTTCTTCTCATTCAAAGACTACAGCTGCAATAATCTTACTTATTCTAGCAAGCATCAGGTAAGCTTTTTCTGTTCAGTATGTAGTTGCTTTGTTATGCCTGCTTCCAAGGGTCAAGTCAATCTTTTTTTTGTTGTTTTGTTTTTCTGTCTCAAGCCCGATCACATCTTCTTGGCAAACAGATATCAAACGAGGAGATACATTATTTGCAAAATTGGCAGTTGGACCCAATAGGTTTAATGTACCTTTTCTGATGTCACTTAGCCTCTTTCATTTTTTCACACGACATAAAAGGAAGGACATTGGCTCTTTTTCCATTGCTATCTTCTGCTATTGTTTGACCAGCTACCCTGGACTTTTTTCTCTCTGTGAATGCTCTGCCTCATAAATCTTTTTTTGACTCATTCCATCTTCAGTCTTCCTTAGCTGCATTTGTTACTGACTGCATCTTACTCAATCTAATGATAATGACTACATTTTTCAGTTTTTCATCCTTTTAATGTCTCAAAGTAATTTCTTTCTTGACCTCACCTGCCTCAAAATCCTCAGTCAGTAATGAAAAAGGGGAGCAGTTTTCTACAAAGCCATCAGTAAAAATCCACCAGGGAGAGGTCAAGTTGAATCCCCAACAATATTTAATGAATTGCTCATTTTTCTCCCCATTTCCTTTACATGACACATGGGAACCTTATAGACCAACAAGAACCACTATAAGCAGAGCATTAACACTTATTGATTGTACCATGCTTCATGTTTTCTTGGCAAATCTTTATTGTCTAACCTTTCTAATCCCTGCTGACCATGTGCTGTCAGCTTTTTAGTCCTATTTCTGCTGTTTAAACCTGCACAGCACCTTTTCCCCCAAATCTAAGTAACCTCTAGTAAACTCTGCCAAATTTTTCATCAAAATCTCCCGTTTTCTTTCTGGGACCAGTGGAGAGGACCTGAGATTTTCCTTTTAACAAAAAAATGTCAGAATTAATTCATCTTAATTAATTTAAGTGCAGTAACTATTCTTTAAAACTCCGTGTAATTCTGGAATGACTAAGTCTGAGTACTTCAAGGTGCCGCAGCAGGGCAGCTACCCATCAACAGGTTATCCACTCTTCTTGAGAGGATACATTGTTCAAAACATAACTGGCTTCCTTAATCCCTCTTTGCCATTTGAAATCAGTGATGAAACACAAAAGTACTCTGACAAACAACTACAAACTAAAGGACAATCCTTCTCCTTATATTTCCATCTATATTTTACTCAGTCTTACATACTTGGCTAAGAGACAAACTTATAAAATAGTTCCATTTGAAGGGACCTACAATGATCATCTAGTCCAAGTGCCTAACCACTTCACGGCTGACCAAAAGTTAAAGTATGTTGTGAAGGGCACTGTCTTAATGCCTCTTAAACACTGACAGGCTTGGGGCATTGATCACATCTCTAGGAAGCCTGGTCCAGTGTTGGACCACCCTCTCACTAAAGAAATGTTTCCTAATGTCCAGTCTGAACCTCCACCAGTGCAGTTTTGAATCATTCCCACAAGTCCTGTCACTGGATCCCAGGGAGAAGAGGTTAGCACCTCCCTCTCCAATTCCCCTCCTGCAGAGGGCAATGAGAGCAATGAAGTCGCCCCTTAGCCTCCTTTTCTCCAAACCAGACAAGCCCAAAATCCTTAGTTGCTCCTCCCAGGACATGCCTTCCAGCCCTTTCACTAGCTTTGCTGCCCTCCTCCAGATGCATTCAGGGACCTTAACAATAGAATCTGGCATTTGTTCTTGTTAAATTTCATGCCACTGATGATTGTCCAATGCTCCAATCTATCTAGATCCTTCTGCAAGGCCTCTTGCTCCTTGAGAGATTCAACAGAACTTCCCAGTTTAGTATTGTCAAATATTAGTCCAGTATTAGTCCAAATCCTACTGCAGAGTGCTGTACTCTGTACCATTATGAAGAATAAAGTCCTGGTCCACCACTACAGCTCTAGATTTTATTAACAGTAAGAATAATCATCTTTCTGGAGATAAAAACAATGGTATGTCATTCATTCACTCACTTTATATTCTCATTTGAAGGTACTTCTGGAAGTTCCACAGTTATCATGCCGTCTAAGTTGGTCTTTCCAATGAAGACTGGCTTGGTGCGAAGCACGTCTGGTGCAGTCTTTGCTGTCACTCTGTGCTGAAGACCCCCAGCACTATTCCCTCTGTTCGTCAGCACAAATGAATATGATGTCTCTGGCTTCAAGTTAGTGATCAGCTTTTGAGTAGCACGTCCATCAACCTCCACCACCATTTTCCCATCATCGTAAAGGATCTAAGTTAATATATTAAATAATTGAAAGTGGTTTTGGTTACTAAGAGAAGGCAACTAATACTGTCACACTGAATTCAGGAATGAACCTAGGTGTAAATTTAACATGAAAGCTACTGGGCATTTTAGGCTGTAAGATAGTACTGAATCCACTACTGCAATTAAACTTCTCACTTTCAGGGGAGAAAAAGAACTACATTA
Organism: Harpia harpyja; assembly: GCF_026419915.1. Taxonomy (NCBI): domain Eukaryota; kingdom Metazoa; phylum Chordata; class Aves; order Accipitriformes; family Accipitridae; genus Harpia; species Harpia harpyja. The sequence continues at coordinate 84,483,498 of NC_068969.1, read as the reverse complement.
AATTAAAGCAGTGTAAGCACTCCTAAAATCTAATTTCACTTATTCAAATTCAGTAGCGTTGCTTGAAACCAGCATTTATATCCAGGCACACTTGCTCATGCTACCTTGACTTTTTCATTCACACTCCTTATTCAGAAACGTTTTTGCAACATTTAGTTCATAAAATACTGATCTTCACTTGCCACTGCCTGAGATGACAAGTGATGAGGAATGATGCAGAAGAAATGCCAGCCAGTCTGCAGGTTACATTGAGTATCTTTATCTGCCTAATGCTATAGTTAGTGGAGTAGAAGAGTTATAATTCACAAATGTGTTGCTGTAAATGTGAGGACACAAAACCCAAAATGGTACTCAGTTACAGCCACTACAGAAATGACAAAAAAAGAGAAGAAAAACATTCTTTTCTTTCACTGTTTTCTCTAAAATATAGTAGCAACGAACTACAAATTAGCAAGGTGTTCATACCATGCATAACAACCAGTATAAGCCTGACTTTGAAATACTGCCACAACAGTAAAAAGCTCATATTGCCAAATAACTGTATTTAACAGCTTGAGTCGATATTGCTGATTAGTTTGCATTCTTAAATACAGCAATACCAAAAAAATCCACATGCTCAGTAAGCTACTTAACCAGGTAAATGACATCCTCTAGTTTCTATAGTTTCCCTCATACAAATAGAAAGTAACTTACTTTGAAAGGCAAGGCTGAATTGTAATTTTCTGGAATTTCCCAGGACAGCAAAACAGAAGTCTTCATTACTGCTTTAACATGAAAATTTTTTGCAAACACTGCTGGAAAAAAAGAAACAATGTATATAAACAGTATCTTGGAGCTTAGATCTTGTCATATTTCCACTGCTACCTGGGAGTATTAGCTTTCCATTTATGCCAAAAAATAACAAAGATTCAATTCTCCTACCTGTTTGCTCATATTTAAATATCACATTTTAACTCATTCTCACTCTTATCTAGTGACAACCCAACACGTACATTTTCCTTACCTGAAAAATTTGTGAAGAAGTTAGCCAGAACTTGCTTGGCAAGGGACAACTGAATTCTAAGGCATCCAAAACATATTAAGATTTACATACTTTACCTTTTGTATTTGATGAACCTATCTTTATGAATGGGCTGGTCAGTTTTATTTACAGCTTCAAAAACACTGATATCCAAAGACCGATACTCCTTTAAAGGTCAACGCCATAAGCAGACAAATCCTACCTTGATCCACGGGTAGTGTCCTGAACTGGACACTTGGACTATATGGACCAGGCCCTTTGCTTGTGTGGGCACGTACTTTTACATCATATGTGGTATCTGGTTTTAAGCCAGAAAGTGTCATAGTGGTATCAGCAGGAACAACAGGGAGTTCAACTGGCTGGTAAGCAACACTGCTATCTCTGTACAAGATGGTGTATTTCGTGATAATGCCATTTCTCTCTGCCAAGAGTGGCATCTGCCAAGTTAATTGAACTGATGTAGAAGTAGAGCTTTCCGAGTGGAGATTTTGGGGAAATCCACTGGGTGCCTCTTCAGGAACAGAAATCTCTTTAACCATCTCCTCCCCAAAGCCCACTTTATTTCTAGCTGAGAGCCTGAAGACATAAGAAGCTCCTTTGTGAATGTCTGTGGCTGTGAAGTGATCTTCATTCTCTGAGAACTCCATGGTCGTAAATGTATCCACGTCTTTGCGACCAAACTTCAGGCGATAACCCTGCAGAGGGCCAAAAGTGTCCAGAGGAGGGTGCCACTGAATTAAAGCCGTGTTCATCTGTGTGTGGCTAATCACAAGCCGAGGTTTGCCTGGAACTGTAGCACAATGTTATTTAAAGATGATAAATACAAACAGAATTGCATGTACAATTCTTGAGGCTAGTTTTAGCAGGAATAGGGATAAATTTTCTCTTCCCTCACTTTGAGTTACACAAATAACTGTCTTATGAAGAAATAATGTCTGCCTCCTGCACTACTGAGTCATACAATATAATGAGCTATGATAGTAAAGACATTTATTGTTTGTTGTTTTCTTCCCTTACCATTATTTCTAAATACAGAGAACATTCAGAGGCACAGGACTTAGGAACACAAGTCAAGAAGTAAAACTTCAAACAGACATCTTATGAATCGTTCTGTCTCACTTACAAATCCCTGCTTGCAAGAAAAGAGTATTGTCATAAGTATTCATTAATTTAATCCAAGGCACATTTCTGCCATTCCTGTAAATGGAAAAATAATTTATGATAATAATAATAACAATAATAATAATAATAATAATAATAGTAGTAGTAGTAGTCGTAGTAGTAGTAATGGAGAAATTACAAGTTTCTAGATGTGTCTAACATAACTTTTGCCATTGATAGATAAATGTGGTACAAGGGACGTGAGATCAACCTTGTCATCAACAATCATTACTATGTATGATAGAACCCTATCATTCCACTTTCCATACACAAAAAACCTCCAGCATGGGCTGTTTCAGCTTGGAGCAGTAGCATAGTTTGGAATTTAATTTCTTGATTGTCCTGTCTTATCACATATGATTTAGTTTCCAGCATGGTCTTGGTGCATGTGAACTGGATTTGTTTTGAAGAAGACTAAATTGGAAGTGCTTCTTAACCTGCACACCAGATACACTCAAATCCTTAATTGGGACCTATTGGTCTAAACTGATGTTTTGTCTTTCAGAGAAGTTCAGACGGTAAGTGTGGTGAGGACTTTCAGTCTAGAGGATCGAATTAGCCCTAATCAAGGGGGAAATCCCATTACACAACTTATATGGTGTACGTTATTGGAGTCCCGATATCAATTGCTCTCATTTACTGTTTCTATTTAATTTATATATTTATTTTATTTATTCATTTATTCATATTCATTTATATACATATATATTTAATTTATATTTTCATTAATATTTCTATTTAAAAATAGTCTGTTTCTATTACAATGACTTATTTGACAATGAAGCTTATCCACAACTATTTAGAAATTTGGTGTACATTGTGTACCAATGCCTGACAGGTCAAGAGACTGGAATGGTTTGGGAGTAGCAGTGCCATGATATCACAGTCTTCCATGAAGACTAATTAGTTCCATCCGCATTCAAGGCCTTCCCAAGTGAATGTAACTGCTGCACTGTGAGCTCTGGTTCCTGTATTAAAATACTTCAGTGGATTTTATTACTTATCTTCAGTTCTCAGGCAACCAGCAAATCAGATTCTTATTGTCAGAAGTTCTGATTACCATTCTGTAATGAATTAGGAATAAGGAGGGAGGAATGGTATGGCTTGAAGAAAATCCTGCATTTAATAAGCTCTTTCCTCATTATATCTGTCATAAGTCGTGACATTACTTCTAATTGCATAAGAATTATAGCTAGTTTTTATATAAATTTTCCAAATATCCTTCCTTTTAAGTGTCTACTTCACCTGCAAGTATTATTCCCAGGAATTTTGTAAGTTTTTTCCTACACTTTCTGCTGCATAAAGAATACCTCTCTGACTAGTTCTGACTTTTCCTCATTGATTATTATGAGCCTTTATGGAACAAAGAAAAGGCTGTGAATGCCTTTTGCAGGCCATATTTTTCTCTACATTATAACTATTACTGAAACCAATGGAGCATATGAAAGAGAAGAAGAGTCCACACAAATAGAATAACTCCTTCAGCTTTCTAGAGGAGAGACTGCTGGAAGGTGTCACTAAATTATTTTTGTGATAAATTGCTTTTTTTTCTCGTGGCAGACATCACAGCTAGAACTATTTTTTAATCTTTGTGGTAACTACAGAGAAAGAAAGAAATTACTACTTGCTCTTGATCAGAACAGGGGAACTAATAAAGCTTACTTATCCAATAAACCACCCTGTGATTAAAATGGTAAATAACAATGGTCACTTGTTTTTTTAAATATGGAGCCTATCTGATTTTGTGGAGTGTATGAATTTCCTTTTTGTTAACATGCAACTATTGATAGAGTAAGAAAATTTTCTCTCTCTTTATTTCCAGATAGCTTTCAGTTAACATTTTCTTTTAGTATGATCACTCGTGAATATTACAGTCTGGTGGGACAAATGGCAGGATTCTATGCAGTCCTATATACAGCAGCCTCATGGAATAGCTCTATGTAGAAACGTCTGATAGAGCCCAAATTAAGTGAAATTGACCATGAAAAAATATATTCTCTGATCTAGTGAAATCCACCTCTGTTACTACACAGCAAGATGTGTCTCACACACCCCTTTGCAAGAGTCATTACACCAAACAGTTGTAATGCCATGCCATTACTAGTAGAAGTTCATGCAAGCTGTCTTTGCCAAATTACCTGAAGTAATTTGTTTCTGTTAGCTGCTATACAGTACACCACCATCTTAACATAAATTTTCTCCTCTTAGCTGAAATCTGTATTTCAAGAGTGCTGTCTAGCACAGAGAGTAAATTCTAAATACTGGACAAGCGGTTGTGCTATGAGATTCTTCAACTACTACGACCCAGAATTTAAAGGTCTGATTAAATTCTCCATAAAAATTGTATGATATCACTTAGTAAGTCTTAATTTTTATCAAGGTCTTGTTAACCACATATTTTGTAATTTCTGCCCCAAGTAATTTAAGATTTTCAAATACTTTGACTTGGAAATGTTCAGTAACATTTTTTCTTTCATCTGATTTCAAAAACTCGGAGAGGAAATGAAATGTAAGACAAAAGCACACTGGAGTGAAAATATTAACCGCATTCAGTGACTTCACTAATAACTGCAGTTACTGTACTGTAGGCTCACTTACATTTGGTGAACCTTTCCCATCTAAAAATGTAAATGATGCTTTTATATCACTAACTGGACATAGCTGAATAGTTACTTACCATCTGAATATCTTATGAATAGCAAGCTTCTCCAACAAACATTTAGACCTTTATTCTCCTTTCACATCTCTTATGGATATAATCTCACTCATTCTAATCCAGCTGCACCTGACCTAAATCTTTAAAAATCAGACTAGGAAGTAAGATCCTTCATTTGCTTTATTGTAGTATTTGAATAGCTCCTTTTTAGGAAAAAAAAAAAAAATCAAATGGAAACTCTCAGAGAACAGGAGGGTGTATTTCAGACCTACAAGCCCCTGGTAGGAATGCACCATTCCTTCACCTGCCTCATATATTCTCACAGAAAGACACTGAGCTGGAAACTTTTGGTACTGACTATATTTGTTATCTCCTTTTTCAAAAACCTGTATAAGAATTTTCCTTACAAAAAAAGCTCAACCACAGCAAGCTGTAACAGCAACTGAAGAGGTGTTCATACAACCTGGAATGTATGAAGGAGCGAAATGGTAACTAGTTATTATCCTAGAGACCAGGAACAAACATTACTTGTCCACAGGGTAAAGTAAACAGCAAGAACAGTGTAATATGTATTACATTTACAGGCATGTCTCTGATTCTCAGTTGCTCTTCAGTCACTTAGGGTTTTATGGGATATGGGATTTATTTGTCTTTCTAGAGTAGAAGCATCAGAGATCTTGTGAGAGTGAAACATGAATAGTCAATAAGGACTAAATGCACAGAAGCTTTAAGTTTTGCAAGCAGGTTTGCATGGCCTATGTTTATGTCTAGAAACTAACCAAATTATAATCTATATAATTGTTTTCTTTTAAAATGGGAACTGAACTTGAAAAAGAATAATGGATCAAGTGTCTGTTTTTTTAAATCAAGTTCAAATGCAAGCGAGGAGCATATATCACTTTTTTCCCCAGACCATGAGAATTCAGGAAAGGTAAGAAGTTGGAGGGTAGGTTTCAGCATCAGTCAAGAGTAATGACTAGAAGTTACTCTAAAATCTGAAACGAAACTATATGATATATTGAGCCACGAAGTCTGAGATTTTTCCAAGGAAGCTGATAAGACATGGATATAGATGTTTCTAACGTTAGTACAAGATGTGCTTTACATTCAGTGATTGTTTTAAAAACTGAGTCAATCAGTATAAATACAAATACACATGCCTTTTGGACTTTATATATTAGCATAAAAAATACAGAGTTATTAAGAGAGCTTGTAAGGTGCTGCAAAGGTTTCCATGTGATTGTAACAGAATATCCTTAATGGCTATACTACAAAACCCAGAAAATGAACACCTACAGGCCGTGAACACATGTAGGTGAACACCACACTAAGGCTGCATTGGCATCATTTGGTTAAGCTGTGCTACAGTAAACCATTTAACTTTTAAAAAGTTTGTTCCTTACCTAAAGCAATTCAGCTTATCCCATCAGTGCTAACTGAATCAGCTGAATTGGTCATGCAGTCAAGATACCCACCATCTAGTAACACCTGTGGTCAAATGCAGACGGAACACAGTGGAATGGTGTATTTTGCCCCAGTTTATGCCTCAGATTGCCACTGAAGCACTATGGGTTTCAGGGTTTCACAGGCTGGACTTTCATTCTGTTTTCTAATTCTCTGCTTCAATAATCACATTCTTCTGAGATAAGTTGTGACTGTCATACAGATAGGTTCTTTCAATGTTCTTACTGACAGGCAGCAACATTGCTGCTCTCACAAAGATCTTGAGAAGCCCTTCACTAGTTTTTCAAATATCCTTTTCAGCTCTGAATTTCTGCTTTTTCCTTTCCAAGAAGACACCAATCAGAATTGAAGAGCTACTAGGAAGTATAAAGTTAGGTATTATATTTTGGCCACATCTTGAACTGAGAAAGGGACAAAGGGGGACACTTGTTCTGTTTTTACCTAAATAAACAAAAGGCCAAATACTGAAACAGAAAACCCTATGTCCTACAAACACTTTTTATACAACAAGAGACTTCCAAATAGTAGGAGCAAAACACTAGCAGGAAAAGTCAAAGAATTTATTCAGAGATTACTGGGTATGTGAGTATTACCTGCACCAGTAGTAGATATCAGTTTGGGCTTGCTGCGTGCTCCATCACCTTTTGTTGTATAGGCTGTCACAGTGAAGGAGTATGTAGTTTCAGGCTGAAGCCCAGAAATTATCATTTCCTAAGATGAAATAAAACAAGAACAATTTATTAAAAATAGATTGTTTTCCAGGAGAGCATGGAATCCTTCAGACAACCCCTGTATGTTACACACAGTGTGTGCGCTTTTGTGCTACTGGCAGTGATAGCAAGCATTTGAGAGCACCAACAGACTGTTCTGTGTGAAATACTTCATAATGCACGATGATTCACTCACTTAAGCAATAAAAGACAGCACACTTCTAAATAGCATGCCTCAGGTTGTTTAAGGCACAAGGCCAAAGGCTTAGTGGTGTGAACAGTGAATAAAGCCTTCTGAAATACCTTGCCTCAGGAATACTACTGATATTGTGAAATGCATGCATATGTAGATATGAGAAACTCCATTTAACTTAGTCATTCACAGGACACCACTGATATAGTTATAAAATGCCTAGTAAGAAAAGTGTTGCATTTGTATCCACACTTTGTAAGTAATGATGGCTTAGCTGAACAAGAAAGCCTTGTTACTTTTGTAACACTTTCACTGCAACCTGTGTCACTGGTTGGCTTGTGCAAGGACTTCAGAAACAACTCACTCCTCAGGTCTAAAAGAACTACCTAAAACACCATTAAAAATCTGGTCAGAGAATAAATCTGATGGCCCTCAATCTAACGACAGCAGCTACAAAACAAGTAGCTCTTCAGCTAGTACAAGTGAATGGGAGCAAGATCAAACTGTAAGTGTCAAAGCAAGGGAAATCTTTTTACACATGCCTGTGCACGCACATGTATACACACACCGAAGAAGGTGAAGTGCCAGACACCCGAAATAAACTAAGCTTGTGTCATGCTGTAAGGGCAGCTAGAGGAATTTAAGCCTTGACACGATATCTATAAATTTTATATGCAAATATAAGAGGACAGTATTTGGAGGCAACTGACTGGCCCAAAGTTCCCAACTCATGAGCTTCCAGTCTGTAACCACTGGAGTACTCCTTTGCATTTTCACATGCCTGAATGGATTTACACTAAATTTCACTGCTTCTAGAGAGATGGTATATTTATGCAACTAGAAGAAATGGTGAATGTGCAATCACACACCCCTCAGATGCAACAACCATAAAAGTTAATGCAAAAAATTACAGGTCAGACTATCTACAATAAATGGATTTTTCAAGATAGTGGGTATGAGCTTAGTACACATGCGATTAGAATTCAGCATTGTATTTACAGTCAGTTATTAGCAAGTCAGTATTAGCAACATAGAAATAACAAGGTAATTATCAGAACAAGTGGGCAAAATAGCTCAAAAAAAATAAAAACACATTAAAAAACCCTACACCCTCCCCCCCTTAGACTCCATCTCAGAACCGAATTGATCCTAAAGGCCAAAATCAGTAAGACAGATTTCTCATCTTTCATAAGGAAACTGCACCTAATAGTAACAGAATAAAATTGTAAAAGGCAAAAAAAAAAAAAAATTGCCATCCTTTTAAACAGTGATGAAGATATTAGCCTCATCTAAACCAAACAGTACTTCATGGTGTAAAAGATATGATTGCATGTAGTGCTGTCATTTAAAAATGTGATTTGGATACAGCAAACACTATTGGGCATAAACATTGCAGGGCATTTGGCTTTCCTGATAGCATACAAAATACATTTATCAAATTACCAAAAAGAAAGCACAACTGACTTCACCTTTCAGCTACACAAAAAAAAGTTAACCTTAAAATGAATACAGAAAAATCTGACTATTGATATGCAACCCTGAACCACTTTTGCTTAATTTTTCTAGCACCTTCTTGTAAAGAGGAAATTGTGAGGCAAAGTCAGTGACAGCCATCAAAAAGAAGAAAATGCAAACCAGTTCTGTACATTTTGGCATCATGCTAAACCCCAGAACAAGCAAGCAACAGTAACCGCCACTCTCCATGGGAAAAGAAGAAAAAAAGAAAAAAGTGCCATAAGGGAAAAACCTTTGAAGTTACGAGCATGCGTTTCTGCAAATGAAAAAAAAAAAAGAAAATAACAACAAAAAAAATAAAAAAAAGTAAAAGGAGGCTACAAGCAAACAAGCAAAAAGAAAAAAAAATCCCAAACCCAACACACAATGTTTTTCTGGCCAGTCAAAAACTACTCACATGTTCAGTAGTATCATCATATTCCCACTGATTGAGAGTAAAGAATGTTGGAAGGAAAAACAAAAGAAATGAAGAGATTTGTAGCCTGGCTGAGGTAATGTTTTCTTCTTAATAGTAAAATAAATACTAAAGATGTCTGGAAAAATCGTGTACAATTTGAATTAATCATGTAAAATCACATAGAATTTGGTTAATGTAATCAGGCCAGGCATTTTAAATTCCATTTCTGCTCTCCCTAAAACCCAGCCACTTCTCTTTCCTTGAAAGATGAAATAAGTAATGAATCCTTTTGTACTATGTAGTACTATTTTATAATAGATTGTATTAGTAAAAGCTACCAAGGCAGAATTAAAAGCTACCTGGTTTATTTATTCATGTTACTAGGCTATATGCTTGAGTTTCCCAAATGAATTCAATGCCTTATTTAAATTAATAGTAGGATGTTTTAGTCTTGAAACCTAACTACACTGATGTTTTACCATCACGGTCTCCATGCCTGCACAAGCCCTGATCACATTATCACAGAAGTATGATACGCAGGAAGGAGTGCCGGGAGGAGAAAGGAGGTGACTATCCAGAGTGAACCAATGGCAAACAGGCAGGTCAAAGCCAAACTTGGCAAAAAAAGAAATGCGACTCTTGCCTTTATGATATTTGGGCTCAAATATCTCATCTAGTCTCCTGTTCCTGACCTTCTTAGTGTTTAAAATTATTTTAAATTACTACCACATGTAAGTTGAAAGTGAAAATCTGTGCAAGGAAGGGGAGAACCAAGGTGCAGCATCATCTACTTTTCCATCTCCTCTCCCTTTTCCCTTTCCCTTCCCGCCTCCCCACCTGTTTCCATCTTTCTCTCCACTGAATTTAAGCTGTAAGAACACCATGTTTTGCAAAATAGGTAACTAAGTACACATTGACAGATAGACAGACTGGCAGGTAAAACTGCAACAAAGACCTCCAGGAACAGAGACAATACTTGGAGAATAAGGTCATCAGCAAAATGCAGGTGTAGGAGACCTGTTCTCAAAAAGGTACCTGCAGTACTGGAATTTAGAACTAAGACTGGAAAAAGAAACAAGAGAAGCCAAAATACATTTGTTTATTCACATAAAATGATTAAGAGGCAAATTTAACTCTTTACTTCATGCTAGGTTCATAATTTCTTATCATTTCCAGTCATTCCAGTCATTCCAGTCATAAATTGAGAGCTAGCAGTGAGATAATAGTTTCAATATCAAGTAGAACTTGATAATAGTTTCAATTTAGGATGATTCCTCCAGGACCAGGAGCTTTGGGAACCTTCAGTGTTACAGAGCACTAGTGTATCCCAATCAGTAAAATCCTATTTTTAGAAGCTTTTTAAACTTGATGTGATCAGTCTTTTGATTTCATCATGTCTCATAGTTTATAAAACAGATGGGACATTCTGCAATATAAGTAACCCCATACCTATTTAAACTAAGCTACTCATTCTATTGCACAGTTATTGATATGAGTAATGACAAATATAAATACCTTAGTGATTTCTGAAGTTTCACTAATGCATTCAGCTCCCGTGAAACGCGTGGCGAGATGGATACACGCTAATGACAGAAATACTGTAATAACGGGCTAACACAGGCTTCTAATGATTCTAGGTTTTTCATTGAAACAAAGAAGTATCAGGTGTGTGGATCAGGCAGTGCACAGTTTGCTACATTGACTGTGACCCGGCTCGGATCAACCTGTTGCTTTAAAACTTCAGAGCTTAGGTATAGGGTGAAGTCTCCAGGTTTAGCAGAGCCAGTAGAATGAAACAGCTTAGCATTTAGTTGCACACCTATACAGAAAAGGGTGCCTAGGTTTGCCCAAGAATCTTTAAATGTAAGTATTCTGAAAAAAAGTTGTTAAAATGAGATAAAAAACATTAGCTGATAGGCTGAAATATAGAAAGAAAAAAAGGTTATTCTGGATAGCTCTCTGGTACACAAAATGTTTTCACTGTGACCTAGAAAAGAACATAAAATGCCCTAATTACCTGTGCATCAGCCAGCATGATGTCCTTTAGCATGGGCTGACCCTTCGGCTCTCCATTTTCCATCCTCACATAGTGGACCTGGTATCCTCGGATCTGACCATGCTGCTTACTGGGGACAGGCGAGCGCCATGACACTTTAACAGCAGTAGAGTTGACAGCCTCTACCTCGACTTTGCGAGGAGGACCACTAGGAACTGGAACAACATCATTGGACAGAAGAGAATTACAGGCACCTGTCCCACCCATGTCTTTTGCTTTTTTTTTAAAAGGGCAGACTCACTAAGTTTTCTTTGAAGAATACAAATTGTTCAACAAATGAAAATGCTCAACCAATCTGCTCTACCTTTCAGTGAAAAGATCAAAAAACATGACTGATGCAAAAAATGGAAGAAAAAAGAGCATTAGAGAAATAGAAAAACATGTAAAAATGTACAAAAGCCAAGGAAGATGCTTTGAAATTCAAAGCACTATAGTACAAAGAGATATTTTAATCATTGAAATAATACTAATACTACTAATAATAAAACCACAAAAGATTTCAAAAAAAGTTTCCCTTATTTTTGTTTGCTAAATTCTTTGGGGTTTTTTTGTTTTGTTTTGTTTTGTTTTTTCAGTAGTGTAAAATGAGGCTCGTAATAGGGCTGTCTTCTGTCACTTTCAAGCATGGAAGAAAACAAAACGTGTGGAGCATCAGTTTTCCAAGATTAAAACAAAAAAACCAAACCAACCCACTCCCCAAAAAACACAAATCAAAAAGCACAACATGGAACAAGAGAGCAGTAAAAAAACCCCACCAAAATCTGAAAAAAGGTTCATAGACATAAGTGTTTAAAAATAACAATGACTATAAAATCAAGGAAAAGGCAGAAAGATTTCCTCCTGAGAGGTTTTTTTATGTTAAAAGAGGAGCAAGAAGGATATGTATGGGCTTAAAGGGGCAGCAAATCATGTCACTCACAAAAAGGTACTTTCTGTTAAAAAAAAAAAAAAAAACAAATATAAAAATGGTGTAGAAAGGACAAGTCTTTGATTAAAAAACTCAAAGGTTGATAATATCTGTGATTTGGGAAAAAAAGAGGAGCAGAAAAAAATACTGTTAGGCTATACAAAAGACAGCAGATCGACAGAGAGTCATAGAGGCGCAAACTGATGTAGTGGAGGCAACATACCATCTTCATCTGTCCGAATCAATACTGCTAAGCTCTCTGGGCCAGGTCCAACATCAGTGTGGGCAGTCACAGAGATCCGGTACTCAGTCCATTTTTCCAGCTGTTCCAAAAGGTATTGGGTACTGTCCGAGGAAATTCCCAAAATTTCATGGGGCTTGACATCTTCTCCATCAATCCCAATGTACTTGATGGAGTATTCAGTGATAATGCCATTCTGTTTTTCCACCGGTGGAGGTTTCCAACTTACCAAAATGCTAGTGGAGCTGGGGCTTGTGCAACTAATGTCTTGAGGAGGAGCTGATGGCTCTAATTTCAGTAGTGAGTTAAAGGAGGATTTGAGTGAAAGGATAGGAGTGATTGAAAAAAATGAACAAAAGAAAAAAATAAATAAAAAGACAACCAAATGAAAATAAAAAATAAACCCCCAAAAGTAGAAACTTAAAAAGGCAAAACATCAGATAATCATATGCACCTTGGCTTATTAACATAAGGAAACTGAAAATGAATAAACCAACTAAATGGTGAAAAAGGATGTAGGGGAAATACATGAAAATGAAACCTCAAAATAATATTACCTACCTGTAATTAAAATTCTTCTTGAAATAAAACAAAAACGTGACACTTCTATGACTACTGATCTATCATTATAATCATTGCAATTAGTGCAAGCTATAATATTTTAAATGACACATGACATGTATTTACTTGCAAATTTGGACATAGCCCCTTCAACTGGGTTTACTTTCTTTGAGAAAAGTTCTCTTTTTACAGAACTCCTAAAAACTTGCAATAATTGCTAGAAATTGCTCCATAAATTGCCATTTTTGTAGCCTCCCCACCTGAAAACCTATTTTTTCAGTTTTTTTTTATAACTGAGTCTGCCTGGCACAAGTCAACCACAAATTACGTTTAAATGAAAAGCATTTACTGAAACTTTTATTGTAGCCCACATACTAGGAGCATGCAGTCAATAGAGGATGAAGAAAGTCTTAGTCAAAGATTTACCTACCAGGAAAAAGTGACAGGCTTGTTGATTCTGACTGTAACTTGTACTTACCCTAGATCAGCTGTCAGTTTTATTTTTTTAACTCCTCTTGGAGACACCTTTGCTAGCAAAGAATTAAATCCTACCAGTAATGTAGGTAACTTCTATAGGGAAAAAAAAAAAAATCTACCCCCAAACAATGTGTCAAGAAAGCAGGTATTCATTTTACAAAGAGAGTTCACAAGCTCAGCACATCAGAACGGTGAGAGATGCTGACTTTGTTTCATCTCTTGTCACCAGCACCAATCTACCAGAGCAAAAGTGCTCACCTTTACTGCTTTGTACTTGAAAGAGTGTCTTAGCGCATCTACCTTTTCCGGGCTCCAGAGCATTTAAGCATGTATGTCATTCCATTGCTTTCAGTGAGACAATTCAGGTACTGAAAGTTAGGTATGCATTTATGTGCTTAAATGTACTTTGACTTAGCAAAGTCTATGCTTACTAACTGAGATCATTCACTGCACCAAAAAGGAGCCACAGTTCAAATTCACTCGTAGAAGTAGTGGACGTGGACTCCTTTCATACTTCTGACTTCTCTCTTGTAAGGAAAACATAAATTTGGGGTGCAAGATCTTTATGGCACTTTTTTTTTCTTTCCCCCTACTATTTTCTTGCATTTCTTAAGGGAAAAAAGAAACAAATGGATTTCTGGTACTTATACTAGGCACATCATACAAAATTAAAGCAACAGAGAAAGCCTAGGACCCTGCTGTGACCTATTGCATTTACACATGTATCTTTCGGTTCCCTGCAGCTCTTCTACAGGGATCAATGGCTTTTTACTCAGTATGGTACACTGCTCTTCTGAAGGGAAAACCGAATGGAATGTACCAGCATTTCAACTAACTAGAGGAGGTGGATGGGGGGACAGATGAGAATTATCACATTTGGGGGTGGGGTTTTAGGCTAATTCAGTAACCAAGTACTCAAAACATGTTGGTCCCCTTCTACCATCAACTTGTGCAGGAAATAAAATACAAGTAAAATGTCCCTTAAGGATCTTATATGTAAAGAAATAAATCCCTCTAGCATCTTTCTCTGAAACCAAGATGAAAGGCAATAGCGTATTCTGGTGAATATTGCTAATAAACTCATATAAGTTTATTAATTTTTAATCCATTATACTCTGAAAATGCAAAATATTGCATTTATGCAACCAAGGATAATCTGTAGGCTACTTGTGTAATCAGTTTTATTAATGCATATACTTTCTTCTTAAAATACACAATTTTTGTAAAAAAGATTTTGCAATCTTTTCAGCAATTAACCAGGGTCGGCCCACTGAAATCAATTGGATTTTCCTACCATCTGAAGATATAAGAAAAAAGCATAACATATTCTCATATTCAAGAAGGGAAAAATGGCAATGTACTTATATATGGAACATGCAACTTTGGCCCCTAGATGTTTATTCTGTATGCACAGCCTAAGCAATCTTCACCCAGTATAAGACAATGAGCATTCTAAATAGCTGAAATGGCTAAATAAATAAATACCTTTTTCTTCATCAAATTACTGATTTTGTATTACTAAAATTAAAAGGTGCCTTGCCACTATCTCTAAACTAGCCTTGTGTTATATAATCTTCATTTATGCTTATTCTAAATGCCTTAGAAATGCTTCAGAAGGACATTTAGCTTTGGTTAAAGCTCTGCAGCACTGTATCTCCAGTCACACTAATTACTATTAATATAAAACACTAACGAAGAATGACAGTGTAATCACATCTGTCATGAGTGCAAATTAAAAAGCATCATGTCAATTGAGAATCTGAATTTTGTGTTTTGAATAATACTACTTTAAGAAAAGGCCATTAAATTTAAAACAAATACAAATAGAATTGCACTAAGTTTTAAAATGATACAGTGTAATGCAAACTGTCAGGAAAGCATAACTCATCAGGCAAGAGTAGCACTTCTGAACATCATCCTTGAATATCTGATTGTTTTAATTAAGTCTTAATTTAAATATTTTAAAATGTATATATAAATCCCTGACAAATTTTTGCATCTCATTTTCAGAGATATGTGATGATTTTCATGACACTGTTTCCATAAGCATCCAGTGAGAAGACAATTTTTCTACTGGTGTAAAAATTGACTGAACATCATAAAACCCCTAGATTAAAAGAAATCTAACTTAAAATCAGAATGATTAGCTACTATAGAAGAATGGTTATGAGAAAACTTTTGGTCCAGTCTGAAATATTCAACCTGACCCACTCTACAAAATTTTTGTACTTCAGAAAGATGCTTCAAGAACAACTTAGTATTACAGGAAATCTGCAGACTGGGCAGGCGGAATTTTATGGGTGGAGGACTGTTATTAATGTACATCTATTGCACGATAAAACATTTTATCCTATTATAACATAAAATAAATTATTATTATGAAAGCATAATATTGTCTCCTTAGACACTGGTTTATAGAGTTTTTTTCTGAAGTGATGTAAGAGCCACTCGCATATTAAGTTGATCACAATACACCTACAAAAGTACACATTTTAAGCATTCTTTTGCTGTATTAAGCACCATCAATGCTGTATTTTCATCATTTTGCCTTTTTCTCTGTTGCTGCCTCTCTGGGCTACTGAGATTAATCTCTTCGAGAAATACTAAGACAAGGGAATAAATTTAGCAAGGAAAGACACCTACTTGACTGCATGGTTCTTGCTGAGATTTCTGCTGTCGAAGCACCCAGGCCTTGCGGAGAACGTGCAGCTAGACGGAATAAGTACAAGCTGTTTGGCCGTAAGCCTTGCAGGCGATAAGATGTAGCAGGTTCAGTGGAAACCCGTTGCTAAAGGTAGGTAATAAGAGGAGTCTTGATTAATATTCAGTGACTCTGAATTCTGTACATTGCCTGTCTAAGAAATGCTTTTATACTCTGATCATAACCCCATTAAGAAAAAATTAAATTCAAGAAAATAAATCAGAACAAAACCAAACTAAACCAAAACAAAAATGAATATGTTACTTTTGACAAACACACATTAAGGAACGATATATTTTGAAGCTGACAGCTAATGGGTGAAACTCATAGCCAGAAATATTGTTTGACTGTTTGAGGAAGCAATAGCTGTGTACAAAGTATAAAAGGCTTTTCAGACAGTAACACATGAACAAAGCCTTACCTATAGTTACTTCTTATGACAGTGAACTGCAGGGTTTTATAATGTGAGTAATCTTGGGTTTAACCTCATAGTTAAATTTGTGTTCAAATTATTAAGAAGCAAATTCTTCCAAAGGGTAACTTATTAAGCAGAGGCCTGTGTCCTATTTGGAAGTGAAGTATGGATCTGGTCTCCTTCCACACAATAAGCTTATGCATTCACAGTATATGTGTGAATATGCCATAAACATAAGTTCAGTTGAAACATCAGCAATGACTTGGTGATGCAGGAGAAATCGATGAACCTGACACTCCTCTGCTGCCTTCTGAGACTGCTGGCTTTTTTCTTTTGTCTGGGACACCTGGCAATATCACATGTTTTCCATATCAGAAGAACAGTTTATTCTAAATTCTATGGTACTAACACCACTGCGGTCCTCAAACTGAAAATTTTTTAAGAAATAATGGTACAGAAAAAGTCCACAGCAGGTTTTTATCTTTAGGAAAAAAAAACGTATTTTCTTCCCAAATATTACTGAAAGTTTAGAGAAACTTGAGAACTCTCTTACGTGGTGGCAAAGAGAAACAAAAATTCTCTAAGGCTGAAAATAGACTTCAAAGTCCAAGTATAAGTGCAAAAAATCTTAATGAGTCCATAACATGCCCCAAAACACTTCTGCTTCCAAGCCTTTGTAGAGGAGCAGGCCTGGAGAGATATGATCAATGTCTGAAACCGGATGCAACTTCTGTGGAGGACTCGTTGCGAACAACAGCAAAGTTCCACTGGCTAGTAACCACCGACAGCATTTTCTGCTGTTTACACACTGTCAGCCTATTGTTATTTGTAGTAAAGAAAGTGACTAATCCATCAATTCTAAACCATTGCAGCATTTTATGTCTGACTCACCAAAGATTTAAAAGACGTATAGTTTCTTCACTTACCTCCTCCCCGTGCTCCCCATCTTTGTAAACCAGTTCATAGCTGGAAATAGTATCAGACCGTGGAGGTGTCCAGGAAAGTAATATGCTCGTTTCAGACTCAGGTTCTGCTTTGAAGTTCAACGGCTGACCAGGCACTAAGGAAAAAAGTTGAGCAGTGTTGCCAATTGTTTATTTGGCTAGTTCAACACTTATCTTTCAAACCGTTTAAACTATTATCTGAATATTTCACACAATATTACTTCCATTGAACTTACTGAACTTAAACGAATTTATTAACTGTACTATGAAATAAATTAATCTGTGCTCAGAAAAAGAGTAATGATATATTTAATTCTCATGTCACAAATTATCAAGAATTTCAAATAAACGCTTCACAGTGTAAATACTGCACACATACCTGAAATGCAATTGAACAGAAGCCTGGTGATGAATACCAGCAGTCTAATAACCTATGTCTGAAATCGCGAATATATACCTGTACATATGTGTGTGTATATGGGGAAATGCTAGTATTACATAAGATTGGCTGGAACAGTCAAGAAGAAAGTGTTAAAACCATTATATGCATTTCCAAATCTGAAAATGGTTTGCTCAGCTCATAAATTAAGATACTAACCAAATTCTGCTTTTTAAGAAGACACCTAAATATTGAATGTTTTTGTAACCTGAAGAAGTTATAAACTACTGAAGAGATCTTCATTAACACTCTCATTAAGTGACATATTTCTGTCCTTTTAATGACTGGTATTTTTATCAATATAGCTGAATTTCTAGTAATGCTTTCTAACTGCAATAACTAAAAACGCAACTTTGATTCCAGTAGTCAAGAACATTCTCTGTTGTTATGTCTCGTGTAATGGTCACAGAAATTATCCAGACTAAATGTTACCCTCATTTATTTCTGCAAATAATAAGATTGACTGGGAAAAGAGAGCAAAATATAACCCTGTTACTTTCAGTTAGAAGTGCCGTTGATAAGGCATGAAACCATCTTCCACAGCATTTCTAGCTTTTCAAGATTAATATGTGGCATGCTTTTATCTTTTAAGAGAAAAATATGAGATGCACTTCTTAGCACATACTGAGAACAGGTGTGACAAGTAGGATGTGACAATAATGATTGTTTCACAATCATTTTTGGGGGTAGAATTTTATTGCAGCATTACAAGTATGTTTCTTTTATACAGTAAAAGTCTTAAAAGTACTGTGGAGCAAACAGTAAAAATAATTTGTGATTGTAATTCTTATCTTCCCCAGACTTCTACAGAATGTCACTCTGTGGATAACACTGCCCTTATGTATGCTGGTGCAGGTTTGATATCTAACCTTTAAACAGACAGATAACCTGTCAACATGAAGGGCATATTCAAGCTCCTGTATGGAGGCTGCAAGTCTCTAACATTCACTTCTTTTTTTTTTTTTTCTTTTTTTTTCAGAAACAGGACAAAATAGAAAAGGAAAGGTGTAGAAGGATGTTGCCTATTTCTGAGGGAATGAGGGTGAACAGGAAACCAAGTCTCTTTATGGGAAGAAAAAAGGAAAGGGGTAATTAGCTATTTTTCTAAAAGATGTCTGGTGTAAAAAGAGATCACTTCCTGGGTACTGCAAAGTGCAAAAGGGAAAAGATCACAATGCACAGGGAGCAATTACAGGAAATATCAACAAAGCATTTTTCACAGAAATACTTCTAATTGTATCCTTTAAAAATTGAATGGATTTGAAATTAAGAGGGAGCGAGCAGAATAACTGGATAATTTCTAACTTTGAAACAGATTCTGAAATAACACTATATCAAACTTTAACTTGGCAAATCTATAGCATAGTTGTATAAATGCATTTACTGGGTGAACAGGTTGCCCAGAGAGGTTGTGGATGCCCCATCCCTGAATTTTTCCAGGCCAGGTTGGATGGGGCTTTGAGCAACCTGATCAAGTGGAAGGTGTGCCTGCCCTTGGCCAGGGGGGTTGGGACTAGATGATCTTTAATGTCCCTTCCAACCCAAACCATTCTATGATTTTATGAAAAAGGTTGTTAGCTGCTTCAAAACACTCCTGAGTAACAATATCAGACAACTGCTGCAGATTTGTCTCCTGTTGAAGATGGCTTAAAGCAGATGTGGAGCCCCACTGCAGGCTTGCCAAAACTTTGTAATAAAATCTGGAGTCTAGACAGTGATTTGGAAGTGTTCATTTTGCTACAGGTTGATCCAAATGTATCTCATGAAACTCAGGCAGGTACCTGGCTGTAGGGATTTTGTTTGCTTCATCTGACAAAAAGCTAAAAACTGCTAAAACTGACCTGTGCAGAAAATTATTTCCTTCAATGTGTATCAAAGGATAGGGAAAAAATTATTTTGGCAAAGTAACTGAGCAGCATGGTTGGAGTTACAAAATCACCTTTGCCTGGTCACAGCAGGTCAAACAGCAGCTTATGTTATCTGTGTCATGCTATCCATCTTGTGTTTGACATGTCTATTAGTGACCTGGAGGAGGGGATGGAGGGCACATATTCCAAGTTTGCAGACGACATCAAGCTGTGTGGGACCAGTTGATACACTTGAGGGCCAGGCTGCTCTTAAGAGGGAGCTGGAGAGGGGGTAGAAACAGGCCAATGGTTCCTCATGAAATTCAGCCAGCCCTTTCCCAGGGAGGCAGAGTGCTGCAGGGATGCAGGCTGGGGCTGACGGGGCCAGGGAGCAGCTGTGAGGGATGGCCCTGGGCCGTGGCAGGCAGCAAGCTGAGCTGGGGCCAGCTGTGTGCCCAGGTAGCAACAAAGGCCAGTGGTGCCTGGGGTTGTGTCAGCAGCAGATGGCCCTGAGAGCCAGGGGAGGGCAGGGATTGTCCCTTCTCCTCAGTGCCCATCAGACTGCATTTGGGTACTGCCTCTGTTTTTGACTCTCAGCAAGATGGCTCTGCGCTGGGGGCCCTTGCCCTGCAAAGAGACACTGTAAGACTGGTGCTGCTTCAACTGGGAGAAGGGATAGTTTCAGGGGCATGCAACGGCATGTCCGCCATCAGTGGGAGGGACGGAAGAGACGCAGCTGGGCTCTTCACAGCGGTGCATGGCAGGAGAGCGAGAGACGGTGGCACAAGCTGCTGAGACATGAGAGGCTCAGGCCGGAGATAAGAAGAAGCCTTTTCCCCATGAGGACACCCCAGTGCTGGAGGCAGGGCCAAGGGAGGTTGGACTGTCTCAAGCCTTGGGAGGTTTTATGCCTCAACTGGGTGAAGACCTGAGCAGGCCAGTCTGACCCCATGGCTGAGCTTGCTCTGGACAGGAGCTGGGGCTGCAGAGCTCCCCAGAAGATCACCCTGCCAGCCTGAATTGTCCTGTGATGCTATGATCTGTGATTAACGTACAGATACATGAATTGTAGAACACAGCCAGACAGTAATAGTAAATGACCAGTCAAGTGACCCACATGAAGGCTGGTACCATTCGTTTGAATAAATATGGCAGCACATGGAGAATGAAGGGTATATCCTGTGTCTCTGCACGTTTTAAGACCTTCATCCTTCAAGTATTCCTTTCAAAAAAACACCTTTATTGTCTTAGGTCTGCAATTCTCTATCATTTTATAAGACAAGTTGATGGTTAATTGGACTTTCACAAATGCTGTTTGCCAAAATAATATCTTGCTGCAAAATCCAGTCTCCCCTCACATTTTTCAATCAGTTAGGCAACTCTGAAGCTAAAAACACTGACAGAAGAAAGAGGTGACAGGAAAATCCACATTGCTCCAAACACATAGAGAAGATGGAGGAGAAAGAAAACAAAAACAAAATAACAGAAACTAAACAAACAGTATTGTCGATAAACTCTGGTAGGGAACCCAAGGCTTAAGCCAAGGAAAAAGTACCAGATAAGAAAGTGGAACGATAACTTTTAAACGATTTAGGATTTATGCCTAGAACACACAACAACTGTTCAAAAAATTCTTCAGTGGCACATGGGAACTAAGCTAAGCTGGAGGAGCTGACAGAAGGTACTAGTCTCCTTCAGAGATGAAAAAAACCTAGGGAAACTGGAAAATATATGTAAGTGGACTTTATACTCTTGCTGAAGTGTTTTTAGTTACACAGACAAAATCTAACTTTCCATATTAGTGCTGTACATGGTCAGCTCACTGAACGGGATCTTTTTGCATGAGCTTTCTCTCAATATTGTCTTTTCTGTCTTTTCTGCTTTGAGGTCAATGTGCTCTACAAACGTGTGTCAAAACCAGTAACTTCCCTGTGTACTGGTATACCTCTTTATATTTCTTGCTTGTAAACATGACATAGTACAAATGATGAAACAGTACAATGCAGTGACAAAACAAAGAAGGAAGTCCAGAGTTAGTCTTTTCAAAACTTCATACCAAGTTCTACACCTTTGCTTGCCTAGTCCTCCATGTTTATTGCTGGATAACCAGAAACAAACACAGATTGCTGGACCTTGTCCTTCATATGTGGTCCTATGTCCATCCCTTATTCAAGTGCCAGAACAGAATCATAAAATGGGATCTCAAATCGGGAAGGCACTTTGGGTCCCTATACAGCTCCTCAGCTGGCTGAGGTAACCAGAAAAACACTCCAGGGCTGTGCTGGATTTGCAAGTGATGCTGGAAAGAGAGGAGAGTCTCCAGGCTAGAAAGGGCCCCGTGACATTGCCAGGGTGAAATCTATACCTAGAGCAAAACTCTATCAGTTCAATCAGGAATCAGTTTTGCAAAGGACAATAGACAGATCAAGAGAATTTACAATCAATTGGGGACTGAAAAGGAACAAGAGTTTATGCTTCTGCTTGCTCTGGAAGAAGCATGAAGCTCTACAGAGAAGCTCTTACAGTTGAAGAGTTAATGTGTCCTGGAGTTTTTGTTTTGTAAAACAATACTTGTACTTTTTGAAATACCAAATTCTCATGGAATATAATTACAAAATAAATTGGGTAATGTACGAATTATATGTGCATCTGCTCTCCCTCTGTCTTTCTGCTACAACAGAAATAACCTCTTCAAATGAGTCTGAAGATAGCTGAGGCTTGCAGTTCTGCAGTGTCAAACACAGAACCACAGTACTCAAAATAATTAACTAAAATACACTTTAAATGTCTGAAAAGCACAGCACATTTTCCAAAAATAACTGCTTTCTTAAAATAATATGTGTAACTGACATGGAGGAAGCCCACAGAAAAAAATAAACATATTGGTCAGTCTTAAAGACAGAGTCTGCATAGTCTTGTTTGAATGACTAGAGAACACAGTGAAGAGATGAATTATTTTTCAGAGTAATTCTGTCTACACTTTATTTCTACAGTGTAGCAGTAGAGTCATCTTAAAATTATTTCAGGCTGCATTTTTCCGTAATAAAGTTCAGCGACAAAAGTAATGTGTATGCATTTCCAGTACTCATGCACATATTTGCAAAAATCAGAATTCTGGACAAGGAAAAAATCATATTAAAAATAAAACAAAACACCATACCCTATTTTGTGTTCTAAACAGAAGAAAGGGAGATTATAAGCTAGAAAAATCAGTGTGTGAGGGTAACATCCTGAATATTGGTGTCATCATGTTAGCATTTAAATGAAGTAAACACAGAGACTAGGGCATTTAACAGAAGTTAACTGTGCTTTGAGAGCAGAGGGATTATTCAAAAGCTTGTTCTTTCCTACCTGACCAGAAACATCCCTTAAGGGGAATTTTGTCACTTAAAACCCATCCTGCACCCCACCTCAGCTCCACATTATCCTCCTTCCACCTGCTTCCTTGCATCACAGCTGAGTTTCCAGCTGTGTGCTCTCAACCCTTCCCTTGTGGAAGTCCTTTTCCATGAAATGCTTCACAAGGAGACTAGTACTGTGGAGATTCAGAGACATGAGGTTTCCCTGTTCATGTGTTCATGAAAAAATTTGAAATGTCTGGCAAAGTAGCTAGCTTGCTACAACACAGAACTGTATTCCCTTGCTACAGACTCCTTCCTCTGAATTTCTAATCTTCTTTTACAGTAAGAACTCCAGAACCATTAACTCATTTCCCCTTAAGCTAAGGCTCTGTTTATGAGCCCTGCAAGTCAGATACTTGACCTTCTCATTACTGTCCTTTTCCATACATTCAAAAGATTAGCCTTTTATAACTGTAATAATCCTTAGTCTTCAAACCACTGCCAATCCTTGGTTTAAAATTAACAATATGTTTTATGTTGTAAGTTCTTGTTAAAGAAGCATATGTTTACAGGTACACATTCATTTCCCAGAATATTTTTTTCTCTCTCTTTCTCCAACAATCCACTACCTAAGAGACCCTGTGCATCTCTCACTGTCCCCTCTTTCTACCTAAGCTCAGAACAAAACCAGGATCCTCTGAATTCCTTCAGTAGCTATCCTCTCTTTGCATATTAAAACCCAACCCCACCCAACCCAAACCACACTCAAACCCACACATTCATTTTAAAGCTCAAGAATTTTCCTGGTACACACAGGTTAAAATGTATGTGTACTTTTGACCAGTTTAAGAAAAGGAAGAAAATATGAGAAGATACATGAGAAGTGTGTCCTGGGCAGCTAAATGGAGACAAACCAACAGAGCTTTTGTTTTCTATTGAAATAAAGAAAAAGCACAAGAAGTATCACACTAAAGCTTATATCAATATTTCTTTATTCTAAAATTTGGTGTCAGTAAGTCAATTCATCTAAATAATATACCAGTCCTGACTCCATCCTTAGCAGAATCAAATCCTTTGACGCAAAATGCAGAATAAGGACTTTCTTAGGTATAGCTTTTGGAATTGATCTTCCCTTATTCAAAAGGCTCAGCTCTACAACTGTTTTCTGATTACTAAATTTCTTAAAATGGTGTCTTTTTACAGTAAAGAAAACACTGCTGAAAACAACTGGGCAGTAGGACATGGCTTTTCCTTTAAAATGCTTAAGCAGAATACTGAAACACAAAACTGAACATAAAACTTTTATTTTTTTTTATGTTTGGTTGTCTGAAAAATGCTTCTTTCTCTTCCCCTCAAATTACGTGTTCCTAATTAATATTTTAATTAGACCTAATTTTCACTATCAGCAGAGTTTCGGCTAACCTGCAAAGAGAGAAACCACTCATACAGCCATTTCAAAAGAACAATTCTGCTGTACTAAGAAAGCAAAGATTCTCATAAACAGGCTTTTTTAAACCCAATTATTAATTTTTTATAATCTCATTCCAAAGATCAGAATACACATATGGGAGGAAAGCTTTGAAGGAAACCAAGCTAACAGAGCCTGTAAGTCACAGCTGTAAATCAGGTTTTGTTGTATATACACTCTAATATCCCCAAAGTAAGCATAAGGGTTATACTACATATTTGCAATGACAGGCTTATTTGTTTCAAAAAAGGAAAAAAAAAATCAATCAAAACATAATTACCATCCCATTCCTATTTTTACTCTTTTACATATGTTTCCATTAAATCAATTTCTGCTGTTTTTAAATGGCACTTTTTAATTCACTATATTTATGTGGATGAGTTTCATCTTGACAAAGACTTAAACCAAAACAATCATATTCAGATTTAGATTACAGCAAATCTGGAAGAGAAGGGCAAGGAGGGCATTTTATTCTGCAGTGTTCGCTGAAGAGAAACTGCTGGATAGAAAGATAGGAGAATCTTAGTTTTTAAACATACCCTTAACTGGAGAACTGTACTAGACTTTCTTAGCTATTTTTCTCTTTTATGATTTAAAATGTTTATATTTCAAGCACAAGTATCAGTGCTTAAAATTGCCTTTCGTATGCCACATTTTTGGTTTTCATTTGATTTTTAACATAGTCACAAATAAACAATGTCAAGTCAACTGTGTTACGAAGTTGAAAACAGGTACTGAGAATGGCTCCTGCACTGTTAACATTGCCATAATTTCTTCAGATTGCAACAGTAATCAGAAACAGATGGGCACGTTTAATGGCAAATTCTATAAAGGTTTTAATATACAAAACTTTTCCAAAGTGACCTCAGCAAGTAATGTAACTTGGGCTGGTCCCGCTGAGCCTCAGTGCTCATTATTTTGATTGCTTCATCTTTCTCTGGGGAAGCCACTGACAAACTCTTGCTAATCTAAAAGGCTTACAGTTGTAAGTGAAAACACAGATGAGGAGCTCACTAAATCTTCTTTAAAAGCTTTTTGCAGTTGGATTCAAAAGGAAATCAGATGTCAATATAAAAACCAGTCCCTGAAAAAGGTTACAATTGCCAAAATTAAACTGGTGTACCTATTTACATTTTCATGTGCACACAGACACATTTTAATGTACCACTAGAAGGTCTAAAAAAGTTAATTTAGTAACTTCTCAGCTGAGATACTGCAAAAGGTAACACCTAGACCTTTGTGTAACACAACACTTAAAAAGGTTTGAGGACAATGCTTCAATTTCTGTTCCTTCTTAATTGCATATTGGTAAAACGCAGAAGTAAAAAGTGGATGAAACATAAGTGTCTACAGTTACATTTTAGAGATACATTTTTTAAGAATTTGAGGGATGCTAAATTCTTCAACAGAAAACTTTCCAATACTAAAAAATTCAACTAGTATTATATAATATTTCTAGGCAATCACTGACCTACAGTAATACTTCATACAGCTTTCTCTAAACCACTAGACAAAGGGAGCTTTTATTTCTTATTGCTACAATAAAACACTTTCTGCAGTGTAGTTCCACCAGAGCTTCTTGCTTTTGATTTCATAAAAATTCTCTGCAATGTTCCCCACTATGCTTCCTTGTCTTTTGCTAATAAAACTAATTCATGGACCTAAAACTCCTGTACAGAAACAAAACAACCTAACTGCAAACATAAAACAAGAAAATAGTGACCTTGTGGTATGCATTTTGTAGGGGCAGGTTGGATTTGATTTATAAATCCAAAGTGTACAGAACTGCTCGCTTGAACCTTCATAATGGTTTGTTGTTTTTTTTTAATGTTTTCATGTTTTATGTGTTTTGAGAACCTCACCAACTATTTGAATATACATGCACTACACATACATTTTAAATTTCCAAAAGCAAGATTCACTAGAGTGATGTAGCATAAGGGAACCACACGCCACCTAAACAAACCCCACCAACACAGGTAATTCAAAGAAAGCTGTGAAGAACTACTTGATAAACACTTCTGATGCAGAGAGCACTGCCAAATAGAAGCCATAACATTTGGCCACTTCCAGGATGAAGGTCTCCCTGAGACTTCAGTTAAACTTCTTGAGATTGATGAAAAAAGAAATGAAAATGTGAAGGGATAATTTCCACTCTTCAATAGTAACTTGCACTGTGGGATTGAGAAAATGTTATCTGCAAAAGCTGCCTGAAAAAACTGGCTATCCTTGAGACGAAGTTTTTTTCCACATTTTAAACTCAAATTCTCTCTCTGCCAAATTTTCTGCATGTATTTAATTTTTTTGTACAAGTTCTGTTCATTAGTAGCTTACCTCCTGTTTGAGTGATGACTTGAATGTCACTAGTAAGTGGTCCATCCCCAACAGAAGTAAAAGCAAGAACCTTCACAGAGTATGTTTTCTGGGGTACCAGATTCCCAATAGTGGTAATATGGCTGTCAGCCACATTGTGCTTCATCCAACTGTTGACATGTTGAGTTGGGTCCATGGTGTAATAAACTCTGTAACCTTGTATTTGTCCATTAGGTTCCTCAGGTTCTTCCCACTGTACCAAAATAGTGGTAGAGCTCAACATACGGGCCTGCACATTGCGTGGTGCACTTGAAGGTGCTTGCTCTGAAGTCCTTGTTGACACAGGCTCACTGGGTGGCCCTCGCCCAATGTTATTTACAGCAACTACCCGAAATTCATACTCTGAATATGGGCTTAGGCCAGCCACACTATAGCGTGTTGTGGCCACCCCATCAATTTCTTTATATGGCTCCTCAGAGTTCTTGGGTTTGTGTTGGATTATGTAGTAAGAAACTGGCTCAGGGTTTCCAGAATCCCAAGTCAATGTTATGCTTGTTGCTGTGCTTTCTGTCACCACAGGTGTTCCAGGAGGTTTGGGTAAGGCTGAAGATAAATGCCAAAAAATACAGTTAGCACTATGTAACTGTAGACATTAATTATTACAATAAGCAGCTTAAAACCCAAAACAAACAACAACAACAAAAACAAAACAGGAAGATTGGAATGGAAAGGTGTGATCTGTTCAGAGCAAGCTTTTGGCAATTATGATTTACTCCAGAAATCTATCAGAAAATCTTAAAGTTTTGTAGTGTAAGGTTTATTTGATATAAATTAATGATACTGACTTTTGTAATAGATCCCATAAACATATGCAGAAGAGGAATCTTATAGACAGGCAGTGCACCATTACAGTTTAATTTTCAGCTATTTTTGGAACCTCTAGTTTCCAATTACTTAGTGAACATGATACTTGGATACCCAGAAACTCTAAAAATCAAATGACTGGTTCTTAAAGGCTCTTGCTGTTGACAAGTATATGCAAGTAGACACAGGAGAATAATGGAATATTATGATTAGCTTATTTACTAGTATTATCGCTGTCTGAATCTGTATTTTGTCTTATGCTAGTGATTGGCTAGAATATTTACCCTCTTGATTTAAGTGGGTAAGAGGCATTTAGTCCCTTTCAATGCAATATATTTCCTCCCAATATGGCAATGAATGAAAGAATAGACTGAACTATGTCCAAATATTTGTGCTCGGGATATACCTTTGACAGTTATCTGCGCTATTGCTTCTATAACACCAAGGGTAGACATAGCAACACAAGTATAGTTTGCAGACTGCCTGACATCATTAAGCTCAAGGACGTTCCTCCCTATTGGCATATCATCCTCAGGTGTCAAATCTTCTGCTCCTAACATCCATTTCACATATGGCATTGGTGACCCCACCGCAACACACGTGATATTTACACTCCCGCCAGGCATGATCTCATGATTGGTGGGGGGGATAGAGAACCTCGGTGGGACCCGTCGAACTGGAACAAAACACAGAAAAAGGTAATAACATATACAAAAAAAGAAACTGAGTCTTGCATACAGACTACATGCAGTGTACAGACACAATTTAACATTTTAATGTGTTATTCCGATCTGCCAGAAAATATGTGTAAAAGAAACATGAGACTAAACAAGAATTTTGTCTGCACACAATGTGAATTATTCTATATTTACTTGAGGATATTATTAGGCACATTCATATAAAGGCTGATTCAGACCTATTAGGGCCCCACAGTTAACTAACTACATACTAACAATACACAAACACCATGCAAAAGATATACACACGCACACGCGCGTGCGCACACACACACGCACATATATATATGCATTTTATATGCCCATACATATATATATGCACAGAAGAAAACTGGAAGGCCAACAGCATGCTTGAGTTGATTACCAAAACCAACTTCAATGCTGAATGCTTCCAGTTGATGTGAATAAATGTGCTAGGCCACATTGTCACATCGCAGTCCTGGAACACATTGCCTACAGTACATTGAAAGTGCAATTTCATTTGCTTTCAGACTCAAAGTAGATGCAGCCTCAAGACCTCACACTAACACTGAAACAAACATAGAAAAAAAAATATAATTACACACAGATACAAATATATATATATACACATATATATACATATATATAAATATATATATATATAGATATAGATATCGTCACAGAAAGAAACTAGGCAAAGCCAGTACAAAGTACTGGATTTGGTCATGCAGGCAAGCAAATGACAGAATCAACAGAGAATCATGCTTAGGGAAATGTCTGAGTAAAAACTGCAGAAAGAAAAAGAACTCAAAAAGAAAACATATTGGGTGAGGAAAGAAAACTTGAGAGAGATGGGATAGGATAGGCTGACAGATAGAAGAGTTTAAGAGGAGCATAGAGTTTGAGGGAGAAGGAAATTAGATTAAGTTTATGTGGTTAAAAAGCAACTGTTAGGAAGGGCCACTGGGAAAATAGCAGAACATTTAACATTCAGGATTCCACTATGCTCACAGTTAAGGGAAAGCAAAATAAGCTATAAGGATCGATAATATTAGACATTTCTGTATTGATAGCAAGGGGTAGCAACCTTAAACACATAGCAGGACATTGCACTAACAGAGTAGTTAATATTTAAGCAAACACAACACCGAGAAAATTACCAGGCAATAACAGATCAGTGTTCCTGCTTCAAATATTCTCAGTGGTGTGCACATGTGTGGGGGAAGTGGAAGAGAGAGAGGTAGCTGAGAGAGGTAGGTTTGTATTTAGGCCTTTCATTGGACAGTGTACCCGAAACTGTATTTATTTGGGTTTAACAGAGGCTAATCATTAAGACAGTTTAAATTCAGCAAAAATAAAAAGTAAAATAAAAGACTATTAGCGAGTTTAAAAAAAAAAAAAAAAGAGAAAACTGTATTAGTCTGAAACCTTTCCACTATGTTTGATTAAATTTCTGTAATCTTCTGTGGATTCAGAGGGGCTTACTGCAATGGCCTCATGAGTGAATGACAGGCAGAAGGGGAACAAGCAGACAGCAAAACATCCATAAGCGGCCAGTTCATAGAGGCCACACAAAGCAAGTGGCAGGCAATGAGGAATTTCTTGTATTGAACACAATCCTTATAGACAAAGGAGAGTTTAGTCTTCATGCGCAGGCTGTTTAGAAAAGCAACTGCTGAAACCATTCCTTGAAAAGCAGGCATCAGTATAAACAAGCAATTAAA
Source organism: Harpia harpyja (assembly GCF_026419915.1). NCBI lineage: Eukaryota > Metazoa > Chordata > Aves > Accipitriformes > Accipitridae > Harpia > Harpia harpyja. Next base: position 84,453,385 of record NC_068969.1, on the reverse strand, counting down.
GGGAAGAAAAAGCAGGAACACTGACCAAGTTTACTAGACGTTAGTGTTAAAGCTAAAAAGGTTGCCATGCATCCAAGTTCATTCTCTCTTATCATGCACAACAGTTAGATACCAGCACTCATCAAAAGCCGTGACCAGGGCATTCTCTGCTTAAACATAACACTAACTTAAAAAATGCCACAATGCAGCTACATTCATTTCATTTGTATTCTTTGTTATTGTTTTAATTAATAGTTTTGTAAGGTGGGTAAAAAGTAAAAAACACACCAACCTTCTCGCAGCTCTGAGGGATGTAGGGGGTTTGATGCAGAACACAATGAAATGAGGAAAGGAGAAAAACAAGGGAAACACAGAGAGAGTAAAAAGGCCATATCAAGGCTTTCAACTGCTACTTGAACATCTCTACTTGCTCTAATTAAACCTTCCTACCTCATCTTGAAAAGTTAGCATTTTCCACAGCTACAACGGTGTTAGAAACAATAGCTAGCATAATTTTGAAATTTTCCTTTGGATAAAAAGGTATACATGCCTCATGCAGTACAGGAAAGTCAGTATGTTGGAGGACAAGAGAAAGAAAAAAAAAGATCAAATAACTTTCTATGGATGTCATAACTATGAAATGTTTTCCTTTTTTTTTTTTAAGTACCCAAAAGAGTCACACCATATGAAAACATACCAGGTTGATTGAAAAATCAGCTCTAAAAGAAATTTCAAAATCAAGCTAGGTATTTTGGTAAGGTCATCCACCCTACAGTAACATTTACAGCTGCTTATGTTTTCATTCCTGTTTCCCCCACCCATCCCCTTATACTGTAGACACACACACACACACACACACATATATATACACATATGTATGTATGTATGTAATAGGCTTTGTTGTACAGAAAGCTACATCAACCAGCCATTGGAAATACTGCCAGAAACAAAGACTTCCTTCTAGTTGGACCAAAAGAATATTTTCGTATGTTAAAAAAAAATTCACCATTTCTACTAATGTACAGAGGAATATAAAGGTTTCTTTATTAATTACACCTGTCATATAGATAGGTAATTTCTTCAAAAAATGTAGCCAATTGACCACTATCATTGTAAGGACTACAGTTCACTCACAAGTCTTACACAAAAGATATATAAATATATATATATATATACACATACATATATATAAAGAAGAAATAGAAAAGAAGAAAATACAGTTGTGCTCTGCATACATATTATTATAAAGTTAGAAGCTTTTCCTTTGCAATTATGCAGCAGAGGTCAGGTAGGCATATACCTCAATGCCTTGGGGTTACACTCAGCTGATTAGTAGCACACCAAGCAGTCACTTCAGGAGTTTGAAAAGAAAAGGAAAACAAAACCAATAAAAGAAAATAAATGCAAAGCACAATTTAACTTAATGCAGGAAAAATAGAAGTCAAGATGTAAAGATATAAATATACTTACAAACCTTAACCCACAGGATAGACTGGACTCAAGAGTGCTTTAAAAGAACAAAACAAACCCCACGCCTTTCTTCTACACTTTTAAATGAATTTTATGACTGACACATTTATCATGGCATTTTGATTATTACAGTGGTAACTGTAGAGATCCTGAGAGTATCTTAGCCCTGAACTTGAATGAAGAGCAGATGCCAGGGTTATGTCATTCCTACCTCTGACATATAGATTGGCAGGGGCAGAATAGCGTGTACCCGCACTGTTGGTTGCAACACACTCATATTTGCCTTGGTCAGATTCTTCACTCAGTTCAATTTGGAGGGCACCTGTATGAATATAAAATACATTGCCAAAGACACGGTCAGAGGAAGCTTTTTCTATCTATAACAATACACGGCTTAAAAATATGAAAAGCTTGTATGCGAAGGTCCACTCAACGTCGGTTCATTTTCTTGCTAAGGTGCACAGACAGAAAATGATGCAATGAAAAAAACAAAGAGATTATTTTTTTCACATCATCAGTGCTAGCACAGGAAAACAATTTGCATTTGGCAAAAAAAACCCCCTCTTTAAACAATACTCTTTCCTAAACCGTTAAAATGAAGATGGGTGAGACTGCTTC